>NC_136063.1:1095117849-1095717849 GCF_964261635.1 Lissotriton helveticus
TGCTCCTGAACCAAGCCAAGCAAGGGGAGGCTCCCCGGGCACATCGGAACCCCTTCCCGGGCCCTTGGCAGTGCGGTAGGCTGGGAGACAGGGACCAGGGCCGGAGCACCCGACCCGGGGCCCGCCCGGGCCCCTGGACCGAGCCGGGGCTCCCAAGCCCGGAGGTGCATGGGACGCCTCCCCGGTCCCTCCGGACCCCGTCCCGGGCACCCTGCCACGCAGCAGGACCAAGGACAGAGCCCGGGGTGGGGAGGCCGCCCTCCCCGGGCCCTCAGGGGCCCTAGCCACTGCTCCTGAACCCAGCCAAGCAAGGGGAGGCTCCCCGGGAAGAACGGAACCCATTCCTAGGCCCTTGGCAGTGCGGTAGGCTGGGAGACAGGGACCAGGGCCGGAGCACCCCACCCGGGGCCCGCCCGGGCCCCTGGACCCAGCCGGGGCTCCCAAGCCCGGAGGCGCATGGGACGCCTCCCCGGACCCATGGAGCCCGTCCTGGGCATTGAGCCATGCCGTTGGCCTGGAGATGGGTGCCCCGGACGCCTGGGGGAGGTCTGTCTGGGACACATGGAGCCCGTCCTGGGCATTGAACCATGCCGTTGGCCTGGAGAAGGGAGCCCCGGACACCCGGGGGAGGACTGCCCGGTACCCGTGGAGCCCTTCCCGGGTACTTTGCAACGCCGTTGGCCTCCTGGAGATGGGTGCCCCGAACGCCCGGGGGGTGGGCTGCCCGGGACCCGTGGAGCCCGTCCTGGGCACTCTGACCTGCTGTTGGCCCGGGGGAGGGACCCCAGACGACCGGGACCCGTGGAGCCCGTCCTTGGCACTCTGACAAGCCGTTGGCCCGGGGAAGGGAGCCCCAGACGACCGGGACCTGTGGAGCCCGTCCTGGGCACTCCTGTATGCCGTTGGCCCGGGGAAGGGAGCCCCGGACGTCCGGGACCCGTGGAGCCCGTCCTGGGCACTCCTGTATGCCGTTGGCCCGGGGAAGGGAGCCCCGGACGTCCGGGACCCGTGGAGCCCGTCCTGGGCACTCCTGTATGCCGTTGGCCCGGGGAAGGGAGCCCCGGACGTCCGGGACCCGTGGAGCCCGTCCTGGGCACTCTGAAATGCTTTGGCCCGGGGAAGGGAGCCCCGGACACCCGGGGGGGAGGACTGCCCGGGACCCGTGGAACTCGTCCTGGGCACTCTGACATGCCGCTGGCCCGGGGAAGGGTGCCCCGGACGCCCGGGGCCCGTGGAGCCCGTCCTGGGCACTCTGACAAGCCGTTGGCCCGGGGAAGGGAGACCTGGACGCCCGGAACCCGTGGAGCCCGTCCTGGGCACTCTGAAATGCTTTGGCCCGGGGAAGGGAGCCCCGGACGCCCGGGGGAGGACTGCCCGGGACCCGTGGAACTGGTCCTGGGCACTCTGACATGCCGCTGGCCCGGGGAAGGGTGCCCCGGATGACCGGGGCCCGTGGAGCCCGTCCTGGGCACTCTGACATGCCGCTGGCCCGGGGAAGGGAGCCCCAGACGCCTGGGGCCCGTGGAGCCCGTCCCGGGCACTCTGCCATGCCGTCAGCCTGGATGGAGCCCCGGACGCCCGGGGGGGGGGGGCGAAGGCCCGGGACGCATGGAGCCTGTCCCGGGCACTCTGCCATGCCGTCGGCCTGGATGGAGCACCGGACGCCCGGGGGACGACTGCCCAAGAGCCATGGAGCCCGTCCTGGGCAATTTGACATGCAGTTGGCCTGGAGGAAGGAAGCTCCGGGTGGCCTAGGGAGGTGTTGCCCAGGCATATCCCATCTGGTCCCCATGGCAGAGAACCACCAACCCTGGAGGGGTGTCCGGGCATACCCTGCCACATAGTAATCCGGAGGCAAATTACCCCCCTTTCTTGCAATCTGTGCACGCGAGGTGACAGAGGGGACCCAAGGCGTGAAAGAACCCGACCTCATGGAGCCCTCGCTGGGATCCGGGAGGCGAATGGCACCTCATTAAGACTTCCAGGGAAGTTCGGCCATCTGGTCCCCCCCATAGGAAAGCGTTGCGGGCGACCAGATGCCCGAGGGGATCCGGGCGACCAGATGGCCGAGGGAATCCGGGCGACCAGATGGCTGGGCATGGAGGTGAAGCCGCCTGGACTCTTCCCCACCCCGTCCCCGTCCCGGGACGAATGCCCGGGACGCATGGAGCCCGTCCTGGCCACTTGACGTCCCGTCCTGGGCATTGAACCATGCCGTCGGCCTGGAGAAGGGAGCCCCGGACACCCGGGGGGGAGGACTGCCCGGTACCCGTGGAGCCCTTCCCGGGTACTTTGCAACGCCGTTGGCCTCCTGGAGATGGGTGCCCCAGATGCCCGGGGGTGGGCTGCCCGGGACCCGTGGAGCCCGTCCTGGGCACTTTTACATGCCGTCGGCCTGGAGGTGGGTGCCCCGGACGCCCGGGGGAGGCCTGCCCGGGACCCGTGGAGCCCCTCCCGGGTACTTTGCCAATGCCGTTTGCCTCATGGAGATGGGTGCCCCGGACGCCCGGGGGAGGACTGCCCGGTACCCGTGGAGTCCTTTCCGGGTACTTTGCAACGCCGTTGGCCTCCTGGAGATATGTGCCCCGAACGCCCGGGGGGAGGGCTGTCCGGGGCCCATGGAGCCCGTCCTGGGCACTGTGACATGCCGTCGGCCTGGAGGTGGGAGCCCCGGACGCCCGGGGGAAGGCTGCCCGGGACCCGTGGAGCCCTTCCCGGGTACTTTGCCATCCCGTTGGCCTCCTGGAGATGGGTGCCCCGGACGCCCGGGGGAGGTCTGTCCGGGGCCCATGGAGCCCGTCCTGGGCAGTGTGACATGCCGTCGGCCTAAAGGTGGGAGCCCCGGACGCCCGGGGGAAGGCTGCCCGGGACCCGTGGAGCCCGTCCCGGGTACTTTGCCGTCCCGTTGGCCTCCTGGAGATGGGTGCCCCGGACGCCCGGGGGAGGTCTGTCCGGGGCCCATGGAGCCCGTCCTGGGCAGTGTGACATGCCGTCGGCCTAAAGGTGGGAGCCCCGGACGCCCGGGGGAAGGCTGCCCGGGACCCGTGGAGCCCTTCCCGGGTACTTTGCCATCCCGTTGGCCTCATGGAGATGGGTGCCCCGGACGCCCAGGGGAGGTCTGTCCGGGACACGTGGAGCCCGTCCTGGGCATTGAGCCATGCCGAATGGAGCCCCCAGACGCCCGGGGGAGGTGTTGCCCAGGCATATCTCATCTGGTCCCCCGGGCAGAGAACCACCAGCCCTGGAGAGGTGTCCGGGCGTACCCTGCCCCTAGTAATCCGGAGGGAAATTACCCCCCTTTCTTGCAATCCGTGCACGCGAGGTGACAGAGGGGACCCAAGGCGTAAAAGAACCCGACCTCATGGAGCCCTAGCTGGGATCCAGGAGCCGAATGGCACCTCATCGGGACTTCCAGGGAAGCCCGGCCATCTGGTCGCCCCATTGGAAAGCATCGCGGGCGACCAGAGGGCCGGGATCGAAAGGACTCCCAGCTCCCCATCCATCCCAAGCCTTCGCAGTAGGGTTCCTGACTGCCTGCCCACGCAAGGCAGGGCTCTTGGACCCCGGCTGGGCCTCAGGCGCAGGTTGGACCACCGGAGCTCTAGGGCCCGGACGACCTGGGGGAGGAATGCCCGGGACCCGTGGAGCCCGTCCTGGGTACTTTGACATGCCGTCGGCCTGGAGGTGGGTGCCCCGGACGCCCCGGGGGAAGCTGCCCGGGACCCATGGAGCCCGTCCTGGGTACTTTGACATTCCGTCGGTCTGGAGGTGGGAGCCCCGGACGCCCGGGGGGAGGTCTGCCCGGGACCCATGGAGCCCGTCCTGGGTACTTTGCCAATGCCGTTGGCCTCATGGAGATGGGTGCCCCGGACGCCCGGGGGACGAATGCCCAGGACGCATGGAGCCCGTCCTGGGCACTTTTCCATGCCTTCGGCCTGGAGCCCCCAGACACCCAGGGGAGGACCACCGTGAAAACCATGGAGCCCGACCCGGGCACTCTGCCATACCGTCAGCCTAGATGGAGCCCCGGACGCCCAGGGGACGAATGCCCGGGACGCATGGAGCCCGTCCTGGGCACTTTTCAATGCCGTCAGCCTGGATGGAGCCCCGGACGCCCGGGGGACGACTGCCCAGGAGCCATGGAGCCAGTCCTGGGCAATTTGACATGCAGTTGGCCTGGAGGAAGGAAGCCCCGGGTGGCCTAGGGAGGTGTTGCCCAGGCATAGCCCATCTGGTCCCCATGGCAGAGAACCACCAGCCTCGGAGGGGTGTCCGGGCGTACCCTTCTCCCTAGTAATCCGGAGGAAAATGACCCCCTTTTCTTGTAATCTGTGCACGCGAGGTGACAGAGGGGACCCAAGGCGCGAATGTACCCAACCTCCTGGAGCCCTCGCTGGGATCCGGGCGGCGAATGGCACCTCATCGGGACTTCCAGGGAAGTTCGGCCATCTGGTCGCCCCATAGGAAAGCATTGCGGGCGACCAGATGCCCGAGGGGATCCGGGCGACCAGATGGCCGAGGGAATCTGGTCGATCAGATGGCTGGACACGGAAGTGAAGCCGCCTGGACTCTCCCGACCCTGTCCCCGTCCCCGTGCCCGTGCCCGGGACGCATGGAGCCCGTCCTGGGCACTTTTCCATGCCTTCGGCCTGGAGCCCCCAGACACCCAGGGGAGGACCACCGTGAAAGCCATGGAGCCCGACCCGGGCACTCTGCCATGCCGTCGGCCTGGATGGAGCCCCGGACGCCCGGGGGACAAATGCCCGGGACGCATGGAGCCCGTCCTGGGCACTTTTCCATGCCTTCGGCCTGGAGCGCCCCGACACCCTGGGGAGGACCACCCTGGAAACCATGGAGCCCGACCCGGGCACTCTGCCATACCGTCAGCCTGGATGTAGCCCCGGACGCCCGGGGGACGAATGCCCGGGACGCATGGAGCCCGTCCCGGGCACTCTGCCATGCCGTCCCGACAAATTCGTACGGACTCCTAACCTTACGACACGGATCGGAATCGAGCCCTCTCTGACCCAGCAGTTTCAGGCGCCCAGGGGACGAATGCCCGGGACGCATGGAGCCCGACCCGGGCACACTGCCTTGCCGCCGGCCTGGATGGAGCCCCGGACGCCCGGGGGACGAATGCCCGGGACGCATGGAGCCCGTCCCGGGCACTCTGCCATGCCGTCGGCCTGGATGGAGCCCCGGACGCCCGGGGGACGACTGCCCAAGAGCCATGGAGCCCATCCCGGGCACTCTGCCATGCCGTCCCGACAAATTCGTACGGACTCCTAACCTTCCGACACGGATCGGAATCGAGCCCTTTCTGACCCAGCAGATTTCAGGTTGATTTGCTATATACTTTACGTACGATTTTATGGGGGCCGATTCCGATCCGGTACGTAAAAGCAAATACGACCGACATGTCGGACAACCACGTACACCCAGGGGATAGGACTGCCCGGGTCACATGGACCCCGTCCTGGGCACTCTGATCTGCCGCCGGCGCCGGGGATCGAACCGTGATCACCAGATGGGGATATCCCAAAAATCTGGCATGGATACGGCCCGCCAGGACAGGTTTGGGGACCCCTGTCTTAATGGAATCAAGATGGCTCCACCAAGAGAGAAAGAGAGGGTTCCATGAAGATAGAAGCTTGGAGATACGGTCCAGAGCAACTGTCATGTTTATCTTAACAGATTCCGTAATAGAATTGGAAAACCAGATTCCAAGAAATTTGATTTTCGAACTATTCCAATGAAAGCCAGTAGAATCAAATTGTTGTTTAAGACACATTTTAGTAATTGGTAGCACCTCTGTTATATCAGAATACATTTTTTAACCTGAAACAGTCAAGAAATCAGATATTTCTTGTAATAGTGAAGGAATAGAGGAATCTGGGTTGGAAATAAAAAGTAAAATATCATCGGCATAAGCAAATAATTTCAGATGATGACCTCCATATGGGAAGCCGAAAATAGAGGAGTTATTACGAATACGGGAGAGAAAAGGCTCAAGAGAAAGAACAAATAAAAGGGGAGATAATGGGCATCCCTGATGCACACCACAATGGAGTGAAAAGTGTTGTGAGGCCTGACCATTAACAATGGTTGAAGCATAGGGAGCAGAATACAGAAGAGAGACAAAATAAATTAATTTAGCACCGAAACCATGTCATTGAAGGGATTTAAATAAGAAGAACCAGTCTACTCTATCAAAAACCTTTTCAGCGTCAATGGTTATAGCCGCGAGAGGAAAAGGTAAGGAGGAAGCTTTATTCAGAACATTAAAGAATAAACAAGAGTTATCAGAAGTTAATCTACCCTTACTCATTCCTTCCTTAATCCTACAATCTGGCTGGGTTCAAAGAAGAGAGGTGTAAATGAAACTGACTTCTTCTGCCTGTCTCCTCCTTCCATTGAAAAACATTGTTTACAACCCCTCCCCCTGCTCTGGCATTCCGATGTAGCGAACCCTGCCCACACAGAAGAGCAGTCTAACCACAGGAGCTGTTTATAACCTCATCCACTTAACTCTGAGCCACCTGGACAGACCACTGGAAGGCTGAATGTTGGCTCACAGACAAGGCAGTCTTACAACATCTTGTCTGTACACTTTAGGATAAATTCAACAATATCATATTGTTGGATGCATCAATACCACTCTAGTCCTTGTATGGTATTTTTATGATTCTCCTAGGGGGAATTATTAGTTAAAGCTTCCTGCAATGTTAACTTATGTGGCAGACGATATGCAATGGGAAAAATGACTTGGGACATTTTTCCCCCACCAGGGCTTATAAAAAAATATTTTATAAGGACCCTGCCTATATCTCAAGGCAGGGCCGGCCTAAGGCATGTGCAAGCTGTGCACCTGCACAGGGCCGCCAAACCCCAGGGGCCGCCACGCCAATATATATCCTTAGATACATATTTGCGTGGCGGCCCCTGGCAGGGATTTGGCGGCCTCGGGCCCCCTACCTACACTCCCTGCTCAGGGCCTCCGTGAGCCTAGAGCCGGCCCTGCTCAAGGACCCCCACCCCTGAAACACATAGGGGAGACTTTAGGGCTTCTGAATATGTGAACATATTGCAGATCCTCACTCCACAGTGTTCCTAGTACAAAAGTCGATTTTGCAAAGCACTGTATAACAATGTGGGGAGTGAACTGTACAATTTCACTAAACCCAAGGCATATAAACTCATTTTTATAAGGGTCCTCCTTATAAATACCTGACCCCTACCCCTGGGACACCTATGGGAGACCGTGGGGGTGCCTAATATGCTCAAACGAATCTATGACATAATATCGAAACACACATTATCGTAGTATAAAATTATCGACACAAAAATATCGACATCAAATATATCGTCATCCTATACTTATTTAATCACATACACAAATATCGAAATTAAAATATCGCAATACATAAACATCGATATCAATTATATCGACCCCATATATATCGCAATATTTAAATATCGATAATTAAAATTTATAAACAGTACGTTAAAAATATCGAGAGTAAAAATATCGACTACAATAATATTGTTATTTAAGCAATATCGAACAATTTTATTATTATTCTATAACACTTGTAAACATTAAAAAAATACTATTAGCACTACAATTCACATTTTACAACAATTTATAAATACATAAATTTTCACTTTTAAAAATAAATGATTTACACATGTATAAATTATTTCTTTAACATATTATATAAAGGTATGTATGCTCAACATTAATTAGCGTTTACCATATATGGTAATTAATCACACCAACAGTTTTTCAAAAATACAAACCAACGAATCAAAACAGTACAAACATAAACTCACCAATAGCTAACTAATTACTAACTCCAAAACACTATATAAACAATTACATCCAACAAACAAATTACCTGAGAAAAGTAGAAGACAGGAAAGAATACTGTGGATACATTTGACGACGCCTACAAGAAAACTAAGATTCAACCTACCATTAAGAGGATTGAAAGTAAGTAACAAAATGTAACTTAATTAAAGGAACTGCTAAAATTACACATGTAGTAAAAAGGACAAATTACTCATACATATGTATTGTATCTTATCTCCTACCACTACAGAAAACTTCACTACTAAAGAACAAAAAAAACTAAGAAGAAAACTACGAAACTACTAACAAAGTAATCATTTTTTTTTTTCTCGAACAACATTAATTAATTTAAGCTTTAACATTAAAACAGCAAACAGACCTGCTTCCAAAAATATGTTAATACATTTTTTTTTACAGATAAAGACATCAAAGAAAATACAGGCCACAACTGAAAATTGAACAGATTGCCTTACACCTACAACAGCAATAAAACTCTGCATAACAAGCAACTAATACAAAGTAAGTCAATTAAATGATGTGACAAACAGTAACTCCTAAAGAATGAAAAATTGCTAACATATTGTAATAATTTATGCATATATCCTTCTTTTTTTCTAGCACCACTACAACATCCACTAACAACAAATATCAAAGAACAGAATCCAACAAACAAAGATACAACTACCAAAGTAAGTATATCCAAACACTTTTCAAAAAGATAAAATAAGTAAAAGCGTTAACTTATAGCAAAACATGTAAAAGCTACCCAAAAAAATATAACTAAACAATTAACACAAATAAATGTTTTTTTTCAAGCAAAGAAACACCAGAAAAGACAGACCACAAGGAAAAGAGTAAAGAACATCAAAATCACAGACTAAACTTCAACCAAAGGTAAGCATGCACAATATAAATATTTATAATTCCCACTTAAAATACATATAACTATAACTATAATAACTATACCATATATTTCTAATAGATTTACAAAGGAGAAAATGACAGAAGGAGCTGAATTTGTTACCAGTCAAAAAGGGAAACTATTACTCTGCTACATGGGTTATACTTATACCCAAGAGAAACAATTTGGGATGAAAGTAAATTGGAAATGTTGCAAATATTACTCTAACAAATGTTATGGAAGAGCAACAACTAGAGAAGCAACTGTCCTTTACACCAGGGAACACAACCACCCTCCAAATATAACAGAAATAGAAGTCAGAACAGCATTAGAAAACATTAAAGAAGCTAGTACATGTTCCCAAAAACCTACAAGCCTAATTTTAAAAGAACAAATTCCACAAATCCCAAAAACAGCCACTACCCAAATGCCTAATATAATTTCTCTCAAAAGAACAATATCACGTACCAAAAAAGCAACTACTACTACCACTCCACCTCCTAAAACATATAGTGACATAAATTTAACTCATGACCAAACTATGGGGTCCATTAGGATGACGGGCGGACTTTGTCCGCCCGTCATCCTCCCGGTGTATGGGACCACCCGCCATAAGGGCGGGGGTCCCGTGCCACATATTACGATGCGCCCGCCACAGTGGCGGGCGCTTCCCGCATTTGTAGCATTGCGGCGGGCGGTGCTGAAAGCACCGCCCGCCGTAATGCTAAGAATACACGCAGTGCATTTCAATGCACAACATGACAGGCACCGCGAGGTGCCTGTCATGTTGTGCATTGAAACCCCCCATGTGCACCCTCCACCCCCATGGAGTCCCTGGGGGCCCGCAACGGGCCCCAGCAGGGGGACTCCGCATGCCTTTCCGTGGCGGCATTGCCGCCACGGAAAGGCGTGCCAGAATGCGCATTGTAATATGGCTGGCGGTGTCTAACAGACACCGCCACCATATTAAACATATTCCGCCCCGGCCGCAAGGCCACCGGGGCGGAAAACAGGCGGGCGGTGATTTTCACCGCTGCGGTCCCCCCGCCATCCTAATATGGCGGGGGGGGGAATTTGGCAATGGATGTCGGGCGGATTGCCTCCGCCAGGCCGGCGGTGGCTACCGCCAGCCTGGCTGAGGCAATCCGCCCGACATCATAATGGACCCCTATAACTTTAAACAAAATACCTTTTATAATTTACGACAATAAAAACAATGAGAAAAGAATAATAATCTTTGGTACTGCTATAAATTTAATAAAACTCCAACAATGCCAATTTTGGATGATGGACGGTACTTTTAACATCTGTCCCAGACCTTTCTACCAACTTTACACAATACATGGCTTATATCAAAACTGTAACATACCTCTACTATATGCACTGCTTCCAAATAAAACTAATTCAACATATATGGATTTATTAAACATTTTCAAACAAAAAACAAATGACTATTCCCCTGAAAAAATTATACTGGATTTTGAACAAGCAATGCTCTCAGCTATTTTGAAAATACACCCCCATACCTGTATCCAAGGCTGCTATTATCATTTTAATTAGTGTCTTTGGAGGCATTTACAAAAAACTACTCTAAGCATAGAATATGCTACAAGCTCATCTTTTGCATATCAAATAAACAAACTGATAGCACTAGCTTACGTCCCTGAAACAGATGTGGCCGAACACTACAACCTTTTAATAGACAGCCAATTTTACAAACAAAATGAAGCAAAGTTAACTCCTCTCTTAGACTACTTTGAGGACACTTGGATAGGTAGACTCCATAGATCTGGCCACAGGAGAAATCCTAAATTCTTAATACCCTGGTGGAATGTTTACAGAAGCACCTTAAATGGCGAATCTAAAACAAACAACGCAGTTGAAGGTTGGCACAATGCCTTCCTCCAATCAACAGGCCGAACTAAACCAACATTACAAAAATTCATTACATGCCTCCAAAAAGAGCAAAGTTATCAGGAATTCAGAATGGAGCAATCCATTACTGAACTAACTCCAAAAACATCCAAACAAACAAAACAAATGCACAAATACCTAGAGCAACAAGTAAAGCTGTACCCTAGCACAACAGGCATGGAATACCTCAATATAATCGCCAAAACACTACTGTAAACTACTCTAAGCCACAAACAATCTCAATAGAAAAATGTTCTAATACAATAATATTACATTCATATAATTTATCTCGAAAAAAAGTAATGTATGTAATATATATTATATAATTAAATATATATACACACATTAATTATGTTTGAAATAAATAAAACTAAACAATATTCATTAAAACATTACCCACCCACAATTAATATAATGTAAAAAAACTTACCAAAGATATTCCAAATGATGTAGAATCCATTTCCACCAAAATAATCCAGTTTCGAATACCAGTTACCCAAAAAAAAATGAAAAAATACAACTGTCCCAAAATAGATAAATCCATTCCACGAAGCTCTTTCGAAATACCATAAAAAACCCGAAAAATGTAAAAATGTAGAAAAGACGCTCCAGGAAAGCCGAAAAATTTGAAGAAGTGTCTACAAACTATTAGTTAATAAAACTAACGAACACTTCTCCCCAAAAAAAAAAGCTTCCTTCGGACATCAGGAACTCCTGCAAGTGAAAGACATAAAAGAAATATTCCCACCCACATAAAATAACACATACACTCCTACTAAAAGTAATAGCAACATAATATTTCGAATAATAAACTTAAACATCGAAACACTAACTCTACACACAAGGCAATACAACACTAAAAAGTACGTTAAATGTACATCCGCAAACACAACACATCATAATCGCCAATACAACACATTTACTTCTAACAACACTAAATACGACCAAACTACTCTCAAAATTAATTCAAAACACAGTTAAAACATATTAAATAAACCTTACCTTCAGAGACGTGAAGTGTTTCCCAACCGCTAGCTGAACTTCCTCAAAATGACACAAAACGACCTAAAGCGGTTACAAAATAAAGGACCCAAAACTAAAGAAAATGATAGAAATTACACACTTATTATTTAATGCAAGCAAAGTATTTGTTAATTTAATAAACCAAGGAATACTATGAAAAAATTGTAATTTTTTATTTGTATTAAATTACTTAGAAAAATGTACACAATTTGTAAAATTATAAAAATAAATATTATAAAATACATAATATTTATTATTATAATTGTAAAAATGTTAAAATGGTGTAAAAAAATTAACAAAATGTTTAACAAAATGTATAAAAATAAATATATTCTACAATATTTTCTTCAATAAAAATGTTTGTTACAAAATGTAATATTAATATATTTATATTAATATAAATACTAAACTATTGTTTACTAACAACATGTATTTGAATATATACATTGTATATGTATTTTTCAAACAGTATATTTTATTTGGATGTATGACGTTACAACTCATACGTTTAGAACGCATACCATTACAACGAGAATTTTACAACGCAAAAACTATTACAACGCATGTATTTACAACGCATGTTTTTACAACGCAGATACCTTTACAACGCATACCATTACAACGTACGTATTGGTAAGTATATAATAATTTTGTTAATTAAAATTAATAGAAAATAATATAATTTAATTAAATGTAATATAATTTAATGTAATTTAATATCATTTAATAAATTTAATTTAAATTGTAATAATTAAAAATAATATAATTTAATTTAATTTAATTTAATTTAATGTAATTTAATTTAATTTAATGTAATTAATTTAAATTTAAATCTATTTTAACCCTGTACCCCTGTACCCCAAAAACCCAAAACTGACCCTGAATCCAAAAAATACCCTTTTACCCAAAAACCCAAAACTGACCCTGAACCCTAAAAATACCCCTTTACCCAAAAACCCAAAACTGACCCAGAATCCTAAAAATACCCCTTTACCCAAAAACCCAAAACTGACCCTGAACCCAAAAAATACCCCTTTACCCAAAAACTGAAAACTGACCCTGAACCCTAAAAATACCCCTTTACCCAAAAAATGAAAACTGACCCTGAACCCTAAAAATACCCCTTTACTCAAAACTGACCCTGAACCCTAAAAATACCCCTTTACCCAAAAACCCAAAACTGACCCTGAACCCAAAAAATACCCCTTTACCCAAAAACTGAAAACTGACCCTGAACCCTAAAAATACCCCTTTACCCAAAAACTGAAAACTGACCCTGAACCCTAAAAATACCCCTTTACCCAAAAACCCAAAACTGACCCTGAACCCGAAAAATACCCTTTTACCCAAAAACTGAAAACTGACCCTGAACCCTAAAAATACCCCTTTACCCAAAAACTGAAAACTGACCCTGAACCCTAAAAATACCCCTTTACCCAAAAACTGAAAACTGACCCTGAACCCTAAATATACCCTTTTACCCAAAAACTGAAAACTGACCCTGAACCCTAAATATACCCCTTTACCCAAAAACTGAAAACTGACCCTGAACCCTAAAAATACCCCTTTTCCCAAAAACTGAAAACTGACACTGAACCCTAAATATACCCTTTTACCCAAAAACTGAAAACTGACCCTGAACCCTAAATATACCCCTTTACCCAAAAACTGAAAACAGACCATGAACCCTAAATATACCCCTTTAGCCAAATACTGAAAACTGACCCTGAACCCTAAAAATTCCCCTTTACCCAAAAACTGAAAACTGACCCTGAACCCTAAAAATACCCCTTTACCCAAAAACCCAAAAGTAACCCTGAACACTAAAAATACCCTTTTACCCAAAAACTGAAAACTGACCGTGATTCCTAAAAATACCCCTTTACCCAAAAACTGAAAACTGACCCTGGACCCTTAAAAATATCCCTTAAAAACAAACCAAACATATAAAATGTAAAATATAATTATATACTTACCAATACTTACATTGTAATGGTATGCGTTGTAAAGGTACCTGCGTTGTAAAAAAATGCGTTGTAAATACATGCGTTGTAATAGTTTGAGCGTTGTAAAAATTTCTTTGTAATGGTAGTGCGTTGTAAAAGTTGCGTTGTAATGGTTGTTTCCCATTTTATTTACTTATAACAATACTTATGTTTATTAAATATGTACTCTTTGAATTAAGTAATATTACCAATATTGTTTGAAATGTTTAATAAAATTTACACAAATTCCACAAATATATTAATAAATATAAATGTAAAAAATAGATGTTATACTAATGTTTATTGTTGTTCTTTCTCATGTTAATAAAAAATTTAATTTGTTCCAAAAAACACTACAGTATTTTATATTTTACTTCACTAAAATATTTATTTAATGACATTTCAATCTACATAACTTTACTATTCCCACTCCAGTCTACATTAATTTGGTGTAGGTGCTGGACACTAATTAAATATAATTTACTATTCCCACTCCAGTCACCATTAATTTGGGGTAGGTGCTGGACACAAATTAAATATAATTTAATTTTCTCACTCCAGTCTACATTAATTAGAGATAGATGGTGGACACTAATTATATATAATTTACTATTCCTACTCCATTCTACATTAATTAGGAATACTTTAGCACACTATTTATATATACTTTTAAATTCCCACTCCAAGGTACATAAAATGCATGTATATATATGTTTATTTAAATAAAAATACATACCTTAAACACTATATACAATAATAATGTTTAAAAAATAATTTTTTCTAATTAATAATTTATAATATACAAAACTGTACAGCAATATAGATTGTTAACAATTTTACTCACACCATACACTTAACAAACAAATATACTTATTCAGAGTGTGTAAATATCAAAAAAACTGTAAAAAAATATTCCGATTATTTATATAAAATAATTTGTTAAACATATTTAAAAATAGAACAATATTGTAAAATGTTATGGAAAAAATTTCGCAATTTATTTTAAAATTTTAGCGAAATTCAAAATTTTAAATTTGTATTTAATGTACATATTGGTTTTATAAATGTTTTGACATATTTTAACAAAAATTTTTAAAATATATATTTTTAAATTATAAAATATTTTTTTTTTATTTTAAAATTTTCCCAATAAATTTAAAATTTAAAACACTTTTTTTATGTAGAATTATTGAACCATTTTAATATTTTTCTCTTATTTGAATATATTTATTTAAAAACATTTTTTATATTATATTATTTTAAAATAATTATTATAAAATAACATCTATTTCAAATATCAAATTTAAAAAAATATATATTTGAAAACATATTTATAAAATTTTGAATTATTTAAAAAAATATTAAATTTTTAAATGTTTTTTTAAATGTAATATATTTTTTCAATTAAATCAAAAAAATTGTTTTTTTTTTTTAAAACAGTCCCCACCCTTATCCCCTATAAACCCAACATCCCGCTCCTAAATTTACATATCAATTAATTATTTTTTATATAAAATTTATATTTAAATTTTTTTTATTTATATATTTTCTAATTAAAATAAAATATCTGCAATTTAATATTTATAATATATACATTTTTAATACACTCCCCACCCTTATCCCCTATTAACCCAACATCCCGCTCCTAAATTTATATATGTTTTATTTTTTTTATTTATTATATTTTATAGGTACACATTACTATTAAACAATTGTAAATATTATTAATTATTACACAACAATAACACATATTACTACATAATTATAACTATATATTTTATTTCGATATTTTTACTATTTATCGATATTTCTTTACAACAATATTTTTACTTAGATATTTTTGTTATTGATATTTCAGCACACATACTTATTACGATATTTTTGACATCGATATTTGTGATTCCGATATTTTTCATCATCGATATTTAAACTTCGATATTATGTCACTTCGATATTAAAAGTTCGATATTATGTCTGAGTACCGCCCAAACATTGTTGTTTTTTCAGTTTTTAAGTGCCCTCAACACCAAAGTCGACTTTGGGCACAATTTGAATTTCAAAAGCAGTCTTGCAACAAAGGGCTGCTTTTAAGCTGACATTAGGCTTCAGCAGTGCACACATGCAAGTGCAAAAAGGGCTGCTGGGCTCTAAACTGCCATGCCTTATTATATACACTAGGGGCTTTAAGGTAGTTTCAATCTTGTGGCCCTATTATGTACTAGGGCCTTATAGGTGAGGTTATGCCAATCATAGGGTTTCCTAACCCATAGTGTATCCTAGTGTATGTTGATGCTTTCACTGTATTCTAAGTGTATCTTCTAGCACAGCACTGGCCCTGGGCCTGGTTAGGCAGAGCACACGGTCAGTCAGACTCTGTTACCACCAGTACAAGTCAGTAAAAAGTTGGGGGATGCAAATGCCACAGGATTACTGCAACAGCAACCTAAAGCATTCTTGGAGTTGTTGTCTTGGTATGCTTCCATGATCTTAATTACACTAGCAAAGCTGAATGCAGTGATATGGAGGTGAACGTTTCAGGACTTGGAAAAGTAGAGCTACCCTTATTTGTGCCTTAAAACATATATCTGTGTACTACAAAAATGTGAATGCTTATGTGCATCTTGACATGTACTGTTACATTATATCATTAATTTTGCCAAACAGTTTTTGTACCCACTTAAGAACCACTAAAACCGCAGTATTCATATTTATTTACACACATTTTAAATGTACTGCCACCATTTAGCTTCATGTTTTACAATTGCACCTTCAATGAACGGAGATAGTAAATCGTAGATTCATACTCAGATTGGGAAAACCAAGCAAGGCTTTTAGAAAGTAGTATAGTCGGTTACTGTTCATGTTACATGTTGCATCTTGTCCAGGACTTCTCATATTCCTTCCCAAGAGAAGACCCGGGTACCTGCTCATTAGCTAACTTCAAGTTCTTGTTTTATCAAATGGTCTAACTCCTATTCACCTGCTTTGAGAGAAAATGCATAAGAATTAAAGATGGCCAAGCCAACAAATTAACAGGGAGAGCCAAGCCAGATCCGAGCCAAGGCTCGGATCGTAGAGTCCGTTGAGGAGATGAACCCTGAAAATGTTTACAATGTAAATCATATATCAAACATCACATCCAATTTTATAAAGTCTCTTCAAAGTTCAAACAAGTATATTTCTTTATCCTGCAGAACCTCTGACATCAATGCATCACATTATATCACTGACTGAGAAGTGCTTATTAAAGTTATAGTTTTTAAACATGAACCATTAGTGAACTAAGAGGCAAGACAACTGCATTGTAAAACTTGTACCTGGCACACATTATTATAACAACAATATAGTTTATTAAATCATACACAATAGGTTTTTGTACAACTGTATTTTGAACTCACATATTTGAAAATGCATTCATACTTAATAATGAAGAAAAAAAGTTTGTGTGAAATAAAATATTTGCTAAGATCACACAGTTGAAATCGAGAAGCCGTCATTTATCCATGTTTACTGGTTGGTTTCACTTTCTGCAAATTAGCCTGTAAAAACTATCTATGTGAAAAATATTAGTCACAGTTGCCTACTGCAAAGCATGACTCAAGCCTCAGTTTGGACCTAGAGATAAGTAAATTGGTCTTGACCCGACTCCAGTAGCAATAGTCCAGCCCAAACTGCTAGGCTAGGTCCTCCATGAACCGGAACACAAGTGTGAAAGAAATCAATCAATCAATCAATCATGCCATTTGTATAGCGCACTACTCACCCGGGAGGGTCTCAAGGCGCTTGGGGGGAGGGGTATGCTACTGCTCGAACAGCCAGGTCTTGAGTTGTTTCCTGAAGGCGAGATGGTCCTGGGTCAGCCGAAGGTGGATGGGGAGGGAGTTCCAAGTCTTGGCAGCCAGGTAAGAGAAGGATCTTCCTCCGGCGGTGGCTCTTCGGATGCGTGGTACAGCTGCGAGGGCGAGGCTGGTGGACCGTAGCTGGCGGGTGGGCGTGTAGAAGGTCAGGCGGTCGTTGAGGTACTTGGGGCCCAGGTCGTGGAGAGACTTGTGTGCGTGGGTGAGGAGCCGGAACGTGATCCTCTTGTCGACGGGGAGCCAGTGCAGGTTCCTCAGGTGGCTGGAGATGTGGCTGCATCGGGGGACATCCAGGATGAGTCGGGCGGAGGCGTTCTGGATGCGCTGGAGTCTTTTCTGTAGCTTGGCTGTGGTTCCGGCGTAGAGGGCGTTTCCGTAGTCCAGTCGGCTGGTGACGAGTGCCTGGGTGACAGTCTTCCTGGTCTCGGTCGGGATCCAGCGGAAGATCTTGCGAAGCATACACAGGGTGTTGGAGCACGATGAGGAGACGGCGTTGACTTGTCTGGTCATCGAGAGGGAGCGGTCCAGGATGAAGCCCAGGTTGCTTGCGTGGTCGGTTGGCTTGGGTGCGGTGCCCAGGGAAGGGGGCCACCAGGAGTCGTCCCAGGCGGAGGGCGAAGATCCCAGGATGAGGACTTCCGTCTTGTCCGAGTTCAGTTTCAGGTGGCTGTCCTTCATCCACTCGGCGACGTCTTTCATCCCTTCGTGTAGGCAGGTTCTGGCGGTGTCGGGGTCTCTGGTGAGGGAGAGGATCAGCTGGGTGTCGTCGGCGTAAGAGATGATGTTGAGATTGTGCTGGCGTGCGATGGCTGCGAGAGGTTTCATGTAGATGTTGAAGAGGGTGGGGCTGAGTGAAGATCCTTGCGGGACGCCGCAGATGACTTCGGTGGCCTCGGAGCGAAACGGGGGGAGGCGGACTCTTTGTGTTCTACCGGCGAGGAACGAGATGATCCACTCCAGTGCCTTCTCTTGGATACCGATGTTGCTGAGGCGCTGGACTAGGGTGCGGTGGCAGACCGTGTCGAATGTAGCGGAGAGGTCCAGGAGGATGAGGGCCACTGTTTCCCCCTTGTCGAGCAGGGTCCGGATGTCGTCGGTGGCTGCGATGAGGGCGGTCTCGGTGCTGTGGTTGGCTCTGAAGCCAGACTGCGAGGGGTCGAGGGATCCGTTCGTCTCGAGGAAGGCGGTCAGCTGTCTGTTGACGATCTTCTCGATGACTTTAGCAGGAAAAGGGAGGAGCGAGATGGGGCGGAAGTTTTTGAGATCGGTGGGGTCCGCTGTAGGTTTCTTCAGGAGGGCGCTGATCTCGGCGTGCTTCCAGCTCTCCGGGAAGGTGGCGGTGTTGAAGGAGGCGTTGATGATGTTCCGGAGTTGGGGTGCGATGGTGGAGTCGGCCTTGTTGAAGACGTGGTGTGGGCAGGGGTCGGTCGGTGATCCGGAGTGGATGGTGTTCATCGTGCGGGCTGTGTCTTCGGTGGTCACCGTGGTCCAGGTGCGAAGGGTGGCGGTGGGGGGCATTGGTTCGACGGTTGGGTGCGTGGGTGGGGCGCCAAAGCTGTTGTGGATGTGGCGATCTTGCGGTGGAAGAATGAGGCGAGGGAGTCGCAGAGGTCTTGTGACGGAGTGATGTCGTTGGTGCCGGTGCTGGGGTTGGAGAACTCCTTGACGATAGTGAAGAGCTCTTTTCTGTCGTGGGCGTTGTTGTCCAGTCGTTCCTTCAGGGATTTCTTCTTGGTGGTGCGGATGAGCTGGTGGTGCTTGCGGGTAGCGTGTTTGAGGGCGGTCATGTTGTCGGTGGTCCGGTCGAGGAGCCAGGCTTTCTCGAGGGTGCGGCAGGTCTTCTTGGAGTCCTTGAGGTCGTCGGTGAACCAGGATGCCTTCTTGCTTCTGGGTCTGCTGGGAGGGTTCTTTAGTGGCGCGAGGTCGTCGGCGCAGGCGGTCAGCCACTGTGTGAAGTTGCGGGCTGCTTCGTTGGGGTCCGTTGTGTTGGCGGGTGGGCTCTGGCTGAGGGAGGTGGTGAGCTGGTCTGCGGTGATCTTGCTCCAATTCCTGTGAGGTACCTGTTGCGGGTGGTGGTGGGTCGTGGATCTTTTGAAGCTGAAGTGGACGCAGCTGTGGTCGGTCCAGTGGAGTCCGGTGGCGTGGCTGAAGGTGATGTACTTGCTGGAAGAGAAGACGGGATCAAGCGTATGGCTGGTGTAGTGGGTGGGGGTGTTGACCAGTTGCTTGAGTCCGAGGTTGGCGAGGTTTTCCAGCAGGGCGGTGGTGTTGCGGTCCTTGTTGTTCTCCAGGTGGAAGTTGAGGTCCCCGAGGAGGATGTAGTCAGTGGAGGGGAGGGCGTGCGGGCTGATGAAGTCTGTGATGTCTTCGCTGAATTGTGTGCGTGGTCCCGGGGGTCTGTAGACGAGGGTGCCTCTGAGGGTCGTCTTAGGGTCGGTGTGAATCTGGAAGTGGAGATGTTCGGCTGCGGCGAAGGAGTCGTTGGCGTCGGTCGAGATGCGGATGGTGTTCCTGTGGACGATGGCGATGCCACCTCCGGTCTGGTTGATGCGGTCCCTCCTGATGATCTTGTACCCGTCCGGGATGGCAATGGCGATGTCGGGTGCAGAGGAGGCGTTCATCCAGGTTTCCGTGAGGAAGGCGACGTCCGGTGATGTAGCGTCGAGGAGGTTCCAGAGTTCCACGGCGTGTCTGTGGACGGAGCGGGTGTTGATCAGGATGCACTTGAGGTGGTTGCTGCTGGTGTTTGTCTTGGCGGGTGCGGGGCAGGTTCGGAGGCAGGTGAACTTGCAGGTGGAGCAGGTGAAGGGTCCGTGGGTGCGTCTCGGGGTGGCTCGGCAGCAGGCGTGGGTCCGGCCGGCATTGAGTGCGTTGAGAGTGGCGGCGTCGTAGGTCAGTCGGGTCGTCTTGCCTCGGCGGGGAGGGCCAGGGGTCCTGGCGCTGGGCGCGGGCCAGGCGCGGACGGGCGCAGATGGGCTTACCTTTGGCGCACCTTCGGCGCTCAATCGGCGCTCCCGCTGCTCGCGTCCGCTGCGCGGTCGCTCTGGGGGCATCATAAGTAAGGAGCCGGGAGGGAGGAGCAGCTGGGTGGCGGGAGCGGGGCGGCGAATGGAATCACAGGGGGGCGGGGCCGCAGGGAGGCAGCGGCGGGAAAAGTTTCTCGCTGATTGGGACTCGTCAGTAGGGTGCAACTTGGTTCCAGTGTCACAGTGAGGACGGGTCCCACCTTTGGGTATACCCTGTGTTTAGACAAAATATCAAATTAAAATTTCATGATACAAAAATACGGTGTCAAGAAAATTGGAATGTAAAAAATGTCATAGACAGGAATATCAAAGATTATCAATTGTTTTTAATATTGTTGTGAAATATTGATTTAAAAAACACAGTTATATATAATATTTTAAGTGTCATTTTGTATGTATTTTATTGTAGTGTTTGATTTAAAATGCTTCATATTTTACTTTATTTGTGAACAAGGGCTTGTGAGCCCGAAACGCGTCATCAGATGAAGCTGGATATAATGGTTTAATAAACATCTTGCCTGTATGCAGTGGTCCGTTTCTCCTAGCAGAAAGAAGCAGGAGTTGCATATATATATATATTTTGTGTAATTTTCAAAACTCGTGGGGCGCTCTGGTCAGCTCCTACCTTAAACGTTTCGGGCTGATTCGGCAAGCAGGGGCTGAGAAAAAAGGGGGGGTCCCAAAACGTGTTTTCTTCATGTTAATTCCCATAGGAAACTGAAGACACGGCTACATCCCGAACTGCTGAAGGGAATTACACCAAATTTGGCAGAAAGGTAGCCCTTGGTTCAGAAAGATCCCTTTTTGTTAAATGGTGTACATCCGTTCAGTAGTTCATGAGAAATTAGAAAAAGAAAAAGTTTCAATATCTGGGCGGAGCCTAACGACACATCTCATCATTAGATCTGATTGGCAGTCAGCACTTCATCCTGGAATTGCTGGCAGCCATCTTGGGACCAATATACATGATAGTACCCTATTGAAATGCATTGTAGTGAATTGAAGATTTTGAGGGTTACCAAAAGGAGAACTATAAAGGGTGATACCAGACTTTAGTTACATTAGAATTCATTTGTTGATGGTACCATACTAATTTCAGGAATTGTGGTGTGTTCTAAGGTGATTTTACCCTGTGAAACACCTTCTGCTGGGATATCATGAATCATGTTTGAGAGAAAACCAAATGACGCTGCCTACAGCCTCAGACGCTGGATCGAGGACTGCGCCAACACCCTCGCCCCGCTGAAGAAACCCCCCCACAGAGACACCAGCAAGAGGGCCAGCTGGTTCACCCCAGAACTCTTAGCCTCCAAGCAAGCCTGCCGGAAACCAGAGAAGAAATGGCACAGTGAAAAAACTCCGGACCGCCACGTAGCACACAAGGACGCCATCCGCAACCACCACCACCTCAACAGGGTGGCCAAGAGGACATCCTTCAAAGACCGCCTCGACAACAACGCACACAATAGCAAGGAGCTCTTCAACACTGTGAAGGAACTCTCCAATCCCAGATCCAACACCAACAACATCCCTCCATCGCAAGCCCTGTGCGACTCCCTCGCCACCTTCTTCCACCGCAAGATAGCAGACATCCATGGCAGCTTCAACACCCAGACAGCCCCAACAGACAGCAACACAACAGACCCTCCTCACACCATCGACCATGACCCCCTGCTAGCCTGGGCCAGCGTGAGCATCGATGACACCAGCAAAACCATGTGCACAATCCACTCTGGATCTCCGTCAGACCCATTCCTGCACCACGTCTTCAACAGAGCAAGCAGCTCCATCACACCCCACCTGCGCAACGTCATCAATTTCTCCCTCGAGACAGTGACCTTCCCAGAGATCTGGAAACACGCTGAGATCAACGCCCTACTCAAAAAACCTAAGGCAGACCAAAGAGACCTCAAGAACCTCCGGCCCATCTCTCTGCTCCCCTTCCCGGCCAAGTGTGGTATCTCCCTCTTCATTCCCCCCCGGCGGCTCTGTTTACCTTGGTACTGCTCGCGGTGACATCACTCAGAATGTCACCGCGACCAGCGTTCGAAGGCGAGCACCGGGGACACACTGAGGCGACATCGTACCTATAGGCTGTGGCTGAGGTCGCAGGTTCTCTGTACTTATTTCAATAAACATTCTGTTCACTCACGTGACGGCTCCGACTGTCATTTGAAGCCGTCACTACACTGGCGACGAGGGTGACCTCCTGCGACCTCAACACGCTGGTGAGAAACAGCTGACTCGAGCTTGCAGCCGGCCGTCTGGAAGTGCTTCGTGTTGCTGTGGAAACCCAGGCGGCAGCGCGGAGAGTGTGCAGTCCAGGGGAAGAGGGAGAGAAAAGGAAGGATCGAAGCCCAGCAAAGTACTTGAAGGGGCGACCACAGGTCGGGTTTTGATCTTCATCTCCCTGAAGTAAAGGTAACGAGTGTCTGCCATCCCTGCGCGCATACGGAGGAACCTCCTTAATGCTCCCTGTGGCGAGAATTTAAAGCGGTGGACAGAGTGTGTGAGACGTCACTGGATGGCAGAGCCTCATCAGCTTATCAATCAGCGCTGCATGGTAGTGAAGGAAGGCGGGAGCGAGGCGCGCAATCCACGTATCCACCTCAGGAGTTGTTTGAAAGTTTGCCTCCAGCTGTAATTCTTCTGTAGGAACTGTACCTTCACTTACGTGACACTGCCACGCATAGGGAAAAGAAGTTTGTGTTGGTTGCTCAAGCGTAGGAGAAGCTGGCATTTCACCTGGAGAGGGCACGCTCTGCGCAGTGCAACGCGCGAAGGGACCTGGCGCATAGGTAGCTGCCTAAAATATTGAGTACCCTTCGGCAAGCTGTGAGGCTCAAGTGACTCAGACTGGCGTGTAACCGGTGTGCTACCACCTCTCCGTCAGGGAAGTCTCTTCTGCATCGGAAGCACACGCAGCTGGCGAGCGCACGTCTGGCTGCTCTTCTGTCACCTCTGACGGGGGTGTAAATAGGCACGGCAGGCGAGACGGATCATTACCTCACGTTATTGATACCCTGCATGTGCTTTGGCAGAGACATCAACTGGTTACATCGAGAACTGTTGGTGGTTTCAGCGGTGGGCAGTGGTTGTGAATGAAGGAGTTTTTGCCACCTCTATTGGAACAGTGCCGGCAGTAGGGAGATAACTTCGTGTTTTCACACCCTGAACTAGTGGTGACTCTTTATTTCTCTGCCTACATTTGGTCATGTGCTGAATACTCTCTGTTCCATGGTGCAAGGGCCGCACAGGATATATATGCAATTGTGTTATTATACTGCTGTTTAATATTTTCACTGAAAATTCAATGTCCCTTTCACCTATTCTTGTGGATGTGGACTCACAAGTACCTCTGTAGTTGGTTTTTAACAATTGTAAGTACAATATCCTTTTGATCCAGAGGGTTACATTGCCATAGCAAGTTAGTGGCTTTTAGCAGTGTTCCCTGATATACCTTCGTAGTACAGGCTTATTGTGCTCACCTATTACTCCTCAAGTCACACAAGGGGGTTAGTGCAGGCTTACAGGTTCTAAGCACACACTGAGACCGTTTGGCTTTAAACATGCAAAGTGTGACCCCTCCACCCTTTTTCTTAACCAACCCAGGTGACCCCACCATCCTATGGAAAAAATGGAAAAACGTTTTTTTAAATTACGCCACTGTGTGTGGGCCTAACTTAGGGTTAGAGAGGAAGGTTGCTTTGTTAGCCTATTACCTGGGCGCAGAAGGGGAGGAAGTCCTAGATCATCTTCCGGATTTAGGGGCACAGGAGGCAAGAGGACTGAATGAGTTTGAAGTTAGCCTGAAGAAGTTAGATCTGCACTATCTCCCTAAGACTAGCACGATCATGGAGAGGTACCACTTTGGGAAGAGAGCACAGAAGGAAGGAGAGTCTATAGAAGATTTTGTGTCTGAATTGAGGAAATTGGCCGCCACGTGCAAGTTTGGGGGAGCGAGTGAAGAGAGGATTAGGGACCAGTTTGTCTTGACCTGTAGGATTGAACGAGTGCGTGAAGAGCTATGGCTTAAAGATGACCCGCCGTTGAGAGAGGTCCTCATCATAGCCAAACAGGTAGAGCACATGTTGCAGTGCGTCAAGGAGATTAAGCAGGATGCAGGGGAGAAGAAGAATGATGACAAGACCAATGTCAGTGAGGTGGTGTCTGAATGTGAGACTGTGTCTGTAGTTAAGGGTCAGAAGGCAGTGAGTAAGGAACAGAAGGAAGGCAGGCCTGGAGGTTTATTCAAAGGTACCTGCTACAGGTGTGGTAAACAAGGGCACTTAGCCAACGACAGGGAGTGTCCCGCCCTCCGATTCACATGTAACAAGTGTGGTAAGAAAGGCCATTTTAAACAATACTGCAAGAGTGGGCAGGGGGCCAGTCGTCAGAGTAGAGACAGAACCAATGTGGTGTGCGACGAGTTTGTGGTGCAAGTGAAAGAGTTGAAGGCACCTGGACCCAGAAGCCCCATGTGTGCAGAAATTACCGCACAGGTTGACGAAGATCAAGTCTATAGTCCCAAAGACACCATAAGAGTAGGAGAGGTAGAGCTAGAAGCATTGTTTGACTCCTGTTCCAGGATAACTATTATTAATGCCAAGGAGTTCTCACGAGTGTCTAAGGGGAGGATAATGTTGAAGAGGTTAGACCTGAGGCCAGGAGGGTATGCGGGGCGCCCCATCTCCATGAAAGGGTACTTTCTGAGCAAAATTGAGTACAGGAATAGGTCTACCGTGTCTAAAGTATATGTATCCACTGTAGGAGACAACATTTTGGGGTGGCGAGCTCAGAAGGGTTTGGGTGTGTATCTCAATCCCAACAGCAATCCCCAGATTTTGATACAGGAAATAAAAGAATGTGGGTCAGACATCACCAAAGAATTTGAAGAAGTGTTTAGGGAAGGGCTTGGTTGTTTGAAGAATTACTGCCACAAAATTAAATTGAAGTCGAATGCCAAGCCTGTTGTGGCAAAAGTCAGAAGACTCCCCATAGCCATCCAGGAAGAGGTCAGATCCGAATTGGAAAAACTGTGTGAGGCCGGAGTAATTGAACCGGTGGAAGCGACTGAATGGTTGGCGCCCATCGTGGCAGCGAAGAAGAAGGATGGGTCAGTCCGGCTCTGCATTGATTTGAGGGCTCTCAATAAAGAGGTCGTCGTTGACCGATACCCCTTGCCGAACATCACCCAGATGATGAGCACGCTGGAGGGTGCCAAAGTGTTCTCAACCCTTGACCTCACCTCGGCCTATTTCCAGATAAAACTTCATGAGGAGTCTCAGGAACTCACTGCTTTTGTGACACCTATGGGCGCCTACAAGTTCAAAAGGATGCCGTTCGGTTTGGTCTCGGCGGCTGCCGTGTTCCAAAGAATCATGGGCAACATCCTGAAAGGCATCCCAGGCGTCATGTGTTACCAGGATGACGTGCTTGTCTTCGCTAAGAACCAAGTTGAGCACGATGAGAGGCTGAGATGTGTGCTGAGGAGGTTTTTGTCCCAAGGTCTTACTGTAAAGAAGAACAAATGTGTCTTCAGTTGTGCTGAGTTGGATTTCCTGGGTCACAAGATAACAACAGAAGGCATACGTCCCAAGGCAGAACTGCAGAACACCATCGTGAACCTGTCACCCCCCAAAAGCAAAGACGAGATCAAATCATTCATGGGGATGTTGGAGTTCTATGGAAAGTTCATAAGAAACTTGGCAGGCAGGACTTACGCCATCAGGTTATTGCTAAAAAAGGATAACGAATTCAAATGGAGCCAGGAATGCCAGAGCGAATTCGAGGATGTAAGGAGGGCTCTTGCAGAAGCTCCTAGTTTGAAATCGTACCTGCCCGGCCGGGCAACGATCCTCACCACTGATGCAAGTGCAAAAGGGTTAGGAGCTGTACTCACCCAGAAAGGCGTGGAAGGAGAAGAGACCGTAGCCTTCGCCTCGAGGTCACTCCAGAATTCCGAGAACAACTACTCAGTCATCGAAAAGGAGGCATTGGCGGTATCATGGGCTGTTGGAAAATTCAGAGACTTCCTGTGGGGTACGCAGTTCACCCTCCGAACTGACCACAAACCGGTGGTAGAAGTGTTCAGCAAAAAGGGTTTGGATGCTATCTCCAGCAGAATAAGGCGTTGGGTGGTCAGTCTCCAGGAGTACACATTTCATGTCGAGTATGTCCCTGGGACGCAAAATCTTGCAGCTGACTGCCTGTCCAGACTCGTCAGCGGTGTAGAAGCAAATGTAATGCGAGAGAAATCTGATGAAGAAGAAGAGGGATACATGGTTGAGAATGTCTGCGCCATTCAGAAGGCGTTGGGTGAAGATACGTGGAGAAAAGCGCAAGAAGAGGACAAGATCATGGAGGAAATTTGCAGAAGAGTGAGGGATGGTTGGAAGCACAGTGACAAAAGAGATGAAAAAATGCGTCCTTTTCAGGCCGTCAAGGACGAGTTAACCATTGTAGACGGATGCCTGTTCAGGGGGACTAGGCTCGTGCCACCTGCATCTGTGAGGGACAACCTGATCGAGATAGCTCACGAGGGACACTTGGGTATCACAAAGACCAAGCAAAGACTCAGGGAGAGCTACTGGTGGCCGAATATGGACCTGGTCACCGAAAGGAGAATCAGGGAGTGCATCCCGTGCTGCAATAGTGACAAGGTATTGAAGCAACAGACGCCACCCATGGTGTGTAGGCCGCTCCCGTCAGAACCTTGGAACGAGTTGGCTTTGGACATCGTAGGCCCGATGACTGGGGAGCTGCGGACACCGTACATTCTAGTGCTCATGGATTTGTATTCTCGGTGGCCGGAGATAAAACTCGTCAGTGAAGTCACAACCAAGACTGTCATCGGATTCTTACAGGAGGTATTTATCCGAGAGGGGCTCCCCAGCAACATCCTCACTGACAACGGTGTGCAACTGTGCTCAAAAGAGATGGAAGACTTCCTAGAAGAAAGAGGCATCAGACACAAGCGATGCGCTTTATACCACCCAGAGGCCAATGGTATGGTCGAACGTTTTAACAAGACCATCAAGGAGAGCATCCAGCTGGCAAAAGCAAGTGGCATAAGTTGGAAAGAAGAACTGTGGAGACGTCTGGAAGCTTACAGGTTCACCCCGCATCAGACGACGGGCGTCACCCCGTTCGAATTGCTCCGCGGGAGGACACCCAACACTAAGCTCGCTCCAGGGTGGATGGAATGGCACAAGGGGTGGTCAGACCGCGCCATAGAAAAAGATAGTCTGAGGAGGCAAGAACGAGCCATGAAATCGAGGAAAGAAGGTTATGACCAACGCAAGGCCACACGGGAGGTTGAGTTCAAAGTAGGTGACAATATCAAGATCAAAGCTCCCACCGGGAAGGCAAGCTGGTCAGAGTACAGCAGTCCCACGAAAGTCACAAAACTTTTCAAGAATGCAGTCAAAACCCGAGAGGGGAAAATATGGAACCTAGGGAGAGTTGTAAAGTACCACCCTCCAATAGAAGCCACTGAAGGTGCAAGGGAGGGGGAGTGTGGTTCCAGACTAGATAGTGGTTTCACTGTTAGGAGGCCGTCAGGTGTCCCTCACCCGGGCCACAGGCCCAACAGGAGAGTGACCAGACCTCCCAGGCGTTTTGATCAGTATGTGATGATGTAACTATTGGCATTCCGCCTTGAACAAAATGTAATGTTGTAATTATTACTTTCCTGCCTAATGTAAGCTTTTCTCTGTCTTGTTTTCTGCACATTGCCTTATCTAATGTTTTCCATGTCCGCAGGGAAGGGGGATGTGTGGTATCTCCCTCTTCATTCCCCCCCCGGCGGCTCTGTTTACCTTGGTACTGCTCGCGGTGACATCACTCAGAATGTCACCGCGACCAGCGTTCGAAGGCGAGCGCCGGGGACACACTGAGGCGACATCGTACCTATAGGCTGTGGCTGAGGTCGCAGGTTCTCTGTACTTATTTCAATAAACATTCTGTTCACTCACGTGACGGCTCCGACTGTCATTTGAAGCCGTCACTACACCAAGGTCATTGAGAAAAGCATCAACAGACAGCTAACCTGATACCTCGAAGAAAACAGAATCCCGGACACTTCCCAGTCAGGGTTCTGCAGGGTTCCGCAGCAACCACAGCACCGAGACTGCCCTCATTGCTGCCACCAATGACATCAGGACCCTGCTGGACAATGGCGAGACCCCAGCACTCATCCTCCTAGACCTCTTTGCCGCCTTTGACACCATCTGCCACTGCAAACTACGCGCACGCCTCCACGCTGCAGGGATCCGAGACAAGGCTCTGGATTGGACCACCTCCTTCCTCTCCAGCAGAACCCAGAGCGTCCGCCTCACCCCATTCCATTCCAAAGCCTCCAAGATCATCTGCGGCGTACCCCAGGGACCCTCCCTCAGCCCGACGCTGTTCAACATTAACATGGCCCCGCTCGCACACGTAGCCCGACAGCACGACCTCAACATAATCTCCTATGCCGACGACACTCAGCTGATCCTCTCTCCTCTCCCTCACCAAGGACCCCATCACCGCCAAAGCAAACCTCCATGAAGGAATGAAGGAAGTCGCCGACTGGATGAAGACCAGCCGTCTGAAGCTGAACCCGGACAAGATGGAGGTCCTCATCCTCGGCTCCAACCCGTCAGCCTGGGACGACTCCTGGTGGCCGATGGCACTGGAGGCAGCTCCGACACCCACCGACCACGCACGCAACCTGGAATCATCCTCGACTCAACGCTCTCAATGACCAAGCAAGTAAACCCCGTCTCCTCCTCCTGCTTCAACACCCTCCGCATGCTCTGCAAGATCTACAGATGGATCCCGACAGATACAAGAAAGACAGTCACCCAGGCCCTCGTCAGCAGCAGACTCGACTACAAAAATGCCCTCTACGCGGGAGCCCCGACCAAGCTCATCAAATGACTACAACGTATCCAAAACGCCTCGGCACGACTGATCCTCGATGTACCATGCCACGGCCACATCAGCCCCCACCTGAGAAACCTACACTGGCTCCCCGTCTACAAGAGGATATCCTTCAAGCTCCTCACCCACGCACACAAGGCACTCCACAAGACCGGCCCAGCCTACCTCAACAGATGGCTCTCCTTCTACATTCCCAACCTCCAGCTCCGCTCCGCTGACCTCTCACTTGCCACCGCCCCGCGCATCCGAAGAACAACCACCGGTAGGAGATCCTTCTTCCTCCTCACCGCCAAGACATGGAACAACCTCCCACTGAGCCTACGACAGACCCAAGACCTGCTGACCTTCAGGAGGATACTTAAGACCTGGATCAGTAGCGCCCCAGCGCCTTGAGACCCTCGCGGGTATGTAGTGTGCTTTATAAATGATTGATTGATTGATTGAAGATCAGAGACTGTCAGTTGATGCCTTTTTGTTCTACTGCAGCTTCCCAGAGTGTTCTAAAGAACAACTAGAGCGCTAACAGCCTTACATATGACAAAAGTATGGCACACCTGAAGCCATCTTGATTGGAATAAGCTGGTAACACTTAAAACATTTAATTTAAAAAGAAACAAAATGATGGGGTTCATTTTGTCATATAAATTATGGTTAGTGCTGTAGAAAGAAAAATTAGGACATGTTTCAAGTATGATCTCAAATTTCTTCCTGTTATATTTCAACAGGAGCAGCCTGTCAGTTGATGCCTTTGTGTTCTACTGCTGCTTCCCACAGTGTTCTAAAGAACAATTAAAAATTTGTGAACATTCGTGACAAGAATTTTTAATTCTATTTAGGACAACGGAGGCGTGGATTATGCTTCTCATTTTCTTTGCTTTATTACAGCAGCCAATAAAAAACAATCTTTTTTATTCAACACATTATCATAAACTACAAATCCCATGAACACACTGTACTGTCTAACCATAGAGACTGTGCCTATATAATGTCCATCCGAGGCACATACGTCCTCTTTCTTTGCGAAACTGTAACAGATAGGTCCAACATCTTTAACTTAATACTTTCTTGCACGCCGTCCGTAGTGCAAAACTTTCAGAAGAACCAGATAATCCGAAGAACCTACAGGAAAACTTCAGGCTTGCAGGACCAACCCGTGTTTGGTAAACCAGGTGAAGAAACACCAACTTTGTAGAGGGAGATCATTCTCCGCAGAAACATGAATCCAACATATGTGATTCTCACTTGCCATTTGAATCTTGAACCAAAAGAGAGAATTGCATAATAACAATCATCCCATAACTATGTGCCAACAGCAAATCATACAACAAGAGGGGCGGGGAGCAGGAACTATGCAAAATAATGCCATGAGAGTGTCATACAGACAGAAATTATACTTTCTTTCCTTCATGTATCTTTATCTAAAGACTGCTGGGTGGGATAATCCTCGCCTCCGTTGTCCTTAATAGAATTGAAAATTCTTGTCACGAATGTTCGCACATTTTTAATTCTATATCAGGACAGGAGGCTCCGATTATGCTCGTTCAAAGCTGAGCCACTACCACCGATGCAACATCCCCAATAGGTTTGTAATAGAAAGATTTAAAATCAGCCGTATTCATGATGTCAGCGAGGCTTACTCCCAATGAAAAGGATTTAGATTCCATTGCGCCTCGAACAGAATGTGCGCCAAATGTAGATATATCAATGCCTGCTTCACTCATGAGCCAGCGTACCCATCTTGCTAAGGTAGCTGGAGTCACTGGCCTGAAAGGTTTCTGCAACGCAATAAACAATTGGCCTTGCATATCAGAACGAAATTTAGAGGTACTTACCTCGTACGCCTTTAAACATTGTACCACACATAACTTGGGGTTCTCTGGAAAAATCAGATAAGACAACGAACTAGAATTGCACTTGGTGCATCTAGAAATAACAAAAGTGACTCCTTCTGGGGAAAACCGACGACCAGCCAGATCTAAAGCTCTGATGTCGGAAACTCGTCTGCAAGAAACTAAACATAAGAGAATAGCGAGCTTGGCTGAAATCTGTTTCCGTGATAAATACCTGTTCGCCGGCCAAGCTTCTAAGAACCGGAGAACTACTGACACATCCCACAGGAAAGAATATTTGGGGCATGGTGGCCTGACCATCCTAATGCCTCTTAGCAGTTTACAAACCAAGGGGTGCTCCCCAAATGGTTTGCCATTAAGGTGAGAATGTCCTGCCGAAATTGTGGACCAAAAATTATTCACTGCCCTATAAGCCGAACCTGAGGAAGCTGAGGAAGCTAGGAAATTCATGACCATGGAGACATCAGCTGTAGCGAGATTGACGTCCCGTCCAACACACCAGCTACGCCACTTGTTCCATGCTGATGAATACCGCTTGTGGGTATTATCTGACCATATCACACAAAAGATATCCAAGGGTCAAGACAAAAGGTGACTAACAGCTGAACAAATTCACAACTACGATATGACAAACATAAAATGAATCATTAAATCATTTTTAGATGTGGTGAAAGAACCCAGAGCAAACACCCGTAGGTGACAAGTATTAAGTGAACTCTGGCTCAAAATCATGGGTAAAAGTTTCCCATCAGTAGCTGTTCTGTACCGCCCTTGACATCATATGGGTTCTCCTTGCCTAGGAGACAGAGTTCACAGCCTATGCATTATTTCTAGACTCTGATTTTACCATAGAGTAATTGTTTAAGGTCAATGGTGCAGAACCTTAATAATAGTAGCTACCGATAAGCAGTGCAAAAAAAGAAAGTGTAAGTCAATCTAAAATTGGATAGAGCTATATAAACTGCTACTTTAATATTTTTATTAGCTCTCCCAAGCTTAGAAATTACTATGTGCAGATACAGATTTAACATAATATCTGTAAACAATAACGGTCGACATGTTTCAGCATGGAGGGCTAGTGTGCCAATGCATTCCTCAGGACCAAATCGTTGCTACTGCTGTGTGACGTGAAAAATTAAAACTGAAATAATATCACCTGCTGAATGAGGTAATATACTCCACCACAAAACTGTTGTCACATCACGTCGTGGTCAATTGAACAGGGGAGACACATGACAAGAAACAAACATAGGTTAAGGTGAACCTAGTTGGGAACGTAATTTAAGATAACACATAAGAACAGATAAGTCGTGCCAATACTTTTTGACGACACTCAGACAACAATCTGGAGCTATCTGTTACAAGTATAATTCTTAAATAGACTGAGCAATATATCGTACATAGCCACTCACCCATTCGTTGTGGGATGGCGCTTCACCCCACCTGGCTGCAGCTCAGGTATAGAGGAGCACCGCTCTAATATTAAAAACAATAAGGAGACCTTCAGTATATCATGTAGTTGGTTACATTTCTCAATAGTTAGCGCATCTTCGCTAATTCACCGCTTCATGGTCAGCCTCTAGAAATTCGCCTATAAATTATCAAAGATGTTTATAAATCAGGCTCGTTAATGGCCGCCTATTCGTGCAGTTAGCCCGCATAGTTTCGAAAATGTCGAGGCATATTTGTCAAAGTAATCATGATCATATAAACCCGGCACAGTTGATAAACGGCAGGCATTGACACCCTCACTAAGTAGCCACCACCTCACACGGTCTACTAATGAAGTGTGAATTCGTCAATAGCGTGTTAGTACAATTCGCCATTGCAGAACTTGCAAAACTCGCTTTTACTATTGAAGTGTAAATTCGTAAAAGCATGTTGATTCACTATGTACGCACATAACGCGCTTCAAAATCAATAAACGCTATCGCGCTCACCCGGTCGCCGCCCCTCTCCCGCGGTCAAACTGTTGAATGTATTTAACTTTGTTTTCGCTCGGATTTTTAAAAAAACCCAGCAAAAACAGCATGCATTCAGTAGTTAACCCAAGCGCAATGTGCTTCACAGCCCTACCTTTCCGTCGGTGTCTCCAGACGTTCCTCTGCACTGTCTGGGGAGGCACCGTGGCCATTGTTTGGTGTCTATTTGTTCTGCACTTCGCTCCCAGTCATGTGACAAACAGTCACATGGTAGCTAGGAATTCTGGGACCAGTAGTTTTTGTATTACCAGTAGTTTTTGTATTGAGATGGATTTATAATGCAGGTTTGCAGATGCAAATACCAGTTCGAACGAACAATAATAACAGTTTTGAATCCGAAATATATAATGTTGTTCTTAAACCAGTCTAGGATGTCTTATATATAAAACTCTTTGTCTCTTTTATCTGTGGTGAACAAGTAGGATTGTAAATGCAAAAAGGATAAATGCATTCAAGATGTCAAAATCAGCCTATAAATATAAATGGGATAGGTGCATTTATATGCTTACAAAGGCATGATCCCAAGCCTGCTCATTAATTGCCACATCAGGACAGTGGTTGGGTATAAAAGGCTGTTCCAGGACGGTCCAGACAAAATCATGCGGTCCATGGCCTTTCTCTACAAAGTGTGATGTCAGGCGAGTAGCTTGTTTTCGACAGCGTACTGTACTCTTGTGCTCCATAATTCTGACTTTCACCTTTCTAGTGGTCATGCCCACATAGCGTTTGTTACAAGGGCAAGTGATTAGATAAACTAGATTCTCTTTGAGTATGTCCGGAATGTTTCTTTACTTGAACAGTTTCTCTGAACCCTCAAAAACTGGCCAGACGGCAGATTATTTCGAAGGGACCTCGGGTGACAGCTCTCATAACTCAATAGAGCATTTCGTGCCATTGGCTTTCGGTAGAGTTCCGATTCCAGACCTGTTTCGGTAGCATTAATAGTAAGGTCAAGGAATGCTAGATGGGTTTTACTGAACTCTATGGTAAATCTTAGATAGACATTTCGTCTATTCAGCCATTGGTGAAAAGCCAATAAGTCTTCTTCTGTACCTCGCCAGATTACACAGATATCATCAATGTATCGCTTCCAAATGCGAAGCGATACAAAGAAAGGGTTGGTAGATGTCAAGACTTCTGTCTGCTCAAAGTGATGTACATATAAATTAGCGAGACTAGGAGCAAAGACACTACCCATCCTGGTCCCTGATGTTTGTATATAGGTAGTGTCTTCGAATTTAAAATAGTTCTCCTTCATCGCTATTTTTGCCAGGCCCATGATGAACGGTACTGGCGTATTTTTTCTAAATCCAATGGTTAGAGAAATGCCCACCTTTCTTAAAGACACAAAGCACGTCCTGAGGTTATTGCCTGAGATTCAATTTGATTCAACCACCGATATCCTAGTCTCTTTTGACGTGGAGTCGCTTTATACCTCAATACCCCAAACTGAAACATTAGAAGTGGTTGGCACCCTTTTGGAGCAAAGAGATCTGCAATCAAGAACGCCAGTACCGTTCATCATGGGTCTGGCAGAAATAGCAATGAAGGAGAATTATTTTATATTCGAAGACACTACCTATATACAAACATCAGGGACCAGCATGGGTAGTGTCTACTATCTGAGTATGTGGATTCAAGAAACCAACAAACAGCTTAAGAGTTGGGAGGATAAGTGTCATTTAGACAGCTTAGTACCACACATTAAGATGAGACTGAGAGGTACATACACATACGTATACACCAATGTGGCAATTACTGAGCAGGCTTGGGATCATGACTTTATAAGCATATAAATGCACCTATCCCATTTATATTTATAGGCTGATTTTGACATCTTGAATGCATTTATCCTTTTTGCATTTACAATCCTACTTGTTCACCACAGATAAAAGAGACAAAGAGTTTTATATATAAGACATCCTAGACTGGTTTAAGAACAACATTATATATTTCGGATTCAAAACTGATAATATTGTTCGTTCGAACTGGTATTTGCATCTGCAAACCTGCCTTATAAATCCATCTCAATACAAAAACTACTGGTAATACAAAAACTACTGGTCCCAGAATTCCTAGCTACCATGTGACTGTTTGTCACATGACTGGGAGCGAAGTGCAGAACAAATAGAAACCGAACAATGACCGCGGTGCCTCCCCAGACAGTGCAGGGGAACGTCTGGAGACACAGACGGAAAGGTAGGGCTGTGAAGCACAAATGGGCTTGGGTTAACTACTCAATGCATGCTGTTTTCGCTGTTTTAAAAAAAATCAGAGCGAAAACAAAGTTAAATACATTCAACAGTTTGACCGCGGGAGAGGGGCGGCAACCGGGTGAGCGCTATAGCGTTTATTAATTTTGAAGCGCGTTATGTGCGTACATAGTGAATCAACATGCTTTTACGAATTTACACTTCATTAGTAAAAGCGAGTTTTGCAAGTTCGACAATGGCGCATTGTACTAACACGCTTTTGACGAATTCACATCATTAGTAGACCGTGTGAGGTGGCGGCTACTTAGTGAGGGTGTCAATGCCTGCCGTTTATCAACTGTGCCGGGTTTATATGATCATGACTACTTTGACAAATATGCCTCGACATTTTCGAAACTATGTGGGCCTACTGCACGAATAGGCGGCCATTAACGAGCCTGATTTATAAACATCTTTGATAATTTATAGGTGAATTTCTAGAGGCTGACTATGAAGCGGTGAATTAGCGAAGATGCGCTAACTATTGAGAAATGTAACCAACTACATGATATACTGAAGGTCTCCTTATTGTTTTTAATATTAGAGCGGTGCTCCTCTATACCTGAACTGCAGCCAGGTGGGGTGAAGCGCCATCCCACAACGAATGGGTGAGTGGCTATGTACGATATATTGCTTAGTCTATTTAAGAATTATACTTGTAACAGATAGCTCCAGATTGTTGTCTGAGTGTCGTCAAAAAGTATTGGCACGAATTATCTGTTCTTATGTGTTATCTTAAATTACGTTCCCAACTAGGTTCACCTTAACCTATGTTTGTTTCTTTTCATGTGTCTTCCCTGTTCAATTGACCACGACGTGATGTGACAACAGTTTTGTGGTGGAGTATATTACCTCATTCAACAGGTGATATTATTTTAGTTTTAATTTTTCAAGTCACACAGCAGTAGCAACGATTTGGTCCTGAGGAATGCATTGGCACACTAGCCCTCCATGCTGAAACATGTCGACCGTTATTGTTTACAGATATTATGTTAAATCTGTATCTGCACATAGTATTTTTTAAGCTTGGGAGAGCTAATAAAAATATTAAAGTAGCAGTTTATATAGCTCTATCCAATTTTAGATTCACTTACACTTTCTTTTTTTGCACTGCTTATTCGGTAGCTACTATTATTAAGGTTCTGCACCATTGACCTTAAACAATTACTCTATGGTAAAATCACAGTCTAGAAATAATGCATAGGCTGTGAACTCTGTCTCCTGGGCAAGGAGAACCCATATGATGTCAAGAACGGTACAGAACAGCTACTGATGGGAAACTTTTACCCATGATTTTGAGCCAGAGTCCACTTAATACTTGTCACATACGGGTGTTTGCTCTGGGTTCTTTCGCCACATCTAAAAATGATTTAATGATTCATTTTATGTTTGTCATATCGTAGTTGTGAATTTGTTCAGCTGGTAGTCACCTTTTGTCTTGACCCTTGGATATCTTTTGTGTGATGAGTTCAGTACATGGGGGTATGTATCCAGTGGGTCGTTAAACTCACCCTCGGGTCCTCGTTTGTTGTTTCTGTATTATCTGACCATGCCTGGTTCATGAACTCAGAAGCGTCCGCCGAAAGACCTGGGACGTGCCATCTGTCCCTGAAACTCGCCATGCCACAAGTGGCAACTGACCCGCATCTATTAGAGGTTGAGGGGTCTTGTGAGGGTCCAGCAACAGATTCCGTATCTGGGGGAGGAGTACTGGTACAGCACAAGACATGCCCAACACCATCGGGAACTATGCCTGTGCTCTCCACAGAGGGGTTACTAACACTAATTCTGCCCGTTGCCGCCTGGTCTGGGCCAGGACCCTGGTGATCATGATGAAAGGCGGGAAGGCATAACACAGGGCTTTGGGCCACGTCTGAAGAAATGCATCCGAGGCCAGAGTCTCCGGGTCAGGACGCCAGCTGTAAAACTCCGCAAGCTGTTTGTTCAGACGTGACGCAAATAGATCCACCTGACAAGGACCCCATAAAATGTTCAGCATCCGGAAAACTCGAGGGTTTAACCACCAATCACTGTAATTCCGTAGATAGCGGGAGTGCCAGTCGGCAACCTCATTCTTGCACCCTGGAAAGTATTCCGCCACCACCGTCTGTGCTGTAGACAATAATGCCAAAAATCCTTGGCAATCTCCGCCAGAATACGGGACCACGTACCTCCAAGCTTGTTCACGTACCGCACCGCCAATATGTTGTCCATCCGCAACAGGATGCAGCAGTCTGTTTTCTGTGGGGAAAGACTACAGATGGCGAACGAACCTGCCAGTAACTCCAGGCAGTTGATATGGAGAGAAAGCTCCTCCGGAGACCATCGCCCCCCCCATTGAGATCGGACCGCAGCAGGCACCCAAGCCCCAGCGGCTGGCGTCCGATTTGATCACTACCTCGGGTTTCGAGCCAAAGATGGCTCTCCCATTCCGCGACTCCATGTGCTCTAACCACTACAACATCTCCCACCTCGCGTCCTCTGAAAGAGGAGTCTGTTCGGCATAACCGAGGCCTTGGCGGAGATGCTGGATCTTCAGGCGTTTGGAGTGCGCAATAATGAAGGGGCCCAGGGAAAATTGCTTGGATCGAAGAGGCCAGTAACCCCACTACTCGGGCAATGGACCTCAAGTACACAATCTGCCTGCTCACAATCAACTTCAATTCTCTCTTGATCGCTCCGATCTTGTAAGAGGGTAGGAGAAGCTGACAGCTGCGGGAATCCACTTGAAAGCCCAGGAACTCTATAGATTGCGTAGGGATCAGGACTGATTTCTGTAAGTTCACTATGACTTCAAGGCTCTGAAGGAGCTGGATGGACTAATCCAGATGAGTAACCGCCAGCTGAGGGGACTGCGCATGATAATGATGTCATCTTAATAGACGATCAGGTGCACCCCTCGCTCGCGCAGGGACTCTACCACAGGACGGAGGAGTTTCGTGAAGCACCAGGGTGCTGACGAATGTCCGAAGGGAAGGACGGTGTATTCGTAATAGATGCCGTGCCAGAGAAACTGAAGGAAACGATGATGCGGGGCATAGATGGGGACGGACAGATACGCGTCCTTCAGATCACACTGGACCATCCAATCCCCTTCTTGCAGAAGGTCGCGTAGCAGGTGGACGCCCTCCATTTTGAAGTGGCGATAGACAATCCACCCATTGAACTCTTTGAGATTCAGGACCAACCCTTTCTTCTCGACCAGGAATATATTGCTGAGGAAACCCTGGGGATGACATTGAGTAACCGCAATCGCCCCTTTCTGCAGGAGGGAGTCTATCTCTTCTGAGATAAAGGTCTGATCTTGTTGGGAAAAATTTAGGGGAAAAGGTCGGAGGGTTTGGGAACCCTTGCACCGTCTCCAAGATCCAAGGATCTTGCGAGAGGGAGTGCCATTGATGCAGAAATAGTTGAACACGTTCCCACAAAACCACTTCTGAATATGGGATTAACCTCACCTTTAGATCCAGTGTCCTGGTGGTTTACGTGGTTGCCCCCGAACTGCCCCCTGTGGAAACGGTTCCTCGCTGACCATGAAGCGTAGAAGTTTGGGTTGTCTGAGGAATTGGCCTGATATCCAACTCTGTTGTGTTGTTGGCCACATGGGGTGCCTTGACTGTTTCCCTGGCCGAACGACCGCCCTCGACTTCGTCCGGCCCTGGTGAAAACCAGCTTGAAGGCCCGGCAAAGCGACTCCTGTGCCTTGTCCAGGCCACTGAAAGTGGCCTCGAATTTCGTGAGATCTTTCAAGAAAGGTTGGCTGAAGAGGAGGCCTTGAGCCACAGGTCCTGCCTCTGGTGAGGATAACCCGGATAGCTTTGGGTTCAGCTTGAGGAGGATGGACCTCCTCCTCTCGCTGGACTTGGCGCAATTGGCAATGCCTGGTTGGCACACTGCCCGTTGCACCCAATCAATGAGGGAGACAGGACTTATGGGTATTCCAGACTCAATAGCGTGATATCCCATTTCTAAGATTTTAGTCAGGGGCCCCGTCAGATCCAGCAACTTATCCTGGCATGACCGCCAGGCGCGGTCTATGCCTTTTTTGGGGTCCTTGGCATACTTCCTTAAGAATGTAAGCATTGTCGGGTCTACTTCTGGTGTCTCCGCGACCCGCGCCGCCAAGTCAGGTCTGAGACATTCCGACCACAGTCGGGCCCTGACATCCTTGGTCGACGGAGATGAGACTGCACGTAGTCTGCCACTTCTTGTGGCGGGAGGCGTGCAGTGGAGTTCGGGTGGACAATGTCCGCTGGGTCAAAGTTTAAGACTTTGGGGGTAGTAGGCTCGGTGTGGTGTTCCTTCCTGAGCTTTTTTGCTGGTTGAGGACTCACCTCTTCGTCTGACTCCGTGTCAGTATTGGAGGTGGAGGAGGTATCTCCCCGGGCGCCCTGGGTAGACTTCGACGGATCCGATCTTGCGACATACGCGTGATTGTTGGCTAGGGCCTTGGATAGACGGGCAAAGTCCTCAGCATGAGGATTGGCTTGTTGTGGGCCCTTAGCTTTTGATCGACCGGAGGGTGCTGGGATCCAAACCTGCTGCATAGCGTATTTGCTCAGATGGCGCTTAAGGGGTGCAATAGCCCGCACCAGGGCAGAATTTACTGAATGCTGCACTCTAGCATCCAAGGCCTCATGAGGTCCTGTTCTAGGGAGCCAGATGGCTCTGCCCCCTAATAGTCATCCTCATAGTCGTATTCTGCCATTGTAGGGTGAACGCTACCAATCACGTAAGAGAGCAATAGAGGAGTAACGGGGGAAAGACACAACCCCCAGGCAAGTCAGGCTAGACAGCCAAGTAAAAATTGAGGAGTGGAGGGAGGACCTGCCTACACAAAACCTCTCTAGGCAGTGCCTATGCGCTGATTATGCAGCCTGCAGCACAATCAAAGCGTTGGGCGTCAGCGGCGGCAAAAGAGACACAGGCTTCACTTTGAAATTTGACAGGTGTTCCGCTCCGATCGGCTCCGTAGCGATCGCGGTGAAACTGACTAATGAAAGTGACACTTAAAATGGCCGCCGCGCATGCGCGGTAACGGCTCGCCCGTGAAAAACAGAAAAAGGACCTAGCGCGATCCAACCGCACGTCCTCAAGCCCCTAACTTCTGTTCCACTAGAAATTGACTCGGGCGCCCTGCGCCTGGCCGGGGAGGCTGACGCGCTCCCTCGACGTTGCCGAGATCAGGGCCAAAGTGGTCGAGCGGGCTCCGAGCTGCGAGTACCACTGCCTCAGGTACGCGCCAGCAGCGAGCCCACCAGAGCGCGACGCGCCATCAAAAACAGCCGCAGCAAGCGAGCGTTAAGACCAAAACATCGATAAAACACATGTATTATTCATACAATGCTTAACAGATAAATCGGTGCCCCCAAACCATACGCCACTAATCACAGAAAAGTAGTAAGGTAGAAGGCACTTAACTGGCTGCAGCAGCAGCAAAGAAAGAGGACATATGTGCCTCGGATGGACATTATATAGGCACAGTCTCTATGGTTAGAGACTACAGTGTGTTCATGGGATTTGTAGTTTATGATAATGTGTTGAATAAAAAAGATTGTTTTTTATTGGCTGCTGTAATAAAGCGAAGAAAATGAAAAGCATAATCGGATCCTCCGGTCCTGACATAGAATTAGAGCGCTAACAGCCTTACTTATGACAAAAGTATGGCACACCTGAAGCCATCTTGATTGGATTAAACTGGTAACACTTAAAACATTTAATTTAAAAAGGAGCAAAATGATGAGGTTCATTTTGTCATAGAAATTATGGTTAGTGCTGTAGAAAGAAAAATTAGGACACGTTTCAAGTGTGATCTCAAATGTCTTCTTGTTATATTGCAGTAATGTAAGGAAATTATAGCTAGGAAAGGATATCTATCAAAATTTATTTGGACACAAATATCAATCTTGCTAGTGGAATATATAAGTATCACAATAGGACACCCTATAACCACAATATGGACACTAGAAAAGAATATAGTGATATATTTATTGATTTATTTTCGAGTATAATTACTATGTTCCATATTTCTTTTCATGATTTAAGATTATATATACATTTCACATTTAATCATTTCATATGATAAATTTTAACAGTCAATATATACAAATCCGATTAATGGACGGAGCGTTGATTCAGGCAGTGCGGCAGATGTCTACAGCGCGCGTTTCGGCATAAACGCCGTCATCAGGTAGCCGTCTATTGCACAAAGTAGCCTATTCACGATTGAAGTAAAGATGTACTATGGCATCAAGTGTCTCGCTTGATAAATTTATTTAAAACATAAGTAGCTACGAAGGAGCGTTAGCATCTCAACTCAGTGAGAGTGAGGAACAAAAACTGTGGCAAACCGGCGTTACTTTTCTAAGCAAAAATGGATGACGATTTTAAAACGATTCACGGTCGCTTCGCAGATTAGGGAGGGTGGGGCATCATAAGCACGATTGTTCCAGCCCAGAATTGGCCGGTGAAGTTCTCCTGAAAATGGAAGAAGCCGATGCCGAAATCCTCTCGTAAGGACGTCGCAGGCTGCGCGTCCGCTGGTGATTCTAACGGTCTGAACTCTTGTTATATTGCAACAGGAGCAGCCTGACAGTTGATGCCTGTGCGTTCTACTGCAGCTTCCCAGAGTGTTCTAAAGAACAACTAGAGTGCTAACAGTCTTACTTATGACAAAATTATGGCACACCTGAAGCCATCTTGATTGGAATAAACTGGTAACTCTTAAAACATTTAATTTAAAAAGGAACAAAATGAGGGGGTTCATTTTGTCATAGAAATTACGGTTAGTGCTGTAGAACGAAAAATTAGGACATGTTTCAAGTGTGATCTCTTTTTTTTTTTATATCTTTATTCTTCAACAAGTCAGCTATTGCAAAAAAAGAAAATTCAATCATAGGCAGGATTACATATATCATAAGACAAAAGAAAGAAAACACAAAAATTATAGAAAGCAAGGATAAGACAAATCAAGAGGCAATAGCTACATAAATGATTATACTAGAGTCAGAGTTAAAAACATTCCCACATGAGTCCCCATATAGATTTAAGCTTGTTCTTAGCTTGTAACCCCCTAGCGTTCGCCAACATGTTTTCCATTGAGTATGTCTCCTTCAACAACGTCCACCAATCACTAATACTTGGAGAGTATAAACTGATCCAGCCCCTGGCGATGACTAGTCTTACTGCTACCAGCAAGATCAGTAATAGCCGATTCTGTGGATGACTAAACATATCAGGTCCCAGCATGATATCCCGCACTGTAGGGGAAAAATCAGTCCCTAATTTCTGAGAACAAATTTGACCTATCTGTTGCCAAAAGTTGTTCAGTTTAGGACACTCCACAAGCATATGTATCAGGTGCAGCAAAAAGCTCGCATTTAGGACAGTTCATACGTGTGTTAACTGTACCTATATTGGGCCATTTAGCTATTTTCTCTGGTGTGGCGGAAAGCCGGGAGATCTTTTCTATTACTCTACTCGCAGGTATTGGGCTCTGTTCTAAACTCCTTTTCTGGGGGCAGACGAATACCTACCTGTTTCCTTTCACCATTGCGCCGCTTCTCCTCATACCCTGTCGCCGACTTCGATCTGGGCACTCCCCTCTCAGCTGATTACGAGCTGAGGGGCAGTGAGGGACGGGGAGGCTGCGCTCGAGTACGGCGGCCATCTTGGGTGAGGAAGGCTGGCGGACTCACGGGCGGGACTATAAAATTAGAAGGGTATGGCTCCGCGCAGCGGACGTGCTCAGCGGACGCGCCTGTCCCGCGCTAAAGGAGCGCCTAAGGACAGCCCGTCTGCGCCCGTCAGCGTCCCGGAGGCGGACGGGAGCGGGCGGCCTGGCGTCCGCCGTGAAGGGCACCAGATTCCACTAAATAGGTATTCCCCTGCGCAGCTTTTGAATTTGAGACGCCCTTGCAACAAGGAATGTACACCTCTGGGTCTTAATTTCGAGGGTAACTCTCATTGTGCCGGTTGTGGCTGGTCACTGAGTGTAGCCCAGCCGGTTAGGGACCCCAAAGAACCAGGGCATTCCGCTATCCCTATGTCTGGGATGGATCATTCCGAACATGCCTTTAATTGTGCCCTTCTGAACACTCGCTCAGTATTTAAACACGCTCAGGACCTGTTCAACCTCTTGTCGGACTCCAAACTAGCATGTCTTTTCCTGACGGAAACATGGCTTGGTGAGGCGTCTGGGCCTGATATCGCCAACGCTTTGCCCCCTAACTACTTCATGCTGAAGAAGGACCGGGGCTCGGGCAGAGGCGGGGGCGTCGCTCTAGTGATAGACAGGCGCTTGGATTGCTCCATTTTACCAACAGAAGACATTCACGGGGCCGAAACGCTTGGATTCTGTCTCTCTCTGTCACCAGCCCAATCCTGTGCGGGACTGCTGGTCTACAGACCCCCTGGCCCTATTGGATCCTTCCATGAGGGACTCGCCTCAGTAATTTCAGAATTGTGTGTGCAGTTTAAACACTGCATACTCCTAGGCGATTTTAACATCCACTTCGACGAAGTGAACGCGGTAGACACCATCAAGTTATTAGACTCCACTAAGCCTTTGGGCTTGCTGCCCTACCTGGCGTCACCCACGCATACTAAGGGGCACACGCTAGACCAAATCTTTTCCACCACCCCTATTGGAGTTTCCCCTCCACAACCAGTACTATGGTCTGACCATATGTTGGTGTCTTTTGATATTCTGCATAAATTCGGCCCCACCATTAGAGATAAAGGGCGCTCACCACAGATACCCCGTGCTTTCCATAGAGTGTCACCTGACATGATTGAATAATATCTGAAGAATCACCCTTGCTTGTTGTCAGGTGAAATTGAGGAAGATATCGATCTCTTTCAAATATGGCTTGCGCGATGTCTGAGGGAACTGGCGCCGCCCGAGCGGTCCCCCAAGAACTCATCCCGCGCATCGGCGCCGTGGTTTACTTCAGAGCTTAACTCCAGCCGTAGGCTTTGCAAGAAAGCCGAAAGAGCATGGAGAGCAAATTATTTGGAACCACTGAAGGAGGCTTATAGGTGCAGCTTAAAGGCCCACCATAGGGAAATCTATCGCGCGAAAAAAGCCTACTTCGCCAGAAGGATTGAGGAGGCCATTTCTACCAGTAAAGAAATCTTTCTGGTGGTAAAGGAGTTTACTTCACCGACTGCCATCACACCTAAGCGCTCCTTTTCGGAACCTTGGGTGTCCCAATTGGCAAGCTTCTTTGCGAATAGGATTAAAAGTATCCATGAAACTTTCCCTGCTGCGGCAATTAGGGGTGTGCCTAACCCAAGACCCCTTTCCTCCGCGGCAGACGTTGGGCAGCCCATTTTGACAACTTTCCCCCCCATGGAGCTTCAATCCTCTCTGGATGTCCTGTCTAAAATGAGATCCGGCTCCCCATTGGACCCATGCCCCGCAAAGTTTCTAGCGAAAACAGCACACATCGTTAACCCAATTGTTAATCCGATTTTAAATCGGTCTCTGGAAACGGGAGTTGTGCCGCAAGCATGAAACAGGCGATGGTCCTCCCTCTTTTAAAAAAACCATCCCTGGACCCCAGCATTCATGCGAACTATCGGCCAATATCGCTGCTTCCGGTCCTGGCCAAGGTGGCCGAAAAACACGTGCATGCGGTCCTGGCTGACTTTGTAGAGTCGCATGAGATCTTGCATCACACCCAGTCCGGTTTCAGGGCAAACCTGAGTACCGAATCGGCACTGTTGGAGGTGTCCGAGGCCATTAAGGAAGTCCTTGACAACGGAGGGAAGGCACTGCTCGTGTTATTAGATCTATCGGCTGCCTTCGACACCGTTCCCCATGACCACCTCCTGGCAAGACTCTTGGAGATCGGTGTTAGGGGAACGGTGTTCAGATGGTTTGAGTCCTTTCTATCCAACTGACAACAGACAGTCTGGGTGCCTCCGTACTCTGCTGCAGTGCCGCCTCTGGAGGTGGGAGTTCTTCAGGGGTCGATCTTGAGCCCCACTCTTTTTACCATTTATATGTCCCCTCTCGCGGCACTGGCAGAGTCATTTGGCGCCCAGATTGTCTTGTACGCCGATGACACCCAGCTTCTATTCACATGCGGACGGAACTCGGACTTTGATGGAGACAGCATTAAGAACTACTTGGGGGCGGTATTTGCCTGGTTTCAAATCAACCAGCTGAAATGCAACTCTGATAAGTCTGAGCTCCTCTTCTTTGGGTGTCCTCCTGATCCTGGCTGGAAGGCCTGGTGGCCAGCTGGGATGTACCTGCCTTCCATTGATTCCGCAGTAGCGAAGAATCTTGGAATCAAGATGGACAACTGTCTCTCACTGAAACCACAGATTCTTGGTCTGGTCGGTCAGTGTTTCGGGATTCTAAAAATGTTAAGAAAATTCCTCCCTCTCCTTTCTATTTCCCATAGGAAAATAACGGTGCAAGCCTTGGTCGGTTCGAGGCTGGATTACGCAAATGTGCTCTACCTTGGCCTGCCGGAATATCTTTTATCCCGCCTGCAGGTAGTGCAGAACGCGGCGGCGCGAGCAATCTTTGGCCTTGGCCACAGGTCTCATGCCACGGGATTGTTGAAATCCCTTCACTGGCTGCCAATCCGGAAACGCGTTAAGTTTAAGGCTCTTACCATAGCGTTTAAGGCTCTCCATGGCACCGGGGCTCTCTATCTGAGGAAGAGAGTTGGCTTTCACCACCCATCTAGAGCTTTACGCTCGGCCACTTTGGCACTGGCCACGGTGCCGGCAATCAGACGTGCACGGACTGGGGGTCGGTCCTTTAAATATCTGGCGCCGCGGGCATGGAATGCTCTGCCACTCGCTCTGAGAAAGAGCGAGAATTTGGCCTCATTCAGGAAAGAGCTGAAAACGTGGCTGTTCGTTCTCTGATCTCTCCCCTACCACTGGGGTTATGCTGTGTTTGGTCTGATAGCGTCGGGACACTCTTGTCTGAGTAGCTGAGCGCTCAATAAAACCTCCAATAACATAACAACAATAATACAAGGTGCAAATAGTGCGGAGCTGCTGCATTTGTAAATTAGTAGCATGTATAGATTTCTTTACTACCCCTAAACTTTGCTCTATATCGTTTTCCGAGACCTCCTCCTCTAGTATCGCACTCCATTTATAGGCTAATTTGTGACCATCCCCCTTTCTAAAACTGGCAAGGATCTTATACATACGACTAATCTTGAAATTAGCTCTATCCTGATATAATAAGTCCCATATCTCTGACTTAGCTACATTAGTCAGTTTTAGATGTGTCACCAGAAAGCTCTTAATTTGCAAATACATGTAAAGAACATGTGACCTGGTATTTTAAACAAGATTTTCAGTTTTCCAAATGAGGCAAACCCCCGGTGATCAAATAAATCCCCAAATGTAGAGATCCCAAAATCCGCCCATTGTCATAATGCAAAATACACAATATGCCTAGACCACTCTTCTTTTAAACACAAACACAATTATTGAAGGTCAAGAATACTTTTTATTGAATTCTGACCGGGTATTTATATTTTATACCTTTAACTTTCTTTTTTACTTTGAAGATTTTTTACAATGATTAGCAAAAGCAGGACGAACTGCACATATATTTACAATACTATATATACCAATTTATAAATGAAACATGACACAATGTATCTAAACTAAATCAAATCAACAACATCATCACAACAAAACACAGAATAAATTGAATTTTACTCTGAATTTTGTAAACAAAACTTTATTGTTTTGTTTTTTACATCATACAGACAAAAGAAAAAAGGCCCTGATGAGATTCCAGGAACTGGTTTCCTGGTTCGAAACGCGTCGGCATATTTGGAGGCATACTTGGAGGAATAACTGGTTTATAAGAGCTATCCATTAGTACTAGTTAGCTTAGACATCATTAAATAGTTTCATTAATTTGACTTTATTCCTCACGCCCTCCATTTCCGCCCCCTCCATTTTTTGATTTTGCCTCTCATCCATTGAAACCTAGTATACATCAATTTATTATGTGTTTTGTTGTGATGTTGTTGATTTGATCACTTCATGTAATGTGGGCAATCACGGAGACAAAATCCCAATATCACCGTAAGGACGTGAACGGAATAAAATTGGCAACTAAGTTGAATCATCTTAGCCTGCGCATCCTCAATGGAAGGATTGCTACAGATCAACCGGCCGCACATTCTCTTGTATCCTCCTCCCGAATGGCCACCCTAGACTATATATGGATATCGCTTACGGCCTTCCATCTGGTACGCTAATTCTTGGTAACACTGTCCCCCGAAAGCGATCATGCCATTTTAACATGCAGTATTGCCCATTACTACGCCCGAACACAAATCCGATAGGGACGGCATCCATCTTACAGAATGTAAGGAAACTTCGATGGTCAGAAAGTAACCAGGATGCAATTGAAAAAGAGGTGGACAAGCTTATGATCAGATGGCCCCTGGCTGGCATCAGTCATGTGACAGCTTCCACTTGGGAAACTACACTAACCAATTTTAGGGACAACTTCACCTTAAAACCTATAAACAACCTTTTGAAGGACATTCCAACTCCGACAGCTCTGTCGGTCCAAAAACAACACATAATTACTGCAAAGAGTAAATTAAACAAGCTACAACGAATAAACATCAATAATGAAAGTGAATATAAACCTTTGAAGGAGGCCATCATGGCTGCGCAAAAGGCCTATAGGAAGGCCCATTTTACCATAAAGAAACTGGAAGAAGAGCAGCACTGGGCAACAGCTTTCGAGATTATAAAATCTAAAGATCAAAGGAAATTTTGGAACTGGGTTAACAAGGCCAGCAAAGCCACTAAACCTCCTACCGCAACCAACATTACCCCTGCGGACTGGGAGACCTATGTTAAAATACTCTATACAGCACCATATGGCCAGATCACCAATAGTACGGCCATCCTTGATCAACTAGTTAACCAGGACGGAACCATCCTCAACGCCAATATATCAACAGACGACATAACAGGAATAATAAAGAATATGCGCTCGGGCGGCGCCCCTGGTCCCAATGGAATTCCGACTCAAGTATTTAAAACTTCTGCTGGAAAATGGGCCCAGATACTGACACCACTCTTTGAAGCCGCAATACTGGGTGGCCCCATCCCGGCGTCTTGGCAAGGATCACTTCTCGTCCCCTTTCATAAGAAAGGCTCACGCTCTAATCCCGATAACTATCGTATGATAGCTCTCCTTGATGTGGATGGGAAGGCATACGCTAGTATTCTCTTAACTGCACTTACTAACTGGGTAGAAACTAACAATCTAGTTCCCTTCACCCAAACCGGCTTTCAAAAAGGGTGCCACATCGAAGACAATCTTATTTGCATTGCTCACCTGATGGAAACCACCCTAGCTGCAAAAGGCAAATCGCTACACCTTGGATTCATCGACTTCCGTAAAGCTTTCGATAGCGTAAGCCGGCCAAAACAATGGGAAAAACTCACAAGATGGGGCATTCCGCAGTCGCTACTGAAAGCACTAATTGCCTTACACACTGACACCTGGGTTAAAGTGAGAGTCACATCGAGATGGTCCACCTCTAACAAAATGTATACCGCCAGAGGCTTAAAACAAGGGTGCACTCTTGCACCAATGCTTTTTAACCTGTATCTCTCAGACCTCCCCGAATGGTTGTCACGTACCCGTGCTTTCCCTCCGGGAATAGAATCAAGAAAGATTCAAACTCTGCAATATGTGGATGACACCATTCTGCTAGATCAAACCCAGGTGGGTCTTCAAAGACTGTTTGACTCCCTCGCTCAGTACTGCAATATGAACATGCTCGAAATAAATGTCACCAAAACAAAAGCAATGATAATATCCTCTGGAAAAACCAAGAAGCACACGTGGTATATTGAAGGGTAGCGACTGGAAACTGTCATTGCTTATAAGTACCTGGGCGTGTGGATCGATCATAAAGGGAGACCCACTGCGCACATAACCGAATTGCAGGCTGTCGCTCGCAGCCTAGAAGGGGCCTTTATAAGAACAAAAAGTACTCTGCACTCCCAGGACTTAGTACCATTAATAAAACTAATCACTGCAAAACTACTCCCCACAATCTCCTTTGGCGCAATAATCTTTAAGGATAAAATGAATATTTGGCTGGACAGAGCGCAATCGTCTTGCTATCGCAGGGTTTTCCGACTGCCTAATTTAACCGCCCATGCCGAAATCAGAAAATAATTCTTGCTATCCTCCCAGCGATGGATTATGAGTGCACGTTACATCAGCTATTGTTTAAAAACTAAACAAGCCAGCCCTCATACCCTAAAGAGTTGCTTATGGCTAGTCTTCAACAACCCAAAAACATTGTGGAATAAATATTTGATGTCATGTCTCGATTCCCTCAAAGCAAAGGATATATGGCTTTCCGCGCTGCCCATCGAGGCGAAAACAAAACTCCTATCCAAGCAAGCAAAAATTCTATCAAATGACCTGGACGAGCAACGGGTCAATAAGCTCTCTCATGGTTCTTGGGCCTCCAAATTATACACCCCAAAAAGTCTTCCGTCCTACCTTGCATCCTCTGTGAAAGTCCACATAAAATCTCCAATTAATGAGATGTCGCTTCGGTTTAATCCCGCTGATGGCATACAAGTTCGGCCAAGGATACAGGAAAGAAGCATCCTCCCAATGCCGCTTTTGCGAACAGGACGAGGAAAATCTCATCCATATCTTGTGCATTTGCCGAAAACTTCGAGCCTAAAGAAATTTCTGGCTGCGCCCAATCTGGCTCCTTCTCAATATCAGGACTTGCCAGGAAGCACTATATGCATGTATGAGGGGAGATTCACCGCAGATGGTGGCACGTTTTGTTAAGTTTATTACGGAAATCAATTCTCCGAATTTGCCATTTGTTAAAGCTTGAGTTCTCTTCTCCCCTGTGACACTACTGCTTCCCTTTAATTTAATTTGCAATTTCTTTGTTTTTAATTGACCTTTAAATATTTTCCTTTTTTTCCCGTTTTAATCATTTAGGGCCAGATGTAGGTAATACCAAATTTTACCGATTCTGTATTTATGAATCGGTAAAATAGAATGTGGGAGATGTAGGTAAAATCTGTATTTGAAATACCGATTCTGTAAAAATTGGTATTTACCGATTTTGTAATTACAGAATCGGTATTTCCCATTGATTCCTATGGGCTTTGAAGCCCATGGGAATCAATGGGAAATACCGATTCTGTAATACAGAATCGGTAAATACCGAATCCTGCAAGGGGGCAGGGGGTGTCACTTTGACACCCTCTAGCACCCCAAAGTCAGGCATGTGTGCCATGTGGCACACAGACATGCCCTTAGGGCACGTCTGTCTGTCACATGGCATAGGTGTGCATGCACACATGTGCATGCACACCCGGATTCGGTATTTTAATACCCAATTGGATTGGGTGGTAAAATACCGAATCTGTAAGGCCTTTGGGACTGAGAAGAGTCCCACCTACATCTGGCAGTTTCAGAATCGGTAAAAATACCGATTCTGTATTTTACCGATTCGGTAAATTTACCGAATCGGTAAATTTACCGAATCAGTAAAATTGTCCCCCTACATCACAAATACCCATTTACCGGTCGGTAATGGCCGAAATCGGCCGTTACCGGTCGGTAAATGGCCTCCTACATCTGGCCCTTAATCTTTAACGGTTATTCCTGAGTGTGTATATTGCAATGATTTTAATTAATTGTGCAAATAAAAATGTACTACTTTTTTTACCATTGCTCTGCATGCCTTCCTATAGCCCCATAGGAAACTACTAAAAAGGCCATCTAATCTTTTAAAGAAACTATTAGGGACCCGTAGATGGATAGATCTGAAAACATAAAAACATTTTGTTAGTATTTTCATTTTGATTATGTTAACACGGACAATAATACCAATAGGGAGTTTGTGCCATTTTTTAACTGGATAGCTGTTTCTTTGATCAATGATTCATAGTTTAATGAGATTATTTGACTAATCTGTGGAGATATTCTGACCCCCAGATACGTAGCCACAGTACATACCCCTCTTAGACGATCCACAGTGGTAAAGTTTACCAACACCTGTGTTTTATGTATGTTGAGCTTATAGCCAGCTACTACTCCAAATCTAGCTGCTTCTTTTTCTATTTCTTCCATTGCACTGATTGGTTCGGGTGAGAATATAGCAACATCATCTGCATGAGCAGTTACTTTTAGTGAGTTTATGCCCTGCCTTAATGGGATCATTTGAGGGTTAGATTGTAATGAGAAAATAAATGGTTCAATATAAAGGGCAAATAAAAGGGGAGCGAGTGGACATCCCTGTCACGTGCCACGTAAAATTTAAAATACTTCTGATTGTGCACCTAAATAGATTAATTTTGCTTGAGGCTTACCATATAAAGCCTGAGTCCACTGTTTGAATCTTTCTCCTATACCCACCTTCTCCAGTACAACCCATAAAAACTTCCAATCCACCCTATCAAACGCCTTTTGTGCATCTAAAAGCAGCATACCCAGTTGAATCCCTTTTTTTCCCCCAAGATCAAAAGCGGTGATAGCGGTATTTATATGAGCCGTAATCTCCCTACCTTGAATAAAACCATGTTGATGAACTGAAACAAGCTCGGACATCACGGGTGCTAATCAAGTGGCCAAGATTTTAGCAAATATTTTTGCGTCTGAATTAATAAGTGAGATGGGCCTATAAGAGCCAAACTCATTAGGAGGTTTATTTTTCTTTAAGAAGAAGGATATTCCTGTCAAGTTCCAAGATTCTGGTACAACTCCATTATAACCGATATATTGAATTACCTCTCTGAATGGTTTAATTAAGTACTCCTTGAACACTTTATAAAATTCCAGAGGAATCGAGTCTTCCCCTGTGGCTTTTCCCGAAGGTAGCGCAGATAGTGCTCATAATATTTCCTCATTGCTGATGTCATTACCCATAATAGCAGTATCTTCTTCTTTTAATTTTGGCAAATGTAGGTTTTGAAAGTACTGTTGTATATCTTCATCATTAGATATAGTTTCAGAAGTGTATAACTTCTGATAAAAAACAAAACAAATTCTAAAATCCCTTTTGAATCCATATACATAGTCCCATTTGCTGATTTGATTTCTTTAATATAGGTTTTAGCCTGATCGTGGGCTACCTTATGAGCAAGGACTTTTCCCATAGGTTCACCAAACTCGTACTGTATAGCACGGTATTTATTAAATCTATTAATCATTCTTTCCCTAAATACCTATTTAGCCGCTACCCTTCGATCAATTAAATCTCGTAAAAGCTCCTCCTGATTAGATGAAGCAGACCGAACCGCATTTATATGATCCTCTTCCGCCTGTCTCATAGTCAAAATACCCTCCTGTATTTGGTCTTGCTTTTTTTGTTGTTGTAGTATGTATTGTAATAGGTAGAAAATATGAGAGGTGCCCCTTAACAAAAATCAAGGGAAGTAGGGTTAACCAACCAATAAAAAGGAGAGATTCCCTTGAGCAAAAGTACAATTTATAAAGCTTTATGGGCAAAAGCAATTACAAGATTCACATATGAGAAAAAAGACCACAGTTTATTGATCATACAGTAATTAAAAAAGTGGACAATAAAAACCACTTGACACAAATTTAAAACAATTTAAACCATAAAAAAACGTAAGACAACTGACATTCAATGTTGACCAGCAAGATTGATACGTGAAGACAGAAAACAGTAAGACATAAAACTTGTACAGTACTAAGCGTATATCCAAACTCTATTACTGACACCAATGTTATGTACACAACAATACAGTGTATCCACAGGGATATCCGAGTCAAGGATTATACTGGAGAATGCGTCGACGCGTTTCGGTGGTTTCTCACAATTCTATCCACCTTTGTCAAGACTAAAAATGATATCTGTCGTAGTTCAGGGGTCAATATAATCTCCCTAAAGGATGGATACACAATGAATTAGAGTGGATACATCATGATTCTAAATTGTTACAATTTTTTAACAACGTTTTCCTACAATTAAGAAGGTAACAATACAAAAATAATTACAGAATTAATTACATAAATCAAAACCCTCCTAATACATTACAATTAATAGCACAATTCTTTTTGCAGTTGCATGTTGCAATCTAAAAACAATCCGATATAGCCTATGTACCAAGTACCTTTACAAACAATCACAATACATTTTCTAATATGCTAAAACACTCATTTCGGATATATGCACTTCTATGTATCTGGGAGCTGACTAGTTCGCTGATTACCCTTTACTTATCATTTTTAAAGGCCTGGATTGGCTTATAGGGAGATCTGTATGTTTTTTTCATTTTTGTGGACCTCTAAAAAAGCGGGGACTATTACGTTTCCCTCCTCTTAATTCTTCCTTTTACTAACAAATGAAACAAACAGCATCTAGTTGTTGTTAGTTGGCGTTAAGAGTTGCTGTTTATATTTGACAGAGATTATGACCTACATCTCATGTTTTGTTGATTACCAAATTAGATTCTTCTATAGCGGTCGTTTTCTTTGTTGTTATATAATTACCTTTAAATCCACTTTTGGATGTTGTCAGATTTCCATTATTTTAAAATATGGTATAGGCCACGAAATGTTGGCTTCATATATCCGTTTTAATATTGCATCTCTTTATCGAGCTACAGGTAGAGGTCCTATAAGTCAAAACAGTAATGGGCAGTTAGGAGAAGGCAAGTAATTAGGGGGAAAGGCACTGATCATGCTTTTGTGATTGCAACGTATCGTACTCCCTCATCTAATTTTATAAGAAGACTGGCGTACCTGTTATTAGAGCGCTAAACACGAGCAGTAATCGTATCCAATAGTTAAGCCTCATAGAGCGCTTTTCTTTCCATTTAAAAAAGAACCAGGGGCGCTTACGTCATGTCCTTGCGGTAGAAACGATTGTTTCACTAGAAATTAAGACAAAAATGCAAGCGGGGCCGTCAGAGATAAAGCGTTTTGGTTTTAAGGCTTGCTTTCTGCATTCCCCATGTTTCCATGTCTGCTTACCTGAAAAACCGCAAAGGACTTCCTACTTCTCTGGTTCTGTGGCAATCACCAAGAAGTGCTAGGCGCCTTGTTTAAATACCGTGTCTGGCGCATCATTGGTCCACAAAAGAGCCAATCAAAGGATTGTATTTGGATCTTGAATATTTGCATGCAAGGGCTTGTAATGCCGGGATCCCATTGGCCCGGGTTCTAGGCTTGTGATTGGTCTACTTACTTGGAGTGTTTGTGTAGGGCAACCACACTTCCGCTATTACTTAAAGTTGTAGAGTTGTAATAATTCAGGAATTTAGGGGATACAGAGCCCGCAGACGAAGTATGTTTTAACAAAGATTTATTCACTACCGATTTTCTTATTGCCTTTAGGGCCGAAGGGGCAGGCTGACACACTTCCTGATATTATAATAATAAAAAGGGTCATTTAATAAGGAGAATTTGTGGGGGAAAAAAAAATAAAAAATAAAAACTTGAATCCTGGTAGGTGAAATACATATATAAAGACATGAGAAATTATATGCCTCGACTTTGGTAATTGCTTGAGGCTAGAGAATGGAGAACTTAACAGAGTATACATGTCTCCTAATTCAGACAAAAATGGGTTGGACTATATACATTTTGTTCAGTACTCTCTAGTGTTTAAGCCTTTAAGAATAGTATCTAAAAAGCAAAAGAACCATTGTTCCCGAGTTTTTCTTAATTTGTCGATGTCACCACCTCGTCTGGTGGTTCTGATCTTCTCCAGGATGTACCACCGTATGTCATCGCAAGAATGATTTTGCTGTCTAAAATGCTCTGTCAATGGCACATTGCATTTATTTGTGCGAATTGCTGATTTGTGCTCTAACACTCTGAGTCTGAGTTCCCTGCTAGTTTCCCCCACATAACCCAGGTTGCAGGGGCAGACCAGCAGGTATACGACATTCTGACTCCTACAGTTGTTAAATGTTTTGGAAGTCAGGGTTTTTCCATTGAATTCAAGGCTTGTGCCTACGATACAATGAGGGCAGACAGAGCAGGTTCCACATTTGTGGTTACCTGATGCCCTGGTTCCTGTCAGAGTGCGTTGGGTTTCTGCAGGTGGCCTATAGGTGTGTACCAGACAATTACGGGGTGTTTTGTTTCTCCGGAATGAGAACAGTGGTTTGTTAAGTCTGTTTTCAGTATTGAAATTGAGTATACACCAGTTTCTGTAGACTATATTTTTAATCTGGTTACTCAAATGCGAAAATTGGGTCACAAATACTATTCTATCTAAATTGTTTTTGTTTCGAGTTTTATTCTGGTCTAATAAGCTGTCGCGGTCATAAAACCTTGCCCGTTTAAAGGAGTGTTTGATTAGTTTATGAGGATATCCTCTCTCCTTAAGTTTTTTCTTCATATTATCTGAGTGTCTGTAAAAATCTTCCAAATTGGAACAATTTCCTCTAAATCTTAAAAATTCACCAAAGGGCACATTGTCCCTTTGTGCCTTTGGATGATTACTGGAATAGTGTAAAAGTGAGTTTTTGTCAGTTGGTTTGTTAAAAAGCTCAACTTTTAGACTGCCCTCCTCATCTTTAATCACAATGTCCAGGAATTCTACACTGGTATTGCTATGATGTCCTGTGAACTTTAGTTTGGGATCGCCAAGGTTAAGCCATTCCAAAAAACAGAGTAAATCCTCACTGGCACCGCTCCAGATGAAAATGATATCATCGATGTAGCGGTGCCAGCAAGAAACATTTTCAAAAAAAGGTGCGGCCTCATTAAATATATGTTTTGATTCAAAATCTCCCACATATAGGCAGGCCAGACTGGGGGCACATGTGGCCCCCATACTGGTCCCCTTGATCTGGAGATATAGGTCGTCCTTAAAGAGGAAAAAAATTCTTTTCAGGATTAAGTGGATACAAGACATAATAAAGGTATCTTCACCTCCATGCAGATCTTCTTTTTCTAGTATAGAGGATATTACCTCCAAGGTGTTGTTTTGGGGGATGTTCGTGTAGAGGGCTTCAATATCGAGGGTGACCAGAAACTGGGTCACCCTATTGAACCCTCTACCCTCAAATACCGAAATTGCATGGGAGGTATCTTTAAGGTAGGATCTTTGGTTTTTCACAGTCGGCTGTAGAAAGAAATCTACATACCGGCTAAGGGGCTCTAATATAGACCCTATTCCACTAATTATAGGTCTCATGGGTGGATCAGTAAGATTTTTATGAATTTTTGGGAGTCCATACATAGATGGGGTGACTGGATGTTGATTAAGTAAAAACTTATATTCATTTTCACTGATGGCACCCCTGTCTCTCCCTTCGCTCAAAAGGTGGGCTACTTCATTTTTTAGTTTACTAAGTTCTTGAAATCTAGATTTTTCATAATGTTCCTTGACACTAAGGAGTTCTCTCATTTTGTTATCGTAGTTATCGGTATCGAACACAACTACTCCCCCGTCCTTATCGGCGGGTTTGATCGTTAATTCCTCACTGTTCTGCATCTTATTTAGGGCATCTCTCTGTACTTTCGAAAAATTGTTGTTACATGTGACTTTTTAAGAGAGTAGGTTCTTAACTGCTACCTCCACTACTCTTTCGAACACCTCGACGTTTTTGTCTACTTGCTGAATGCTGGGAAAGAAAGTAGATTTGGGTTTGAGCCCTGTGACGCTGGGAGGGGGATTATAATCGCGATTTTCGAAGAAGCGATTAATTTCGAATCTTCCTAAAGAATGCTTTAAGGTCACTTTCAATATAAAACATGGAAGGTGCATTGGTAGGGGCGAAGCTAAAACCTTTTTGTAATACTGTTTGTTCTATGTTACTCAGGGTCCTTGTTGATAGGTTGATTATGGTGAATTCCCCTACCTCCAATATTGAGTGCTCCTCGTGGCTATATACTCCCTGGAACTTTTTTGAGGTTGTTGCTTCCTCAGATATTCCGGACGATTGTATCCCCTGGAATTCCTGTATCCGCGGTTCGGGCGCCTGTCTAAAAAAGGCTCCCGTTCATAGTTGGAGCCAGCCCTGTTTTCCTGTGGTCTATCAAGTTCATCTTCGTCACTTGACCCTGAAGATTCAGAGAAAGTTATCCGTTTGTTATTATTTCTGGAGTAGACTGGTCTCTGCGGATTTGGTTTTTCCCACCGGGGTTCATTCTTATTAGAGTAATAATCTTTGTGGGTGTAAGGATACACACCTTCTGTAGTGTATTTTTCTACATCCTTTTTAAATTTCCTGAGTTTTTTATTAAATAGGTAATCCCTATATCCATCTGCATCAAAATTGATTTCCTCCAGTTTCTTTTTTGCATCCTCCAGGGCAGGAGATTGTTTGAGAACCCCCTCTAGTTTGTCTATCTCCTGTTTTTCTAACTCAATTATCTCCTGGGCTGTTTCAATAATTAAAATAAGCCAATCTCGGCTACACCGGTTGGCAATCAGCGTCCAGGTTTCCACAAACTTGGGGTGTTCAACAAACAGTCCAGGTTCATTCCGAACCTGTAACCCTATAGAAATAACCCCCTCTTTTAGATAATTTATCAGGAATTCGGCATGCAACTCTGTCCTGATGAGTTTCTTTTTCAAATTTAAGATTTTAAGCAATTGTTCGTGGCTCGTGTTATGGAGTCCTTTAGAACCCCCAATTTTGGGGTCCAGGTTCATCAGCCTGGTATACTTATCTTCTGAGAACCCAAATGTTTTAAATTTTTCCATAATTGGTCACACGTATGGTTCACCAAATTTAGGGTGCCCTTAAGTAAGGGTCGCAGGAGAACGAACTCCTCTCCAACCAACGGGTTGTGCAATAATAGGTAGAAAATATGAGAGGTACCCCTTAACAAAAATCAAGGGAAGTAGGGTTAACCAACCAATAAAAAGGAGAGATTCCCTTGAGCAAAAGTACAATTTATAAAGCTTTATGGGCAAAAGCAATTACAAGATTCACATATGAGAAAAAAGACCACAGTTTATTGATCATACAGTAATTAAAAAAGTGGACAATAAAAACCACTTGGCACAAATTTAAAACAATTTAAACCATAAAAAAACCTAAGACAACTGACATTCAATGTTGACCAGCAAGATTGATACGTGAAGACAGAAAACAGTAAGACATAAAACTTGTACAGTACTAAGCGTATATCCAAACTCTATTACTGACACCAATGTTATGTACACAACAATACAGTGTATCCACAGGGATATCCGAGTCAAGGATTATACTGGAGAATGCGTCGACGCGTTTCGGTGGTTTCTCACAATTCTATCCACCTTTGTCAAGACTAAAAATGATATCTGTCGTAGTTCAGGGGTCAATATAATCTCCCTAAAGGATGGATACACAATGAATTAGAGTGGATACATCATGATTCTAAATTGTTACAATTTTTTAACAACGTTTTCCTACAATTAAGAAGGTAACAATACAAAAATAATTACAGAATTAATTACATAAATCAAAACCCTCCTAATACATTACAATTAATAGCACAATTCTTTTTGCAGTTGCATGTTGCAATCTAAAAACAATCCGATATAGCCTATGTACCAAGTACCTTTACAAACAATCACAATACATTTTCTAATATGCTAAAACACTCATTTCGGATATATGCACTTCTATGTATCTGGGAGCTGACTAGTTCGCTGATTACCCTTTACTTATCATTTTTAAAGGCCTGGATTGGCTTATAGGGAGATCTGTATGTTTTTTTCATTTTTGTGGACCTCTAAAAAAGCGGGGACTATTACGTTTCCCTCCTCTTAATTCTTCCTTTTACTAACAAATGAAACAAACAGCATCTAGTTGTTGTTAGTTGGCGTTAAGAGTTGCTGTTTATATTTGACAGAGATTATGACCTACATCTCATGTTTTGTTGATTACCAAATTAGATTCTTCTATAGCGGTCGTTTTCTTTGTTGTTATATAATTACCTTTAAATCCACTTTTGGATGTTGTCAGATTTCCATTATTTTAAAATATGGTATAGGCCACGAAATGTTGGCTTCATATATCCGTTTTAATATTGCATCTCTTTATCGAGCTACAGGTAGAGGTCCTATAAGTCAAAACAGTAATGGGCAGTTAGGAGAAGGCAAGTAATTAGGGGGAAAGGCACTGATCATGCTTTTGTGATTGCAACGTATCGTACTCCCTCATCTAATTTTATAAGAAGACTGGCGTACCTGTTATTAGAGCGCTAAACACGAGCAGTAATCGTATCCAATAGTTAAGCCTCATAGAGCGCTTTTCTTTCCATTTAAAAAAGAACCAGGGGCGCTTACGTCATGTCCTTGCGGTAGAAACGATTGTTTCACTAGAAATTAAGACAAAAATGCAAGCGGGGCCGTCAGAGATAAAGCGTTTTGGTTTTAAGGCTTGCTTTCTGCATTCCCCATGTTTCCATGTCTGCTTACCTGAAAAACCGCAAAGGACTTCCTACTTCTCTGGTTCTGTGGCAATCACCAAGAAGTGCTAGGCGCCTTGTTTAAATACCGTGTCTGGCGCATCATTGGTCCACAAAAGAGCCAATCAAAGGATTGTATTTGGATCTTGAATATTTGCATGCAAGGGCTTGTAATGCCGGGATCCCATTGGCCCGGGTTCTAGGCTTGTGATTGGTCTACTTACTTGGAGTGTTTGTGTAGGGCAACCACACTTCCGCTATTACTTAAAGTTGTAGAGTTGTAATAATTCAGGAATTTAGGGGATACAGAGCCCGCAGACGAAGTATGTTTTAACAAAGATTTATTCACTACCGATTTTCTTATTGCCTTTAGGGCCGAAGGGGCAGGCTGACACACTTCCTGATATTATAATAATAAAAAGGGTCATTTAATAAGGAGAATTTGTGGGGGGAAAAAAAATAAAAAATAAAAACTTGAATCCTGGTAGGTGAAATACATATATAAAGACATGAGGAATTATATGCCTCGACTTTGGTAATTGCTTGAGGCTAGAGAATGGAGAACTTAACAGAGTATACATGTCTCCTAATTCAGACAAAAATGGGTTGGACTATATACATTTTGTTCAGTACTCTCTAGTGTTTAAGCCTTTAAGAATAGTATCTAAAAAGCAAAAGAACCATTGTTCCCGAGTTTTTCTTAATTTGTCGATGTCACCACCTCGTCTGGTGGTTCTGATCTTCTCCAGGATGTACCACCGTATGTCATCGCAAGAATGATTTTGCTGTCTAAAATGCTCTGTCAATGGCGCATTGCATTTATTTGTGCGATTGGCTGATTTGTGCTCTAACACTCTGAGTCTGAGTTCCCTGCTAGTTTCCCCCACATAACCCAGGTTGCAGGGGCAGACCAGCAGGTATACGACATTCTGACTCCTACAGTTGTTAAATGTTTTGGAAGTCAGGGTTTTTCCATTGAATTCAAGGCTTGTGCCTACGATACAATGAGTCAGAAAAGGGGGTGGTGATGAACAGAGTGTCTGAATTAAGCAGACCACTCTTACCCAGTCCAAAGATCAGGGCTTGATCCATCACCGTTATTTATCTCACTGCCCCATCCCAGCTCAGAACCTGGCTATATGCAAATTAGTCTGTCCCTGGCCCAGTGCATCATGGGAACAGGGCAGACCAAACTACCAAGCCAATTCTTCACCAGAAAGGAGACAAGCTACCGGGGACCGGTTTCTGGCATTTCAGCCTCTTCGGCCCGGCTTGCTTGAATCCTGATGGAGCAGTGAGAAAGGGACTCATGTCTGAGTATACCCTGCCACACCTATAGTGGCCAAAAACGATTCAGAAAAGGGGGTGGTGATGAACAGAGTGTCTGAATTAAGCAGACCACTCTTACCCAGTCCAAAGATCAGGGCTTGATCCATCACCGTTATTTATCTCACTGCCCCATCCCAGCTCAGAACCTGGCTATATGCAAATTAGTCTGTCCCTGGCCCAGTGCATCATGGGAACAGGGCAGACCAAACTACCAAGCCAATTCTTCACCAGAAAGGAGACAAGCTACCGGGGACCGGTTTCTGGCATTTCAGCCTCTTCGGCCCGGCTTGCTTGAATCCTGATGGAGCAGTGAGAAAGGGACTCATGTCTGAGTATACCCTGCCACACCTATAGTGGCCAAAAACGATGCAGAAAAGGGGGTGGTGATGAACAGAGTGTCTGAATTAAGCAGACCACTCTTACCCAGTCCAAAGATCAGGGCTTGATCCATCACCGTTATTTATCTCACTGCCCCATCCCAGCTCAGAACCTGGCTATATGCAAATTAGTCTGTCCCTGGCCCAGTGCATCATGGGAACAGGGCAGACCAAACTACCAAGCCAATTCTTCACCAGAAAGGAGACAAGCTACCGGGGACCGGTTTCTGGCATTTCAGCCTCTTCGGCCCGGCTTGCTTGAATCCTGATGGAGCAGTGAGAAAGGGACTCATGTCTGAGTATACCCTGCCACACCTATAGTGGCCAAAAACGATTCAGAAAAGGGGGTGGTGATGAACAGAGTGTCTGAATTAAGCAGACCACTCTTACCCAGTCCAAAGATCAGGGCTTGATCCATCACCGTTATTTATCTCACTGCCCCATCCCAGCTCAGAACCTGGCTATATGCAAATTAGTCTGTCCCTGGCCCAGTGCATCATGGGAACAGGGCAGACCAAACTACCAAGCCAATTCTTCACCAGAAAGGAGACAAGCTACCGGGGACCGGTTTCTGGCATTTCAGCCTCTTCGGCCCGGCTTGCTTGAATCCTGATGGAGCAGTGAGAAAGGGACTCATGTCTGAGTATACCCTGCCACACCTATAGTGGCCAAAAACGATTCAGAAAAGGGGGTGGTGATGAACAGAGTGTCTGAATTAAGCAGACCACTCTTACCCAGTCCAAAGATCAGGGCTTGATCCATCACCGTTATTTATCTCACTGCCCCATCCCAGCTCAGAACCTGGCTATATGCAAATTAGTCTGTCCCTGGCCCAGTGCATCATGGGAACAGGGCAGACCAAACTACCAAGCCAATTCTTCACCAGAAAGGAGACAAGCTACCGGGGACCGGTTTCTGGCATTTCAGCCTCTTCGGCCCGGCTTGCTTGAATCCTGATGGAGCAGTGAGAAAGGGACTCATGTCTGAGTATACCCTGCCACACCTATAGTGGCCAAAAACGATTCAGAAAAGGGGGTGGTGATGAACAGAGTGTCTGAATTAAGCAGACCACTCTTACCCAGTCCAAAGATCAGGGCTTGATCCATCACCGTTATTTATCTCACTGCCCCATCCCAGCTCAGAACCTGGCTATATGCAAATTAGTCTGTCCCTGGCCCAGTGCATCATGGGAACAGGGCAGACCAAACTACCAAGCCAATTCTTCACCAGAAAGGAGACAAGCTACCGGGGACCGGTTTCTGGCATTTCAGCCTCTTCGGCCCGGCTTGCTTGAATCCTGATGGAGCAGTGAGAAAGGGACTCATGTCTGAGTATACCCTGCCACACCTATAGTGGCCAAAAACGATTCAGAAAAGGGGGTGGTGATGAACAGAGTGTCTGAATTAAGCAGACCACTCTTACCCAGTCCAAAGATCAGGGCTTGATCCATCACCGTTATTTATCTCACTGCCCCATCCCAGCTCAGAACCTGGCTATATGCAAATTAGTCTGTCCCTGGCCCAGTGCATCATGGGAACAGGGCAGACCAAACTACCAAGCCAATTCTTCACCAGAAAGGAGACAAGCTACCGGGGACCGGTTTCTGGCATTTCAGCCTCTTCGGCCCGGCTTGCTTGAATCCTGATGGAGCAGTGAGAAAGGGACTCATGTCTGAGTATACCCTGCCACACCTATAGTGGCCAAAAACGATTCAGAAAAGGGGGTGGTGATGAACAGAGTGTCTGAATTAAGCAGACCACTCTTACCCAGTCCAAAGATCAGGGCTTGATCCATCACCGTTATTTATCTCACTGCCCCATCCCAGCTCAGAACCTGGCTATATGCAAATTAGTCTGTCCCTGGCCCAGTGCATCATGGGAACAGGGCAGACCAAACTACCAAGCCAATTCTTCACCAGAAAGGAGACAAGCTACCGGGGACCGGTTTCTGGCATTTCAGCCTCTTCGGCCCGGCTTGCTTGAATCCTGATGGAGCAGTGAGAAAGGGACTCATGTCTGAGTATACCCCGCCACACCTATAGTGGCCAAAAACGATTCAGAAAAGGGGGTGGTGATGAACAGAGTGTCTGAATTAAGCAGACCACTCTTACCCAGTCCAAAGATCAGGGCTTGATCCATCACCGTTATTTATCTCACTGCCCCATCCCAGCTCAGAACCTGGCTATATGCAAATTAGTCTGTCCCTGGCCCAGTGCATCATGGGAACAGGGCAGACCAAACTACCAAGCCAATTCTTCACCAGAAAGGAGACAAGCTACCGGGGACCGGTTTCTGGCATTTCAGCCTCTTCGGCCCGGCTTGCTTGAATCCTGATGGAGCAGTGAGAAAGGGACTCATGTCTGAGTATACCCTGCCACACCTATAGTGGCCAAAAACGATTCAGAAAAGGGGGTGGTGATGAACAGAGTGTCTGAATTAAGCAGACCACTCTTACCCAGTCCAAAGATCAGGGCTTGATCCATCACCGTTATTTATCTCACTGCCCCATCCCAGCTCAGAACCTGGCTATATGCAAATTAGTCTGTCCCTGGCCCAGTGCATCATGGGAACAGGGCAGACCAAACTACCAAGCCAATTCTTCACCAGAAAGGAGACAAGCTACCGGGGACCGGTTTCTGGCATTTCAGCCTCTTCGGCCCGGCTTGCTTGAATCCTGATGGAGCAGTGAGAAAGGGACTCATGTCTGAGTATACCCTGCCACACCTATAGTGGCCAAAAACGATTCAGAAAAGGGGGTGGTGATGAACAGAGTGTCTGAATTAAGCAGACCACTCTTACCCAGTCCAAAGATCAGGGCTTGATCCATCACCGTTATTTATCTCACTGCCCCATCCCAGCTCAGAACCTGGCTATATGCAAATTAGTCTGTCCCTGGCCCAGTGCATCATGGGAACAGGGCAGACCAAACTACCAAGCCAATTCTTCACCAGAAAGGAGACAAGCTACCGGGGACCGGTTTCTGGCATTTCAGCCTCTTCGGCCCGGCTTGCTTGAATCCTGATGGAGCAGTGAGAAAGGGACTCATGTCTGAGTATACCCTGCCACACCTATAGTGGCCAAAAACGATTCAGAAAAGGGGGTGGTGATGAACAGAGTGTCTGAATTAAGCAGACCACTCTTACCCAGTCCAAAGATCAGGGCTTGATCCATCACCGTTATTTATCTCACTGCCCCATCCCAGCTCAGAACCTGGCTATATGCAAATTAGTCTGTCCCTGGCCCAGTGCATCATGGGAACAGGGCAGACCAAACTACCAAGCCAATTCTTCACCAGAAAGGAGACAAGCTACCGGGGACCGGTTTCTGGCATTTCAGCCTCTTCGGCCCGGCTTGCTTGAATCCTGATGGAGCAGTGAGAAAGGGACTCATGTCTGAGTATACCCTGCCACACCTATAGTGGCCAAAAACGATTCAGAAAAGGGGGTGGTGATGAACAGAGTGTCTGAATTAAGCAGACCACTCTTACCCAGTCCAAAGATCAGGGCTTGATCCATCACCGTTATTTATCTCACTGCCCCATCCCAGCTCAGAACCTGGCTATATGCAAATTAGTCTGTCCCTGGCCCAGTGCATCATGGGAACAGGGCAGACCAAACTACCAAGCCAATTCTTCACCAGAAAGGAGACAAGCTACCGGGGACCGGTTTCTGGCATTTCAGCCTCTTCGGCCCGGCTTGCTTGAATCCTGATGGAGCAGTGAGAAAGGGACTCATGTCTGAGTATACCCTGCCACACCTATAGTGGCCAAAAACGATTCAGAAAAGGGGGTGGTGATGAACAGAGTGTCTGAATTAAGCAGACCACTCTTACCCAGTCCAAAGATCAGGGCTTGATCCATCACCGTTATTTATCTCACTGCCCCATCCCAGCTCAGAACCTGGCTATATGCAAATTAGTCTGTCCCTGGCCCAGTGCATCATGGGAACAGGGCAGACCAAACTACCAAGCCAATTCTTCACCAGAAAGGAGACAAGCTACCGGGGACCGGTTTCTGGCATTTCAGCCTCTTCGGCCCGGCTTGCTTGAATCCTGATGGAGCAGTGAGAAAGGGACTCATGTCTGAGTATACCCTGCCACACCTATAGTGGCCAAAAACGATTCAGAAAAGGGGGTGGTGATGAACAGAGTGTCTGAATTAAGCAGACCACTCTTACCCAGTCCAAAGATCAGGGCTTGATCCATCACCGTTATTTATCTCACTGCCCCATCCCAGCTCAGAACCTGGCTATATGCAAATTAGTCTGTCCCTGGCCCAGTGCATCATGGGAACAGGGCAGACCAAACTACCAAGCCAATTCTTCACCAGAAAGGAGACAAGCTACCGGGGACCGGTTTCTGGCATTTCAGCCTCTTCGGCCCGGCTTGCTTGAATCCTGATGGAGCAGTGAGAAAGGGACTCATGTCTGAGTATACCCTGCCACACCTATAGTGGCCAAAAACGATTCAGAAAAGGGGGTGGTGATGAACTTGGAGTGTTTGTGTAGGGCAACCACACTTCCGCTATTACTTAAAGTTGTAGAGTTGTAATAATTCAGGAATTTAGGGGATACAGAGCCCGCAGACGAAGTATGTTTTAACAAAGATTTATTCACTACCGATTTTCTTATTGCCTTTAGGGCCGAAGGGGCAGGCTGACACACTTCCTGATATTATAATAATAAAAAGGGTCATTTAATAAGGAGAATTTGTGGGGGGAAAAAAAAATAAAAAATAAAAACTTGAATCCTGGTAGGTGAAATACATATATAAAGACATGAGGAATTATATGCCTCGACTTTGGTAATTGCTTGAGGCTAGAGAATGGAGAACTTAACAGAGTATACATGTCTCCTAATTCAGACAAAAATGGGTTGGACTATATACATTTTGTTCAGTACTCTCTAGTGTTTAAGCCTTTAAGAATAGTATCTAAAAAGCAAAAGAACCATTGTTCCCGAGTTTTTCTTAATTTGTCGATGTCACCACCTCGTCTGGTGGTTCTGATCTTCTCCAGGATGTACCACCGTATGTCATCGCAAGAATGATTTTGCTGTCTAAAATGCTCTGTCAATGGCACATTGCATTTATTTGTGCGAATTGCTGATTTGTGCTCTAACACTCTGAGTCTGAGTTCCCTGCTAGTTTCCCCCACATAACCCAGGTTGCAGGGGCAGACCAGCAGGTATACGACATTCTGACTCCTACAGTTGTTAAATGTTTTGGAAGTCAGGGTTTTTCCATTGAATTCAAGGCTTGTGCCTACGATACAATGAGGGCAGACAGAGCAGGTTCCACATTTGTGGTTACCTGATGCCCTGGTTCCTGTCAGAGTGCGTTGGGTTTCTGCAGGTGGCCTATAGGTGTGTACCAGACAATTACGGGGTGTTTTGTTTCTCCGGAATGAGAACAGTGGTTTGTTAAGTGTGTTTTCAGTATTGAAATTGAGTATACACCATTTTCTGTAGACTATATTTTTAATCTGGTTACTCAAATGCGAAAATTGGGTCACAAATACTATTCTATCTAAATTGTTTTTGTTTCGAGTTTTATTCTGGTCTAATAAGCTGTCGCGGTCATAAAACCTTGCCCGTTTAAAGGAGTGTTTGATTAGTTTATGAGGATATCCTCTCTAAGATTTTTACAGACACTCAGATAATATGAAGTTTTTTCTTCATATTATCTGAGTGTCTGTAAAAATCTTCCAAATTGGAACAATTTCCTCTAAATCTTAAAAATTCACCAAAGGGCACATTGTCCCTTTGTGCCTTTGGATGATTACTGGAATAGTGTAAAAGTGAGTTTTTGTCAGTTGATTTGTTAAAAAGCTCAACTTTTAGACTGCCCTCCTCATCTTTAATCACAATGTCCAGGAATTCTACACTGGTATTGCTATGATGTCCTGTGAACTTTAGTTTGGGATCGCCAAGGTTAAGCCATTCCAAAAAACAGAGTAAATCCTCACTGGCACCGCTCCAGATGAAAATGATATCATCGATGTAGCGGTGCCAGCAAGAAACATTTTCAAAAAAAGGTGCGGCCTCATTAAATATATGTTTTGATTCAAAATCTCCCACATATAGGCAGGCCAGACTGGGGGCACATGTGGCCCCCATACTGGTCCCCTTGATCTGGAGATATAGGTCGTCCTTAAAGAGGAAAAAAATTCTTTTCAGGATTAAGTGGATACAAGACATAATAAAGGTATCTTCACCTCCATGCAGATCTTCTTTTTCTAGTATAGAGGATATTACCTCCAAGGTGTTGTTTTGGGGGATGTTCGTGTAGAGGGCTTCAATATCGAGGGTGACCAGAAACTGGGTCACCCTATTGAACCCTCTACCCTCAAATACCGAAATTGCATGGGAGGTATCTTTAAGGTAGGATCTTTGGTTTTTCACAATCGGCTGTAGAAAGAAATCTACATACCGGCTAAGGGGCTCTAATATAGACCCTATTCCACTAATTATAGGTCTCATGGGTGGATCAGTAAGATTTTTATGAATTTTTGGGAGTCCATACATAGCAGGGGTGACTGGATGTTGATTAAGTAAAAACTTATATTCATTTTCACTGATGGCACCCCTGTCTCTCCCTTCGCTCAAAAGGTGGGCTACTTCATTTTTTAGTTTACTAAGTTCTTGAAATCTAGATTTTTCATAATGTTCCTTGACACTAAGGAGTTCTCTCATTTTGTTATCGTAGTTATCGGTATCGAACACAACTACTCCCCCGTCCTTATCGGCGGGTTTGATCGTTAATTCCTCACTGTTCTGCATCTTATTTAGGGCATCTCTCTGTACTTTCGAAAAATTGTTGTTACATGTGACTTTTTAAGAGAGTAGGTTCTTAACTGCTACCTCCACTACTCTTTCGAACACCTCGACGTTTTTGTCTACTTGCTGAATGCTGGGAAAGAAAGTAGATTTGGGTTTGAGCCCTGTGACGCTGGGAGGGGGATTATAATCGCGATTTTTGAAGAAGCGATTAAGTCGAATCTTCCTAAAGAATGCTTTAAGGTCACTTTCAATATAAAACATGGAAGGTGCATTGGTAGGGGCGAAGCTAAAACCTTTTTGTAATACTGTTTGTTCTATGTTACTCAGGGTCCTTGTTGATAGGTTGATTATGGGGAATTCCCCTACCTCCAATATTGTGTGCTCCTCGTGGCTATATACTCCCTGGAACTGTTTTGAGGTTGTTGCTTCCTCAGATATTCCGGACGATTGTATCCCCTGGAATTCCTGTATCCGCGGTTCGGGCGCCTGTCTAAAAAAGGCTCCCGTTCATAGTTGGAGCCAGCCCTGTTTTCCTGTGGTCTATCAAGTTCATCTTCGTCACTTGACCCTGAAGATTCAGAGAAAGTTATTCGTTTGTTATTATTTCTGGAGTAGACCGGTCTCTGCGGATTTGGTTTTTCCCCACCGGGGTTCATTCTTATTAGAGTAATAATCTTTGTGGGTGTAAGGATACACACCTTCTGTAGTGTATTTTTCTACATCCTTTTTAAATTTCCTGAGTTTTTTATTAAATAGGTAATCCCTATATCCATCTGCATCAAAATTGATTTCCTCCAGTTTCTTTTTTGCATCCTCCAGGGCAGGAGATTGTTTGAGAACCCCCTCTAGTTTGTCTATCTCCTGTTTTTCTAACTCAATTATCTCCTGGGCTGTTTCAATAATTAAAATAAGCCAATCTCGGCTACACCAGTTGGCAATCAGCGTCCAGGTTTCCACAAACTTGGGGTGTTCAACAAACAGTCCAGGTTCATTCCAAACCTGTAACCCTATAGAAATAACCCCCTCTTTTAGATAATTTATCAGGAATTCGGCATGCAACTCTGTCCTGATGAGTTTCTTTTTCAAATTTAAGATTTTAAGCAATTGTTCGTGGCTCGTGTTATGGAGTCCTTTAGAACCCCCAATTTTGGGGTCCAGGTTCATCAGCCTGGTATACTTATCTTCTGAGAACCCAAATGTTTAAAATTTTTCCATAATTGGTCACACGTATGGTTCACCAAATTTAGGGTGCCCTTAAGTAAGGGTCGCAGGAGAACGAACTCCTCTCCAACCAACGGGTTGTGCAATAATAGGTAGAAAATATGAGAGGTACCCCTTAACAAAAATCAAGGGAAGTAGGGTTAACCAACCAATAAAAAGGAGAGATTCCCTTGAGCAAAAGTACAATTTATAAAGCTTTATGGGCAAAAGCAATTACAAGATTCACATATGAGAAAAAAGACCACAGTTTATTGATCATACAGTAATTAAAAAAGTGGACAATAAAAACCACTTGACACAAATTTAAAACAATTTAAACCATAAAAAAACCTAAGACAACTGACATTCAATGTTGACCAGCAAGATTGATACGTGAAGACAGAAAACAGTAAGACATAAAACTTGTACAGTACTAAGCGTATATCCAAACTCTATTACTGACACCAATGTTATGTACACAACAATACAGTGTATCCACAGGGATATCCGAGTCAAGGATTATACTGGAGAATGCGTCGACGCGTTTCGGTGGTTTCTCACAATTCTATCCACCTTTGTCAAGACTAAAAATGATATCTGTCGTAGTTCAGGGGTCAATATAATCTCCCTAAAGGATGGATACACAATGAATTAGAGTGAATACATCATGATTCTAAATTGTTACAATTTTTTAACAAAGTTTTCCTACAATTAAGAAGGTAACAATACAAAAATAATTACAGAATTAATTACATAAATCAAAACCTTCCTAATACATTACAATTAATAGCACAATTCTTTTTGCAGTTGCATGTTGCAATCTAAAAACAATCCGATATAGCCTATGTACCAAGTACCTTTACAAACAATCACAATACATTTTCTAATATGCTAAAACACTCATTTCGGATATATGCACTTCTATGTATCTGGGAGCTGACTAGTTCGCTGATTACCCTTTACTTATCATTTTTAAAGGCCTGGATTGGCTTATAGGGAGATCTGTATGTTTTTTTCATTTTTGTGGACCTCTAAAAAAGCAGGGACTATTACGTTTCCCTACTCTGAATTCTTCCTTTTACTAACAAATGAAACAAACAGCATCTAGTTGTTGTTAGTTGGCGTTAAGAGTTGCTGTTTATCTTTGACAGAGATTATGACCTACATCTCATGTTTTGTTGATTACCAAATTAGATTCTTCTATAGCGGTCGTTTTCTTTGTTGTTATATAATTACCTTTAAATCCACTTTTGGATGTTGTCAGATTTCCATTATTTTAAAATATGGTATAGGCCACGAAATGTTGGCTTCATATATCCGTTTTAATATTGCATCTCTTTATCGAGCTACAGGTAGAGGTCCTATAAGTCAAAACAGTAATAGAAGGCAAGTAATTAGGGAAAAAGGCACTGATCATGATTTTGTGATTGCAACGTATCGTACTACCTCATCTAACTTTATAAGAAGACTGGCGTACCTGTTATTAGAGCGCTAAACACGAGCAGTAATCGTATCCAATAGTTAAGCCTCATAGATCGCTTTTCTTTCCATTTAAAAAGGAACCAGGGGCGCTTACGTCATGTCCTTGCGGTAGAAACGATTGTTTCACTAGAAATTAAGACAAAAATGCAAGCGGGGCCGTCAGAGATAAAGCGTTTTGGTTTTAAGGCTTGCTTTCTGCATTCCCCATGTTTCCATGTCTGCTTACCTGAAAAACCGCAAAAGACTGCCTACTTCTCTGGTTCTGTGGCGTTCACCAGGAAGTGCTAGGCGCCTTGTTTAAATACCGTGTCTGGCGCATCATTCGTCCACAAAAGAGCCAATCAAAGGATTGTATTTGGATCTTGAATATTTGCATGCCAGGGCTTGTAATGCCGGGATCCCATTGGCCCGGGTTCTAGGCTTGTGATTGGTCTACTTACTTGGAGTGTTTGTGTAGGGCAACCACACTTCCGCTATTACTTAAAGTTGTAGAGTTGTAATAATTCAGGGATTTAGGGGATACGGAGCCCGCAGACGAAGTATGTTTTAACAAAGATTTATTCGCTACCGATTTTCTTATTGCCTTTAGGGCCGAAGGGGCGGGCTGACACACTTCCTGATATTATAAAAATAAAAAGGGTCATTTAATAAGGAGAATTTGTTGGGGGGAAAATGTTTTTTTTTTTTTTAACTTGAATCCTGGTAGAAATACATATATAAAGACATGAGGAATTATATGCCTCGACTTTGGTAATTGCTTGAGGCTAGAGAATGGAGAACTTAACAGAGTATACATGTCTCCTAATTCAGACAAAAATGGGTTGGGCTATATACATTTTGTCCAGTCCTCTCTAGTGTTTAAGCCTTTAAGAATAGTATCTAAAAAGCAAAAGAACCATTGTTCCCGAGTTTTTCTTAATTTGTCGATGTCACCACCTCGTCTGGTGGTTCTGATCTTCTCCAAGATGTACCACCGTATGTCATCGCAAGAATGATTTTGCTGTCTAAAATGCTCTGTCAATGGCGCATTGCATTTATTTGTGCGAATGGCCGATTTTTGCTCTAACACTCTGAGTCTGAGTTCCCTGCTGGTTTCTCTACAACTTTAAGTAATAGCGGAAGTGTGGTTGCCCTACACAAACACTCCAAGTAAGTAGACCAATCACAAGCCTAGAACCCGGGCCAATGGGATCCCGGCATTGCAAGCCCTTGCGTGCAAATATTCAAGATCCAAATACAATCCTTTGATTGGCTCTTTTGTGGACCAATGATGCATTTTTGTCTTAATTTCTAGTGAAACAATCGTTTCTACCGCAAGGACATGACGTAATTGCCCCTGGTTCCTTTTTAAAAGGAAAGAAAAGCGCTCTATGAGGCTTAACTATTGGATACGATTACTGCTCGTGTTTAGCGCTCTAATAACAGGTACGCCAGTCTTCTTATAAAGTTAGATGAGGTAGTACGATACGTTGCAATCACAAAATCATGATAAGTGCCTTTTCCCCTAATTACTTGCCTTCTCCTAACTGCCCATTACTGTTTTGACTTATAGGACCTCTACCTGTAGCTCGATAAAGAGATGCAATATTAAAACGGATATATGAAGCCAACATTTCGTGGCCTATACCATATTTTAAAATAATGGAAATCTGACAACATCCAAAAGTGGATTTAAAGGTAATTATATAACAACAAAGAAAACGACCGCTATAGAAGAATCTAATTTGGTAATCAACAAAACATGAGATGTAGGTCATAATCTCTGTCAAATATAAACAGCAACTCTTAACTCCAACTAACAACAACTAGATGCTGTTTGTTTCAATTGTTAGTAAAAGGAAGAATTAAGAGGAGGGAAACGTAATAGTCCCCGCTTTTTTAGAGGTCCACAAAAATTAAAAAAACATACAGATCTCCGTATAAGCCAATCCAGGCCTTTAAAAATGATAAGTAAAGGGTAATCAGCGAACTAGTCAGCTCCCAGATACATAGAAGTGCATATATCCGAAATTAGTGTTTTAGCATATTAGAAAATGTATTGTGATTGTTTGTAAAGATACTTGGTACATAGGCTATATCGGATTGTTTTTAGATTGCAACATGCAACTGCAAAAATAATTGTGCTATTAATTGTAATGTATTAGGAAGGTTTTGATTTATGTAATTAATTCTGTAATTATTTTTGTATTGTTACCTTCTTAATTGTAGGAAAACTTTGTTAAAAAATTGTAACAATTTAGAATCATGATGTATCCACTCTAATTCATTGTGTATCCATCCTTTAGGGAGATTATATTGACCCCTGAACTACGACAGATATCATTTTTAGTCTTGACAAAAGTGGATAGAATTGTGAGAAACCACCGAAACGCGTCGACGCATTCTCCAGTATAATCCTTGACTCGGATATCCCTGTGGATACACTGTATTGTTGTGTACATAACATTGGTGTCAGTAATAGAGTTTGGATATACGCTTAGTACTGTACAAGTTTTATGTCTTACTGTTTCCTGTCTTCACGTATCAATCTTGCTGGTCAACATTAAATGTCAGTTGTCTTAGGTTTTTTTACGGTTTAAATTGTTTTAAATTTGTGTCAAGTGGTTTTTATTGTCCACTTTTTTAATTACTGTATGATCAATAAACTGTGGTCTTTTTTCTCATATGTGAATCTTGTAATTGCTTTTGCCCATAAAGCTTTATAAATTGTACTTTTGCTCAAGGGAATCTCTCCTTTTTATTGGTATGTATTGTAATGTCAAACCACGAACTACTGCTTTCCAAGTATCCCATATTATATTAGGTGTAGATGTATCCTTATTTTCCTGAAAGAAGAGTTTGAGCTGTCTACTAATAGTCTCTACATAAGTCTTGTCTGTCAGTAAATATTTTGGAAACTTAAAAGGTCTGCGAATAGTTTCTGCTGGTACAGTTCGAAATGTTACCATAGGGGGTTGTGGTCGGAAGATATACGTGGGTATATCATCATCTCAGCTGTTATAGCAATACCGTTGGAAACCCATGCCATGTCTATTCTTGAATATGACTGATGCGGAGATGAATAGTAAGTATATCCTGCATTTTTAGGGTATAAGTATCTCCTCAGATCCGTCACTAGATGTAACCTTCCCTTTTCTGCTATTGCTTCTCTTGATCTGGTCATTCTGCGAGTAGGTGTCAGTCTACTAGTGTCTATATTGTAATTCATAATACAATTAAAGTCCCCCAGGATCATTTTTTCTCCTTCCCAATTTAAAAGTTCCATATTTACAGAATCAAAAAATAGTGGTTCATCTAGATTAGGACCATATACACCACATATGACATACTTTTGCCTTGTATTTCAACCTGGGCTATTGCCCACCTCCCAGCTTGATCAGTCATACTTTTTAGTGTCACACAACGGAATCCCTTTTGTTTTAAAATGGCCACTCCCCTGATAGAGCAAGACTGTGAAGTGCATATTATGGTTTCATAGCCAAGTTGCACTAATAACTTCCGATCTATATAAGAAAGATGTGTTTCTGTTAGTATTACAAGCTGTGGGTTATATGTTTTTAATTCTTCCCGTACCAGCTGCCTCTTGAGTTTGCTATCTAAGCCAGTGACCTTCCAAATAATACATTTGATTTTACTCATCATAAAAGTGGTTATTTTCCCATTTAATGTGACCCATTATTCTTTTCAGTGTATTTCCTCCTGCCCTACTATAAGCATCTCTACTTCTTTTCTAGCTGTCTTGTTATACTCTTTTTTCATCTTTTCACCCACCCAACCCTTCCCAGTACTCATAGACCCACCCCTGTACCTTGGGAGAGGAATTACCGCCCTAACAAAAAGCTGCTAAAATAGCAGCCAAAGGGAGACAGTACACCCCGGATGCAGCCCCCTCACCCGAAAGCCCCTGCTCCTAAATCGTGAAACGGTAAAATATTAATAAATCCCTCCACAACAATTGGTTTTGAGTTTCCTTCAGCCTAATGCTCCCCACCCTTCTCATGTTTCCATGTGCCAAGAGCCTCCTTAGCCTCTTCAATTGCAGAGAAAAAATAAGTTTGACCCCCCTCTCAGAACCTTTAGCCGTGCCGGCTCTTGTAAAAATACCTGTGCATCTAAAGATTTCATAGGTTCTATTACCTGCCGCATTAACCATTGCCTATCCATCGTGACTTTACAGAGGTCTGAGCGTACAAAAAAAGTAACAGTATCAGTGGTTATGGGCGAGCTAGGGCGAGCCTTGAAATATACAGCCTGACGTAACAAAAAATTACCAAAATAAATTAACAAAGTCCTTGGAGATTTAGAACCCTGTCTCTGAGACCCAAGAGGAAGTCTATGTGCCCGCTGTATCTGGCTGTCCCAGTCCCAATCTGCCTGATCTGGGAAAGGCTTCTGGAAATGCAGCACCAAGTATGCTTGAGGGTCTGCGCCCTCTTTTCCCTTTGGGACGCCAAATAATCTCAAATTCTGCCATCACTGGCGATTTTCTAAATCTTCCACCTTGAGCTGGAGTGCTTTGATTGAGGTATCATGAATCTGTGCTTGCTCTGCTGTCTGTGACACAACCTCCTACGTGTCCGCTATGTGTTGCTGAAGATCTGTTATATCATTTACAAGGGAATCCATCTTGGCTGTTGCAGATTGAAGAGCCTGTTGGATGCCTACATTATCCGTCCTGAGTTGTGAGTAGTGTTCTTGAGCTTCCTGTCTCTGATCTTTCAGTGCTTGAAAAATTAAAGCTAATGATGGTTCTAGTCTTAGTCTTAAGCTTGAGTCAGCTTCTCCACCATCAGCTCCTAAGGCTCCTAAGTCTGCCCCGATATCAGATGACTTTGATTGTACAGAGGTGGTGAGAACTGCAGAAGAAGGAGGAGGGGTAATAGAGGCAATGGGAACTATGTCTGTATCTTTATTCCTTATCACATCTTCATTCTGAGGTACTCCTGTCGGGCTGCTCCCAGAAAGCATTGAGACCAGAGACTTAACACCACCTTTTGTTAGCACCTAGCGACGGAGGGATGTATCATTAAGAATTTCCTTATTGCGTAATGCACCACCCTGTTGGTCAGCTTTAACCGGTGTTTTCTTGCTATTCCCCCTTAGATATTTAGCTTTTCTTATTACATTCTTTTTCTTAGTCCCTGACCTGGGTGAGTTCTTTATATTTGATTCTACATTCTTTCTGCCCCCCATTTGATTCCGAGGTATCTCGCCTTCCTCTGATGAACTCAGATTTAACAAGGTTTGGATTCCATTAGTGATATTAGTCTCACCAGCTAGTTCGACAGCATCTTCTGTTATAGTCGTGCTTCCAGCGCCATCTTCTGTTTCCCCATCAATGTAATCTGAAGTATTGTTCCTAACATATCACCATCATTGCCATTCAAAGTCAAAGCCTCGTCATCCACCACATTTTCCCCCTGTTCCAAAGACTCGCCCCCATCTGGTTCTCTAGAGCCTTCTTCGGAGCTTAATTGCTGATCAGGTATAGCCCCTACAAGCATCCCTGCAATACCTTGATTCAAACCGTTCTCTGTAGTCAGTTTTGATGAAATTAGCTCAACAGCTTTCCCTGAGCGAATCAGATGAAGTATTGGCTTACCAACCTTGGAGTTGTCGGCCCCAAGTTTTCCATTCGGCGTCCCTGCGCTGGCATCAGTATCCTCTTTCCACTCTGTTTACCCCACTACAGCGGGGGGTAGAAGCTTCCCAGCGCGTGTAGAGCGTGCCGGCATTTTCGGCGGAGCCATTGCAGGTTTACTCTTTCTGCCTGTAAACCAAGATTCCCAGCTAATCCCCGAGCTCAGCCAGCAGAGCAGCCGTGATCTGCTAATCCGCCTGAGGACTCCGGTACTGACAGCAAGTGCGAGCATGAATCATCGGATAGACCGATAGACTGGCAAGTATGTTCCTGATTTGGTGACTTTGTTGCGTCTTTGTTTTAATTTACAGACTCCGACTGCCATCAGCAGCGCCGATTCTGTATGCAAGCGGGAGTCCCAATATGGTAAAGTCCTGTTCGAAGCGGGGAAAGTCAAAATTCAGCCTCCATTCTGCAACCGAGTTAGCTTTTGCCTCAGTTTCCAGCGATTTCCATAAATGAGAGCAATCGGCAAGGGCTGTAGCCGGGCTTTAGCGGGAGCTGCTCAGGGTGCCTGTCCTCCCGGTGGCGTCAACCCGCCATCTTGCTCCTCCCCCGCTACCCCGTTTCAAGTGTGATCTCAAATATCTTCCTGTTGTATTTCAACAGGAGCAGCCTGTCAGATGAAACCTTTGTGTTTTACTGTAGCTTCCCAGAGTGTTCTTTAGAACAACTAGAGCGCTAACAGTCTTACGTGTGACAAAATTATGGAACACCTGAAGCATCTTGATTGGAATAAACTGGTAACACTTAAAACATTTCATTTAAAAAGGAACCAAATGAGGGGGTTCATTTTGCCATAGAAATTATGGTTAGTGCTGTAGAAAGAACATTTAGGGCATGTTTTAAGTGAGATCCCAAATCCTCTTCTATTTAATTAGAACATTCTGACATGCAGACTGAAACAATCACTTTCAATACCAGCAGTAGACTTCCAGTTAACTCCCTGGTGAGCAGTAGCTTTATTACAGTGATCTAATGAACAACCAGAGTGCTAACATTCTGAATTTATGGCAGATGTGTGATACATCTGAATGCCTTCTTGATGGAATCAAAGTAAAAAACTGAAAGCATTTCCTACTGAGGAGACTGCAGTAAATGAGGAAATTAGGAAACTTCATAACAAAAAAGTCTCCCAAGATGGCCACCAGAGAAAAAAGAGCCCAAATGTAGCACAAATATCACCCAAATGTAGCCCACATATAGCCCAATGACAGAAGTGTACAAAACACTTTTTATTTTTAGTTTTTCTGCAGTTTTATATAGTGCAGATTGGTCAGGTATTGGAGCTTTACATCTTACTTGGACCCCTTATTGCGTATTTTGCACGAAGTACATGAGTAAGTAAGTAATCTTTATTGCACAGTTAGTTAAAACCATTGCAAATATTAGCATGTAAATCATTAGTAAAATACTATTATTATAAAAGATATAAAATCACTATAACTTTATGTCTAAAATAGTGGTTGTTGCAAAAATGTATGCTTCTTTCACACTAAGCATGGATTAAAATACAGTAAGACCCTTGTTTTGCCTGAGCTGGCTGTGTCGAAAGACTTGCACCTGGGTTTATACCGTGCCGACGTGTGAGCTTGGAACATAAAAGAGACTTGTTATTCACCGGAGTCTGTTAGTTCGTAGCAGTTCCCTGTGATTTGTTATGTATTAACTTGCGTTCCGGAATCTGTTCCTTGCCCTTGTTGGATGGTTGATTCGTTGTTTGTTGCCCCTTTTTGGGTTTGCTTCTTGGGTTAGCATCTTCCAGTGTCTGCCTTCTGTCATTCTTGTTTCTTTTCTTCTTTCTCCAAAAATTTGCAAACGTGGCTTGCTAATTGAATATTGTTTCCGTCGAAGCAAGCCTTGACCCCTTGCCTACATGTTCTTATGCCCAGCTGATTAAGGGGCAATTTTAGGTGCGATCTGCGCTCTGAGTCCAGACCTTTGCAGGTGCATATTAGGTGCAGGATTTCTTCTTTTGCCTTCCCACATATTTGGCAATTGGTTGTTGCTTGGGGCCTTTTCCATGGGGTGAGGTGATTTTGTGCTGGAAGCAGGCCTAGCCGTAAGCATAAGAACTTCTCCTTTGTACGCCTAGAAAACCCGACTTCTAGGTAGCTTTGGCAAGTGCTGCTTGTATAGCTTTGAATGACTATCCAGCCGTGGGCCCGATTAGCTAGGCTTGCTTTGTCCTCTATTAACGAGATAGATCTTACTGATTTATTAACTAGCTGTTTAAAGATGCTATGGGACCCACTGCAATTTCAGGCTTCTTGTAGGCACAAGGAGTTTATTGAAAGCTTAAGGTATTTTGTGGCTGCGCCGTTGCTCTTGTTTTCTATCTCTTTCCATAGATAGTGGTTTAGGCTTGCAGCTTCTCCTCTCTGGATCTTGTGCCATCTTTTGACGTAGGCACCTATTCGCTCCAGCATTTGGTTTATCAGGCCGAATTCCAGCCTTATTTGGGCCTGCGAGGTGTAATTGGGCAGGCTGAATATCATTCTCATGGCCTTTGCTATTGTACTGTTCAATAGCTGAGCGTCCCTCCCTCGGAGGCATTTGCTTCCATAAGTTACGGCCGGTGTTAGTTTTGCCTGGAACACTTGGAGCAAGGGGGTAAAGCTTCGGCCGATTGCTTTCGTTTAGAGACTCCTTAGTGCAATCGCTATGCTGGTTCCCCTTCGTTTTATTGCATCCTTTTGCTGTTGGAATGAGCCCTTTCTGTCCACAATTACGTCCAGATACTTGTACTCCTCCACTGTATCCAGTGTGCACCCTCCTATGTGCCAGCGGAATCCTGCTGATGATGTTTTAGCATTTATCCTCATTATTTTGGTCTTTGAGAGATTGATGCTTAAGCTGTTATCTGTTGAGTACTTAAAAGTTGTGCTGATTAGACGTTGTAGACCTATCGGTGTTCTGCTGATTAACACAATATCATCAGCATACATTAGGTTGGAGAGAGTAAAGCCACCTATGCTTGGTGCGTGAGAATTGCTTTCATCCAGCAGCTGTGCCAGGTCAGACATAAATAATGTTGGCCCTAGCACGCACCCTTGTTTTAAGCCTTTTGTGGTCTGTATCTTCCTTGATAGGAGATCTCCTGATCCTAGTTTGACCTGGACCCATGTATCCGTGTGTAGTGAAATCAGCTGTGTTAGTAGCCCAGGTGGAATGTTCCTTTCTTCCAGTTTTGACCATAATAAGTTTCTATTGATAGTGTCAAACGCTGAGGTAAAGTCGATAAAACATACATACAGAGGCAGATTGGCTGTCTTTGTGGCATCGATGAGGAGCGAGAGGGCCAAAATGTTTGAAGTTGTGCCCATTTGTTTACGAAATCCTGTCTGGGTGATGGGAATTATTGCGTTTTTATCTGACCATTCCAAGAGCTCCTCTAGAAGAAGACCAGCGTCGTATTTGGCCTCGTTGTCGATTAAGGCTATTAGTCTGTAGTTTTTAGGGTCCTTAACATTGCCCTTCTTATGTATTGACACCATTATTGAGCCTTTCCTTGAAGCTGGGATAGATGCGGTGTCTATTATGTGTATAAAAAGTAGCAGTAAGGCTGCAGCACAGTATTCCGGGTTTTGTTTGTACAGTATTGGAGGGATCCCGTTGGGACCTGACACTCCCTCCGCCTTCCCCTTCGCAATCCTATTTATATTTTGTTTTTTAGTTGGCTCAGATGGAGTAATGACCAATTGTGGTTTCCCAGCTTGAGTTTTTCTATCCTTCTCCGGTTGGCTGGTTGTTACGATCTGGGATACTGTATTGAAGTGGGCCTGAAGGTAATTGGTCCAGGATTCCTCAGAAAGGTAAGAATCAATGCTAGGACTTCTAAGATTCTGAAGTGTGTTGACTGTCCTTCAGAATCTTCCACTTGTATTCGTTCCTTTTGCATTGTGAAGAAGTCTAGCCCATAGCTCCTCCAATGCTTCCCTTTTTCCGTGCCAAATTATTCTCTTTTTGCTCTGTTTTAAATTTAGCAGTTTCTTTTGTATCGCGATGTCTGGTCCATCCCGGCGTAATTTTCGCAGTAGTTTGTTAATATTTCTTTTGAGGAGCTTTATCTCAATGTTTTGGTTTATAGCCTTATCGAAGCTCCCAGCTGATTCTGTCTGATCTTTTTGTCTTTTACAGCTACGATGCTCCAGCTTTGTGTGAAAGTGTACAGGCTGACGGGTGAGTTAGCGAGTTAGCGAGTTAGCGAGTTAGCGAGCGGGCTAGCAATCACCGGTGTCTGCCACCTCACCAGATTGCTCATATCCTAGCACCAGCTCAGCCCCTGTTTTCAATCTTCCTTTCCTGTCTCCATGCCCCCTTTTCCACCTCCTTGCTGTTTTATTTTTCCTTTTATTGGTGGTGTTTAGTTTTGTTCCCCCGCATGTCCCTCCAGTGTTCCCAAAGCAAATCAATGTTTGATCTACGACGCAGATCACAACTCACCAGTGGCTTTACAGGCTATACGTGGGGTTTTATGAGTGACATAGACTTTAGTGTCTTTAAGTACATGAGATTGATCTTGCAAAACATTGAACATTACGATTTTGTTAACCTGAAGTTGCTCTGAACCGGGCTTTGTAACACCCGTTTTCACCTACTGTTTTTAATTAATTCTCACTGTATTGTGTTAGGAAAGAGAATTACTATTTTTATGTACATTTTTATGATCTATGTTTCTACATCAGATCGAATAAAGTTTAATGAATTCTATGGCAGGACGGAGGCGAGGATTATGCATATCTTTCCTCACTTTATTTGCATAGCAGTTCAAAGAAAACGTAACACAACAATCATTAAACAAAAGACTACATAACCCATGAACCATTTGGGGGGTAGTCTCCAAGGCAACTATAGTCCAATCATATCACAGTCCATCGTATATAATATTGTGACATCACTTCTGCTTCCTCTTTCTTCACTGCTCGTCAGTTAAGTACATTCCTTACATTCTTGGCTTAATCTGACGTTGTTGCTGTTTGAATAGCGGTTTCTTGTGCACGTTACCATTATTGCCTTAGTATTGTTTCATATTCCCTGCGCAGCAGGCTCTTGCCCGAGAGCGTTCTCCCCCTTGCAGTTTCTCCCCCTGTGCACTCTGCGCGGGGTGAGATCCTCTCAGGCGTGTCTGGTCCGAGCGAGGCATCTCCGTCAAGCGCTCCCGCTGGTCTTTATGCACGTTTGGGAATCCGGTCACTCCTTTAGTGTCCGCTTGATTCCCGACCAACCCTCGCCTAATTTTGGCACCACTATGTGGTGATTTCCCCAAACGGCCACGTTAGTGACCACCGCCACCGAGTGGTGGTAATTGGTACTGCGCCTCAGTCTATTCTTATAACAGCTTTGGGGAAAGCCCAGCTATTGGAGCACCGGCGAGCGGCTGCCTTAAGGATTTTTTAGGGCATTTGTTTTGTGCTCACACCCTCTGCTATCATGTCTTCTCCAGAAGACCATTTTTACTCCTCCTACCCGAAAGTGGAGGAGGAATGGCCCCCCAACTTCTCCCTCCAGCAGTGAACCAAGCCCTCTCTCTGGCTATTTCTAGGGCGCTGGCTCCTCTTAGGGATCAGGTTGATAAGCTGGTGAAAAGCATCCCTTGGGTGTTCAGTGACCCAGATCTGGTGGTTGCTGGTCCCAGTAGCTCCCAGATGGGGAATAAAAGGGCTGTTAAGCATAACGCGGGGCACTTGGAAGGATTTGATAAACTTACGGAGACCTTCCTCAAGAGTGCGCGAATGCTAAAACATGCACCCTGCCGAGAGGAAGAGGAGTCCGGAGAAAATTGTGATGCTGTCACCACTATTGTAGACCCTGACGGCGGGTTTCGCTTAGAGGGAGAGGGTGTATTTCTCCTCTGATGAGGATAAGGACTCGGGGCATCCCTGGCATCCAGAGTCCCACTCCTCTCAGTCCCGGGTTGGGAAAGGGGTCCACTCGGACATGTTCGAGCCTACCCAAATTTACCCTCCTAGGTCGGCGGAATGGACCCCTGACACCAAAAGTGGCAGAGTAAGTGGTAGGGAAAATCCATCAACCCCTTGAAAGGGAGGTCAGGAATAGAATGAGGAGAGAATGACCCAGGCCCTCACTGAAGGGGAAGGTGGCACACATGCCTGAAATTGATGAGAAACAATGTACCTTTTTCTCCAAGAATATGAGGGATCCCAAGAAAGGAATTGATAGGTCTTGGACGTGGTAGGGCCCTTGACCCAAATTATTCAATTGGCGGAGCGTTCAAAAGAGTCAGGATCCCCTTTGTCCACAGATATTGTGGCTGGTTGGGAGTACTACCCTAAACCCTAAAACACTACCCCCTCCACAACCCAAACACCACTGCACTGCCTTAAACCCTAAACACTACCCCAAGCACGACACCCTACACTACCCAAACATAACTGCACTACCCTAAACCCTAAAACACTATGACCAGCACAACTCCCTACACTACCCAAACACCACTGCACTACCCTAAACCCTAAATCTACCCCTAGCACTACCCCTACACTACACAAACACCACTGCACTACCCTAAACCCTAAAACACTACCCCCAGCATGACCTCCTTCACTAGACAAACACCACTGCATTGCCTTAAACCCTAAAACACTACCCAGTAAGACCCCCCTACACTACACAAACACCACTGTACTACCCTAAACACTAAATCTACCCCCAGCATGACCCCCTGCACTACACAAACACCACTGCACTACCCTAAACCCTAAAACACTACCCCCAGCACAACCCCCTTCACTATCCACACACCACTGCACAACCCTAAACCCTGAAACACGACCCCCTACTCTACACAAACACCACTGCACTACCCTAAACCCTAAAATACTACCCCCTACACTACACAAACACCACTGCACTACCCTAAACCCTACAAAACTACCCCCAGCAGTACTCCCTACACTACACCTACACCACTGCACCACCCTAAAACACTACCCCAGCACTACCCCCTACACTTCCCAAACACCACTGCACTACCATAAACCCTAAAACACTATCCCCAGCACAACCCCCTACACTACACAAACACTACTGCAGTACCCTAAACCCTAAAACACTACCCCAGCACGACTCCCTACATTACCCTAACACCACTGCACTACCCTAAACCCTAAATCTACACCCAGCACGACCCCCTGCACGACCCAAACACCACTGCACTACCCTAAACCATAAAACACTACCCCCAGCACGACCCCCTACACTACACAAACACCACTGCACTACCCTAAACTCTAAAACACTACCACCAGCATGACCCCCTACACTACTCAAACACCACTGCACTACCCTAAAACCTAAAACACTATCCCAGCACGACCCCCTACACAACCCATACACCACTGCACTACCCTAAACCCTAAAACACTACCCCCAGCATGACCCCCCACACTACTGCATTATCCTAAACCCTAAAACACTACCCCAGCACGACCTCTACACTACCCAAACACCACTGCACTACCCTAAACTCTATAAACACTACCCGCAGCAGGTAATTGGCCTTTACTCCGCATTTTTTATTACGACTTCCTATTTCATGCATACCTTTACTCCGCAAAGTCTTTCATTCCGATTTCTTTCACTCCGCTCAGACATTCACTCCTAATACACTTACTCAGCAATTCAAATACTCCGCATTGCTATTTGCAACCCCCCCCCTTTTTTTTGGATAAAGATCATCAAAACCAAATCATCAATACCTTAATGTTGATTTTTTTTAAAAGTTGTTGTGCTCAGGTGTAGCCAGATGAAGGAGGATTGGCAATTGCTGAAGAACACTATTCACATTTTTATAATTTTAAAAATAAACTTACCAAAATGCTCGGATTCAAGTCACGGCGCACATCCATCAAAATGAAAAAAATATATGTTTTATTAATAAACATGTCAAAAGTAAAATAAATAATAAAAATGGACGAAGAGAGTAAATAAAGATGTGGATTGGCAGAAGAGAATTCGAAAGGGTGAAGCTGATTGATAGGTATCTGTTGTGTTTTATCTTTCTTTTATGTTTACAACTATATTTAACGAAAGTGATAATCTCATTTTAAAAATAGAGTTAATTTGCAGCGTCGCATCGAGGGGATCGGATGCAGACAGGATGCAGCAATGAAAAGGAAAAGGTACGTTTTTAATACATTTTATAGAATGTTTAATTATGATAGAAGGATTGTAAGTGAATTTTATATTTTGCAGCGTAGCATCGTCTGGATCGAATGCAGCAAAAATATTTGACAAGGAAAGTTTGTAATATTTTCATAGTGTCAATTTATTGAGTACTTTATTAAAAAAAGCATATTTACACATTTACATTCGTTGTAAAAGCATTTGTGCTAAATAGATGCGTTATAAATGTACTTTTTCACTTGGAAAACATTTTCTAGTTATCTTAGTATCGTCATAAAAAAATGCGGAGTGATGGTATTTGCGGAATTAAAAATGCGTTGTAATGGTATGCGGGAAAATAACATTCGGAATAGTGTCATATATTCCCCCCAGCATGACCCTCTAAACTACCCAAACACCTCTGCACTACCCTAAACCCGAGAAAAAAAAACTCACCCCATGCTCAATCCCCTTTACCTCTCACTCCTCGTGGTTCCTCTCTCCTCGTGGTTCCTGCTTCATGTCGTCTCTGAGGGGCGGTGCACGTTGTTCGGAGGAAACGGAACAGCATCTGTTTCCTTACAACAACGTGGATCATCTACATGTTTTTTAGAATGCATGGTCATTTACCATACATACCTTTACAACAAAATGTGTTGTAAAGGCATGCATGGTAATGACCATGCGTTCTAAAAAAATGTGTAGTAATGACTTTGCGATGTACAATGCATGCGTGGTAATGCATGCGTTGTAATGGTATCGCGAAGTAAAAAAGTCGTTGTAATGGCTGTTTACCGATCGAAGCTGGCCCCTGTTCTTCAGTGAGACGTTTATTTGATTAATTAGGAGGAAGGAATGTGTTATTTTTACCGAAAAGTGCATTCCCAGCTGTTGTATTGTGAAAGTGTCCAAGTGGCCTGGTTTCACTTCCGGTGAGAAAGTGGAAGAGTCTGTTTGGATCTAAAGGAGTTCTGTTGTTGGACAGGGCCGGCACGACACGTGATCAGAAAACATGGGTAATGGAAAGTGTCCTCCCTGAAGTGTGAAGCAGAGCCATGAGAGGTTAACGAGTGTGCGTCCCACCGCAGTATGACCGTACCATGTGACCCATGTGTCGCCTCCAGGATACAGGAGGCAGAAGCGGCATCGTAGGTCCTCTTGAAGACCATTGTGGCACTAATTCTACATTTTGGTACTAGGGCATTTTAACTTTGTTGTTCCTGCCAGATACAAAGAGAAGATCTTGTGTTATTCAGGGCCCTTGTTACCTTTTTTGTGGGTTGTGGTGCTTATCACTTCACTGCCCCGCCAGTGCACACGACCACCCCACCTCGTGTGCCATCTGCAAGGCCTCTGCCCTCGGATCACTGGTTTCGGTTTCTGGAGTGGCAACATAAACATAAACAGTTGCTCCCAAAGGACCAGCCTGACTACTTAGGTGAATATTCCCTGCACCAGCTTTCCACGGAAATTCTTTCCTAGCTCTCCCACGTCGACGAAGACGTCATAATTGCACGGCTCCGCTCGCAACACCGTATGATGTCATTGAAGTGGAGTAGTGTGGCTCACTGGTTAGAGGCGGCAGGCCTGAGAGCAGAAGTCAGCCTGGGACCAGGGTTCAATTCCCGACGCGGCAGGGTCGTGGACCTTGGTCAGCGGACTCGATAATTCTCGCTTCGGTGCTTACTATAATCAGGGGTTCCACTCGGCAACTCTGGGCATTAGCTTGCCTAATCTCCACAACGGCCCCACCAATTCCGGGGATGCCTGGCTCCACCTTGGGGACTCCCAGCAAGGGACCATCCCACAGGGAAAAGCCAGGACGGGTTCCCCAGAGTTATACAGCGCCGGGACGCCCCGTTGCTGGGGCAGCTGTGCGCTTTACAAGTATACTACACACACACACATGAAGCCATAAAAGGACCTCTTCGGCGTGCTGACGTCAGTTCCACCCATTTTTTCTGTGCCACAGAGGCAAACAGGCGGACCAAGACATAATAAATAAATATATATTCACTGAAAAAAACATAGGTTTCAGGCATGTTATAGTTAGAAATTAGCATTTAAAAAACCTTAGAAATATATATTGCGCAAGAGGCCCCATTCCATCAAGTGGCAGGAGAATGCTGGCATCTACTGTTTTTCAGCAATTTTCATTTCTTTGAGGTATCGAATCACTCCTGCCCGCCTCCAGTGTTGATGAAGCTATGGACTACTGCCAGGTGCAGCTCGTGACTGCACGAGGAGCTACAATCACTGCATTGTCGACTCATAGCCCAGCGGACGTCATTACAGGAGGCTGGAATGTTAGGGGGACCCAAGGGAGCCAGAGACTTTCATTTTTACCGGGACACTCCATTTGATTTTGCCACGCCTTTTCCCTGAATAGTGATCCCTTTTCCACGCAGCATCCACCAGGGCGCAATGCTTGCTGGGACATGAAGTGCCACTATGGACTATATTTGGAAAAAAAAAGATCAGGTGATTAGGGGTCGGAACTTACCTTCCAATGAGGACAATGCAGGATACTCATAAGGCGTGGGTGGAGTTCTATCACGGTAACAGCAGCATCTGAGGAAGGTTATTAGTACCGAAATGCATTATGCTTTGCTGTCTTCATTAAATGGCTCCCGAAGGTTTCCCTGTGTGGCCTCTTTCCTTTTCCTATCGGAGGGGTGTGCTGTTTGTATTCTACTTGCGCGCATGCCAGAGGTGCGCAAGAGGCCCCGTTCCATCAAGTGGCAGGAGAATGCTGGCATCTGCTGTTTTTCAGCAATTTTCATTTCTTCAAGGTATCGAATCACTCCTGCCCGCCTCCAGTGTTGATGAAGCTATGGACTACTGCCAGGTGCAGATCGTGACTGCACGAGGAGCTACAATCACTGCATTGTCGACTCATAGCCCAGCGGACGTCATTACAGGAGGCTGGAATGTTAGGGGGACCCAAGGGAGCCAAAGACTTTCATTTTTACCGGGACACTCCATTTGATTTTGCCGCGCCTTTTCCCTGAATAGTGATCCCTTTTCCACGCAGCATCCACCAGGGTGCAATGCTTGCTGGGACATGGTGCCACTATGGACTACATTTGGAAAAAAAAAGATCAGGGGATTAGGGGTCGGAACTTACCTTCCAATGAGTGCAATGCAGGATACTCATAAGGCGTGGGTGGAGTTCTATCACGGTAACAGCAGCATCTGAGGAAGGTTATTAGTACCGAAATGCATTATGCTTTGCTGTCTTCATTAAATGGCTCCCGAAGGTTTCCCTGTGTGGCCTCTTTCGTTTTCCTATCGGAGGGGTGTGCTGTTTATTTATATAGTATAGTCCCTTGTTTGTGTTAATGAAATTTTCAATGCTTTATTAGTATGCATGAGTCTAGTGTCATTGTTACTGACGAAGGCTAAACGCCGAAACGCGTTTGGTTTGTATTGATTAAAGACCCCGTCGTAAATCTGCCACCCTCTCGAGTGCTGTTTTCCCTGGGGAAGTACAGGGGAATGGAGCGTCATGTTTTGCGGCTGTCCACGAGCCGCTAACAGCACCCGCTCGTGAGTGCTCGGAGGATTTCTGTGGAGTTCGAGCGGTTCATATATATATACATATATATATGTATTTCCTACTGGCGATCGCCAGTAGGTAGTTATAGTTAAGACCTCGTTTCTATTAAAAAAGTGTTTTTTCTTTTACCAATAACTTTGGCGCCAGTTGACCAATCTTCGCAAAATATTCAAAACTAGTGGCCCGCTCCGGTCAGCTCCTGTCTTGAAAGTTTTGGGGTGATTCGACAAGCGGGGGCCGAGAAAAAAGGGAGGTCCCAAAACACGCTTTCCCCATGTTAATTTCTATAGGAAACTTTAGACAAAGCTACAGCCCGAACTGCTGAACAGAATTACACTAATTTTGGCAAAAAGGTAGGTCTTGGCTCAGAAAGAGCCCTTTATTTTTAAATGGTGTTAATCCGTTTCAGTAGTTCCTGAGAAATTAGAAAAAGAAAATGTTTTGATATCTGTGGGTGCGGTGATTTCACAAACCCTCCTGGGCATGAGCTTCACTCTGATTGGCTGCCAACACTCCAAACAAGGAAGTGTTGGCAACCATCTTGTGACTCGGTAGAACTAAGTCACAAGAAAACAGTAAAACAAAGATAAAAACCAAGAAAAGGGGGCAGGGTAGAAACACCCTGAACCCCTAGGCCCGCTAAGGGGGTCCCAAAATAGCATTTCTTTTTATAATTTCAGCGGAATTCTCATTGGGGTCAGGAATCCCTCCAGAAAACAAAAAATGAAGCGAGGGCTCCAGCGGTTCATTTTAATGAGGCTCCCGGGTGGGCCAGGTCCTGGGGGCAATGTGGTTTAAATTTGTGGGGGCCCGTGGGGGCCCCCCAGCCCCAGGGGCCGCCACCTCCCCGGGAGCTACAGTGATTAAATGTGAGGGGACACGCGCCCCCCGCAGCCCCGGGGACCGCCACCTCCGGGGCTTTGAAAATAAAGGCGTGGGGGTCCCAACCCCCCCACGCTGCCCCGGGGACTGCCACCTCCCCGGGGCTAAATTAAATATGGGCTGGGGGCCTCGCGGGCCCCCCAAACCTGCAGACCACGGCTCCCCAGGGCACTTTGTAATGAAATGTGGGGACCATAATGGTGCCCTATGCCCCGGGGACCACCACCTCCCCGGAGCTTTGAAATGGAGGGAGGGGGGCTGCGCTGCCCCCCTCCTGGAGCCGTTGATGGCCCTGGGGACCACCACCCCCCAGGGCCGGCTTCTGCAGTATCCCGGGGTACCCACCCCGGGACACTGCTGTTTGCTATGGCAGGGCTGGAACCTGCTCTCGCTTCAATGAAGCAAAGCAGGATTGCTTTTCCACAAGGGGTGCTGCATGTCAGCAGGTCACTTGTGGATAAGGAATGCTGGCTCCCGCAGGAGGCGGGGAGCTGGCGGGACTGTGGGGGCATTGGGGCTCCCCCCACTGTCCCCAATGGAGTGGCCAGGCATTATAATAGCCATAAGGGAAATGCGTTCATCTGGGGCAATGGGGCCGGATGAACTTCCAATCTCGGTTTTAAAACATAGTAGCGAAAAATGGAGCAAGTTGTTATGTCCAGTGTTCAATATTTGTTTCTGTAGCGGAAAGATTGTTCCCTCGTGGAAAGGAAGCATTTTAGTGCCCCTTTTTAAAAAGGGTGATCGATTAGCCCCCCAAAATTATCGCCAAATAGCCTTGTCAGACGCTATTGGAAAAGTTTTTGCTAGATGCCTTTTGAAACAAATTAATGATTGGGTAGACCAGGCAAATATTCTTCCCCTTGAACAGACGGAATTCCGAAGAAATCATGGTACCTTGGATAATTTAACTGCTCTCCAGGTAATAACGGATAAATATGTCAAGGTCAGAGGTGGGGGAGTCTATGCTGCCTTCATAGACTTCTCCACGGCCTTTGACAAAGTTGACCGTCCACTATTATGGAAGAAATTATCTGCTTTGGGTATGCCAGTCAGGCTAATAAATCTAGTTCAGGAACTTCACTCTGAGACCTGGTGTAGAGTATTGTTGGGGGGGGAGAGAGGCCTATCCCAAGCAATTCCCACAGCCAATGGTCTTAAACAGGGTTGCTTATTAGCACCCTTACTATTTTCCCTTTATGTTTGTGATCTCCCCCAGACTCTTTCCCTAAGCGACGGAATTGCCCCCACTTTAGGGGGCAAACCTGTAGCATGTTTAATGTATGCAGATGACATACTTCTTCTTGACCTTACGCCGAAGGGTCTTAATAGTCGTCTGCATGCTTTGCATTTATTTGCCGAATATCATCATTTGAAGATCAACATGTCTAAAAGCAAAGTAATGTGCTTTATGGGGAAGAAAAAACCAAAACTGTGTAACTTCAGTTGGTTTTTAGGGAATGAGAAACTGGAAGTTGTAAAATCTTACGTTTTTTTGGGGAAAATAGTATGTGGTAATTTGAGTGACAAGGCACACATAGATGGTAATATCAGGAAAGCCCTGACTCAGGGAAAGGGATTAAGTGCTCTTTATAAGGCCACCGGCAGAAGACATTTTGCCATTCTCCTGGAGGCCTTTCGAGCAACAATTCCTGCTTCCCTGCTCTATGGCACTGAGCTAATAGATCTAAGACAATGGGGCTTCTTGGACACTATTGAGGGTAGACTACTGCGTTGTTTATTGTCTGTTAATAATGCGTGCACAGTGGAAACCCTTAGACTTGAATTGGGCATACGAAGCAGTTGGGTTCAGGCCCTGGCAGGAGTAATACGCTGGGTTTTTTACCTAGCCAAGGGCAATCCGGCTACATTAAGATGCCTAATTAAAAAAGAATTACTGGGTCCTATGAAAGAATATTCTTTACTTATAAAGAATTTTAGAAGGGCTGTTATGTTATTAGAATTGGAGGAATCATCGCTCTTTTTACTATCCTTGCATCAGCTAAAGCTGTCATTAAAACGGGCTACGTGGGAGTTAAGTTTTAAGAGGGATAGAGATGTTCTTTGTACAAAGAAAGGTGTTACCGAGGTTGTTAATTCCTATTTATTCAAAAAGATACAACCCTATGCATCTTGGTCCCTCCCTCACGGCTTACGCCGTTTCTGGTTTCTTTTGAGATATGATCTTCTCCCTTTAAATAAACTATTAGCTAGATGGCATGGTTGTTCTGATAAATGCAATCTATGTAGCATTGATACCTCAATTCAGGATATTCCCCATATCCTTTTCATATGCCCCGCCCTAAGGGACCATTGTCGAAAGTGGTTGAGACCTATTTGCTTAAAGTTAAGCATTTTTTCTGCAAAATCTCTACTGGACGCCTTCTGCAATCCTCCTAAATGTTCTGTTTCATAATCTTCAATTTTTTTAAATGTTTTCTAGATTTATATTAACAGATATGCTTTTATTTTTTGTATTTTGTGAATGTGTTTTATGGATTGGACACTCCGTAACTTTTGATGTAATTCATGTTTTTTGTCTTTTTATATATGTGGATCTCGGTTGAGTTCCGAATCATATTCAAATAAAATTGAAATTGAATTGAGTGGCCAGGCCCAGGGAGATGGGGTCCCTGGGGCCAGAAGTGGCCCCCTCCCTCAATAAAATAAAAAATAAATTTGAAAAAAGAGGCACAGCCCCGGGGAATGGTGTCCCCAAGCTAATAGAGGCCTCAGGAGGGGGGCCATGCAGCCCGCCTTAAAAAAATATATATTTAAAATAAATAAATATGTGGCCATGCCCTGGAGGATGGGGTCCCTGGGGCCGAAATTGTCCTCGGGCTTCCTATTTATTTATTTTAAAAATAGGATGGCCGCATCGTAGCTGAGTCGAGCAAAGTGAAAAGAACTCTGCCCTGGACACTGTTGGACTGTTGGACGTGTGACATCTGCGCGAGTAAGGAGGGCGCAGGGCGAACCGAGAACTGACCTGAACGCTGGAGGGACCTCATGTCCCAGGAGTTCCTAGGCTGAGCGCACACCTGCTTCCCTGAGCAACGCCCACCATCACCTGCAGCTACTTAACGACTCACCACACCCGCTATCGCAGGTGCCGCATCGTAGCTGAGTCGAGCAAAGTGAAAAGAACTCTGCCCTGGACACTGTTGGGCTGTTGGACGTGTGACATCTGCGCGAGTAAGGAGGGCGCTGGGCGAACCGAGAACTGACCTGAACGCTGGAGGGACTTCATGTCCCAGGAGTTCCTAGGCTGAGCGCACACCTGCTTCCCTGAGCAATGCCCACCATCACCTGCAGCTACTTAACGACTTGCCGCACCCGCTATCGCGGGTGCTGCATCATAGCTGAGTCGAGCAAAGTGAAAAGAACTCTGCCCTGGACACTGTTGGGCTGTTGGACATGTGACATCTGCGCGAGTAGGGAGGGCGCTGGGCAAACCGAGAACTGACCTGAACGCTGGAGAGACTCCATGTCCCAGGAGTTCCTAGGCTGAGCGCACACCTGCTTCCCTGAGCAACGCCCACCATCACCTGCAGCTACTTAACGACTCACCACACCCGCTATCGCAGGTGCCGCATCGTAGCTGAGTCGAGCAAAGTGAAAAGAACTCTGCCCTGGACACTGTTGGGCTGTTGGACGTGTGACATCTGCGCGAGTAAGGAGGGCGCTGGGCGAACCGAGAACTGACCTGAACGCTGGAGGGACTTCATGTCCCAGGAGTTCCTAGGCTGAGTGCACACCTGCTTCCCTGAGCAACGCCCACCATCGCCTGCAGCTACTTAACAACTCGCTGCACCCGCTATTGCGGGTGTCGCATCGTAGCTGAGTCGAGTAAAGTGAAAAGAACTCTGCCCTGGACACTGTTGGGCTGTTGGACGTGTGACATCTGCGCGAGTAAGGAGGGCGCTGGGTGAACCGAGAACTGACCTGAACGCTGGAGGGACTCCATGTCCCAGGAGTTCCTAGGCTGAGCGCACACCTGCTTCCCTGAGCAATGCCCACCATCACCTGCAGCTACTTAACGACTTGCCGCACCCGCTATCGCGGGTGCTGCATCATAGCTGAGTCGAGCAAAGTGAAAAGAACTCTGCCCTGGACACTGTTGGGCTGTTGGACATGTGACATCTGCGCGAGTAGGGAGGGCGCTGTGCAAACCGAGAACTGACCTGAACGCTGGAGAGACTCCATGTCCCAGGAGTTCCTAGGCTGAGCGCACACCTGCTTCCCTGAGCAACGCCCACCATCGCCTGCAGCTACTTAACGACTCGCCGTACCCGCTATCGTGGGTGCCGCATCGTAGCTGAGTTGGGTAAAGTGAAAAGATCTCTGCCCTGGACACTGTTGGGCTGTTGGACGTGTGACATCTGCGCGAGTAAGGAGGGCGCTGGGCGAACCGAGAACTGACCTGAATGCTGGAGGGACTTTATGTCCCAGGAGTTCCTAGGCTGAGCGCACACCTGCTTCCCTGAGCAACGCCCACCATCGCCTGCAGCTACTTAACCAACTATTGTAACCGCTGCGTGGGAGCGTCCCGGGAGAGGCCCGGGACAAGGGCGGGACCGTCTGCGGCCGTCCAAGGCCGGTGGAGGCTGGGCTGGGCCCACTCTCTTTCGTCCTGAGTCTTAAGTAGTGAGACATTCTATATTTTACTATTTATTCATTTGTATGGTTTTAAATCTTAACTTTTATTATTGTTTAGAGCCTGGAAAATCTTACTGCTTCATATTGCCTTTTTCCTTATCTACTACAATCTTCGCTGTACCCTACTATGGCGGTCCGCCCAAGGAACGTGAAGAAGCTTACATTTAGTAATATTGGGGGGTCTGTATCTGGAACTTTAGATCAATTTATTACCAGAGCAGCAGTTGTATTAGAAAGGGAAATTGAACTGAGTGAAAAGAGGCTGTCCTTAGAGCTCCTCCCATCGAAGAGATCCTCATTGGGTACAATTATGGCAGCTGTAACCCCAGAGCAGCACCCTGTTAATGGGTCAGATGGGTCCCTGGTTTGCAGCTCATTAAACAGCTCATTCAACACAACCATTGATAGTATCTTGCTATTAGAAACTAGACCAAGAATCCCCAACTCTTCTATTATTTCCAACTCGTCCCCGGTTAATGTGATAACAATGCCCACACCTGCAAATGCAAATAAACCCCAATCAGTCACTGGGAAAAGAAAGCGTGTGGGAGGAACCCAAAAGGGAAGATGTGCCAAAGTAACTAAAATTTCCACATCGATCCAACCACTTTATACCACGGCAAACTCCCACTCCGCCACCACTGTTACTAGAAATAGGCTAAATGTGTTAAAAACCCGACTGCCAGCAGAAAAACAGCTACCCGAGGGCCTCATGGAAACACTAGAGCAGCTACTAAAATCACTGATTCTCCCCTTACTTGAAAGGGTAAAGATAATTAACGAGAACGTCGGGAAACTGGAACGAGCTGTGCTGGCTAACTCAGCAACTTTGGTAAAAGTCGGGGGGATTGTCCCTACAGTAGACAACAATGTAGAAGAGGAAGCATGGGTTGCTCATTTTGAGAGTATTTTCGTCTCTATACCCCAACCCCCAGTTTTAAATGTGGAAGATGGTCAACAGGCCTCTTCTTCTTTCTTCTCACTCAGTGAAGTAAGGAAGAACTTGTTGTTGTGTAGTGCAGGCAGGGCCCCTGGTCCAAACGGTGTACCAATAGATCTTTTTCAGGGAATACCAGACTCATGGGCTCCGTTATTGACGAACGTGATGAACAGTATAATTCGAGCCAGCCCCCCTCAATCTTGGGCTGTTGGTGTTATAGTCCCTTTATTTAAAAAAGGAGACAGGTCTCCCTGCTCGACACGACAGCAAAAGTAATGGGACGGCTCCTCCTCTCTAAGCTAGAGGATTGGGCCAAAGACAAGAATATTCTAATGCAGTCCCACTATGGTTTCCAGCAGGGAAGGGGCTCGGTAGACCAGTGTCTAAACCTGTCACTCATAATAGAAAAATATACAAGGGTGAAGGAGGGGCAGATGTACTTGGCTTTCATGGATTTGTCAGCAGCGTTCGACTGATGACCCATGAAAACCTGTGGACCATCATGAGGGAGATGGGAGTTGATCTATTAATCTTAAATGTTATTAGACAGATGTACTCCAACGCTATGGCCTTTGTAAGGTACACAAAAAATGGAGGCTGCACATGCCCATTTAAAATCGCCAGAGGAGTTAGGCAGGGCTGTGTTCTTGTGCCATTTCTCTTCTCCATTTATACAAATGGAGTGGAAAAAGCCCTTATCAAGTCCACAAGAGATGTTCCAGTTTTTAACTCACAACCTCTACCTATCTTGGCATACGTGGACGATGCGGTGTTGATGGGAAGAACTGGGTCTGGCCTTCAGCACCTCATATCTTCGTATGTATCGTTTACTTGATCTGAGGGTGAACCGTTTAAAATACTTTGCTGTGATAGTGGGGGCAAGAAAAAGAGAGAGAACACCCTACCTTCATGTGGAGAACGAGAGGATTGAGGTGGTGGATTCCTTCCCATATTCGGGAGTTCTTATCGATAAGGATTTGGCATGGACAAAATTAGTGCAAGGGCGCAGAGGGGTAATGGAAAGAGCCCTGTTGGCAGTAAAGACCTTTGCCAAAAAACTGGGTGATAGGCCACTATTACCAATACAACGAATTTACCAGGCTAAAGTTATATCAGCAGTGACGTATGGGGCGGGGGTATGGGGCACTGTCGAAACGGGTGCACTGCAAACTATAGAAAACAAGTTTTTTAAATCTATAGCTGGCCTCCCCACCTCGACCCCTAACTATATTTTATACTTAGAACTGGGGCTCCCTTATATCACTGACTTAATACAATTGGCCCCTGTTCTTCTGTGGCACGCAATCTGGAGAAGGGATACACTCCCCTTGACACACACAATAATTAACAATTGCTTAAATATGGATAAGTGGAGGAGATCCAGATGGCTGTGCTACGTAGAACAACTCCTAAACAAGATTGGGCTACCTGAAGTGTTTCATCATCCAGATGAATATAGAAAGATTTCTAAAGAAAAGGTCAGAAATGTGTTTAGGATGAGGGTAGAATATGAGAGAAGGGAAACTCATGGTAAGAAGCAGGAAACTGTGAACTATAGATCAATTCCCCCAGTGATAGAGACAGTATATGTTTACTATCTGTTAGACATTATAATACATATCACAGATTTAAATTGATTAGGTTTCGTCTGAACATTATCCCTCTTATGATAGGATACTCCAGAAAAATCTATAACCATGCTGATTTTACTTTGTGCCCCTGTGATGGCTCGTCAAGACAAACTGATCTGCACCTTGTTTTATTCTGCAAACTGTACAAGAAGAAGAGGAACAGTTATTTAAAACCGATACTGCAGAAAAGGAATTTTAAACAATGTAGGGTGGCACTAAATTTTTAAAGAGCCTATCAGATCCTTTGACTTGTTTTACTCTAGCTTCGTTTCTCTGGGCCTGCATCAAAAAAAGGAAAAACTCTGCACTAAAACCAATCACTGGATGAAAAGTGCGTAATAGGAGTGAAACTTTGGAAACGGTCAATCTTTTATAGATCCAATTTTTTTTTTTTAATAAGATGAAAATGAACTATTATATTTCGGATTTTAAATGAAAGTGAATATTGAAACTCCTTTCATTTCTTTTTTATATGTACTTTTATGATCATTTTGTATTAGATCGAATAAAGGATTTTGACTATGACTATGACTATGAACTAAGACATCCTTCATTGATGTACCTCTGCTGTATGTTATTGCAGGTCTTTTGGGGACTGAATATCCAATTATTGGATCTTGGCGGATGAGATGCCAATTCTTTCTGATTATGTTTGTCACTGCACCCTCTTGACGGTTAAATTTGAGAATAAATCTAAATGTGTTTGGTGTATCTTCTTTGTCTTGCACAGTGGGTTTCTGTCTGAGAAGGGTAGTCCTTGACTCTTGATTACTTTTTATAAGGGAAGACGCTAAACACTTTTTGCTGTAGCCCCTTTCCTTGAATCTAGCTAGGCATTCAGCTTGTGCTATCTGCAAATCCTTTTCGTTGCTGCAAACACATTTTAAACGTAGCAGCTCGCCATAAGGTATGCTTTGTACCAGTTGGCCACGGTGTGTGCTGCTGGTATGCAAGATGGCATTGCAAGCAGTTGGCGTTCTGTGAAGTCTAGTTTCAAGCTGGCCTTGATTTATATACCCCTCAACATCTAAAAAGTTAACATTAATTGTGCTAATACAGGCAGTGAAATGCAAGTTTGGTTGATTGCTATTGTTTGTGTAATGAACATCTCAGCCTCCGTTTGTGTGCCATGCCAAACTAAAAAGAGATCATCGATGTATCTCCACCGAATTTTAACTTTGTTGGTGATGGCATTGATATGTTCATTCATGAGAACCAGCTCCTCCTACCAGCCCATGTGAAGACATGCATAGCTGCGGGAGAAGCTGGCTCCCATGGCAACACCTTTTGCCTGCTGGAACAGGGCTTTCTGGAACATAAAAATATTGTTGGTTAAACAGCTTTCCACCATGTTAATCAACATTTGGTGTGTACTGTATATTCAGGCCCCCTCCTAGATAGAAAATATTGCAGGGCTCTTAGGTCATCCTTGTGCCTGATTGATGTATACAACGAGGTTACATCCAATGTAATCAACAAATAATCGTCACCCCATGCAAATTCCATCATTTTGAATAAAAAGTCCCCTGTATCTTTTATATAGGACGTCTGTTTCTGAATGTGTTCTTGTAAGAAGAAGTCTATGTAAATTGAGGTTTTTTCAAAGAAACTGTTCCTGGCTGAAATAATCGGCCTGCCAGGCGGATTTACTTTATCTTTGTGGATCTTGGGGCTGAAATATAATACGGGTCTACCGGGATTCTCATTATATATATATATATATATATATATATATATATATATATATATATATATATATATATAGCTTAGCAAGATGCCCTTTGCATTCTGAGAGCACACGACAAGCTTCCAGCCCTCCGGCATATCTTTGCAGCCAGCCTGTAGTGCTCCACATTTAATTGCTGTGCCGACGCGTTTCGGGGCTGTCACGCCCCTTCATCCTGGGCTGCATGAACGGCAATATATGCACGCATTAAACATCATTGTCTTGTGAATCACTAGTTACAGTTTTTCATATTATATATTTTCTTTCGAACACATAAGAAAGAGCAGCGGTTTGTCAAGAGGATAGAAAGTATGGACCATCTTCTATCTGTTGAACAACTGAATAGTGATTATCATTGAAAATGTTCACAATTAACTAGAGTTTTAGCCCACTAGGGCAAGATAACCAACTGACAATTTGGAAATTATATTGTGGTAATAGAAAATGTATGGAAACACATGCCGTTTTGTCCAGGGTGACAAATTTGTTTAAATATGAAACTCGTATTTATACATTGCCCACTAGGGCAGAATGTGATACAAGAGTGAATTAGGACGTGTATGTAAAACATTTGCACAAATGAAACTCAATAATAACAGTAATGTGAAGAAACGATTCTCGCTTAAAAGCAGTTTCATTGAATTGTAAAAACAAACTGCGGCTTCCTTACATGTGTTTTCTAAATATTTGTTTAATTTTATGAGTTGCACAAACAGCGTAGGTCTGTTTTCACTATCATTTGTTTTGGAAACTGTCACATGTTTATTTAAACCTATCACAAAGTTTCACAGACACTCGTGAGCAAGGGAAAACTTTCCCGAAAGGCGTAGAGTGAAGATTGCCTTTTAATCTGCTCAATAAAAAGGCTTCCTGGAGTCTATGAGTGTTCGTGTTTTACTGCAGTCAAAAGCAAAGGTATCTGAACTTGATATATATATATAAATTGGTGCAGGCCTGAGTGACAAACATCCCAAATCAAGATTTTATCCCCAGTTACATCCAGGGAATAAATTAGATCTCTTTCAAGAAGCTGTCACACAAGATTTATATCAAATGAAAAAAATGGGTTACAAAGACAACTTAACAAAAGAAGAAAGGGATGCTCTGTATAACCTCTCAAATGACAAACAAATAATAATAAAGACAGCCGACAAAGGTGGAAATATTGGGATCTTGGACAGGCAAGATTATATCAACGAGGCACACAGACAACTAAGTGATGCAACTTACTACGAGAGGCTACAAGTGAATCCCACCAACAAAATGAAAAGAGAGATAGATGAACACATTGATAAATGGACAGCTCTAAAATTACTCAATGACGATGAGAAAAAATATTTAGTGGTGGATCATCCAATCATGGCCACCATTTATTTCCTCCCGAAAGTGCACAAAGACACAGCACACCCCCCGGGACGACCAATAGTCTCGGCCAACGAATCTCTTCTTGAGCCAATGGCCAATTATATAGACTACTTCTTGCAACCTTTTGTAACCACTTTGGAATCCTATATCAAGGATACCAGTGACACTTTGCGAAAGCTTGAACTAATCACCTGGGAGGACTCCTATCACTTAATAACAATGGATGTCGTATCATTGTATATCACCATAGCGAATGACGTGGGGATCAATGCGTGTAAATATTTTTTACAAGAAAGAACTATACATCTAAGCGACCACAACTGTATGTTATTGAAAATGTTGGAAATCTGCCTCACGGGAAACATCTTCCTCTTTGGAGAGGAAATATACAGACAATGCAATGGCACGGCCATGGGTTTTTCCTGTAGCCCCAGTTACGCATGCCTCACCATGGGATGGTGGGAAAAAGAAGTGGCATGGAACATACAGAACAAAAAATATGTGGAGAAAATTGTTCAATGGTCAAGATTTATCGATGACCTCATAATTCTGTGGAAAGGAACAGCAATGGAATTTCAGGAGTATCTCGAAATACTGAATACGAGTATGGAAACTCTAAAATTCACTTATCAAATAAATAACACTGAAGCTATATTCCTGGACACAAAGATCTACATAAAGGACAATAAAATCCAAACAACTCTACATCGCAAAATAACTGCCACCAATGCCACTTTACAAGCTGACAGTTTCCAACAAAGATCACTAATTCAAAACATACCATATGGCGAATTTCTTCGAATTCGTAGAATTTGCAGTGAGGAAGATGAGTGGCTAAAACACAGCACAAACACTGCAAAAAGATTCAAAAGTCGTCAATACGATACTGGGACGATAAATAGTGGTTGGCAGAAAGCAAATGCAAAAACACGAAGTGATTGTCTGAAAATCAAATCCAAAACCATAAAGAAACCAACGGAGATAAGATTTATAACAGACTATACCCAGAACTCTAAAATGGTAAACCAAATTCTCAAGAAGAATTGGAAAATTCTAAAATTAGATGGCACCATTGGAAAAATGATAGGGGATCACCCCACAGTAACATACCGGAGAGCAAGGAATCTCAATGATTACCTAGTGCATAGTCACCTTGACACGCAAAACAAAAGCAAAGACTGGTTACAAACTAAAGGCTTCATTAAATGCTACAATTGCAAGGTCTGCCTAATAGCAAAACCAACATTGGAAATCCAAATGGCCAATAAAAAGATGTGGAAAATTCCAAACTTAATCAGCTGTAAAAGCAGATATGTGGTGTACATTGTAGAATGTCCATGCAGATTGAAATATATAGGCAGCACGACATGTGAGTTAAAAAAGAGAATTTTGGAACACACTCGTGCAACCACACACAAGGACAAAAACAACGCCATAGCCAGACACATGGAATTGGTCCATAATGGGGATTGGAAAACTTTGAAATTCTATGGCATTGATCAAGTCATAGATAATAAACGGGTAGGAAATTTGGAAAAATTACTCTGTCAGAAGGAATCTCGGCATATCTTAAAATTCAGAACAATGATCCCCTTTGGTTTAAACCAGGCGGAGGAACTTTATGTGCATCTCTAGTGAGCTTTGACAGAACTATTATAAAAACAGCAAACAGAATGAATTAAAATGTTCTAAACAATCTGTGCACCAAAAAAAAGAGGAAAAATGCTGGTATTTTTGACATTATTTAAACACCAAATGGGGTCAATTACACTGCATTTTGTGTATATATGTAACAAAAAAAACTTTAACTGAAAGTGTACCCGAGAAGGTTTTGTAAATTTGCACGTTCTCACACATGTTATAACATAATACTACATGTCCCATAAGGCTTATGGGCTTGTTATGACCTAAATGCTGCAGGAAATGATGTAACACCTTTTCAAACATATGTAAACCAATAGTAACTGTTTGTTTGTAAGTTACCGTGATCAAGCAGCGGCTGCTGCGAAACGCGTCGGCTTTTTGTTTTGTCTGGCCGAGTGAACCGATATCATGCAAATCTGAAAATTAAATAAGCAATCTTGTTGAAACAGAATCCTTTGGCGTGTGCGACCCTTCTTCTCCTGGTCTCCGGGAGTTTGGTTCATATATATATATATATATATATATATATATATATATATATATATATATATATATATATATATCTGAAACAGATCTCCCATACAAGGAAAACGTGCGACGACACTCAAGGAGTTGCTATGCTTCAAAAAGTATTTTATTTGGCAGCAAAACAATTTGCTGCCAAATAAAATACTTTTACACTACAGGTACCATGAAGCCCTGCGACCAGCAACGCCCACCTGGGCGGGTACTTGTGCCGTGGTTTTGCCTAAATAATGCCTGCCTTGAAGCTCGAGTCAGTGCCTCTGAAGAAGTAGCAATACGAAAGGTGTCAGGCTGACTTTTCATTGAATTTGCTGTTTTTGCATCCATTTCGCATGCTGCGCTCCTGACAAAGAATTAAATGCTGAAACCTTTACCTTGCTCGTGGGCCCCTCTTTCTTCCAGGCAAACTAGTTTTGGAAAATATATATATATACTACTATAATAAAGTAGGAACTTTCAGGCTTTGAGGCGGGTAAACTCGGGAACAACGGCGCCAATCTACACACCCGATACACCGTTGAAATCGTCAGGGTGTGTAGATGGTATAGGCTATATAAATATAATAAATAAACGTTATTTATAAAATTTATATTAAAAAAAAAGTAGTCCCTCCAAAGTAGCGCCGGGCGCGACGTGCGTGCTCACGTCAGGAGCATGGGGAGGAGAGGCGTCCGAGGAGCGGCAGACATGGCGCGGGGCAGGAGCGGTGACATGAGGAGCAGCGGCTAGGCCAGCGGCGGTGCGAGCAGAGGAGAGGCGGACATGGCGCGGGGGAGGAGCGGCGGCGGACAGGAGGTGAGGAGCAGAGCGGCGAGGAGCGGTGAACTGAGGAGCGGCGGCTGAGGTAAGGCTCCGGGGACAATGTCGGGGCAGGCGGGTGTCGGGCCAGGCGGGGGACGGGGAGTTACAACAGAACAGATCGGCTGAGGAAAGGCAATGTCGGGGCAGGCGGGGGTCGGGGCAGCGGGGGACGGGGACTAACAAGGTGACGGGTGAAACATTTTGCACGTACTACTGTCCACGGGGAGTTACAACAGAACAGATCGGCTGAGGAAAGGCAATGTCGGGGCAGGCGGGGGTCGGGGCAGGCGGGGGACGGGGCAGGCGGGGGACGGGGCGGGCGGGGGCACGGGCTGCTGGGCAATGTCGGGGGAGGCAGGGGTAGGGGAAGCCTGAATGCTCCCGGACAAGGTGGGGACGGGCTGCTAGTATATATATATTACCTACTGGCGGTTGCCAGTAGGTAGTTATAGTTAGGATTGTTTTCCATAGGGAATCCGCAACATTATATATATATATATATATATATATATATATATATATATATATATATATATATATATAATACAACAGTTTCCCCGGTGCCGGGGAGGGTGGGGTCGCTGAACAAACCGGAGCAAACAATCGCTTTTCAAATTCTTTTGCTTTTATTCATAATCCATGGGGGGTTCAAAGAAACAAAACAACCGACGCGTTTCGGCAGCGTCCGCTGCCTTGGTCACGGTCAGTTTTGTGTTTACAACTCACACTTTTGTTACATCTCAGGAATGTCCAAAACACGCCCCCTTGTGGGTTTAACCAATTTCATTTAGGAATTCTGGGACTTGTAGTTTCTCTAACCAGTCCCTCGATCTATATTTACAATATTTAAACCAATTTCTGTACATTTCATGATTTGGAGAGTTGCTTTTCACCCTGGTCAATTCAAAACGGTTACGGTTATTGTCCCACGAAATTATTATTGTTACAAGTTCATACATTTAGAATGAAATTAAACAAATAATGCCCTCTAGTGGGCCTGTAGTGGGGCGAGTTGGAATTGTGGTTGTAATACATAATTCCGCCCTTCAGTGGGCTGAGACTGATGAGTTTCTTGCCTGATGTTTGTGTGAGTTGTGGTTACAAGGTGAGAAAAGGTGCGTGGGTAAAAGATTATATTGTGTGAAAAAACAATTGGGTTAAAATCAGATGCGATCTGCGGGATGCTAAGGTGGATTCAGTCAATATTTACAAATGCGTGTACAGTTCCTCTGATTGGTTCAGGCCAAAGGGTGTCATTGTTCTGAAGTTCAAAATGTGCCTTGACTCCTTCTGTCTCAATGTTCTTTCGTCGTGGCCACCCCTCGCTGATAAGTTCATAGTTTCTATGCCCCAGAAGCGCAGTTTTTTCCAGTCCCCTTGGTGATCTGACTCCATATGTTTCGCCACTGCGTTACTCCTGTCCTTGTGTACTGTGGCTCGGACGTGCTCCAATATGCGTTTTTTCAATTCGCAAATAGTGCTCCCTATATATCTTTGCTTGCATGGACACTCAATCATGTATATAGTATATTTGCTGTTACATGTTATACATTCCCTTATTCGCCAGATCTTGTTGTTGTACATAGTTATTTCTGTTGTCGGTTTGGCGATTTCACAAACTTTACAGTTGTAACATTTTATGAATCCTTTAGTTTTTAGCCAGTTTGTTTTCTTAGTTGTTGGTTGAAAGTGGCTGTGGACAAGTTGGTCCTGTAGATTTTTTGCCCTCCGATATGTGACTGTAGGATGTTTTCCCATTCTTTTGCCTATCACTGGATCCAACTGTAGGATTTTCCAATTTCTTTTTAGGATTTGATTTAGTTGTTTTGTTTCCTTACTGTAACATTGAGACAGAAGGAGTCAAGGCACATTTTGAACTTCAGAACAATGACACCCTTTGGCCTGAACCAATCAGAGGAACTGTACACGCATTTGTAAATATTGACTGAATCCACCTTAGCATCCCGCAGATCGCATCTGATTTTAACCCAATTGTTTTTTCACACAATATAATTTTTTACCCACGCACCTTTTCTCACCTTGTAACCACAACTCACACAAACATCAGGCAAGAAACTCATCAGTCTCAGCCCACTGAAGGGCGGAATTATGTATTACAACCACAATTCCAACTCGCCCCACTACAGGCCCACTAGAGGGCATTATTTGTTTAATTTCATTCTAAATGTATGAACTTGTAACAATAATAATTTCGTGGGACAATAACCGTAACCGTTTTGAATTGACCAGGGTGAAAAGCAACTCACCAAATCATGAAATGTACAGAAATTGGTTTAAATATTGTAAATATAGATCGAGGGACTGGTTAGAGAAACTACAAGTCCCAGAATTCCTAAATGAAATTGGTTAAACCCACAAGGGGGCGTGTTTTGGACATTCCTGAGATGTAACAAAAGTGTGAGTTGTAAACACAAAACTGACCGTGACCAAGGCAGCGGACGCTGCCGAAACGCGTCGGTTGTTTTGTTTCTTTGAACCCCCCATGGATTATGAATAAAAGCAAAAGAATTTGAAAAGCGATTGTTTGCTCCGGTTTGTTCAGCGACCCCACCCTCCCCGGCACCGGGGAAACTGTTGTAATTTATGAGCGGCTGGCTCATCCGCAGGGGTAACGCGACCAGGCTAAGCAGCGCCTATCGAAGGGAGAGAGAGCCAAGTGTCGGATATATATATATATATATATATATATATATATATATTGAAAAAACCATAGGTTATAGTTAGCTGGACATTTCACTCGTACAAAACCATTAAAATTCCTCTGTTATATTTAGATGTCCTAACTATAACTCGTGCGCCCGCAATCCGCTGCTGATGATGTCACATATTACATCATTCATGACATGGTCAGTGACATCACTGATGACATCTTAAATTACATCACTGATGAGCTGCTTCGTGCTTGGAGGAGGTTGCTGTGTCTTAGAGAAGGACTCAAAATCCCAGGGGGCCTTCTGCTGATTGCCCGCACTTTAGCCTGTCACACCCTATTTTACAGCTCACCGCACCCGTTTCACGGAAGCTGCTTTGTGCTTGGAGGAGGTTGCTGTGTCTCAGAGAAGGACTGCAAGTCCCAGGGGGACTGCAACTGATTGCCCGCACCTGAGCGTGTCACACCCTATTTTACAGCTCGCCCCTCCCGCTTCGCGGGACACGCGTGGGCGCGTCCCGGGCCAAGGGCGGGCCCGTTTGAGCTCGCTAGAGACCGGACTAGGCTGGGCCGGGACCACCCTCTGAGACTGCACACCACATAAGGTTAGTCCTCGTCAATATACTGGTGTCAATTAGTGGAGTACACAGAGGAAGTCTGCTGTGTTTTTAATTTTACTCCCTATTCAATCTAAATTCTCAACTAAGGATGAACTTGCGAGAGGGTAAGGGGAGATTTGGGCCGCCCTTAGGAAGTGTGGTGGGGACTTTGGACCAGTTTTTAATTAGAGCCAGCTCGGTCCTTGCCCATGAGATAGCGCTGACCGAGCGCCATCTATCTCTTGATCCTCAAATGTCTAAATGATCATCTTTGGGCGTTATAGAGTCTGCATGTACTCCTGACCATTCTTTGGTTGTAGACGCTGACTCCCCTGATAAGGCAAGTGATGCTGGTCAGTTTTTAAATGGGCCGTTGGAAACCTCTGCATCGCTGGTCACTGATAATATATCCCATCATGTTGAGTCGGTCCAGACGGATGCAGCACCCACCCAAAGCAGCCCACCTCCACGTATTGCTACAATGTCAGCACCCCAACATAAAAACAAAGTTCCTGCTCCAATCCCAGATCCACCGCTTAAAAGAAAGTGGGGAGGGGGGCCTCAGAGACAGAAAACTGCGAAGACCCAAAGGACAAACACTAATGGTGGAAGTACTACTTCATCAATGGTAGCGACAGGGGATTCGGCCCTCAGTATGTCTGGAATCCTGACCTCAGGAATTACGGGTGGCTCCTCTGCTGAAGCAAATGAGGCTATGTGGAACAAATTGGGGGACTTAATTGTAACATCCTTATCTCCTATTATCCACAGATTGACTAAGATCGAGGAGAGACTAAATAACTTTGAACAGTAGGCCATGACAAATCACAGTACTATAGAGGGTATACTGACTCAAGCCAACCGATTATCTACATCTTCAGAGCTGAGAAATGCGGTAGTAACCAATTCCATATCGTCAAATCTATCGGCCACTAGGTTAATGTCATTGCCGCCAGGGAACAATGGTACTGGGCCCATTAACCATGAAGCTGGGGTAACAAATGTGGGAAGTGAAGTGGGTGAAATAGGGAATGTGCTTAGTGGTCTTGGACTAGCTAACCAAGGTGCTCAGGGAGGGGAGGAAAGTAGACCATGTATAGGGCTAGTAGGTGAAATTGTACAACAGCCAATTAGCCGTGCACCAGTAAATCGGGTTAGATCTATACCAGGGCCACATGGCCGAGAGTACCCCTGGATGCACAAGGAACTAGACAATAGCCCAGCGCTAGAGGGCTCTAGAGTTTTACACCTTCCCCCGGCCGCAGCCCCTTTGGTGGTGGTTCTGAGGAATGTTCCAGTATCACAGGACGGTCAGATTGAAACCACTGATCAGCTGATGGCTAAAACTATGCACCGGCTTACAACACAACTGAAGGAAGCTGGGGTAGGGAACTGGGGTAGGGATGACCAGACGATCATCATGGATAGGTTATTCTACAAAGGACGGGAGAGGGGACTGTATAGTTGCTAATTTTAATAACGAGATTGTTGTAATATTTCTTTTGGACCACCTAGGTAGCACTAATTTAAAGTATGATACTAGAAAAATCTCACTTCTGCCCTAGGGTTCTTTTATAGACCCCGCCACACCCCCATGATGGGTTGGGCTATTCCACGTGCAATGAACCACCCAAGGGCACCCCACAGAATCCTACACAGACCAGCTGACTTAAATTTAGTTAATAGATTTGCTCCTCTTTCTGGTTTAGATGCCTGTGATTGACTACCAACAACAAACTTGCCCCTGTTAAAGAATACTGCTGCTCGACCTGTCCCCTCCCCTGTGAATGATATGAGTCCCCAGCGAGCTTTGCCACCTTCCCCAGAGAGCAGTGCGATTAGGTCTTTTTCAGATAGGGGGGTTAGCATTGCTCTCCCCCTATTACATATAATATCATGGAACATTGCTGGTCTTCAAACAAAAACTATCTCTAGTGAGTGGTTGTGCTTTATAGAGAATCAAGACATCATTATGTTCCAGGAGACTTGGTCATTGAACACGATCTTTTGTCCTGGGTATTAGGCTTTTGGTAAATCCGCTATTCCAAGTCATAAAGGGAGATCATCTGGGGGTTTGCTCATCTGGGTTAGACAGCAGGCATGTTGCCAAGTGGAAGAGCTATTAATAGATGACCCTGACATCCTGGCTATCAAAATTTGTTTTGAACATGGGCTAGATCTCATATTTGCCAATGTCTATGCAAGAGGGCTAGTGGGAGGGAAAGCCTACTATCTCTAAACTTGATCTATTCATCAAACCATTGAAGGGGCAAACCACCTAGTAGTAGCGGGTGATTTTAACTGTTCTTTTAAGCCTCTGGGTATAGAAGATGGAAGCCTGTCCAGGGATGAGGATGCGACCTGAGGTATACCATTGCTGGACCTCACCCCGATTAAAAACTGGTCAGAAGCAGTTCTCCAGCTAAAAAGTTTCTCTCTGGAATTAGGCCTGAGGGCTGTAAACGGAAGTGCGATATCAGACTGTGACGGTCCTCATACTTTTAATAATGGGATAAGAAGAAACAGAATTGACTACTTCCTTATCAATCTGGAACTGTGGGTAAGTCTAGAGGACATGAAGGTCCAGAGTAGACCGGAGAGTGATCATGACCCCTTAATTTTAACTCAAAACTATCGGTCAATCTACTGCAAGGGCAGGTATTGAAATAGCCACAGCTGAAGTGACTATGTCCAATGATTGCCGTAGATTTAAGTGGGCACTGGTCTCAGAGGATGAGGGTACTATGGACCTGATAAAGTTAACCCTTGAAGATACCCTATTAGTTCTCTCACAGCTTGATTTGCATGAGGCTTCTCTTCCTGCCCTTACAAAGGTTCACGAGGAGCTATTCATAAAGTTGAAACCTTTTTTACAAAAAATAAAAGGAGCTCCAAGCAGGTCATACAGAAATCTGCAAAAATGGTATGATGGGGCATGCAGGGCTGCTTTTAGTCACCTCTCCCAAGCTATTAGGTCAGGTTTGGCGCAAGAAGTTAGGGAAGCTAGGGTTGCATATAAGGAAACCCAGCAAAGGGCAAAGAAGACCTTTGATGAGAGAGAGAGAGAGATAAACAACGTTTATTTAGACCATAGTTTTAAAAACCATACACAAACTTTGGATCCTCATAGTAATAACGTAATTAAAACACATTTCATTTTAACACAATTTACACAAACATAAATCCATAAAATTCTAGATATTGGGGGAACATTCTAAAAGGTTTAAAATCAGCATCCCTCTTTTAATTTCTCCTTTACAAAGCCCTGTGTCGCTTTCAAGAACTTCCCCAAAGCAATTGTAATATATAGAGATGACATATCCATAAGAAGACAAGCAGCTTGAGCATGTGAATTCACCTTATATTTTAAAAATAATGGACATAAAAATACTTTCTGTATTGCTAAAATCAATGTGCAATCAAGCAGTATATGCAAAATATCTGTTTAAATATCTGTTTTTACTCCTAGGCCACATTTACAAATGCCATCCATTTGGATCAATGCTGCTTTTATTTTATTTATTTTTCCTTCCGACTTCCAAGGGTTAATACACAGACGAACCCGTAGCATTCCGTGTCTTAACCATTTATTTGGCTAAAAATCGAGATATGGAAACCGATCCTCCCTTTCCCATGCGCTCCTTACCCAGTTGACTGATTTTTTCTGCTACATATAATTAAGGTTTTGTGATCTAGAGTATTGAAGCCCTTGATCCCTAAGCATTCTCTTTGTAAAGACTATGTCCAGGGATGGCTGCGAAAGGCTCAATTGTTGCTGTGCCGCTACGGTCTGGAGGGTTTTCCTTACCTCCCGTGCCCAACCAAGGCTACTAGTTTGGATTTCCTCTCTGCACCATGTTGAGACCTTTTGTGCGCCACCTGGCCCCTGGCGTTTCCAAAATCTTAATAGAGACATTTGGGTGTTTACATTCCAGGCTGTTAGCCCTACCTCCATTCTGATTGCTTGAATCATGGTCCAATTTGGTAATGACAGCAGCATTTTAACGATTTTTCCTTCTTCACGATCCCACCCCCTTTTGCCACTGAAATAGAGCACTTCTGCACCATACAGAACTTGCAGGGGTATCATAGCTTCAAATGCATTTAACATGGGTCTATGTGACACGTCGCCGTATTCTTTGTTAAATGTTTTCAGGCCATAGACTGACGAGAAGGCATTTGCAGCTTATGCCTCCAGAAGGGTGCCCCACATCAATGCACTATCAAACCAAAGGCCTAGGTATTCTTATTCACTTACAAATTCTAATTTATCCTGTCCTAAGTACCAATTAACATTTTTATTTTTAACTCTCTTCCCAAATCGTAAGACCTTTGTTTTTTCCATATTAACAGTTAAAAACTTTTTATCACAGTCTTTTTTAAACACATTTAATTTCCTTTGGAGTCTCATTTCAGTTTGGTCAAGGATCACAAGGTTGTCAGCGATTAAAAGACAGGACACTTTGTTTCTATTCATACGCGGACTTGCACTTCTTTCAACTTCTAGCACTACGGGGAGATCTGCTAGAAAAATTGAAAATAACAGGGGTGCCAAAACGCACCCCTGTCTAAGACCATTCTTTACAGGTATTTTGTGAGTTAGTGACCCCTTTGTGTCTCTAATGACTTGGGCCCAATTGTCACTGTGTAACCCTATTAAAATATTCAAAATGCCCTCCTGTATTCCATAATTTCCCAGGACCCAGAGGCTATTACGGTCCACAGAATTGAAAGCTGCCCAGAAGTCAACAAAGCAACAGAACAGTCTGCCATTTTGCTCTATCAATTTCCTGGCCAAAGCCCACAGTGCAAAGCAGTGATTTATAGTGGAGTGACCTTCTTTAAACCCTCCTTGTTCAACTGGCACAGTAGATCCCTGTTCTACCCAATCTTAATCTATTTAATATTATTTTCGGAAAGATCTTTTCTCCTATGTCTAACAGGTTAATATGTCTGTAATTCTTGGGAGCATATACATCCCCTTTCTTGTGAATCGGCCTAATTATTGCACCCTTCCAATTTGTTGGGCTCTTCCCTAGTTCTAAGATTACTAAAAACATCTTAGAATAGAATTCTGCCCACCAGGTCTGGTTTGAATTTATTATCAGGGCTAGTAGGTTCTCTGGGCCTGCTGCTCTTGTTAAGTTCAAAGTCCTTATTGTACTAAGCACATTAACTATTGAGCAGTCTGTTTTTAAGTTCTCCACTAGGCCGCTCCAATCCCCTGATCTCTCCTCTCCAATTTCCCTCCCAGGGGAATATAGTTCCTGTAAATAATCTTCCCAATCCCCCTCTTCCACTACACAGTTCATTGGGCAACAGAAGAACCTGTAGCTGATTTTATTAGCATCCAGAACTGGCGGATATTCTTAGATTCTATTGTCTTGAATAATTTTCCCCAGCATATTTTTTTATGGACACTTTTAGCATTACGGATTAGTGAGGTGTATTCTCTCTTTATTTTGGCGAGATTTTCAGCCCTAGCCTGGCCAAATTGTTTGCGTAGACTATGCTCTTCTCTCCTTAGTTCTGTTTTCTTATTTAAGCAATCTAAACTAAACCAATTTCCTTGTTTGGCCTGCATCCTTTCTTTATCCTTGGGTGCCCTTACATCTGTTCTTAAATCTATGCTTATACATTTGACTACTTGATCTATTTTATCAAAATAACAAGACAAATTTTGGCCGCTCACATATCCTAGCTTAACATTTTGTAGCAGTCTAGTTAACATTTCTATAAATACATCCGATACCCGAGAAGTTCTCCGCTTTGGGTACTCCATCTCTTGTAAGATGACTTTGTCACAAACATCCCATTAATTATAATGGGGTGACCCAGTGACCTTCAGAACCTGGGTTCTAAACTTCAAACAAAAACAAAGGTTCTGTCGGAACTCAAAACAATTTCTTTGTTATGCTTTACTATACTAGATACTTTTAGTGCATTTCACATCATTAATCATAGAAATACTGTATGCGACATTTGTAAAAGGAAAGAAGAACACACACCACAGTTCTGATTTTTGCAAGAGTATTCTTATTTTTTGTTATCCTGCATGAGTTAATCAAAGTTAAAAGTAGGCTGTCCAAAAATAATACTGACAGGAATCGCAGGGGCCGATTCACAGAACTAACTTAAGACAAAATCCTAAACTTACTACTTTTGGTAATCACAGAAGTTAGGATTTTGTCTTAAGTTTGTCTTAAGACAGACTTAAGACAGACTTAAGTTAGGATTTTGTCTTAAGTCTGTCTTAAGTCTGTCTTAAGACAAACTTAAGACAAAATCCTAACTTCTGTGAATACCAAAAGTAGTAAGTTTAGGATTTTGTCTTAAGTTAGTTCTGTGAATCGGGCCCACAGTTAGGATGAAGTGCTCAGGTGAATGATAGTGATAAGTGATTATGTGGCTATGCAGTGACACAATAACATATAGACACATAAATTAACATCAGTCCATCAATTGACATCAATGGTCTCAAACAACACGATTATTCTGTTTATCTGTTGAGACTTGGTGTGGACGGATTGATAGTATAACGTCAACGTTCTGACCCTAGTAGATGGTGCAGACTAATTAGCAACCGTATCGGGTCTTCATCAGGACAAAAAGGTAGGACAACCTGCGAATGAATAAGGGATGTCTTTAGTATAGGGCGTGTGTTCTGTGTGATAAAAGTGAGACAAAGCCCATCTTGGCCTGTTCACCTGATAATTTTGTAGGTATGGATGCTTCTTCCGTAGCCTCTGTGGACGGGGTGTCAGTGAGGGTGTCGGAGTAGCCTCCTATTAATGAAAACTACAGGTTGGTCCCAGGCCTCGTCGTTGATCTCTGAGAGTACTGCTCCCACACCATGCTCTGAAGCGTCTGTCTGCACTATGACCTCACTGAAAAAGTCAGGTGCCTTGAGCACCGGTGCTCACTTGCCTGTAGATGATTATTCTCCCCCGAATAACGCTGTGTGCTTCTGCACAGGTTTCTTGTTGAAAGTGACTGCTTGCAACAATCTCTTCAAAGAAATGCTTACAAGTTCCGAGATGGAGTGTTCGGATCGTGTTTGTATGGCTTAGATGATCGTGTTGCATTCTGGGTTCTGTAGTTCCACCGGAGTTCGTTCACTTCTTAATAGGTGTTTTGAGCATGTTGGGTGTTTTATAAATTGGTAATCTCAGGCATTTTGTTTAGCCTACTCACGACTGTGTCAAATTTCATTATGAGGTATGCTTCCTTTCTTATAAGTATAATTTCAGAGTCTCCTCCTCGGGGGTTCGGTGTAATGGCGCAGAGGACAGTCCATTTGAATTCTTTTTCAGTGTGACTACTCTCGACATAATGGTTTACCATGGGTGGGGTTAGAATTTTGTTTTTAAGTCTTCAGCGATGTTGCACGATCCTTTGCTTCTTCTTGATTGGTTTTGCCAATGTATATTTGTTAACATGGACACACTATGGCGTACACCACATTTTTAGTTTTACAGTTTGTGAACTCGTTGTGTTGTCAATGTGTGCGGCCATCCGTAAAGGTGGTTCCTTCAATGGTCCTACTACAGACAGGGCAGATGCCACACTTGTGATCTCTTTGAATCAGTTTGAGGTTCAACATGGTGCACACGGTTTTGGATCTTTTAGTGAGCTCCCCTGTGGTGCTTATGACTTGTTGTCCAATGTTACGGTTCTTTCTTAGGGCAAAGAGTGGTGGGCCTATGTTTTGCATGGACCCCTAAATCAGATGCTAAATGTTGCTTACAATCTTCTTGAAAGAAGGAATGTGAGGTCCAAAAGTTGTAACACAGACTATATGTTCTATTGGTGCTTTCTGCTTTTTAGTCAAAAGTTGTTCCCTAGGTGTAAACCACGCTCGTTTCATGGAGTGCTTGAGTAGCATGTGGGGATAACCTCTTTCCTTTAATTTCCCTACCAACGTTTCAGCGTGTAATTCATAATCTTCTCGTCTGGTGCAATTAAGTCTAATACGCAAAAATTAGCCATAAGGCAAATTATTTTTCACGTTTCGTGGGTGGTAGCTGTTTTAAAGTAAGGCATTGTTTTTATCTGTTGGTTTGGTGTGTAGCGTCATAATCAGACCATTTGGCAATGTTTTTACCTCCACCTCCAAAAATGTGAGACTTTTTTTGCTGTGTGACAGGCTGACTTTTATATCTGGATTGCAGTTGTTTTGACACCTGTGGAATTCCAACAGGGATGATTCAGTGCCTTTCCAAATGCACCAAATGTCAACAATATATCTGTACCATTGTAATACTTGATCAATGAATGGATTTTTGTTGTAAATATATCGGTGTTCGTACCTGGTCAAGTACTGTACTGCCATTTCCGGAGCAAAGGGACAACCATGGCTGTTCCTTTGACTTGTAGAAAGAAATCCTCCTCGAATTTGAAAAAGTTCTTGCGCAAAGATATGGAGGCCAAACTGAGAATGAACTGAGTTGGTACTTGGTGTGGTCTTGGCCGTTGTTCCAAATAAAATGCCATCAAATCCAGCGCGTCCTGCTGGAGAATTTGTGTGTAGAGGGATGTTACGTCCATAGTAAGCAAGATATGGCTTGTAGGGTCAAACTCAAAACCCTCAACTTTATTGATGAATTCCATGGTAGCACGTAAATACAAAGGGACTTCACTAAGAAACGGTTTCAAAAAGATGTCCACATACTTGGAAAGTGGCTCTAGAATGGAATCACATCTCAAAAAGATTGGTCTCTCTGGAGGGTGTACAAAGTCCTTGTGAACCTTAGACAAAAAGAATAATACCGGAGTGAGTGGATGTTCATTAATTGGACACTCTGACTTCTTTAGTCCTAAAATGCCCATTTCAAAACCTTCACTGACTATCATCGCTATTTTATTTTGAATTTCTTTTGTGGGATGCTTTGGGATGCGTCGATACTACAGGGGATTGTGTACATTACTTTTGCCCTCCTTGAGGCATGCTTCTTTTGACCATATGACCACGGCGCCGCCTTTATCAGCTAGCCCGATGACTGAGGATTTTTGCTCCTTAAGTGATTAAATGGCCATTGTAGGTGCGCGTGAGATATTATTTTTAACAACACTTTTTTCTTTTCAAGTACATTCAAGGATGATAGTATGGCATGTTCAAACCCTACCACGTCCTTGGGGGTATTGTGGATGGTAGGGCAGAAGTTAGATTTCGTCCGTAATCCAGATGCCTTGGATCGTGTGATGTGTTCCTTATCTTTGAAAAAAGCTCTTAGACATATTTCTTTTTAAAGTTCCATGGCTTCCATTTTCAGTTTTGTTAAGTCAGATCTTACCCCTGGAACAAATGTAAGTCATAATTCAAAAACTGCTGACTGATCTTTTCTGAGACCTGTGTTGAGCAGATTTATGATGGACGATTTGTTTATGTTTTGTAATATTGTTGCTGTGTTCTCATTTCCCAAGGTTGTGGTTTGTATCTTTCTCGCGTTTATTGTATAAACTTTTTTGTTAAAGAATACCATCTAGATACCATGTGTGTATACAACATTTAGAAAGTGAACATTTCTCTGCACTTACTGCTTTATGTGCCTGACAGTCTCTCTCCAATACATCTCTTGGCTTGGTGACAGCTACATTTATGCATTCCCTGTAGACAGCCACAACACAGGACACATAACTGCATCTGTATTAATCTGTATTCTGATGGATGTTTCTGGGTAGCGAGGAATGAGAGGGGAGGCCACTTACACTTCAATAGGTAGTGTCCTGTCCGAATATGGCATGCTACAATGCATGCGATACATCGCATGCAATTACAACGCGGTCGTTACAACGATCACATACCATTACAACGCAAGTCATTACAACTTCTTGCTCTGGGGGCTGCTGGATGTTGGAATAGTGTAATTTACTATTCCAACTCCAGTCTATGCAACAGTAGGGAATGTGTTGGATTTTAAATCCAACACCTTCTGCCCCCTACAGCAAGTCGTTGCAAAGACTTGCGTTGTAATGGTTTGCGATTTAACAACGTCGTCATTGTGATACCCCGTTGTAATGGCATGCGATGTATCGCATGTGATGTAAAGGATGTTTCCTCTCTATACCTGCATTTTGCCAGGACGCACTGCTACTCTGCTAGCTGTTCTGATATGTTGTCTGTTGCTTGTTGAGCTGAAGGAGGGACTGTCACTTTTATACCTGCCTTGATATGCTGGCCTGTTGCTTGCTACCGTTTGCTGTGCTGACCTATGTGTTCTCCAAGGGCCTGATGGCTTGTCCCCTGTTCATGAAATCTAAGGGTCATAAAAGATTTCACTTGCTTGCCATTGCCAGTGTCACTTGTGAGTTTGGCAGTGGTACCTTCAACAAACAATCAGAGCATGCCTGATGGGCAATGTCCCTTGAAAAGAGAACACCTGCTTCCCTTGTGAGCAACTGAGCACCTTAATTCTATCACAGATGCCGCTGCAACAAAGGAAGCCTTCCAACGTGGCCCGAATGACTGTCAGGAACAAGATTGAGCGTTTTCCTCTGTTTACACTCAGGTGCCCTGCCTCCTCACAAGACGCTGCACTTCCATGCTTTTCCCTATGGGAGTCGATGACACGTTCCTTTGGCAACCCCAGACCTCACTGGCATTGTCGAATCTTAGCCCCTCCCCCTACAGAGTTCCCTAACAGCTCTGACCCTCTCTCCTCCGGCCCCAGGATGCTCATCAGAACCACCCCTCCAGGGCTCGACGACACAGGGGACTGTTGATGGAGTAATTCCCTCAAGTACTCACCTTGAGATCACTGACTTTTCCCCAGGGACTGTGTGTGAGCCACTGGACCCACGAGGTCCTTCGAAGCCCCGTGCTTGCAGTCAGTGGAGATCCGTAAACCACACTGGTCCTGAGGGACCCTCAGAGTGCCTTGTCTAAACATCTGACTTAAATACTGTTTGGAGCTTAACAGAAGTCTGAAGGGACTCAGAGCTTTCCATATTTTGAACTGACAACATTTAACTGATGCAGTACTCAAATGGCTCTGAATGGATTTATCCTACCATTGGAGTTCACAGTGCAAGGAAACATAACTCCCCTGGAAGGCGGAGTGAACATAGACCAGACCCCCAACTGCTCATGCCTCCAACTGTCCGAGGTAATACAGGGATGCCATGTTTTAACTCGGGGTACTAATACAAAAAGTGTTCGTGGATCTGCACACCTATTTTGTAAAGTTAGCAACCTTCATAAAAAGTTAAATCTTGAATGTTAGTGTTTCGCGTGCTAACACATGTGTGGGGAAGAGTGCCCACCTCCCTCCTGGGTAAAATGAACTAAAGAGCGAGTCATCGTGGCAGGATGTGGATCTATACATGAAGGACTCGGCCATTTTTTAGATCATCATCTTCAACCGCTTGTCCAAAAATGGGTAACGTATGTAAAAGACACGACAGACTGTTTACTGAAACTTGACACCATCAAGGAATGTTTCTAAAAGTGTATTTCTTTTGGAATTACTACACTTCGCGCTGTATCAGTGGCAAGGAGGTTTCTATGTACAGAGGACAGGGACATCCATGGGATTTCCGGGGGCACCGGCATATGCCAATACATTCATGGCATATTTTGAACATCAACACATCTTGAATCATCGGGACTGGCAAGAAAATGCAGTATTGTTTTTACGCTACATTGATGACATTTTAGTAATCTGGAAAGGAACTAGACAGTTACTAGAAACGTGTATACAAGATTTAAATTCATGCAACCCTAGGATTTAATTTACCCATGAGATTGGCACGGAAGTTATACACTTTCTGGACATTGAAATAAAAAAAACTAACCAGGGTCTACTTACGAAAGTGTATCACAAATCAACTGATGTAAATAATGCATTGCATTACACCAGCGCGCACCCTTTATCATTAAAGAAACATTTGCCAATTTCACAAATAATGAGGATAAAGAGGATTACATCAGAGGAGACGACATGTACTAATTTGATTCAGGAACAAATCACCAAATACAAACAGAGGGGTTACCCTGATGAAACATTAAAGAAGCTGAAAGAGTGGTTCTGGAGAAAAAGAGGGAGGATTTGTTACAACAAAAAGTCAAGATCCCCTTAAAAAGAGAAGTATTTGTGTTAAAACATTCGACACAAGCTCCGCAAATCAAGGCAATCATACGACACAGGTGGGAATTGATTGAGAATGAACCAGATTTTAAGAACATCTTTCACGGTTCTCCACTGTTTGCACACACACGATCGCAAAACATAAGAGAAATATTAAAACCATCAGCAAGAGTCCCAAAAAAGGTACACAAGGGAATGAGAAAATGTTACAATTGTGGTCAATGTGGCAATGTCATGGAGGGGAAAGAATTCAGACACCCACATACAGGAAACGCCATCAACCTTCTACTTACATCTGATTGCACCACGGAAAAGGTGATTTATGCGATAAAGTGTCCATGTGGTCTTGTATACGTGGGAAGAACCAGCAGAAAAATAAAGACTAGAATTGTAGAACACAAGAGCCGCATCCGCAATAAAAACATGAACTCTTGTTTAGCAGCACATTGGATAACAACCTCCCATACAATTCCGCAATTACGGTTTACCATTCTAGAACACATTGACACTCATACAGGCATTGACTTAAATACAGCACTTGCATGTAGGGAAACACACTGGATCAAATTTTTAGGACCCTTAATCCCAGGGGGCCTCAATGATCATTATGAACTTCTGTGTTTTCTATGAACAGCATATGTATCAACAGTATTTCTTAGATTGTAAGGGACTGGCATTTTTATCACAACATGTATTGGTACACATACCGTTCTTTAACTTTTCAGTTATTTTTATTCGGGTCGTGTGCATTTAATCTATTATCTTTAGTTATTGGATAGGTTATTGACTTTGGAACCTACATTGTGGGCACCACACATCGAAATGAGGAAAGCCTTCCTTCTAACCTAGGTAGGTGACACGTTTAGCATATACAGTTATTTTGAATAGGAGACACTCGTGCATTGTTTTGTTTATTTCATTCTCCAAAGTAAGGGACAGGTAGAATACCTTGGGATTCGTTAGGTGGATGCAGTTTGGGGAAAGAGACTGTCAAGCTGTCCCACAAGTTATATAGGTATATCCGATTTGGAATGCATAAAGGTGATTATACAACTCAGACGCTTCTTGCTGTGTTTTCTATCACTTTTAATGGTACTTTTTGTCACTTGGCATTTTTTAGTGTGTAAATAAAGTTTTTTCGGCTTTAATAGCAATACAATGACGATGACCACTGCAGCAATAGACAGTCCTCTGTCTTTGTTTATGGGACAGGAAGTATTTCTAACCGTGATTGGTTAGGAAACACACACGTGATCGCAGGACACGTAGAGGGGACGCCACCGATGTTTGCAATTGGTAAGCTCTAAGACGATTAGGAATAAGTTACTTAGAATATGCACAAATGGAACTTGGTAGTGATAGTTATTCACATTTTTTAGCTCTACATCGGATGGGGTACTGGAGTTACTTGGTTTGGAAATCTTAACGCGAAGTTTCAACTGTGTATAATTGACTGGTGGTGGCAGGATATTGAAGTTCACCGCCAGGTAAGACCTTCTCCTTGTTTACTAGTTTCGTACTTGTTATAAATTCGGGGGTAACCTGACACGGTATTTGTTGGTTGGTTATTTCATGGCATCGCTTACAGTCCTGTGTATGGATAACCATTGAAACCTCATGGGAAGATATCAGGTATGAAGCGGGGAATCGCATGCGTTTTATAGTTTCACTTGCATGGGTGTCACCGATTTGTTTTGGTTTTTTAATGCTAGAACACAGTACACAAGTAGCTCACAGGACAATCCTTTGAGAATGGAGGTCAGGTTGACTGGTACGGATCGGATATTTCTGACGAGTACACATCAATAGAAGACTCAGAGACACTTATCGCAAGGAGGTGGTGTTGATTTCACAAACTTTCCTTTCTTTCTTTTTAGTTCTTTTTTAGCTTGCATAAACTTGCAAGTCAGTTTTTAGAGTGAGCAAACTATAAGTACTGTCATGATTTCCTATTGATATCACACTTTGTGTTGTAGATTCAGGACGCTACGTCATAAGAAGAAATGGAATGATTCTCTCAACAAGTCCTATAATAGTTATATGTTACTAGCATCTCCTGAAGAAGGGTTCTGGAATGAACCCGAAATGCATTGGGTTTTGATTGTATAGAAGAATTAGCATTGTATGTTTTTTGATTTTTTAACAATATCCAAACAAACAATACTGTGAACAATTAATGATGTTATAAGCACAATGTATAATGAATTGAATTATATATTTTAAGCTATTCAGATTTACAGCGTTACATGGAGATAAAGGACTTTGCATAATCAAGTTTGGTGCACAATTTGCTTTTAACATATTTCCTATAACATTTACACAATTGGTTTATTGAACTAGGTTGCTTATCAACCTCACAGCTGTGCAAACACATAGTCCTTGGTTGTCCAGGACTCACTCTTTAATATGTTTTAACTCGGGTCACCCTGAATGATTGCAGAGGTATTGACCAAAGCTCCCTCTTCTGGGTACATTTTCTTTGTTGATTTTGAGTACCAAAGCTGTTGGATTACCCTCTAACTCGGCCATGCCTAAGGAAATTAATTACCTGTTACATCTGACCACACATTAATGGCAGCTAACAGGCTCCAAATCCTCCTGCAAGTCCATAGAGAGTATTAGTTCCAATGTCAAACTAAGAAGACCTTCATCATCCATAAAACATTGCTTCATTTGCAAGATATTGCATACAGAGACTGAATGCAAGAAGTTATTAGGTGGTGGCAGAACGATCTGCCTGCTTCTTCTGATCTTCTGCCTGTTTTATGCTGGGTCTGGTGGCTCAGTGGACTAATGTGTCCATTGCAGGGGGCTGTGTTCGACCTCATGGTCTCTGGTTCAAACCCCGGCGGGCTCACTCAGCCTTTCATCCATCTGTGGTAGGTAAAATGAGTACCATTGAGTTGGGTAACAATAAGCATCTGTTATTCAGCGCCAAGGTACCTCCGGGTGAACGTGCGCTTTACAAATACACATGTTATGTTCTTCCAGAGGAGTTTTTATGTTATCCCCTCAAACCGACTCAGAGTCATTTTTTCAAAGTTTAAATACCTAATATAATCACAGAGAGGATATTTGTGTAGAACAATTACCACAGTTAAGATGCTGCCTCTACGTGCCCTGAATTTCATAGGGGACTTGAGAGGCTATTAGTTGTACACCGACGGGATCCCCGGGGGCGTGGCCTGTGACATCACACACCAGCGGCCTATCGGAGCAGGGGGAGACGCAGAGAAAAGGAGCGTCCTTCTTTCAGCGTAGGAGGGCGGATTCCCTCGAGTCGGAGACCGACGCGGTGTGGAGTAACAGAGGTGACACAGAAGACTGAAGAAGCCCAGCGGTAGAAGACACCGGGACCAGGATTGTGGCGCTGTGTGAGGACGAGAAGCCAGGAGGCCAAGCATACCGCATTTCGCCCAGCCACCCCCCGGAGGAGGGTGGCTTACCAAGGTACGGGCGGCCTTACAGGGGCTTGCGGGTCACGGGAGGGGGAAGGACGGGGTGTAGAGGGAGGAGGGAGGTCACTGAAGAAAACACGTGGTGGCGGTCTAAGGTGGCATCTCCTCCATCACTCCTTTCCCGAAAAAAGAGGACGGACAATTTTCTGCAAAACTCACCCCCAGTTTCTCTGTTTTGTTCCATCCCAATCCCCTCATGCCAACCCCCTATATACCTGGAGAAAGTGACCACTTAAAGTCCAGGGGATTTCCTGGTGAAGACGGGACGTTGTTACTCATTCGGAAATCCCCGAAGAAGCAAGAGAGACTGCCTTTGTGCATACCTCGTTTATTTATTTTTTTGCATAAAGAAATTACAAAATAAAACATCTTTCCCTTCAAAGTTCATTGGTTTGGTCACTCCATTCCTTGGATCACGACAGTTTGGTGGAGAATGGGGGTATAGCTCCGTCGCTACAAGATGGAGAACCTCATCTATCAGCTAAAGGAGTGCCAAACCGAGTTGAAATGGGCTATCGAGCAGAGCACTGCTCAAGCAGAAAGGGACCTAACCACGTTTACCACCGCCATACAAGTCCAAGCGGACAACTTGATGAAGCTGGCTGAAGGCCAAAATCAGCTCCTTTCCGGGTTCGGTCAAGGAAGAGCTCCAGCGCCACCAGGGACTGTCATTCTACTACAAAAGTAAGTGCCGGGGGAGGATCCCATAACCTTTTTTTTTTATTTTGAAAGGGCCGCTAGAGCCAGCGGGTGGCCCAGCGATAGATGGCCCTTTTACCTGCCTCCTCTACTAACGGCAGAGGCCCAGGCAGCATATCAAACCATCAATCAGGGTGGAACCGCCACGTATGGGGTGGTCAAACAATACATCCTTGACCGCTTTGGCATTGATGACAAAGCCCACCGTCTACGGTTCAGGCAAGAACGTGGATCACCCGGTGACACCTGCAAAACTCTTTTTTACAAAATAAAAGAGGCAGCTGACCGGTGGTTAAAACCACAAGGCAACATGGACAACACAATGAATAAAATATACCTAGAACAGTATTTAGAAATACTTCCTTATGGTACACAAAAGTGGTTACTGCAACATGCAAATCTGACCATAGACCATAGAACAGGCCGCTTCTTTCACCCGTGTATAAACAGACAATGGTTCAACAGCTGTCCAATAGGATCATAAAAAAAGTGTGAAAGCGTTTAGTAAATTCACGCTAAGGAGCAAAATGCATAGGGAATTTATACAGTATTCATTTATTTGTAATTTAAGTACTCGTAAAAAAGGGTTCCAGGTGCTCACATAAGTGACAGTGTGCAGAGCGTGACATAAGTGACCAAAGTGAAACAAGACATCACAAAACAACAAGGTAAATCCACATAAATATATACAATAAAACAAGGGAATTTTCTTGTATGGGTCGACGACGTTTCGATCTATATGAATCTAGATCATTATCAGGACGGAAAAGGAGCTTCTGAAACTGTAACAAGATAAATCGTCTTAGGAAGGGTCCCTATATGTTGCATTATGGTTAAGTAGTTTTTTGTGCTCCCAGTGGCATGAAAAAATTCCTGCGCAATAATATACGCTAAATCCAGGGGTTGGACAACACCCGTGTATTACGCGCTTGAATAAACAGTTTATTTTGTATACGACAAAGTTTACAAAAAAGCGCAACATTTAAATTAATTGCTGGTAAATCAGGGGGAAGTACCATATCACTTACTCAGAATTTATTCCTGGCTTGTGATCATATTATGTAGTGTTCTTCATAAATAGTTTACATTTAACTGTCGGAATTCTGAAAGTGTAAAGAATTCCCAAAGTAAATAAAACCATCAACTATATAATTTTTAAGAAAGGAGGTGAAATAAAGACTCTCATGAACCTACTTGGCACAAGGCAATTGAGGGCTGCCCTGCTTTTTCAATGTGTTCACAAGGGAGCAAATCGATTTCTTAGTTGTAGCTAAGGATTAAAGTGGGAGATTTAGAAACTTATAAGCAAGAGCAGATTAACGTCAGGGATTCTAGAGTGACAATAGTTATGATCAGCGCGACGTTACCTTGTTTGTTCAAATTAGTGCAACATATAGGGACCCTTCCTAAGACGATTTATCTTGTTACAGTTTCAGGAAGCTCCTTTTCCGTCCTGATGATGATCTAGATTCATATAGATTGAAACGTCGTCGACCCATACAAGAAAATTCCCTTGTTTTATTGTATATATTTATGTGTATTTACCTTGTTGTTTTGTGATGTCTTGTTTCACTTTGGTCACTTATGTCACGCTCTGCACACTGTCACTTATGTGAGCACCTGGAACCCTTTTTTACGAGTACTTAAATTACAAATAAATGAATACTGTATAAATTCCCTATGCATTTTGCTCCTTAGCGTTAATTTACTAGACACTTTCACACTTTTTTTATGATCCTATTGGACAGCTGTTGAACCATTGCCTGTTTATACACATTTGTTCACCCCAGGTTCAATTTATGGGGTACCCTTGTTCTTAGAACTACGCTTCCTTCACCCGGGCCCAAAGCCGAGGACCCTGAAAGACCGCACAAGGGTCCCGCTCCACCGAAGTCCGAAAGAAGACTCAGCAAAACATACCCAGACCCCCCTAAAGTTAGACCCATGAGATCTGACCCTCCGAACACCTCCAACCCACAATGCTTCGAATGCGGAGAATGGGGCCATATCGCTCGGTTCTGTAGAAACAAGAAGGAGAAACCAGATGAGGAACCCATGGATGTCAGCTACGGCCCCAGATCCGTTCTATTCACGCAGGAGATGGGACCCATGTATTATGTGCATCTCCTTGTAAATAAGCGGGAAATAAAAGTGCTCCTAGACTCTGGGTGTAAACATTCCATAGTCCGGGCTGATGTAGTCCTTCCATCACAAATCATAGAGGGGAAGAGTGTGAGCATACGGTGTATGCATGGGGACACTCGGGTCTATCCCATAGCCTATTTACCAGTAAGTGCCAGGGCAGGTGCCCATACCACCATTACTGTAGGGGTTCTCCCTGAGCTCCCCGAGCCGCTTATCTTAAGGGTAGACAATCCCTCTTTTCCTCTCCTCCTTGCCAGCGGCCTGAAACCTGGGATAGTCCCTAACAATTCACACAATGCTTTACTGACCTCGGAACCATGGGCAATGGACAAAAACTTCAGGGCCGCCCAGTTAAATGACGCATCCCTTAAGTATGCCTGGCAGAGTGCTCAAGAAACAAGAAATGCCCAAAATAGGACCTATCCTTGTTTTCTAGAACAGTACGGTCTGCTATACCGCATAGCTAAAGAAGGAGCCACCCCTCAACTTCTAGTACCCACCACTTTTAGGGACCAGGTCCTATATTTCGGCCACTCTCACTTGTTGGCTGGACACGTGGGTGTAGAAAAAACCAGTCAGGCCATCCTGGACAATTTCTACTGGCCTGGCATATATCTCCAAATAAGGAAGTATTGCCAGGAGTGTGAAGTGTGTCAGAAGCACAACCCTTATACCCCTCCAAAGGTACCACTACAACCCCTGCCCATTATCGGGCATCACTTTGAGCGTATAGGGATGGACCTGATACGACCCCTACCTAAGTCCAGCAAGGGACATCAATATGTTCTTATGATTGTGGATTATGCTACCTGCTATCCTGAGGCATTTCCACTGAGAACAGCCAATACCACTTCCATATCTCAGAAATTAGTAGAGGTATTTTCAAGGATGGGATTTCCAAAGGAAATTCTCATGGACCAGGGCACCCCTTTTGTGTCTCGTCTCATGAGGGAAATCTGTAAACAGCTAGAGATACGGCACATTAGAACATCAGTGTATCACCCCCAGACAGATGGTCTGGTGGAACAGTATAACGGAAACCTAAAGCTGACGTTGAAGAAGCTCCTGTCAGGAGATGGTAAAAACTGGGATCTACTTCTCCCGTTCGCTTTATTTGTAATCCGGAGTACCGTACAATCCAGTCTGGGTGTGTCTCCCTTTGAGCTCTTATTTGGGAGACGTCCCCGTACCCTCTTTGAAATAACCAAAGAAACGTGGGAAGAACAAGGCGTTGATGAAGCACACGCCCTATTGGATTATGCCAACCAAGTAAAGGTCAGATTTCACAAGTTAAGAACCCTGGCCCACGAGCGGTTGGATAAAGCCCAATTGAGACATAAAGAACACTATGACAGGAGAACATGTGGAGGGAGTTTAGAGTGGGTGATTGGGTTTTGATACTTCTCCCTTCCTCCACCCACAAACTACGAAAAGAATGGCAAGGTCCCTATGAGGTCGTGAAGAGAATCGGGAAGACCACCTACATACTCCGTCTCTCCCCCAACAAAACCAAAATGTACCACGTAAATCTCCTTAAAAAGTGGTTGGGCCCATCTCCATCGAAACCCTATGCTGTCTCTTTCACCACACCACTGGAAACCACAGTTAGGAAGACCGTCCTTAGCCCCGACCTGACAAAGAATGAGAAGGAAGAGTTACAAACCCTACTCTTCTCCTTCTCCGAGGTCTTTTCTAACCGGCCAGGAAGGATATCTCTGGCAACCCACTCGATACCTACCCTCGAGGGAGTAGTGATTAAACAGAAACCCTGTGGGGTACCCAAAGCTCGTAGGGCTGCCCTAAAAAAGGAGGTTACTGACATGCTGGCTCTAGGAGTGATAGTACCTTCCCAGAGCAATTGGTGTTTGCCAATAGTCTTGGTCCCAAAACCAGACGGAAGCACTCGCTTTTGCATTGACTTTAGAGCAGTCAACCGCATCTCTAAACAAGATGGGTATCCCCTTCCTAGGGTGGATGAGTTAATTGAGCGGCTGGGTGAGGCTCGCTACATATCCACCATTGACCTCACCAAGGGTTATTGGCAGATACCACTTCACCCGAAGGACCAAGAAAAGACGGCTTTCTCTACACCAGACGGGCTTTTTCATTTTACAGTGCTACCTTTCGGCCTTCATGGCGCTCCGGCTAGCTTTCAAAGACTTATGGATACCCTTCTGAAAAAACATCTAGAATATTCATCAGCCTACCTAGATGACATTGTTGTCTTTAGTAAAACGTGGGAAGAACATCAAACCCACCTCTCCGCCATCCTCACAGAGCTAAGGACAGCTAACCTGCACATTAATGCAAAAAAATCCAAATTCGCCTTCCAAAAGGTTAAATATCTCGGATACTTATTGGGGGAGGGGGTGATCGAACCTCAGGCGGAAAAGGTAAAGGCTATTCAAGATACTCCCTTTCCCAGGACCAGAAAAGAGTTACCGGCTTTTTGATGTTTGGTTGGCTATTATAGAAGATTCATACCTCATTTTTCACAAATAGCCGCCCCCCTCACTGACCTGTTAAAAAAGTTCTCCACAGCTGCTCGTATAAAAAAACCCATGGAACAGGAACTCCAGGCTTTCAAGGCCCAAAAACCAGCTTTAACCACGACTCCTGTACTCCTCACTCCAGACTTTAGTAAACCATTCATACTCCAAACAGATGCTTCTGGGGTAAGGATTGGCGCTGTTTTTTACCAGCTAGACAATGAGGGCTTAGAGCGTCCCCTTTTATACATTAGTAGGAAGCTTTTTCCTAGGGAAATGACCTACCCCACAATTGAAAAGGAATGCTTAGCACTAAAATGGAGTATAGAGAAACTTTGTTATTATCTAGAGGGACACTCTTTTTTGCTGTATACCGACCATGCCCCTCTCACCTGGCTCCAAAGAAATAAAGGGAATAACGACATGGTCCTACAGTGGTTTCTAGCCCTACAACCTTTCCACTTTGAAGTACTACACCGCAAGGGCAGGGACCAAGGCAATGCAGACTACCTATCCCGATTTCCTCTTTCTCCCGATCGGGGATTCCCAAGGGGGGTGCATGTGTCACGAGTCCGATAACGGACTACGGACTTCTGTGCCCTTCGGCTCTGACACCACCCTTTCATCCTGTGTGCAGGAAGGTCACGGCCACTTTAAAGGAGCTACACCGACGAGATCCTCGGGGCGTGGCCTGTGACATCACACACCAGCGGCCTATCGGAGCAGGGGGAGACGCAGAGAAAAGGGGCATCCTTCTTTCAGCATAGGAGGGCGGATTCCCTCGAGCCGGAGACGGACGCGGCGTGGAGTAACTGAGGCGACACAGAAGACCGAAGAAGCCCAGCGGGAGAAGATACCGGGACCAGGATTGTGGCGCTGTGTGAGGACGAGAAGCCAGGAGGCCAAGCATACCGCATTTAGCCCAGCCACCCCCCTGGAGGAGGGTGGCTTACTAAGGTACGGGCGGCCTTACGGGTCACGGGAGGGAGAAGGACGGGGTGTAGAGGGATGAGGGAGGACACTGAAGAAAACACGTGGTGGCGGTCAAAGGTGGCATCTCCTCCCTCACTCCTTTCCCGAAAAAAGAGAACAGCCAATTTTCTGCAAAACTCACCCCCAGTTTCTCTGTTTTGTTCCATCCCTATCTCCTCACGCCAACTCCCTACATACCTGGAGAAAGTGACCACTTAAAGTCCAGGGGATTTCCTGTTAAAGACAGGACGTTGTTACTCAACCGGAAATCCCCGAAGATGCAACAGAGACTGCCTTTGTGTATACCTCATTTTTTTTGCATAAAGAAATTACAAAATAAAACATCTTTCCCTTCAAAATTCATTGGTTTGGTCACTCCATTCCTTGGATCACGACAGAGGACTTGTGTGATGGTTCATCTGGTAGTCTGGGGAGCCACTTGTAGATCCTATGCAGGATGAGAAAAGACAAGGAGCTGACAGAATTGAGCTGCAATGCCATGGTAAATTTGTTGTCCAGGATAAATCCTAAGATTCTGATGTGAACCGTTTGGATAAGCGTGGGTCCTAGTTCCGTGCAGGGGTGTGACAAAGCTCCAGGGGGCCCTCTCAGCACAGTACCCTGGCCTGAGAGGTTCTCGGTGAGTTTTGAGGGGGCCTCCCTGTCTTTTGCAGGGGGGCCCCTTCATGTTTTGTAATCCACTGGTTCCATTGGCCACCACAAGGAATCTCAGGGTGAGCTCTTGTTCCCAAAGATCAGTACTTCTGTCTTGTTAGTATTGAACTTTGGGAGGTTCCCTACGCTCATCCTGCAGTTCAAGAAGTTTTTCTCCATGGTGTTGGAGTCGCCCGTCAAGGAAAGGATGAGCTGCATGTCATCGGTGTAGGAAATGACATTCATTCCATGGGTTCTGATGAAGTTTGTGAGCAGTGTTATGTATATGTTGAAGAGGGTTGGGCAGAGTGAAGATCCTTGTGGGTCTGTGCACAATGGGTTTCTTGGGGTTTGAGGTGTGTGGTTGAGGCCTTACTCCCTGAGTTCTGCCTGTGAAGAATGAGGTTATCCATTTTAGTGGTGGTCCTTGTATTACTGTGTGATGTAGTCGAGACAAGTGTGTAGTGAGAAATGGTGTTGAAAGCCTCGGAGATGTCAAGCATGATGAGTGCTGTGATATCTCCTCTGTTGAGTACGGTCCTGATGTCGTCGGTGGCTGTGATAAGTGCTGTGTCTGTGCTGTGGTTGCTCTGGGAGATCAACTGCGTAGTATTTGGTGGAATTCTAGGTGGCTTGAGATTTTTTGTTGATCGCCTTCTCCAGGATTTTGGCTGGGAATGGTAGCAGTGAAATGGGACGATAGTTGTTCGGTTTGCTTGAGTCGGCTGATGGTTTCTTGAGGAGGACGATGACTTCTGTGTGCTTCCATCTATCTGGGAAGGTTTCGGTTTCAATGGAGGTGCTGATGCAGTGTGTGAGCATGGAGCTGATTGGGGTTCCTCCCAGGTTGAGGATTTAGTGGGGAAATGGGTCCGTAGGAGCTCCTGAGTGATTTGGCTTCATTACCGCGGCAGTGCGTTTGCTAGTGAGTGGGTTCCTGTTACTTAGGTGTTTGTCCTCATTTACTGTGGTGGGCAGTTGGTCGATGATGTCTTCAGGAATTGACTGAGGATTGAACTTGCTGTAGATTTTTGATATTTTTTGTGGAAGAAGTTGGAGAGGTCGCTACAGAGTCCTTGCAAAGGGGGCATGGTGTTGGTTGCGGCTGCTGTGTTGTAGAATTCTTTGACGATTGTGAATAGCCCTTTGCAGTTGTTGGAGCAGGTTTCTATTCTCAGTTGCAGGGCCTTTTTCTACGTATTCTTTAGTTGGTGGTGGTAGTATCTGAGGGCAACCTTTCAGGTGTTTCTCACAGTGGTAACCCAGCCGGTTCGCCATTTGCTCTCCAGCTGTTTGTAGTGGCGTTTGGACTCTCTGAGTTTGTTGGTGTACCAGCTGGCTTGCTTGTTGGTTCTTCCATAATTGGTGTTCTTGAGGGGTGCTAGGGCATCGGAGCATCCTGAGATCCATCCGTTGAATGTTGTTATTTTGCTATTTAGGTTGTTGGTGGATCTAGTTGGTTGGTTCTGAGGATGCAAGTTCAACCTACTTCAGTTTTTCGGCTCCAGCTGAGTCTGGATGTGCTAGGTCTTATTGGTGTGGTGGCGTGGGGCATGCTGATGAGAAGGTGGGTTCAAGAATAACCTTTTAAGGAACTGCTCCTTAGGTGCCTTGAATTAATAAAGAAATAGGGCAGTAAAAGTCGCCACATTTGTTTCTGCAGATGTTGAAACTGACAGCAGACCTATCAAAATGTCATTAGTGCAGCCTGCTGTACCTTTTTATATTTTTTGTTTTACCACAGAATACCTGTACCCCGAAATCATCAGTCAGTATGTGTTGTAATTTGCTTCATGTCATTATGAAAGTGTGCTCATAATCAACAGGTCTGGCTTTGTTAGTATCTGACACCTAAAGACATCCTTTCTAATCCCTGCTCACCTTCCACACCACCCAATAACCTTCTATGCCAAATTTACTCTTCACTGTGACCACGCACAAGGCGTCAAGTTGTGGTTTCCACTGGAGGTTGTGCCTTCTTTTCACACCCTGGAAGTATCTTAACAGCCAACAGGGTGTAGGGGGGATATTGGCTTGATTTCCAGCTTGCTTAATCCATCCAAGCTCTTCTCCAGAGGAAGGTCGGTGAAGTCCAGGGATGGGATGGAAATGCAGAGCAAACATGCTGCCCATCAACTGAGACACGGACCAACACACAACCTATTAACTTTCACTTACAATGCGTATTATTTATACAAACTATCGAAATTATGGTAAAACTATCATTCATAAATATATAAGTATTTTATTTATTCTAGAAAGATATGAAGCTCACTTTTTGTGTTTGAAGTTATTTACCTCTACATATGCTTAAATTCGCAGGGCCTCATTTATGAGGCTGTGCGTCACTTTTACGCCGCCGGTGCGTCACTTTTTGTGACGCACCAGTGGTGTAAGAAATGCGCCTTGTTGTCCATATTTACAAAGTGACGCATCTAGGTAGATGCGTCACTTTGTAAACCCCTGCGCCACATTATACCTGCGCCAGGTATAATGTATGCAAGGGGGCGTTTTGACGCAAGAAAGGGTCTTGGAAGTGATGCAGTGAAATCTATAAGATTTCACTGCACCATTTCTTGGCCGCTATTGCGTCAAAATCTTACGCCTGCTTCATGGACGGTGGGACGGGTGGCGAAGGGTAGGTTACCTTTGTGGACTCCACCAGAGACAAGGCTCCTACTACCGAGGCGCCCCACGATCCACCCGACCACGTTGAAGCACCTCGTACCAATGAGGGAGGTCCTTCATGTGTTACTACACGAGCATAGATATGTAGTCCATTCTGAATGGTAGCAACTAATTAGCAGCACCATTTAGTGTAGATATTCAACACCACCCCCATTTTTTCACATATATAGGTCCTGAAGAATTGCCACGGTACTTACTGACCAACAGGGCAAGAAACATGTCGACCCATTGAGAAGAGCGCAATATTGAATGAATATCCCTCGTTAGGGCTGGTGCCACTCTATTTTATATATATCTTTTTAGCAAGGTGGATTACAAACCAGTATGAAACGCATCTTCTTGGAATATCCAACCTTTTTTAAACCACACTCACAGCACCACCCATTATCTACACACACATGGGCCACACACCCCCACTTCATCATACATCAAAGGAACAAAAGATCTCCGTCAAAGAGCCCCTTCGCGGGTGCCCGTTGAGCATTGCAGCGCCGGCTCAACGAGGAGCAGGTCCAGATGATGAAGCATGACACCTAGCTTGCTGGGTGTGTGAGGGCCCTAGTTCCGCAAAAGCGGGATCCCCCGATCCTACTACCTCCTTTTACCCCTCTCCAACTCACCACCACTAACCAGTTGGTAGGTGATATCCAGTTCAGAGGAACGGCTTCAATTTCTTTTGTAGAGTAAGACTGACGCAGGCACTAACGACATGGGACTTGCCCATGTGAAAGTACACATTGCTGGAGTTGCGTCACTTTTGTGACACACTCCAGCAATGCGTCACTTTTGCACCTACAGATACGTCAGAAATACTAACGTATCTTTAACTCCTTGCGACATGATGTGTCATATTATAAATATGACGCATCAATCATGTCGCAAGGAGTGCGCACTGAGAAGTGACGCATCGCTGCTTTCCCGCAGCGATGCGTCATTTCTCATAAATGAGGCCCACAGTGTCTTTGTTTTGAAACCTCTTCAAAGTTAAACAGTTCCTGAAAATATCTGACTGTACATGCAAGAATTTGAAATGTCCCCTTCATATGCCTTTTTGTGCTCAATAATTAAGAAAATGAACCTCACAATTGCTCTCGTTATTAGTACAACATACATCCCAAAAATTATCTTCAATTATGATTTTCATAAACAGTTATTGCGTGTCCGTTTTATTTGTATTTGCGTAATAAGTACAGTATTGTGACATTGTCAGTTTCCATCAACGTGGCCATTCAGCAATTAATTAAATATTTTAAGTGGGTCATAGGCGAACAATTTCCAATTATCTGTAATTATTTTTCTAATTGGTTTGACCTGAGAACTGACTTAGGTGATAAAGGGCACCTCTCATTATTGTATTGCAATTGATTTCCAAAGTATTTAAAGACGTTTAGGTTCTCTGTCTTAACCGCTGTTTCCTAGTAAGGTCAACACTGATTTCCTATTTACCCAATTGTTGCAGTTTATTCGTCAATATTAGAACCACATTCAATGTTGTTATTTCTGTACATAAGTTCCAGTGAATTACAGTTGAATAGTATGTACATTGTTGGGTAGTTGAGTCCTTGTATGAAAGCTCTTGAAGGTGTTTACGTCAGCAGGTTGTGCTGAAAATGAATCTGCATCGTTATATCTAGATTTATACCCTACAGATTGACTTTTAACATTTTATCTATTATGAACATCTAAAGTGGTAACCATGGGGCGATTAGGATGGCCGAAGGCCCGCCTCCGCCGGCCCGGCGGTTGCGGTCCTTCCGCCATCACACAGTGAATTACCTACCCCCCAATTAGGATGGTGGTGAGTACCGCGGCGGACGCAAAGCCTGTCCGCCACTTCAACGCCAAAGGCAATCATACCGGTTGCCTGGCGGACGGTGCAGGGTGTCTGAAATGGTGGCGACGCCTAGCAGGCACCGTCCACCAAATTAGGATGTTGTTAAGAAACAGCCTTTCCATGGTGGCGATGCCGCCATTGAAAGGCTGGCGGGGATTGGGTTTGGAGGCCTGTTGCGGGCCCCCTTTGTTTTGAGGGGAGGTGTTGCTGCACTGGAGGGGTACCCATGCATTTCCCTGCACTGCACGGCAGGCACCCTGTGGTGCTTGCCATATAGTGCAAGGAAATGCACAGAATCACATTTTAACATTGCGTACCGTGCTACAGCCAGCATCACCATCCGCAATGTTAAATGCCCTGGATGCGCCCAATTGCAGTGGTGGGACCGCTATATGAGAAAGAATAAGGGAGTGGCCCAACTATCCAAGGGACAGGGTACCAACACAACACTTGTTCCCCCTTTATGGACCGTCATATTGTGAGACGGTTATACTAGATGTAATTCGCCTGATACGATGCAGTCGATAGGGACTCGCTTCCTCCTTATGAACCGTCCAAATTGTGAGACGGTCATACTAGATGTAATTCGGTATGTTTAGGATGGGATCATGTAGTCGCATAACGTGATGACGCACTTACGAGGCGACAGAAACTACGCAACCACCGAGAGCCTCGCAGGTGTTCCATATTGAGACGTGCTGCAAGAGTATTTAATCACCAGTTCCGAGCGGGAGTTTTTTTAACATTTCCCGGGCTTGGACGTGTGACACTGCTTCGTTTGCGAGGTATGTGAGGATATAGTGGTCACTTAAGGGAATCGTAGCTATAATATTAGATAGACTCACGAGGAAAGCCACGTTCATAGGGTGCTTTTTAACCGAACAAACACTCTGATTTTCCCCAAGGTTTACCGTATCTGGGAACTGTGAAATACACTTGAATACACCCATGGGAAGATGGGGCATATTGATGACGTCATACAGCTTTTAACGTTCGAATCAAGATGAATGATTAACACGTTAACGTCAGATATAAAATCACAGGTAAACCGTTTAGGGATTTATTTATACAAAAAACGTGGGATAGGATCATTAAATGTCGATTTCACAAGTTAAACGATTAAAGACTATTATCTTCACTTTGTAGATCTAAACGAACAAAGACTTCTGTATGATAATAACACGGGTCCAAATTATCGTCATTGATTCCCGTAGACGTAGGAAATAAAGACCCACACCGGTGGAACGAGAACCCCGAAAGTGCAGATCGAGATAGTTGTGAAGTATTGCAGGTAATAACCACAAGACCCTACATCTTTGGGGGATATTGGTAAATTAAATACATATGAAAGAAAGTCATCTGTAGAAATAAGGAGATAGATATATATTGTTTTTACCCTATTGCAGTAATTGAAGAAAACTGCGGGTGAAATTTTATGAAGTCATTGCTGTACGGTACCGAATACCAGATAAATCTAACCGGTATGTACTGGGGGACCGACGCTAAATAACAATTGGAAAAACCTAGTAAAGATACCCCTATGTGTGGCGGGAGGCCTGACCATGAAAACACCCCGGGTTGTGTAACGATTTGTTTATTTTTTATAATAGATGAATGAGGGTGTGAGGCAGTATGAATGTGACCACGGAATCCTGTGGTTGAGATATGGAGCAATCTGAACCCTTGTTAAAAGCTGTGGATAGAAATCACGATTTTAAATTATAGTTGGGGTGGAGAAGGATTGGATTGCCCATAAGGCTTTAGCCTAAATTGCGATGTATAGTTTGATGACACTAGGAGTGGTTGTATAGGTTAAAAGCTTGAAGTCTCATTGAGGGTTAATTACAACGCTGATATTTCTATTGCAATGCATAAGATATGTATACTGTATCGTATAGATATTTGGTTTTAATTGTGTAATGATATGTGTTTTTTGTATGTCTTTTATTTAATTGATTGGAAAAAATCTTTTTTATTGTGCAAATAAGAAAATAGACATTCAACTACTGTGGTCTTATAAAGGCGGTGCATAACAAGCAATTCACCGAAACGCGTCGACGCTTCTGTCACATTAAATTCAAGGGACTATATGCTTGGGACAGCAATAATACAAACCCAACAGTGATTATAGATCCTAATGAATTAATTATTGAGGATGTTTTCGTATTGAATCACCAATCATTGTCTCTTTCTATGTGTCTTTTATAAGTGATTGTTTTTATGTACCTTTTGGGGGATTGTCCATATGATTTATGTCTATGATCATGTTTTTATATTTTGCTTAGAATTTCTTTTTTTTTTTTCAGAACAAATCACTAGAATTTCTTTTTTTTAGAAATAAATCAATATATTATTTTATATTTGGGTATTTTAGTGTTTGTGCTTATATTCACAGCTGACAGAGGGACAACATTTTGACATTGCGTTATATGTATGGTGAGAATGATAGTATGAGTGAAAAATAATTCCAAGGGAAAGTTTTGATATTTCACTAGTGGTGGGACCGCCGCATGTCTGGCGGGCAGTCCCAAACACCGCACCGATGCCATTGTAATGAGCCCCCATAATAGGGGCAGAGATGTATTACGTTTCCCTTTTCGTCAAAAGTGAGTTAAAGACAGAAGAGGAATAGACAAAATATAATCATGCACTTCACTCACTCCTTGTTTAAAAAAAAACCACATACAATAAATATGGTTAACACTAAGGGGTCGATTCCGATCCCGTAAAAAGCGCTCCGAATCGTCGTACGGAGCATTTTTTTCCGTACGAATTGTACCCGTAACCGTCCCCGTACGAACGACGTAGTACGATCCACACCCGATGCAGCTATCCGTCCGAATCGTACCAGGGACCGTACGAATGAAAATCCCGTACGAATCGCCCTCGGAAGCCGCTGTACACGACGTTCATATGTTTCGCGGCTGCTTTTTACGACCCGGCAAGTACGATCCGTGTTGTGTACGCTCCGTACGACCCTTTTTCTACGGGAGCTGGAAACTGTCGTACAGTCAGAGTTTGCCCCAAAACAGGTACGGAACGGCCCCCCCGGGTACGGCGCGTACCCCCCCATGATCGCAGGGGTACGTGCCGTACCCCATGTACGCTGGGTGTACAACACGTACCCCCATGATCGCAGGGGTATGGCGCGTACCCCAGCGATCATGGGGGGTACGCGCCGTACGGTGTGTAGGTGATCGTGTGCTTTTCCGTACGAATCGACGTGGACCGTACGAATCGCGTCCGGGTCGCCCGATCTGGATCGGAATCGTCCGGTCGTACGGCGTCCGTACGAGTCGTACGGAAACGGCTCCGGATGCGAGTCGTACGGATGGTGATTTTTAACGGATCGGAATCGACCCCTAATTGTGGGCTCATTCCATTCCTTCACTTCGAAGTTTATTTCAAGTATCTGCATATTTGTACATTTTAACCTGTTATCTTTGAATCATAGGAATCTGTTCTACAACAGTAGTCATAGAATTGCTGTCAAAGTTTGCGCACCAAGCTTTTGCAGCCATTATTTTATTTTGCGAACTGACTTTAGTATTAGTACGTCGGTTTGCAAATTAATGAATCACAAGGAGTCATAGAAATACATGCCTAAAGGATATTCATTAGGCAGGTCACAATTTGAAACCCCTTATGGATGTCTTATACCACAGGGATGGTGGCCTGCAAGGGACAGCAGACCACCATTCCTGAAATTGTATTCCAAAACAGAAACTTTTTTTAACTAGCTCAAGTTCCTTATATGATTACTTAAAAAAAAATATATATATTTTGGAAATCTTCAGTGAGAGCAGGCAGTGGTACCCTGAAGCTGCCACCCCAAATCCCAAAAGGAAAGGGGTCCAAAAGAGAACCCTCCCCCGTAACAAATCAGTGACCACCACAATTTGGGAGTAACTGCTCCATGGATTACTGGAATTACGGTCACAAACCAATGATGCATAAGTTTCAGAATTGCAATTTAGAAGGGATGCCCCTAACACGCCCCTTCCAAATTTTCAATCATATCTAAAACAATTTAGAAGAGTACAATGCTCCCAGAGAATAAAACCATGCCTTATGGGTAGAGAATGAGAAGGTTGTTTTCGGAATATGTCACCAAAGTGGACGGGCTCATGCACAATGACATAAAATTAACCCTACCCCATCCGTTGGTGTAAAAGTGAAAGGTAGTCAACCTTCAATCTGCTCAACAGATCAAGAAATTATTATTGGTATTGTAACACACTAAGGACCTCATTACGATGTCGGGCAGAAACGTTCAGCCCGACATCGTCTCAGATTCGGGAACTGACCGAATCACTGTTGGCGGTCCCGCCCCACCGATTTCGATGCAACCGAACACTGTTCCCTTTTGGAGCCTGTGTTCTGCCCGACAACACAGGCTCCTATGAGGAAATGGGGTATGTATGTAAAACCATGCACCCTGTCGCAGGCATGGGGCCAGCCACACAGTGCATGGTTTTTCAGGGGGATCCCTTAGGTACCCCCTCAGCCCCCAACCGGAGGCTGCAGGATGTCACTTTCCAACAGCCTTTTCGTATCGAACAGGCAGACTCAGAAAGGCTGTTGGAAATCAACATCATAATCGGTCGGTCGGAAACACTGTTCGTAGAGGTGCACTATGTGGTTCTGACCGACACAGATACTCCGTGAGCCAGTTGGAACCAATTCGGAATAACCGCTTGTTTTACTTTTAGACTGCGAACATAGTGATTGGTAAGGCGGATTGTAAACCGAACAAGGCGGTTGGAAGAGTTCCGACACGTTTTAAGAAATTTCAACTGTCGGGTGGAGGCTTTCGGCCGGACATTGTAGTAAGAAAAACAGAAAAATTCCCAAAGAGGCATACGGGCTGCCAATGTCATACGTGTCTCACCTCTCATAGAGAATTTACTTCACATCTCTTTGGTGTGTTTGGGGCAATTCTGGCCATTAAATGGCAAAGGATGTGCGGGGGTAAATTCAGTGCTGACCTGTATACTTGATATGGTCTTGTCTTTTCCGCACAAATTGCTCAATGTGTGCCTGGATATTGTGGCCGTTTTTTCTTTGGAAATCTTCAGAACTGATGAAGCAAACGCCGTCCCACTGACTATGACTGATTTTTCTAGTTGCGGGCATTGCTGCCATGGTAATATGTTTGCTTGATTTCTTTGTTGAAAAGCAAAAGTAATTGAGCATTGAATCCACAGGCTCAGGAATGCAGATCTGGCTTTTTCCTGAAAAGTAGTGAGAAGTTTCATCTTAGGGAGATGCCAATTTTGTTGTTGTGACAAACATCATTCATCAGTACTGAAGATTTCTAAAGAAAAACAGCCACAGTATTGAGGATTAGTGTTTTCCTGATTTGGTACCATAATCTGGAAGCTGACCATTGGATTTTCATTTTTACTTTGGTTGTCCAAATTTGTAATCATTGCTTGTAGGTATGTGGGATAGGTATCAAATTCATTGAACAGTACTCTCACACATAATGCTCTACAATACTCTAATAGGTCTGAACTTGCTACCCCTCCTTGCTCCTTTCTTCTTCTAAGCTTCCTCCAGGCTATCCTAGTCCCTTTTGAGGCCCATATAACACTGCTTAGTTCACCTTGCAACCTGTTTAGTCTCTCTTTTTCAAATTCCAATGGTATGGAGCTAAATATATACGAAAATTTAGGGATGATTATCATTTTCAGTATGTTTGAACGCCTCATAAATGATATTGGGAACCCCCCCAAACTTTAAGAAGTTTCCTGACCTCTAACAGTATTTTATTAAAGTTTATGTGGGCTATTTTATTTATATTGTTTACTATTTCACCGCCCAAATATCATATATATTTTTTTTTACCTAGTGAATTGTTGCTTTGATTATTCCACTCCATAATTTCGGATTTTTTAATTGGTAAACCGAATAGCGTGACTCCTTTTTTTTAAATTGTTTTTTTAGAGTTTTATATAGCGCGAACTAGACCCGAGGCATAGGGTATCAGAGTGCTTTACATGAGCACCAGTTTGGTTACAGAAGGACACATTAATTTTTGTTAGGCACAGGGAGATTAAGTGAATTGCCCAGAATCACAGGATGTTGAGCGTTGTTGCCGAGACTGAAACCCGGTTCCCCAGCTTCGAGGTCAACTGCTCTAGCTGTAAGGCTACATCCTCTCCCCTAATTGAAAAACCTTCCCAAATTTATCAAGTGTATTCTCTATTGCCAGGAGTGACACTGTTAAATTGTTAGTAAATATAATTAAATCATCAGCATAGAGGGCCATTATCTCCTCCCACCCTTGGTATTTGAAGGGAGCGACCTCTCGGTTACTTCTGAACTCGTTCGCCACCAGTTCGATATGTAGATTAAAGAGCAGCGGCGAGAGGGGGTGGCCTTGCCTAGTACCTCTATTAATTTTTATTTTCTCATTAAGACTGCAGTTGACCCGGACCCTAGCTGTTAGATTTTTGTATAAGGATTTTATGGCGCCCCGGAAGGTTCCCCCTACATCATATTTCCCCAATATAGGGTTCAGGAACGGCCAGTTAACTCTGTCGAAAGCTTTGGCTGGGTCAAAGATGATGAGACTGATGTATTGCCATGTCAATCGCACCAATCATCTTGTGCGTCAGCTCTTGTATCTGTCTACCTCTGATGCAGCCTTTTTGGTTTGGATGGATTAAGTGCCCAGCTACTCGTCCCAGTCTTTTGGCCAGGATTTTTATGTACATTTTGTAATCCCTATTCAGAAGTAATATGGGTCTGTATGAGTCGCATCTTTTGGATCCTTTTAAGGTTTTAACAATATACTAATAGCTGCTTCATTCCATGAATCTGAAAGTTCTTGCCCTGCTTGAAAAATTTAATTTAATAATTCCGTCAGGGGGGAACAATACTTCTTTTAATATGATATATAATTCATTAGGTGGTGCGTCAGGGCCTGCAGCTTTTTTCTTTTTTAGATTTAAAACTATCTCTGCCACTTCCCCATTGTGATTTCTACATTAAGATCATCCCTTTGTTCCTGTGTCAGGGTTGGAAGGGCTATTTTATCTAAATAACAATTAACTTGGTCCATTGAAGAAGCTATGTTGTTGGAATACAGGGCCTTGAAGAAATTTGTGAAGGCCTTCTCGATCACTGGGTGCTTCTGTGCTAGGGGCAGTTTGGTTCTCTATCTGTATATTTGTTATCTTATTCCGGGTTTGATCCATTTGGTTTACCAGACGAGCATCTTACAGCAACCCTCCCCGTATTCATAGTGGGATAATCTGCTTGCTTCCCCTTTACTTTTTATTATGTATTGTTTTGTATTGTAATTGCATTTGATTAGCGCTTACTACCGATGACGAGGCAAAGCACTTTTTCGGCGAGTTGCATGCTACACTCGGGACCCATAGAGGATTAGTGTTGAATTAGTATAGTGAAACATGCAAGTACATTTTAAGTGGTGGATAGGTTAGTCAGTTATTTGGATTCAGAAGGATAGCAGAAGACATGAGACAATGCCTCTTTTTTTACCTTCATAACATGACCAACATAATTTCTCCTTGTGGATCCACACCCTTCTCTATTTCCATTTTTAGATTGTTTTTTATTTTTTCCAGTCGGCTAATATTGTTCTTTGTATTCTTGTGTTTATAAGCCGTTTGACTTAATAACTTCCCCCTAATGACAGCTTTATAAGCGTCCCATGCCAACTGTTTGGAAGCCCCCTCCCTATGTAATAGGAATAATTGTTCCATCAATTTTAATAGCATCTCTTTGTTCTGTGAATCTGTTAGTGTGGTACAATCTACTGTCCATCTTGGAGATATCGGGGCATTTTTAACTGGATTTGTAGCAGAACTGCAGAATGGTCAGACAAATGTGCCCGTAGGTGATCTACCTTCTTTGTACTCATACTCAAACCCCTATCTATCAGGAAAAAGTCTATTCTGGAGAAGTGCCCGTATATTCTATTTTGGAATGTATTGGTAAACTTTATCTCCCTTTTCCTCCCAGACATCAATTAACCCCAAGTCCTTGATACAGAGTTTTAACCAATTCCCTCATTCTAGGTAATTTGGATGTCTTCCTAATAGGGACTGTATCTTCTCTGGGGTTTATTATTATATTAAAATCTCCACCCATAATTATCGGGTTGGGACTTCTAATAGATGTACAAAACAAGAAAAGGTAGTGGTGAATACAGGGGATGCACATCAATATTAATATATATGTGGGCTACAACGTAAGGGGCCGATTATGATATAGGTTTTCCCCGCATCCTCCGGGCCGGCGGAAGCCACCGCCGGCCCGGAGGATGCGGGAAAACCGTTGCGGACTGAAAAAAGACCCCCGCCAGATTAGGATGGCTGGGGGATCTTTTTTCCGTCCGCTGCTTTTCCGCCGCGGTCGCCTTCCGACCACGGCGGAAAAGCTATAACATGGCTGGCGATGTCTATCAGACACCGCCAGCCATATTCTGATGGTGTAAAATGTATGCTTTTCCGCGGCGGCTTTTCCGCCGTGGAAAAGCATACGGACCTTCACTTTGGGGGCCCGTTGCAGGCCCCCTGGGTGAAGGGGGGGTGGGGGGTGCACATGGGGGGTACCTATGGTACCCCCCTGCATTTGCGTGAACAAAGCAGCAGGCACCGCGCGGTGCCTGCCGCTTTGTGCACGCAAATGCGGTGCACACATTTTTAACATTGCGGCGGGTGCAGCTTGAAGCTGCACCCGCCGCAATGTTAAAGATAGAGGATGTGACCGCCACCCTGGCGGTCACATCTTAATCTGCACGGAGGGAACACCGCAGCCCATGCGGACGTTCCCTCCTACTCTGGGGTCGCGGACGGACTCAAGTCCGTCCGCGATCCTAATCGACCCCTTAGTTTGTATAGTAGCATAGCATGAAAGGGTGGACTTGGTCCCACTCAGGGTAAAGGACACCCCACTACCTTGGGTGTGAAGAACACAAATAACAAGACGTGGCTTGTGAATCAGCTTACAACAAAAGATACCCTGGCACTTTTTTGTTTGTATGTTACACTAAATGGTATGGACTTCTTTCCAACTGTTTTCTCATCTTATACGTTCACCATCACTTTTAATCATATATCTTTTCACATGGACCTATCTTTTACTCTGGCTTTCTTATTCCTTATTTCTGTTTCTTGTTGCATGATTTCAGATCTTCTTCTCTAGATATATCCTACCGATACACTGTCCAGTCGAATGTGGATAGGATGTATTATACATTGCAAGGATATACTAAATTTTTTAACGTGTTCTTATCATTGTTCTTACAGCCTTGAGAAAGTCATCAATGTGACGAAACACGTGGACTGGATCACTTTTCCATAATTTTTTAATGTATTTTATTTTATTTAATGCGATTTTATATAGCGCGAACATTACCCGAAGGTGTCAGAGCGCTTTACATAAGAACCAGTTGCGATACATAAGGACTTAGGATTACATGAGTTACATAAAAGATACAGACAGAAATAAAATTGCAAATGTAAAAGTGGTAAAGTCACACAAGGAAGGGATACAAGCAGAAAAAATTGCAAATGTACAAGTTGTAGAGTCACACAAGGAAGAGATACAAACAGACATTTTTTTGCAGTCACATAGGAATGGTAGAGAGTATAAAGGTCTACTACATATACTAGTGGTTCGAGTTATCTCTATATACATGTATATACAAATAGTGGGAGGGATACAAGGATATGGAGAAAAGGCAAATCAGAGGATCATCAAGGGAGAAAAGAGGGAAAAAGGTAAAGGACAAGGGAATGGACAAGATGGTGGGTGTCAGGCGAAGTCTTCCTCGGGGTCTGTCGTGAAGTAATAAGGACCCACCTCTCGATACCTCCAATTCCGAATGTAATTATTACACAGAATCTTGGAGTGATCAAGCGGGGGGGAAAAGGGAATTGGGAAGGGAACAGCAGGGAAGGAGATCTGAAAAGGAAAAGTTATTAACATACACTCCGGAATCCAAAGTTGACTAAAGACCTTTAAAACCAAACTTGGGTGTTATCTAAAACACCAGACTCTAATCAAACTCTCTCTGAGAATCCAAATAGCCTCTTGTAAATAAGCATTCATAAATCACAGTTCTATTCACTATGTTGTGTAGTCTCTTCTCTTGTGAATTGCGACAGATTCTTCTTTCTAAGAAGCAACACCACTCTTTAGTAAATACACTCCTTTACCAAAGCTTGAAGAGCAAACTATAATTATCACAATGTTGTCTTTCACATAAAGAACCACCTTTTGACCTTTTCACCAAAAATCTCAAATAAAGAATAGCGCCAAAATATACTGTTCTAAAATAGAATTAACACGCAATTAAATATCTTTGCGCTTCTCAGAAAACATGTAACCATTGCCAGCAATGAGAAGCATTTCACTTGTTCAAAAGGAAAAACATAAAACGATTTAGACTTTCAGTGCATTTAAAACATCAATGGTTAATTAGCAGCCTAATTGTCACTTTTAAAACATGAGAATACACTGAAGACAATTTGCGCCATGAACTCTGACTTCTTAGCCCCTACCTGTAGAGTACGACCTACTCTACTTCTCTGAAGGACTAAATGTCCCTTCTGGACACTCAAAACGACTCTTCTCTCCTGGAATCCTGTAAACGAGGAAAGCTGGAAACTGCCACGCCCCCTGGAACGATCTCCGAAAGCCTCCGGTGATTTCCTGCTCCAAAACGCTGGATCTGCCAAAAAACAAGTTGGGGAGAAAGGAGAGCCACAGCCTATCCCTAGAATAGTCCAGAATAGTAAGCACAGAAGATAGGGCGCGGTCGCGTAAGCTAGCGTGCTTACGGCGCTCACGCATGCGACCAGTCTACCAAACCTCACGCATTAGGCGGACGTTCCCGACATGCCAAACCTCACGCATTAGGCGGAATAGCATAAAACAGCAGTTCAAAGACAGACAGCCTGCACAGACATCCTAACAGTGATGTAAGACAGATGAACAAGCAGGCCTAGCGCACATCAGCCACCAACGCCCTCCCAAGGATGACAGATGCATTTTCCCACACGGGAACCCCCGAATGCTGAGTGGGGCGGGCCCTAGACCGCAAGCCACCCTAGCCCTGACAGTACTCCCCCCTCCCAAGAGCGGTCTAGGGCCCGACTTCAGAGGGTGAAGGAGGTGGAAACGGCGTACCAAACGCGGGGCATGAACATTGCCAGCCGGCTCCCAAGAATCATTCTCAGCACCGTACCCCTTCCAGGAGACAAGATACCACAACCTAGAGCCTCGACGTTTAGAATCCAAAATGTTCTGGACCTCATATTCCCAACTGCCATGAACCAAAACTGGTGCTGGACGAGGAGCCAGGTTCTGATTAGCAGGTTTAAGAAGGGAAGTATGAAAGACCGGATGAATGCGCAGGGACCTGGGCAACAACAGTTTGAATGTCACAGGGTTCACCTGACGCAGGACTGGATAAGGACCAATGAACTTAGGTTGAAACATACTCTTGTGTTTAAAGTTCAAGTTCTTTGTGGATAGCCAAACTTTGTCTCCAGGGGCATATTCAGGACCTGAACGATGTCTCTTATCATACTGTTCTTTGTATTTCCTTTTGCTTTGCAATAAACGATCCTGAACCTGACGATGAATAGCCTGCATAAGCTGCACAGAGTCTCTAACTGCCGGCACACCACCCCCATCATTGGGCAGAGTCAAAGGAATGGTGTTAGGTACATAGCCGTAAAGGGCTTCAAACGGGGAGGACCCGGTTGACGAATGAGGTGAAGTATTGTATGCAAACTCAGCGATCCAAAGTAAATCCAACCAGGATTTCTTAGAGTCCGTAACATAACATCTCAAGTATTGCTTCAATGTTTGATTCAGTCTTTCGGTCTGCCCATCAGTTTGAGGATGGTAACTGGTGGACATATTGGAAGTGATCTGTAGATTTTTACACCATTGCTGCCAGAACTTGGAAGAGAACTGAGAACCACGATCTGAAAGCAAAACTGAAGGCAAGCCATGTAAGCGCACCACATGTTGCAAGAATAACTGCGCTAATTGTCCAGCAGTTGGCAATTGTTTACAAGCAATGAAATGTGCGTATTTGGTTAAACTGTCCACAACCACTAGAATCACAGTATGCTGATTGATTGGTGGCAAGTCAGTGATGAAATCCAATGAAATATGTTTCCATGGTTCAGTTGGTGTTGGTAGAACCTGCAAAAAACCTTTTGGTTTCGTGTGATCAGTTTTAAATCTTGCACAGACCTCACAATCGTTAGCCATCATTATTACATCCTTCTGTAGCGTAGGCCACCAAAACATCTTTTGTATTTTCTCCACAGTCTTTCTGGGGCCTGGATGTCCTGCCATTGGATGTGAATGTAACCAGTTGAACACAGTCTCCTGTAATTTCAAAGAGGGCAGATATACTTGTTTTCCATGGAAAGGTATTCCTTCCTTGATAGTTTGATCCTTTTTGGGGTTCAACCATAGTTTCCACTGAGAAGGAGGAAAACTTTCATGAATATTCTCCAGAAACTGATCTGCTGAGAGCACACTGATTACCTTGCCAGGATCGATTATAGGTTGTGGTGTCCCTTCAAAGCGATGCAAGGAAGAGTCTTTTCTAGACAAGGCATCGGCTTTCTTATTGTCTTGTCCTGGGCGAAAAGTTATTATCAAATCATAACCAGCAAAGAACATCATCCATCGGAGTTGTCGTGGGGTTAACATTCTAGCTGAACTCATAAACTGTAGATTTCTGTGATCTGTATAAACTGTTACAGTAAATTTCGCTCCCATTATGTAGTGTCTCCATTCTTTGAAGGCCTCAAGAATAGCAAGTAATTCTTTTTCAGCTATAACATAGTTTTGCTCTGCGGGATTTAGTTTTCGAGACATGTAAGCAACTGGATGCATTTGACCAGTAGTGTGATGCCTTTGAGAGAGCATGGCTGCTATGGCTACATCAGAAGCGTCAGCTTCAATGATGAAAGGTTCTTCTACGTTGGGATGCATAAGAACGGGTGCTTCAGTAAAAGCCTTTTTTAGCTTCTGGAATGCATTTTCAGCTTCTGAGGTCCATTCAAATTTCACCTTTTTCCGCAACAAACGTGTAACAGGAGCCACCACAGCAGAAAAGTGATCAATGAAGCGTCGATAAAAATTCGCGAAGCCCAAGAAGCATTGTATGTCTCGAATTGATGTCGGAGTAGGCCAATCAGCAACCGCCTTGATCTTTCTGTCAGTCATTTTCATTCCAGTTGGAGTGAGGAGAACTCCTAGGAATTCAACTTCTCGAACATGAAAATCACATTTTGATAGTTTACAATATAAGTTGTGAGATTGAAGAGTGCTCAAAACCTTTTTGACATGACCTTCATGCTCAGCTTCAGAATCGGAATAGATCAAAATATCGTCTATATAGACAATAACAAAAAGATCCAAGAATTCTTTCAAGGCATCATTAAGAAAAAACTGGAAAGCTGCTGGTGCATTGCACAGCCCGAATGGCATTACCAAGTATTCAAATAATCCGTATCGAGTCTTGAAAGCAGTCTTCCATTCATCACCATGCCTGATACGAACCAAATGATAGGCCCCTCTAAGGTCCAATTTAGTGTAGATTTCGGCCTTCTTAACTTGGTCTAACAGAACAGGGATGAGTGGTAATGGATATTTATTCTTGACAGTGATTTTATTCAACGCCCTATAGTCGATACAGGTCCTTAATTCCCCATTAGCCTTTGGAATGAAAAACAACGGAGATGCTGCCGGGGACTTGGAGGGGCGGATGAAACCATTCTCCAAATATTGATCAAGATACTGTCTTAAATGTTGGTTTTCGTTTTCAGACAGAGCATAGATGCGGCAATTTGGAACACTAGAACCCGGTACGAGATCAATTTGACAATCATAGCTACGATGAGGAGGAAGGAGGGCTGCTTTAGCTTCACTGAACACCTCTGCGTATTCCTTGTATATTTTAGGCAAAAGTGTTTCTTTTTCTTCTGCTGTGGCCAATTGACTTAGAGTTGTTTTTGAGGGTTTTAGACAAGATGAATGGCAAAAGTCAGACAGAAACACCAGTTCTCTCTTCCGCCAATCTATGGTTGGATTATGTAAACAAAGCCAAGGCATCCCAAGAATAAAACCATATTGAGGTGCTTGGATAACATCAAATTGGAGCTCTTCCTTATGTATTTGTTGCTTAGCATCTTCACAGAACATAACGACTTTAGAAGTTTGCATGGTTACTGGCCCTCCAGCTAAGATTTTTCCATCCACTGCTTGGACAATTTCTGGAGTCTCTTTTTGTTCACAGATGATTCCTAGGCGTTGGGCAGTTTCTAAATCCACAAAATTACCTGTAGCTCCAGAATCAACTAAAACCTCCATTTGGCATGTTTCTCGAATTAACCTGATTTACACTACTAATCTAAAATGTGCTTTGTAGTTAGAGACACATGAGTGCACAGAAGGGAAGGCAATGGTTCCCAAGAGATCTCCCTTCAAACATCTTGGGCCAGTTAGTTTTCCGACTTTTGATCTGTTTTTTCCAGAACTGCTGATTTACTAGGGTTAGGAAATCTTCCTTTAGGCTTAGTCAAACAGTCCTTCACGAAATGACCTTTTCGACCACAATAAAGGCATTGTCCATTCTTTCGTCGATTGTCTTTTTCTTCCTTTGACAATGGTTGTCTTAACGTTCCTATTTCCATTGGCTCAGAACTAGCTTCAGTGTTTGAAAATTGAGATCTAGATTTGGCTTCAGATCTCCAACTAGGTTTGTCAATCTTTTTTCTATCTGTTCTTCGTTCAGAGAGTCTGTGATCCAATCGCAGAGTTAGGTTAATCAAATCAGAGCAAACAGTTGGTTGAGGGTCTATTTGCGCCAAAACATCTTTTAGATCATCTTTTAAACCTTGATAAAAAAGAGCTGCTCTTTTTTCCTCTGGCCAAGAAGTTTCAGCGATCAATCTGTTGAAGTGAGACAAATAAGAAACAAGGTCTCTATTTCCTTGTTTTAACTGAAGCAGTTCTCGATCTGCTGATAAGGTTACAGTACGTCGATCGAAAACCTTTTCAAATTCTTCCACAAAGTGTTTCCAGTTATATAACAGGGTGTCATCTTGTCTGACCAAAGGAACTGCCTAGTTTGCGGCATCACCGGTCAAATATGAAATTAAAAACGCTATCTTACACTGAGGGGTTGGAAACGCAGCTGGTCTACAAGCAAAATGTAACTCTATCTGGGTCAAAAAGATTTGCACCTTGGAAGAATCCCCAGAAAAACGTTCAGGAGCTGCTAAAGGAATCTGGGGAGGCACTGTAACAGCTATGTTAGTGGTTGCTCTACTAGCACCAGTTTCCTGAACATCATCAGGAAGAGGAGTACCCTGCAATTGCATGGTTTCTACCTTAGCTGCTAACAAAGCAGTTGCATTCATGGTTTCTTTTAAGTCTGATTGCATACGCATGATTGCAGACATTATGTCATTGATGGTAGTCATTATGACTTCACGTTCAGACCGGGAGGAAAATTATTCGTGGGCTTACTATTCTGTCAGGCGAAGTCTTCCTCGGGGTCTGTCGTGAAGTAATAAGGACCCACCTCTCGATAGCTCCAATTCCGAATGTAATTATTACACAGAATCTTGGAGTGATCAAGCGGGGGGGAAAAGGGAATTGGGAAGGGAACAGCAGGGAAGGAGATCTGAAAAGGAAAAGTTATTAACATACACTCCGGAATCCAAAGTTGACTAAAGACCTTTAAAACCAAACTTGGGTGTTATCTAAAACACCAGACTCTAATCAAACTCTCTCTGAGAATCCAAATAGCCTCTTGTAAATAAGCATTCATAAATCACAGTTCTATTCACTATGTTGTGTAGTCTCTTCTCTTGTGAATTGCGACAGATTCTTCTTTCTAAGAAGCAACACCACTCTTTAGTAAATACACTCCTTTACCAAAGCTTGAAGAGCAAACTATAATTATCACAATGTTGTCTTTCACATAAAGAACCACCTTTTGACCTTTTCACCAAAAATCTCAAATAAAGAATAGCGCCAAAATATACTGTTCTAAAATAGAATTAACACGCAATTAAATATCTTTGCGCTTCTCAGAAAACATGTAACCATTGCCAGCAATGAGAAGCATTTCACTTGTTCAAAAGGAAAAACATAAAACGATTTAGACTTTCAGTGCATTTAAAACATCAATGGTTAATTAGCAGCCTAATTGTCACTTTTAAAACATGAGAATACACTGAAGACAATTTGCGCCATGAACTCTGACTTCTTAGCCCCTACCTGTAGAGTACGACCTACTCTACTTCTCTGAAGGACTAAATGTCCCTTCTGGACACTCAAAACGACTCTTCTCTCCTGGAATCCTGTAAACGAGGAAAGCTGGAAACTGCCACGCCCCCTGGAACGATCTCCGAAAGCCTCCGGTGATTTCCTGCTCCAAAACGCTGGATCTGCCAAAAAACAAGTTGGGGAGAAAGGAGAGCCACAGCCTATCCCTAGAATAGTCCAGAATAGTAAGCACAGAAGATAGGGCGCGGTCGCGTAAGCTAGCGTGCTTACGGCGCTCACGCATGCGACCAGTCTACCAAACCTCACGCATTAGGCGGACGTTCCCGACATGCCAAACCTCACGCATTAGGCGGAATAGCATAAAACAGCAGTTCAAAGACAGACAGCCTGCACAGACATCCTAACAGTGATGTAAGACAGATGAACAAGCAGGCCTAGCGCACATCAGCCACCAACGCCCTCCCAAGGATGACAGATGCATTTTCCCACACGGGAACCCCCGAATGCTGAGTGGGGCGGGCCCTAGACCGCAAGCCACCCTAGCCCTGACAGTGGGTCAGGGTCCAGAGAAAAGCATCCGAGAACAGAAGCAAAATGGCGGGCAGGACAAAAGTAGAAAAGTCCATTAGAGTGACCCAGTGAGTTCTTAAACTGCAACGGAGTCAAGGGAAACCGATTTTTCAGATTGTAATACTTAACTCTAAGTTGCCGATTCCGATTTGGGAAAAAAAGCGTCCGTCCGAATCGTATCCAGAGCCCTCTCCGTACGAATCGTACACGTCCATCCGAATCGCATAGTACGATCCGTATCGTCAATCCGTCCGAATCATCGCGAACCATACGAATTGCAAGGCTGAAACCGTACAACATGGACCCGCACAGTGAACCGTATGATTCGTAAACATGCCGTACGACCCGATGAGTACGATCCGGACCGGGGTATAAGGACGCGATTCGTATGGTCCACGTCAGATAAGGGCGATTCCATGGGGTATACGCACTGTACCCCATGATCGCAGGGTATACGCACCGTACACCCTGCGATCATGGGGTATGGTGCATACACCCCATGATTGTGGGGTACGGTGCACACACCCCATGATCGCAGGGGTACGAACTATACCCCTGCAGACATGGGGTGTACGCACGTACCCGGGGGGGTGTTCCGTACCTGTTTCGAGGAGTACTCTGCTTCTCCAGATGTTTTGGGCTCCCGTAAAAAAAGCATTGTACGGTGCGTACCCGGCACGAATCGTACTTGCTGGGTCGGGAAAACCTGCTTCGAACCGTACGGATGTCTCGTACAGCGGGTTCCGAGGGAGAATCGTACGGAGATTAGAGTTGTACGGTCTTTGTACGATTTGTACGGAGTCCTGCTCCTGGTACGAATCGTACTTCATCGTACTTCATCGTACGTACAGGGGAGGTTGCAGGGTACGATTCATACGGGAAAAACGCTCCGTATGGCTATTCGGAGTGTTTTTTCCCGAATCGGAATCAGCCACTAAATGTCTCAGTCCTTGCAACTCATACCATTTGAATGTTATTTTTTAAATAAATTAACTAATATCTTGAAAAATGAAATTTCCTGTGTTTGCTGTGTAAAGAGTACTTCTCCTGCTTCTTCTTGCTAGCATTGGACATAAATATGTCAATAATTGAATTCTAAATATTTTGAGTGCCATGGTATCTTTTGTTGTAAACTTCTAATAGATGTGTGTACACTTCTATATTGGTGCAGGGTCGCCCACATTGGGCCATAATACCCCACTATGATATATAATTTATTATGTATTCTTATTCACTGATAGAATATCGCCCCCCAAAATATCCCCATACACAAATATCGAGTTATAAATATCAATGTCCAAAATAGCAACATCCTATATTTATAATGACAAGTACAAAAAGATCTGGGAAAAAATATTGATGTAAAAAATACTGTTTTTAATATATGTATACAAAATAATATTAAATATATTAAATAATAAAAGTAATTACTCAGTCATCGTTTGGTACAACGACGGACAGAGCGGGGTCTCACATTACCTGAGCCAGGTCCAGGAAGAGGTGAGGTCCTTTCCCCGGGCACACTGGATCACACCAGTTGCTAAGGAGGAATTAAAACAAATGAAGGAGAAATATATCCTTTACTGTTGCTAATTCACTTGTGTGTGTTTTTTATAATTTTTTCACACGGCTTATCACTATTATGGCAGTAGCTTCTTTTTAGAACAGAGGCCCTGACGAAAGCCTATGGTCCCTTTCCATGACAGGCTGAAACATGTTGGCCCTCTCGCAGCTATTTGTTAAACTGCGATTATGTTGTTGCACTGTTCTTGTTTTTAAATTGGAAGGGGCTTACGCCCAATAAATATTTCTTTGTTAAGCTCCCTATCCTATTTTAACCATTACACTCATCTTTATATTTTCTGCACTGCACTTTCTCATCAGATCAACATCATTTGGTTTAATCTAGTGATTGTAGGTCATTACCCCAATCCAACGATGGGGGTATGCCGGTTGTCTCAATGATCAAGAGACACAATACCCTGGCGGGATTACCAAATGAAAACATTGATCTATACAAGTCATTGATGGGAATCCTTAATGAGGTTGATCAACAATTACAGGTGGCCCACTTCTTGGTGATCTGGTCTGTTGTCCGTAATTGTTAGCCACTTCTTTATCTTGATGTACTTAATTAGACATGAAGGTAGTTTGAAAGAGATTCGAAATAGGTTTCTGATTTAGACCTCTAAGTTTGTTTGTTGTTTATGCTGTTCTTTTAAGGGGATAGAACTTAAACTGGTCTTTAAATGTCCCTTTAGCCCTCCAATACCGTTTTGTTATTTATATATTAATATAAATTCTAACAAATATAGCAACTAAATTTAATGAAAAAAATCTAAACATACATATATGAAATGTAATATATATATATATTTACTTTAAAACAATTAATAAACTATTATTTGTAATTTATTTTATGATTGTACGTATGAAAATTTACAAATATCAATATATATATATATACATACACCAAGACCATAAAATCTAATAAAAAAATTATAAACATTATAAATTAAAGCATTAAACTATTTAGAAGTCTTTAAAATTCAATTTTCCACTTCAGTGAGTGCAACAGTAGGTAAAGTGTTGGATAGCAGAGGGGTAAAAATTACTATTCCCACTCCAGTGAGTGCAACAGTAGGGAAAGTGTTGGAAAGTGGAGGGGTAAAAAACTAGTATTCCCACTCCAGTGAGTGCAACAGTAGGGAAAGCATTGGATAGCGGAATGGTACAAATTAATATTCCTACTCCAGTCGGTTCAAATTTAAAAACAAACAAAATATAATCAACACAAAATATAAAAACAATGAAAAATATATAAAAATATTTAAAAGAATCGAATGAATAGAAACATATTATAATGTAAAACAGATGTGACCAATACCTAGAAATATATTAAGTACATTTAAAAATAATTTACAAACAAATAACTATTTTTAATTAGAAATCATTACTAAACAAAAACATTAATTATTACTTTTTTTTAAATTTCCTACCCTATAACACCGCACAATTCACAACACACATCTACATTGTAAAAAAACATACCTCCATAATAAACATAATTACTCCCCAAACGTTACCTCTATATACCAAAACTCACACACAAAAAAATAAACATTGATGCTAATTAATTATCAATTGATGAATTAATATTAATGATCAACTAATTATTAATTAATTAAACATAAATTGCTTTCCACCATCTACCCCTATAACCCCACAACCCACACCTAAAAATCATTACACAATTTCCATAATTAATTTAAAATAATAAATTATCAATTAACAACTACTTAATAAATAATTAAAAGTAAATTACTTCCCCCCCTTTACCACTATAAACCCCACAACTGCCATCTAAGATTAATTACACAATTGCCATATTTAAGTTTTAATTAACTAATTAGGATGAATTAACAAATAATTATTCATTAATTAAAAATAAATTACCTCCCACCTTTTACCCCTATAAACCTCACATCCCGCTTCTAAAAAAAAGGACACAATTAACATAATTAATTACCGATTAATTAATTAGTCATAATTTCCAAGCAATTAGTAATTACCTAATAATAAATTACTTCCCACAATTAGCACTCTAAAATCCAAATTAAATAAATATTAATACATTTAAAACATCACTAATTTATGATAATTTAATTATTTCCCATGCTTTACCCCTATAAACCCCACAACCTGCTCCTAAAAAATAACACCATTACCATAATTAATTACCAATTCATTAATATTAAGTCACAATCAATTGATAAATAATTAATAATAAATTACTTCCCACAATTAACACTATAAAATGTAAATTAAATAAATATTACTACGTACCATACATTTATTATATTTAAATTAATTCCCATCCTATTCCCCTATAAACCCACAACCAGCTACGAAACTAAAAAATGCAAAATTGAATTAAAATAAAATTGATAACTACAAAAAATGTAACACATATATTAAAAACACAAAAAACATCACATACATTTAAAATACATACTAAAATACATAACACTAATTAAATAAAAAATCTATATTTTAAACAGCTATATTTTTGCAAACGATATTAATGCCTTCAATATTTTTAAAACAATATTTCTTACCTTAAAGTCGATATTCTTGTCCACGATGATCTTGCTGTCGAAATTTCTGTCACAATATTTCCAACTTTTTTGTGTAAGTCAACATTTCCAACTCGATATTCTGTCTGCGTACCATGTATTCTGACTTTCATGATTACCCATCTCTCTTTTGTGTCTTTGTCTATTGCTTCTATCCTTACTCAAAATGATTTCTTAAAGAGAATCGCCACCCCCTGAATACAACAATCTTGGTCCATACATACTTATGTATCCACCCATCTTTGTTGACTGATTATGTCGGCCCCTTCTTCCTTTAATAGGTGTATTTTCTGTAGTAGTATTATTTCCCTGTCTTTTGTTTTAGGTACTCCATAATTTTCTGTCTGCGACTCTTGAAACTAAGGCCATTCATGTTCTATGTAAGAATATCAACTAGCTTAACTTCTGAGATTAACGAGGTCAGGTGCTTTGATGGTGGTATGGCTGCAGCCATGAAGAGCACTGACTTTAGGGCTCTTAGCTTTTTTCATTGTACTTCAGTACTGGCCATAGTAAGCGAGACAAGCCACCCCCATTCACCTAAAGCAATACGAACAAAAAGCAAAAAGCATACCGCACCTGGTATTCCTAGGTGGTCTATAATACAGGTACTTACCAGGCCCATGCCTACTTAACTTCTGAGATTAGAAGAGAGCAGGAGCTTTCAGGGAGGTATGGCCATAGGCATGAAGAGCACTTACTTTGGGGCTCTTAGCTTTTTTCATTCTACTTCAGTGCTGGCCATAGTAAGCGCGACCAACCACTGTCATTCACCTAAATTAAAAACACAACAAAAACAATAACCATACAGCACCTGGTATTCCCAAGCGGTCTCCAATCCAGGTACTAACCTGGTCCACCCTGCTTACCTTCTGAGATCAGACGAGATCAGGTGGTTTCAGGGTGGAATGGCCAAAGGCATGAAGAGCAATGACTTTGGGGCACCCTCAGTCACCTAATTCAAAAAACAAGAGGCCTACAGCACCTGGTATTACCAGAGGGTCTTACATCCAGCTATTAACCAGGCCCAACCCTGCTTAACGTCTGAGATTAACAAGGTCAGGTGCTTTCAGGGTGGTATACCATAGGCATGATGAGCACTGACTTTCCGGTACTTAGCTTTTTTCATTCTGCTTCAGTGCTGTCAAGTGCAAGACAAGCCACCCTCATTCACCTAGAGCAAAACAACCAAAAAACAAAAACCATACAGCACCTGCTATTCCGAGGCAGTCTCCTATCCAGGTACTTATCTGGCCCCAGCCTGCTTAACTTCTGAGATCAAATGAGATCAGGTGCTTTCAAGGAGGTATTTCCATAGGCATGAAGAGCACCTACTTTGGGGCTCTTATGTTTTTTAATTCTATTTCATTGCTGACCACAGAAAGCAAGACAAGCCACCCTCATTCACCAAAATAAAAAAGCCTACAGCACCTAGTGCCCCCCGGCGGTCTCAAATCCAGGTACCAACCAGGCCCATCCCTGCTTAACTTTTGACAGGATCAGCTGCTTTCTCGATGGTATGGCCATAGGCATTAGGAGCACTAACATTGTAGCTCTTACTTTTTTCATTCTACTTCAGTGCTGTCCATAGTAAGCGAGACAAGCCATCCTCATTCACCTGGAGCAAAACAAACAAAAAACTAAAAACATTTAGCACCTGATATTCCGAGGCGGTGTCCCATCCAGGTACTAACCAGGCCTGGCCCTGCTTAACTTCTGAGATCAGGTGCTTTCATTGAGGTATAGCCATAGGCATGAAGAGCACCTACTTTGGGGCTCTTAGGTTTTTCATTCCACTTCAGTGCTGACCATAGTACGTGAGACAAACCACCCTCATTCACCTAAATTAAAAAAACAAAAAAACAAAAAACATACAGCACCTGGTTGTTGGACTTGGCCCTTTTTGCAAGATCATCCCTGAACTTTTTGCCTTTCTCCTGTTTTTTGTCTGACCTGTTTTTGTTGGTTTTATGACTCTGGGCACTTTACCACTGCCGATCAGTGCTAAAGTGCATATGCTCTCTCCATGATAAATTGATCTATGGATTAGTGACTCCATGATTGGCTTGTTTGTTTTACTTGTCAGACCTTAGTACAGTGCACTGCCTGTGCCCGGGGCTTGTAAATCAAATGCTGCTGGTGGGCTTGCAGCACCGATTGTGCCACCCACCGGAGCAGCTTGTAAAGTGTGTCTCAGGCCTGCCATTTCAGAGCAGAGCCTGTGTGCCATCTGGTACTGCCATGTTGACTTGGCAAGTGCACCCACTTGCCAGTCCCTAAACCTTCCCTTTTATACATATTAGTCACCCCTAAGGTAGAACCAAGGGCAAGGTGCATTGTAGGTAAAAGACAGGACATGCCCTGATGTGTGTGGCATTTCCTGATAGTGAATTGTAGCCATTTACGTATTTCACTATTGCAAGGCTACCTGTTCCCCTTAGGCCAGAATGGGCAGTTTGAATATAACATCTTATAATCCTAACTGACTCAGGGAACCAGGTAGAAATTTGAGTTTAGTATGCCTGAACTCAGAATGATAAAATACATCTTTTAGTGAAGTTTTAACATTCTGTGTTTGAAAATACCACTTTTAGAAAGTAGGGCCTAGATGTATCAAGCCTTTTGCGTTTCGTTAAGGCCGAAATTCGCAGAATTTCGGCCTTTACGAATCGTAAACGGACATTTTGCATCTTTTGGGATGTATGAGAAATTAGCAAAATAAGGAATCGCAAAAATTTGCGATTCCTTATTTTGCTATAGCATTTAAGGAATCGCTATTTTTGCGATTCCTTAAATGCAATGTATGTAGCATTTTTACATTGCGAATTATGTTTAAGAATTCGCAAATTACCACCAAATTGTAGTTGATGTTAATTTACGAAATCATTTAAAAATGCAATAATTGACATTTTTTAGGGTGGCATGTGACGCACACACATGCCCTTAGGGCATGTATGTGCACCATATGCACACACATGTACATTTCAGGGGTGCAGCAGGGTGTCTTTGAGACACCCCTGCACCCTTGAAATAATTCTCAAATTGCGATTAGCAAATTGCGAATTCGCAATTTGAGAATTCCTAAACAATCATTCCTATGGGCCTCCTGGCCCATAGGAATGCATTGGAACTTATTCCTTAATTGCGAATTCGCAAAATGCGAATTCGCAAATAAGGAATAAAAAGGAATCGCTAAAAAAAGCGATTTTTTACATACATTCCATTTTGCGAATTCTAAATAGCGATTCGCTAAAAATCGCTATTTAAGATTCGCAAAATGGAATCTTGATACATCTAGGCCTAGGTCTTTTCTTACCTAACTATCCAAACCTGCTTCTGCTAAGTTGTGTATTCCTTGTCTGGAGTGTGAGTGGCAGGGGCTGGGAGATTCCAGGAGACAGGGTTAGTCAGCACAGGGCTGAATAGACCCATCTGCATATAGAGTGGTGGGAGGGGAGCACCTGGGACCTGAATAGGGCTGTGCTTGCCTTCCACAATGCTGGCTCCACCTCCTGTGGTGTGTCTGATGTCCCTGACCTACACTGTCAAAGAAAGAGAAGGAGTCCTGTAAATAAAGTGCCCCAGGACTGACCAGAACTGGTTTGGGTTAGGTACAGACACTCTCTGCCTTCAGAGACAAAGGATTTTGATTTTGAAGTATAAAAGAGGGGACCCAGACCCCAGAACTTTAGATCACTTCTGAGAATCAAGACAAACCTTTGCTGAGGAGAAGAACCGGGAAACAAAAGGAGGAGACTACCCCTATGCTGCGTGTTGTTGGGGTTGGCCTGCAGTGGTTGCTTCATTGCCAAAGAAAGGAGAAAAAGGACAGAGTGTGCTTTTATCATCTCGAGGAAGATCTCCATGGGCTTGAACTTGAGCTTGCCTCCTGCCTGAGATCTCAGGGATTCAGTCAGTCAGTCAAAAAGCTTTATTATCGGTTAAAAACCATAAAAGCGAAAAATACATAATTACATAGGACAACCAATTGATCACCAGTGAGCAGCAATACATAGTGTACATGATAAACAATACGCTTAGAACAATAAATAGTGTTTGAAATAGTAAAAACTAATAAAAGCAGGCCACTCAGAATAGTATTAAAATTCCCTAGTAAATGTAGAGGGGTACTAGACAGTTAAACAGTTAAAGCAGCTTGCTCCTTGAGTTTGGCTCCTCTAGAGCACCACATAGAAAACAAGTATCTGGAGGTCGCAAACACAGTCAACGGGGAAGAATCATATTTCAACAATCTAAACACAACCCTGTGATCCCTGAAACCCTTGGACTTGCATAACTGTAGGATCCATTTGGCTCTGGCCGTGGAGTATGAGGGCAGAAGAGCAGAACGTGCAGATCTGTCTCTTCGGCGTGTTCACACCCCGGACATAGGCTAGATGAATGATGAGCCGTTGACCACTTGTTTGTTACTGCCCTCACTGGGAGAGATCACTGTCTAAATTGGACATTCAATTTCTTCGCCAGTGGGGGCTGAATGTCGTCCAAGAGTTTCTCAAATTGGTACCTATCCTTGACTTCGAGGAAGCTGCTTGTCAGCCTACCCAAAGATGGTCTTAGTGCCATCTGTTCCAATCGGAAATGGTTAAGTGCTGTGACCAGCGCCCACTTGGGAGTCGTGGCAGAAGAGGGTGCAGGAGCGAGCCACAGATCTCCCTTCCCCAAGGCAAGGCATAGGTCTTTAACATGCTTTAACCAAGGGATTTTTCCCACACCCCTTAGCGTCAATAGGTGACTAAGTTCCTCCCGATAGCTTAAAAGCTCAGGTGTGGACCAGAGTCTCCTCCAGTACAATAGAGGACGGTTAGGGATAACTTTGTGTATGGGGACCAGACCCAAGTCAAGGCGTAGTGGGATCAGCGGTGTGCTCTGTGGGAGTCTCAACAGATGCCTGATGAAACTATTCTCAGAGATAGAGAGCGAAGAGGCGTTGGCGTGGCCCCATAGCTCTACGCCGTAGAGCGCCCCACCTCTTGCTTGTGCTTTATAGATTTCTACTGGAGGTCCCATGATTTTGGATGTGCACTCATTGTGTACCTTTAGAATACCTCCCGCTGCTTGGGCCAGCTTCATATTTGCCTTGGCTATATGGGTCCCCCATTCCATCTTATTATTCAGCGTTACCCCTAAAAATTCAAAAGTAGAGACTCTTTCAAGGACCGTGCCATTCATATGGGGAAGGGGATAGTTGGGCAGTTTAGAATTAAAACACATAAATTTGGGTTTGGACAGGTTGATCTCCAGGATTCTTAGTCTACAAAAGGAGCAGAAAGCCTCCAATGTTCGCTGAATACCTGTTGAAGATTTTGCTAACAGAAGGGTATGCCAGCAAACATCAGGGCTGGTATCTTTCGGGCTGCGAAGCTGGGAGAGTCTAAGTCCCGCGCGTCCAGAAGATGTTTGATCAACCCATTAAGAAAAAGCGAGAAGAGCGTGGGGGCCAACACGCACCCTGCCTCACTCCCTTTTCCACCAGGAAGGCGGCCGAAAGATCCCCATTCCTCCCGTACCTCACTCTTGCATAGGTGCCCTGGTGTAGACGTTTAAATAAATGGCACAAATAGGCTGGAACACCCATCTTCAACAAAATGGCCCATAGCTTCTCCCTCTGGACCAGGTCAAATGCAGATCGAAGATCTACAAAGATCAACTACAAACTACCGGCCCCCAAAGTCACCGTCTTCCAGAATACCATCTGTAATCTAAACAGTTGGTCAATGTTAGAAACTTTGGCACGAAAACCCGCTTGTAGGGAGGTCAGGATGTGATGCTCGTCCATTCAACACTGCAACCTTGATAGAAGAATGCGGGCCATTAATTTCTGCAAGACGTCAATACGACTAATGGGGCGGTAGTTTACCGGGTCCAGGGGGGATGCCTTTTTATGGATGGGAATAATCTCCGCGCCCAGCCAAGTTAGAGGAATTTCCATACCCAGGAGTATGGCATTAAAATATAGGCACATGTAGGGGACCCACACCTTCTGCTCCCTCAGAAACAGGTCTCCCGGTATGCGGTCCAGTCCGGGGGCTTTCCCTGTGGCCAGACTTTTAAGGGCTCCCTGAGTTTCCTGCAGGGTTACTGGGTAGTAATCCGGGTCAGTAGTAACCTTTGTATCTGGAGCAGGTGTAACTAAGTCTGCTGTGGTCATAGTATTGGTATGCGCGAAGAGGGGTTTAAGTGCGCTATCCACACATCTTAACTCAAATTAGGTGTTATAGCACTCGACCCCTCGGACGAAACAGATCTGACCAAGTTCCAAAAAGCCCTGTAATCACGTCCATCAAGGGCATCTTTTATGTTATCCCATCTACGGGCCTCCCATTCTGATTTGGACTCCACTGTAATGCTTTTGTAAGCGAGTCTGGCCCCTCTTATACTCTTGACTGAGCCAGTTTTAACCTCCCTAACAAGGGCACGTTTAGCCTCCCTACATGATTTGTTAAACCACTGCTCCTGAGATCTTTGCCGGGCCCTCCCGTGAGCTGGGGTATAGAAAAAATCGGCTAGGGAGGTGATTAAATTAGAGTGGATGAGCTCAAATGCCCGCAAGTAGGAGCAAACATAAGTGACCGGCAGAAAGAAAGCCTCTGCAAAGGACGAGGCAACTAGTTGGTAGAGCTCAGATACTTTATCCGATGCCAGTGCAAACTTAGCCCATTTAATACGTCTGCCTCCTGCCACAGTGATTAGATTGGGGTTTGAGTAAGGATCGTACTCCCCCACTCCAGGTTTACTGCCCAAGGCTAAATGGAGTTCTAGAGACAGGAGATTGTGGTCACTATCCACTCTCTCAATTACAGAGAAGGTCTTAATTTGGGACCACAATTCGACATTGACCATAATGTAGTCAATGGTCATAGTTTTCCCCCCTCTATTATAAGTGGGCTTCCCTGGGAAATCAGCAGACAGTCTGCCGTTGCAAGCTCTAAGGGAATGGGAGACTAAAAGCTTATATATCTGCAGCGTCAATGGAGTCAGGCGCTTAGCTGGATACATTGAGCACTCCTGGATATGCCAGATAGAGTCCTCCTCTGCAGTTGCAGACGAGATCCCCACCAATGGTTCGAAATGGCAATTAAAATCACCACCCAATATTCTGTGTGTAGGAGCGGGGTACAGTGCAAGAAGTTCGTCAATATCCTCAATCAGGGGTGACCCCCTGGAGTGGGGAGTGGGGCGCAGATAGATGTTGAATATCACCGCTGACGTGCCATCCAAATATTTAAGGGCAATGCACAGAAGATACCCTACGTGAAGGGGGTAATTGGGCCTTGATGACAAGGTCCGCCCCATTCTAGTATATGATTAACTACGCCAGGATCTCTAAAATTAATGATCACGCAATCCCCGCCGATGTCTTTAGTATTATTCCCTATCCAACTAACTCTTCTGGCAAATAGTATTTCACCTTGACCTGAATTTGTTAGTGGTCTGCATTTATTCAACCAGTAAATGATTTTGTTCTTTAGCTCGGTGAACGTTTCACCTCGCTCTTCTGCAAATGGCGGAACTCCAGAGAGTACCACCCTGTAAGGTAAAGCCTCTGGAGGTAGCTGGATGGAGGGTAGTGGTTGTTTGGGGGTGTTGACTGGCGGGTTAGGTTCAGACTTATGGGGTACCATTCCTCGGATTGGCAACTGTTTATTCATCCCCGTTGAGGTCGGTGTCAGGATACTGGTGCGAGGACCCGCTATGCCTGAGTGTCCGCTTGGGAGAATAGAAGGGCAGGAATTGGTAGGTCCAGCAGGACAATTGGTCATAGAAGATGGACCTGGCCCTTGTTCCCGTTTATCTGATCGAGGTCCTACACCTTGACTTCGGTCTTGGATTATCTGTTTAGCATTGCCTATGTCCAGAGTCGGGGAAATATTCCCAGTCGGCGTTGTTGGCTGGGGGGTTACACCACTTTTAGTATTTAACATGGACACAACTTTATCAATTCTACTCATCGGGGTTTTAAACTGAGATTTGATAAGTTGTTCCATTTGGGCTTGCAAATCAATTATTAAGTGGGTAGCCCACAGAGGAGGAGCTAAAGTGGAAAAAGAAGGCCCTGCATCTGGCTGTGGAATGTCTGAGGCAGGTGTAGTGGGCCTAACAGCTTTGTTTTGTGGGTTAGACTTCTTTTTTCTAGGGCAGGTCTTGGATGGCTTGTTAACTACCTGGCGGGCCAGAGGGGGAGGAGAATTACTACGAGAGCCTACCTCTGACTCTATCTGAGCGCACGGAAGGTCCGCAAAGGAGGTTGCTAACAGCGAATCCGGAGAGTTAGCTGTGGCTAGAGAAGCATTCCCAGGTGGCATATTAGGAAGCATAGCAGGTGTCAACGAGAGACGCCTTTCAGTGTTTTCTATGGCCGAAGCTACCACCCCTATAGTCTTTTGAAGCATTTTGTCTATTGCGGTTAGGCTTGGGAGTGGTGTTGTTGAGACGGCTGTTTGGCGTCTGATGGGGCGTGTGGTTGGGGGAATGGTTTTGCCCATAATTCCGATCAAAAGGTTCACACCAATGTAGGAAGAGAAAAGCACTACAGAGTATGATTTAAAACTACTTAAAATACAGATGGAAAAAGCATGTAAACATACTATGAATCAACAATTAGGAGTTGTCACAGAAGTAGTTATTGACTGACGAGTTAAAACATTACCAGAGTTCTTATGTCCAATTCGGCCTCCTCAGTCCCTGTATTGACCGGCCAGTCAGGTACACCCCAGCAGCAGCGCGAAGCGGGAAGCGCAAGAGGTGTTTGTAGCCCCCGTACACCTGGGGGAGGGGCAGGCAATCCGGTCGGCGCTGGGTCCCTGAGCGCAGAGTTCTCAATCAGGTACACCCCACCAGCATTATCTCAGGGATACAAGACGTCACCCCTTCTGCTTGCCTGCATCTAGAACTTCGATTTTAGCTGCTGCAGAAGGAAATTGCGACGCCGGCGAGCGACGCCGTCTTCTGCACCGAAGCCGTGAGCACTGCTCCAACTTGCACCGTAGACCCGACGCCGGCCGCCACGCCACATCGATGCCAGCGAGCGATGCGTAACTTGCCTGAAGCCGTGAGAGCTGCTCCGACTTGTGCAGTGGTCCCAATGCCTGCTGCTGGGCCACATTGACTCCGAAGCTGATATCGACATCCGGGAATCGATCCTCGACGCGGGTGACCGAGAATCCATCAACAGCACAACATCGTAAGGAACCGTGGGTTCGGCACCATTGGGACTTCACCTCCCGGATGCAGTAAGGAACCGTCGTGTCACCTCCCCTGCGCTGCAGTAAGGAATCGAGTGTACACTTCTCCTGGAGTCGTAAGGAACCAACGCCGCGCAGCACCAATGAAGCTGCACCTCCCCGACACCATGAGCTGTCTTTGTTTTTCATCGCTTTTCCAAGGTCTGTTTGACTCTGGCCCGATGCCGAGCACCTTGCAGTCGGCGCCGTACTTTGGGATTTCTCTTGTCACGACGTTGTGATAACTCATGTTGGAGTTATCTGTTGCTAGAGACTGATTTTAAGTGAACAACCTATTTTTGAGCATATCATAACTACAGTATTGTGGATTTTTGTTGTTTGGCCTTGTGTTAAGTCTATATAAAAATACTTATTTTTATAATACAACCTGTGTGGTGTCCATCTGTAGTGTTGTCACTGTATTCCTGTATGTGTTCACAAATGCTTTACACACTGCCTCTGAGATAAGCGTGCCTGCTCGTGCCAAGCTACCAAGGGGGTGAGCAGGGGTTATTTTAGGAGTGTACCCCTTACCCTGACTTGACTCAAAGGTCCCTATTTGGTCAAAGGTACCTACCTCTGCCAACTACACCCCCCCAAATCTAACACTGGTATTCCCAAGTGGTCTCCCATACAGGTACTTACCAGGCCCGAGCCTACTTAACTTATGAGATCAGAAGAGAGCAGGAGCTTTCATGGAGGTATGGCTATAGGCATGATGAGCACTTACATTGGGGCTCTTAGCTTTTTCATTCTACTTCAGTGCTGGCTATAGTAAGCAAGATAAACCACTGTCATTCACCTAAATTAAAACAACAAAAAAAACAATAACCATACAGCACCTGGTATTCCCAGGCGATCTCCAATCCAGTTACTAACCTGGTTCGACCCTGCTTTCCTTCTGAGATCAGACGAGATCAGGTGTTTTGAGGGTGTCATGGCCGTAGGCATGTAGAGCAATGACTTTGGGGCTCTTAGTTTTTTTCTTTCTATTTCAGTGCTGGCCACAGAAAGCGAGACAAGCCGCCCTCATTCACCTAAATCAAAAAAACAAAAAAGCATACAGCACCTGGTATTCCCAGGCAGTCTCACATCCAGGTACTAACCAGGCCCAACCCTGCTTAAGGTGCTTGCAGTGTGGTATGGGCTTAGGCATGAATAGCAGTGAATTTGGGGGTCTTAGCTTTTTTCATTCTACTTCAGTGCTGGCCATAGTAAGCAAGAGAAGCCAATTAAATTAACCTAAAGCAAAACTAAAAAAAAGCCTACAGCATCTGGGATTCCCAGGCGGTCTCCCAACCAGGTACTAACAACGCCCAAACCTGCTTAATTTCTGAAATATGATGGGATCAGGTGTTTTCAGGGTAGTATGGCCATAGGCATTAAGAGCACTGACTTTGGGGCTCTTTTTTTTTCATTCTACTTCAGTGCTGTCCATGGTAAGTGAGACAAGCCACCCTCATTCACCTAAAGGAAAAAAAGCCTACATCACCTGGTATTCCCAGGTGGTATCCCTTCCAGGTACCCACCAGGCCCGACTCTGCTTAACGTCTGAGATCAGGTGCTTTCAGGTTGGTATGGACTCAGGCATGAATAGCACAGAATTTGGGGCTCTTACCTTTTTTCATTCTACTTCAGTGTTGTCCAAAGTAAGCGAGACAAGCCACCCTCATTCAATTAAAGTAAAACAAAAAAAAAAAAAAGCCTACATCTCTTGCTATTCCCAAGCGGTCTCCCATCCAGGTACTAACCAAGCCTAAACCTGCTCAACTTTTGACATCAGAAGGATCAGGTGCTTACATGGTGGTATGTCCATAGGCATCAAAAGCTCTGACTTTGGGGCTCTTAGCTTTTTTCATTCTACTTCATTGCTGTCCATAGTAAGCGAGACAAGCCACGCTCATTCAACTAAAGCAAAACAAAAAAAACAGAAAAGCCTACATCTCCTGGTATTCCCAAGCGGTCTTCCATCCAGGTACTAACCAGGCCTGACCCTGCTTAAAGTTTGAGATCAGGTGCTTTCAGGGTGCTATGGCCTTAGGCATGAATAACACTGAATTTGATCTATTTTCATTCTACTTCAGTGCTGTCCGCAGTAAGCAAGACAAACCACCCTCATTCACTGAAAGCAAAACAAAAAAAACAAAAAAAAGCCTACTGCACCTAATCTTCCCAGGCGGTTTCCCATCCAGGTACTAACCAGGTCTAATCCTGCTCAACTGTTGACATCAGAAGCATCAGGTGCTTTCATGGTTGTATGTCCATAGGCATTAAAAACACTGACTTTGGGGTTCCTAGCTTTTTTCAATCTACTTTAGTGCTGTCCAAAGTAAGCGAGACAAGCCACCCTCATTTACCTAAAGCAAAATACAAAAATACAAAAAATGCCTACAGCACCTGGAATTCCCGGGCGGTCTCCGATCCAGGTACTAACAAGACCCAATCTGAAAGAACGGATATTCATCCAAATAAGTATAATTCTGAACTTTCAAGGAATACACACTCCCTTTCTCAAAACTAACAAGGCCCAAACCTGCTTAACTTCTGAAATATGACGGGATCAGGTGCTTTTAGGGTGGTATGGCCATAGGCATACAGAGCACTGACTTTGGGGCTCTTCGTTTTTTTCATTCTACTTCAGTGCTGTCCATAGTAAGTGAGACCAGCCACCCTCATTCACGTAAAGCAAAAATAAAGTCTACATCACCTGGTATTCCCAGGCGGTGTCCCATCCAGGTACTAATCAGGCCCGACCCTGCTTAACGTCTGAGATCAGGTGATTTCAGGCTGGTATGGACTTAGGCACAGAATTTGGGCCTCTTAGCTTTTTTTATTCTACTTCAGTGCTGTCCAAAGTAAGCAAGATAAGCCACCTTCATTCACCTAAAGCAAAACAAAAAAGCCTACATCTCTTGCTATTCCCAGGTTGTCTTCCATCCAGGTTCTAACCAGGCCTAACCCTGCTCAACTTTTGGCATCAGAAGGATCAAGTGCTTTCATGGTGGTATGTCCATAAGCATTAAAAACACTGACCTTGGGGCTCTTAGCTTTTTTCATTCTACTTTAGTGCCTTCCATAGTAAGTGAGACAAGCCACCCTCATTCAACTAAAGCAAAACAAAAAAAAAACGCCTATATCTCCTGGTATTCCCAGGCGGACTCCCATCCAGCTGCTAATCAGGTCCGACCCTGCCTAACTTCCGAGATCTTGTCCTTGTAGTGTGGTATGGCCTTAGGCATGGCAAGTAAGTGCACACAGAAAATATGAGTGCATCCCTGAACAGGGCACACCGTGGGTTCTTCACAGAAGACTCCTGAGTTTTAGAGTAGTTGCGTTCGTTTATTTTTCAAAAAGTGACATTTCGTGATATTTTCATCATATCAAAATGAAGTGTTTCATACAGAATATATGTGGATAAATCATAACCTCTGATCGACATTATCTTATTGCTCCGATGCATTTCGGGCTCCCAAGCCCTTTTTCTAGGAGCTCTAAAACCAAAAGGATATAGCATTCAATAGTATGTAATTACGAACATATCACAATATCACTGAATCTGACAATAGTGGAAAGAACATAATGTGATGTGACCTCATGCAAGTGAAGCGGATCAGGTACGTGTGTTAAGTGCAACGAGTGATTAGTGAAAAAACGGCTGATCAAAACGGAAGTAAATAAGAGATAAACTCACAGGATGGAGTGTCGAAGGTTCTAACGGTAACAATGCTGGAAACGAAAAGTAAAATAAGTTAACAAGTGGGAGTCCCCAAAGGGTAACGCCTAACATATAGTGACAAGGCGGCGATAAACCGACTTACATTATCTCAGAGGGTTCGTGGTCTCGATACCGGGTGTTCAGTGTCCGGAAGACGAATGTGGAAGTGACCGCGGTGAATTACGTGAGGTTTAAAAAGAGCCCAGATTGGCTCAATGGTTTACGTAAGCTCAAAAACGTAAACAAAGGACTAAAGCGCGGCTCGCGGCCATATTGGGGGTGTAACGAGAATAAAGTGAAACGACCGAGTGATGTGAACAATACAAGTGACTTGCGAGTAATAAGGGCCACAATAAAGAATAAACAGCATCAGTGAGCCTCAAAACTGTGGTAAAGATAACAGTTTTAAATGAAACAACTAAATTCAGTCCTATCATTAAGCCCGAAGGGCTTCATTCCTTGAAGTCGATAAATCCATGAGATTTCACACTGCAATAAAGTTTTATTGTTGTCCTTTCCATCACGTTTCTGGATGAATTCCAGTACCATGTATTTCAATTGAGCTATACTGTGTTTTTGCTCCATAAAATGTATGGCAATGTTCGATTTTTCATTTCTAGTCCGTATATTTGATTTGTGTTCAATAAGGCGGATTTTTATTTTCCTTTCTTTCTTCCCTATGTAGATCTTTCCACATGGGCATTTTAGTAGATATATCAGATTAGACGAATCGCATGTAGCATTCACTTTTAACTTGATGTTGTAACCTTTCATAGGGTGAGTAATATTGTTTCCTTTAATCACGTTGTGGCAGTTATTGCAATTAATACAGGGGCGAGTGCCTTTTGCATCACTTGATTCTGGTGTTTCTTTAGCTAATATTTCTTTGATGTTGTTGTTTCACGTATATGCGAAAATAGGAGGATCTACGAACAGTTCTTTGAAATCTGGTTCTGATCGGCCAGTGTTTTAAGATGATTTTTTTATACATAGTGCTGAGCGTTGAGAACTTAGATACAAGCACCATCCTGGTGTCACGAGGTTTAGTGGTTCTTTTCAATGCCTCCTCTCGAGAGATCAACGAAACACGAGTTTCTGCTTGTTTAATGATGGTATGTGGGTAACCCCTTTCGCGGAATCTAGTTCCCATTTCTGTTATGCGTTTCCCTGTGATGTTTTCATCAGAAGTGATACTTTTTGCTCTTAACATTTGTGAAAAAGGTAAATGGCGCTTCAAGGAGTTCTGGTGAAAGCTTGAAAAATGCAAGGTGTTATTGCGATCAGTCAGTTTTCGGTATAGATCAGTTTCTAAGCCGTTCAGCGTTCTAGTAATCTGTACATCTAGGAATGTGATGGAATCTTCACTCAATTGTCATGTGAGTTGGATTCTTTCATCCATGGTGTTCAATATGGTTAAAGATTGTAGTAAGAGTTCTTTTGAATTTTTCCAAATAAAAAACAGATCGTCAATGTATCTGACGAACATGATAATGTTGTCAGTCCAGTTGGAGTTCCCGTAGATATGCATGTCTTCAAATTCTTTCATATATATGTTGGCGTATGTGGGCGCCGCACAGTTTCCCATGGACATGCCGGATAGTTGCAGATACCATGCATTTTTATACTCAAAGTAGCTGTGGTATAGAGTGAACAACATGAGTTCCATTAGAAATTGTTGCATGGAAGTTTCAATGTCACTGTTCAAGATTGCTTTCTCAATCGCTTCAATGCCCCCAGCATGAGGGATAGTATTATACAAAGATCTAACATCTGCAGTACATAAGACCAGACGCTCTTCAGCTTGTATGGTCACTTCAGATAGTTTCAATAAAAAGTCAGTAGTATCTTTCACGTAACTTTTCATGTGCTTTACCAGAGGCTGTAAGTATCTGTCTAGGAATTTTCCTACTAGTTCATGCAGGGATCCCCTAGTGGATACTATTATTATTATTATTATTAAAGGGGTTTGTAAAGCGCCTGGTGACGCCTCCCGGCGTGTCCCCGCGCTGTGGAGATAGAGTCTTAAGAGGACAGAGACATATGACAAGCAGCTAGAGAGTGAAAAGATAGGTTTTCACCAATTTTCTGAAGGAAACCTCATTTTTTTCTAGTCTGATATTCATGGGGAGGGAATTCCATTTCTTGGCTGCAAGGGTGCGGAAGGACCTACCTCCCATTCTGGCTTTTTTAGGGAGCGATGGTTTAAGCAGACCCGTTCCCTTGGAGCGAAGGGATCTGTTGGGCTCATACAGTAAGGCTAAATCAGACATATAGGATGGAGCTTTTTGATAGATAATCCTGTGGCACCAGAGTAATGCTTTAAATAGTATCCTCTTACCGATAGGTAACCAGTGGAGGGTATCTAAGGAAGGTTTGGAGGGGGCTCTGCGGGGGAGTCTTAGCACTAGACGTGCGGCTGAGTTTTGTAGGACTTGTAGTTTTCTGATGTTTTTTTCAGAAGTGCCCAGCAGCAGCACGTTGCCATAGTCTATCCGGGAGGTAATGAGTGCCTGGGTCATGGTGCGCCTGGAGTTCACAGGAAGAAAGTCCAGGGTGCGGTTAAGAGTTTTCATGACTCCAAAGCACTTCCCTACTGTTTTTTTGACATGGCTATCATAGGAGAGCTTGTTGTCTATCCAGACACCCAAGTTCTTAGCTTCCTGACTGGGAGTTGGTAGGGGTCCCAGACAGGTAGGCCACCAGTCTTTAGTCCACGTTGTGTCTTTTCCTCCTATTATTAGTACCTCAGTTTTGGTGCCATTTAACTTGAGGCAATGTTCGGTGATCCAGCCTGCAAGCTTGCTCATGCAGGATTTAAAGTTGTCGGCCTCAGAGGAGGGAGCTTGAGACAGGGAGATCAGAAGTTGAGTATCGTCGGCGTAAGAGACAATCTCTACGCCGAACGATTGGACCACCTCTGCCAACGGTGCCATGTATAGGTTAAACAGGGTGGGACTCAGGGCAGAGCCCTGAGGTACCCCCTGTTCTAATGTCATGCTGTCCGAAAGGAAGGTCCCTCTCTGAACCTGAAAACTCCTGTTGGTAAGGAAAGCCTTCAGCCATCCCAGCGCTTCTTTGATGACCCCCATTTTGTTTAGACACTGTAGCAAGATGGAATGTGCTACAGTGTCAAACGCGGCGCTGAGGTCCAGCATGATAAGAGCCATGGTCTTGCCTTCGTCAGCTCCTTCCCGCAGAGTTTCAGTAGCTCTCAGGAGAGCTGTCTCTGTGGAGAAGCTCGATCTGAAGCCCGACTGCGATGAATGATATGCACTTTGGGCTTCAAGATGGGCCATAAGCTGGACATTAGCTACTTTCTCTGCCAATTTTGCTAGATAGGGTAGCAGGGAGATCGGGCGTAGGTTCTCCAATATGTCTTGACTAATGTTGGTTTTTTTTTTATTGGAAGGACTATAGCTTTCTTCCATTCTGCAGGTAGACAAGCAGTGGAAAAAGATATTTGGAGCAGATGTCTGAAGTGGGGCTCTAAGACAGCAAGACTGGCTGCTAGAATTTTGGGTGGAGCGGGATCTCGTGGGGAGCCAGATTTGATACTTTTACAGGTTTTCACTAGGATTTCAACAGGAGGAACGGAGAAGATACAAAGACATGATTGTGTACGTATAAGGTCTTCACTCTCTGCAAAATCAGTGCCAGATTTTATTTTGTTAGAAAAATTAGCATATATGTTCGTGATTTTGCCAGAGAAAAACTTAGCAATTTTATTACAAGTTTCTACTGAGTCATTATGGGGAGTGGAGTTAGAATCAGTTATTGAAATTTCTTTGTAAATTTGGAAGAGCTCTTTCGAGGAGTTTTCAGCTTCCAAGATCCGATTGTTATAGTGAGATGCCTTGGACAAGCGTATCTTTTTATTGTATTCTTTTTGTGCTACTTTATAACGGGCTTTGATTTCAGGGCAGAAATTGAGACGCCATTCCCTTTCGAGTTTTTTACAAGCGGTTTTGGCAAGTTGGAGCTCCTGACTAAACCACGGGGCCGTTTTTTTAGTCCTTGTGGCATTAGTTACCGTACGATTAGGGGCAGTGATGTCCAAAGCTTTCGTGATGCATTCTTGTAAATGCTCATATGCTGTCTCGCAATTGGATCCTGTAGGAGGACCTGCGTCTAGGAGGATTTTTGTGAAGGAGTCTATAGAGAAGTTTTTCCATTTCCTTCGTTTATATCGCTGTGAGCTTTGTTTGTACTGTTCCGTACCATCTAGTTGGAGTTGTATAGGAACAATGAAATGATCAGACCATGGTACTGGCTGGGGAGATAGGGTCTGAACTCCCTTCCAGTTCCCAAAAACCGGGTCCAATAGGTGTCCATGTTGGTGTGAGGGATCATTATTTTTTATCTCTAGTTGTAGGGAGAGTAACTCGGCTTTGATGTCTACCGCCTCCTTATCGATGGGGTCATCAAAGTGGACATTTAAATCACCTAGTACTAATAAACGTGTTTTCCTAAGTGCTAGATGGGTCAGGGTTTCCATAAGAGTGGAAGTGAAGTCATAGAGCCTACCAGGGGGACGGTACATGAGAATGCCTGAGAAAGAGTGGTTGGGTCCAATAGTGATGGTAAAAGACCCAGCTTCACTATGGTCAACAAAAATAGGAGAGAGGGAACATTCTAGAGGAGCTTTAGTGGCAATGGCAATACCCCCGCCTCTACCATCCTTTCTATCCAATCTGGAGAGGGAGTAACCGGGAGGTAGGGCCTGAATGATATCGGGGTCTGAGTATTCGTCCAGCCATGTTTCCGTAAGAAACAGGGCATCAATCTCGTCATCCTCGAGCAGGTGAAAGATTTCTATACAATGTTTTCGAAGGGACCTGCAGTTAAGTAGGGCTGCTTTTATTGTGCATGTCGCACTATTAGTTTTTATGTTTTTTCCTGGAACAAATGTGCATATCGTACATTTCTTTAGCGCTAGTGCATTCATAGAATGTTTGCAGCATAAGGGAATATTGGACTGAATGTCCAACAGTTCTTGTCTGTCATACCTTATGGTGGCAAATGTAGGAGAGCCAGGGTTTATGGCCCCGCGCCCCGTCCGGCCGCGGACGGGCGCAGACGGGCAGGACTTTGGCTCGACTTCGGCGCGCTTCCGGCGCGCCCGCTGCACGCGTCCGCTGCGCGGTCGCTGACCCAAACACATTTATAAGGGAAGTAAGGGTCGCTAGAGCGCTGACCTGTGAGCCCTGAGCCCGGAAGTGCTGGGCTCCTCCTCACCCTCCGCTTCAAACGCCCAAGATTGGACGCGGCGGAACTGGGCGGGAGTGGGCGGACTACGTGGTTTCCCAAGCTCTAACTCAGCCTGGAGGTGAGGTACAGTTTTCAATTTTAAAATATAGAACACACAAGAAAACGTTTTAAAATGAGCCTCAGTCGCTACATTAAGAAAAACAGTACGCTAGAAGTGCAGCGCAAACAGTGTAACCGATAGCATACAAAGCGCCAAGTAGATAGAGCCTGCCACTGCCACCGGCAAGACTCTTCTCCACAGCGCGAGTGCGCTTCACCTGACCTTAAATATTAACCACACACAGTGTCGCTAGAGCGCTGACCTGTGAGCCCTGAGCCTGGAAGTGCTGGGCTCCTCCTCACCCTCCGCTTCAAACGCCCAAGATTGGACGCAGCGGAACGGGGCGGGAGTGGGCGGACTACGTGGTTTCCCAAGCTCTAACTCAGCCTGGAGGTGAGGTACAGTTTTCAATTTTAAAATATAGAACACACAAGAAAACGTATTAAAATGAGCCTCAGTCGCTACATTAAGAAAAACAGTACGCTAGGAGTGCAGCGCAAACAGTGTAACCGATAGCATACAAAGCGCCAAGTAGATAGAGCTGCCACTGCCACCGGCAAGACTCTTCTCCACAGCGCGAGTGCGCTTCACCTGACCTTAAATAATAACCACACACAGTGTCGCTAGAGCGCTGACCTGTGAGCCCTGAGCCCGGAAGTGCTGGGCTCCTCCTCACCCTCCGCTTCAAACGCCCAAGATTGGACGCGGCGGAACGGGGCGGGAGTGGGCGGACTACGTGGTTTCCCAAGCTCTAACTCAGCCTGGAGGTGAGGTACAGTTTTCAATTTTAAAATATAGAACACACAAGAAAACGTTTTAAAATGAGCCTCAGTCGCTACATTAAGAAAAACAGTACGCTAGAAGTGCAGCGCAAACAGTGTAACCGATAGCATACAAAGCGCCAAGTAGATAGAGCCTGCCACTGCCACCGGCAAGACTCTTCTCCAAAACGCGAGTGCGCTTCACCTGACCTTAAATAATAACCACACACAGTGTCGCTAGAGCGCTGACCTGTGAGCCCTGAGCCCGGAAGTGCTGGGCTCCTCCTCACCCTCCGCTTCAAACGCCCAAGATTGGACGCGGCAGAACGGGGCGGGAGTGGGCGGACTACGTGGTTTCCCAAGCTCTAACTCAGCCTGGAGGTGAGGTACAGTTTTCAATTTTAAAATATAGAACACACAAGAAAACGTTTTAAAATGAGCCTCAGTCGCTACATTAAGAAAAACAGTACGCTAGAAGTGCAGCGCAAACAGTGTAACCGATAGCATACAAAGCGCCAAGTAGATAGAGCCTGCCACTGCCACCGGCAAGACTCTTCTCCACCTATGGGTCTAAACGGTGGATCTTCAATGCTTTTGTGGATTTTTGGTGTCATATACATAGATGGGCTTTTAGGGTGTTCTAAAAGCAGGTATCTTTTGGTCTTATCATCGATAATTCCCAATTCATTGGCTTTAGTAATTAAGTCATTGAGGGTAGCCTTAAATTGCATGGTTGGGTTATCGTCGAGTTTCATGTAGGTGTGTTCGTCGGAGATGTGTTCAAGTATCTTGTCTTCATACATTTGCGTGTTTAAAACGACCAGGGCTCCGCCTTTGTCTACTTTGACGCATTTGATCTGTTTGTTGTCCGCTATTTTTTCAAGTGTATCACGATCTTTCTGGGTGATGTTCTCTTTGATTTTCTTTTTGTAATTGATTTTCATCAAATTTTGCTTGACAAGGGTTTCAAACATATCAATACATTTGTGACTGCAGGGTGCTTGGTATGAACTTGGTGGGCGTAAACCCCTCAGTTGATCTGGTTTGACATTAGTAGGAAGTGGTAAAACATTGTCGAAAAAATAATGACGTAATCGCAATTTGCGAGTAAATTTAAAGGTGCTGACTTCCAGTTCGAGTAGGTTAGTGTGTGTAGTCGGAATGAACGATGTCCCTTTTTCCAGTAGTTTTGTTTCGTATGGTGTTAAAGTGGTATCTGAAATATTGATTACTAAGTGTTCTTCTTCTTTTTCTTTTCGATCGCACTTCGTGTATTTGGGTGACCCTTTTCGTTTACCCCTCCGGGGTCTCCTCTGTCGTCTGGGCCTTCCTCTAAATAAGATTCTGAAGTTGATGGGCTGCTGTCTTTAGTTGTGATTTTTTCCGTATCGCCGGTCGGTGCGTTTGGTCTAGAAGATGCGGTCGTGAATGTGTCAGTTTTCTTTGGTGGACAGTTTGACGATTCGCTGCCAGATGATGAAGTGTCAGTTTGTTGGTTATATGGCTTGTTTCTTCGTCTTTGGGTGTACACCTCTGCCCAGGTGTAAACCTCTCCCAGTTTATAGTCCAGGGTATCCCTTCTGAACTTACGTATTTTTCTTTCATTAATCTCTTTTGTATGTTTCTCAAGTTGTATATTGATATCCTCCAATATTTTCGACAATTCATTAGATGAAACTGCATCTGCTAGTTCATGTTCAATCTCTTTAATTTCTTTATTGAGGTCAATAAGAATGTGAGACAATTCTTCAACTATAAGTAGTATTAAGTCGAGACTGCATTTATTGAGAATCGCATTCCTTTTTTCTTGAAATGATTTCGAATTCTTGCATAAGGATGGTTTCAACGCTATCCTTAGTCCATGGGGGATCCGTAGGGCTCTATGATATTTGATGAGCGTATTCGCGTATAATTTCTGGTTGACTAGACGTTTCGTAAAATATAAAAGTTGTCTAATGCATTGTTCTTTAGTGCGGCCTGTGGTTTCTTGAACTATATCCCCATTGATCAATGCGTATATATGCGCTGTTTCTTCATCATCGAAGGCGTGAGTACTTGCTTTGACTTCAGTTGATTTCGTGATTTCATCAAATTGCATTGTAGAAGGTGTGCGTGCTACCTGCCACACGGGCAGAAAAACAGGTACTTACAAAAAATAGGAAGGGGAGGTGCACAGCACAATTTGTATCCTTAAAGATCAAAAAAAGATTAAATGGTAGAGTGCTCCCTCAGGAAACGTATCCAGCCTAGTACGTCATCCAGTAATGGCAAGTAAGTGCACACAGAAAAATATGAGTGCATCCCTGAATAGGGCACACCATGGGTTCTTCACAGAAGACTCCTGAGTTTTAGAGTAGTTGCGTTAGTTTATTTTTCAAAAAGTGACATTTCTTGATATTTTCATCATATCAAAATGAAGTGTTTCGTACTTAATTCATGTGGATAAATCATAACCTCTGATCGACATTATCTTATTGCTCCGATGCATTTCGGACTCCCAAGCCGGATCCGCTTCACTTGCGTGAGGTCACATCACATTATGTTCTTTCCACTATTGTCAGATTCAGTGATATTGTGATATGTTCGTAATTACATACTATTGAATGCTATATCCTTTTGGTTTTAGAGCTCCTAGAAAAAGGGCTTTATGATTTATCCACATGAATTCAGTATGAAACACTTCATTTTGATATGATGAACCTCCCCTTCCTATTTTTTGTAAGTACCTGTTTTTCCGCCCGTGTGGCAAGGTAGCATGCACACCTTCTACAATGCAATTTGATGAAATGACGGAACCAACTGAAGCCAAAGCAAGTACTCTCGCCTTCGATGATGAAGAAACAGCGCGTATATACGCATTGATCAATGAGGATATAGCTCAAGAAACCACAGGCCGCACTAAAGAACAATGACTTAGACAACTTTTATATTTAACGAAACGTCAAGTCAACCAGAAATTATACGCAAATACGCTCATCAACTATCATAGAGCCCTACGGATCCCCAGTGGACTAAGGATAGCGTTGAAACCATCCTTATGCAAGAATTCAAAATCATTTCAAGAAAAATGGAATGCGATTCTCAATACATGCAGTCTCGACTTAATACTACTTATAGTTGAAGAATTATCTCACATTCTTATTGACCTCAATAAAGAAATTAAAGAGATTGAACATGAACTAGCAGATGCAGTTTCATCTGATGAATTGTCGAAAATATTGGAGGATATCAATATACAACTTGAGAAACATACAAAAGAGATTAATGACAGAAAAATACGTAAGTTCAGAAGGGATACCCTGGACTATAAACTGGGAGAGGTTTACACCTGGGCAGAGGTGTACGCCCAAAGACGAAGAAACAAGCCATATAACCAACAAACTGACACTTCATCATCTGGCAGCGAATCGTCTAACCGTCCACCATAGAAAACTGACACATTCACGACCGCATCTGCTAGACCAAACGCACCGACCAGCGATACGGAAAAAAATCACAACTAAAGACAGCAGCCCATCAACTTCGGAACCTTTTTTAGAGGAAGGCCCAGACAACAGAGGATAAGGTGCTTTCATGGTGGTATGGCCATAGGCATTAAGAGCACTGGCTTTGGGGATCTTCTTTTTTTTCATTCTATTTCAGTGCTGTCCATGGTAAGTGAGACAAGCCACCCTCATTCACCTGAAGCAAAAAAAAGCCTAAATCACCTGGTATTCCCAGGTGGTATCCCTTCCAAGTACTAACCAGGCACGGCCCTGCTTAACGTCTGAGATCAGGTGCTTTCCTGGTGGTATGGACTTAGGCACGAATAGCACATAATTTGGGGCTCCTAGCTTTTATCATTCTACTTCAATGCTGTCCAAAGTAAGCGAGACAAGCCACCCTCATTCAACTAAAGCAAAATAAAAAAAACAAAAAAGACTACATCTCTTGCTATTCCCAAGCGGTCTCCCCTCTAGGTACTAACCAGGCCTAAACCTGCTCAACTTTTGACATTAGAAGGATCAGGTACTTTCATGGTGGGGTGTCCATAGGCATTAAAAGCTTTGACTTTGTCGCTCTTAGCTTTTTTCATTCTACTACAGTGCTGTCCATAGTAAGTGAGGCAAGCCACCCTCATTCAAAAAAGCAAAAAAAAATAAAAAAAAAGCCTATATCTCCTGGTATTCCCAGGCAGTCTCCCATCCAGGTCCTAATCAGGTCCGACCCTGCTTAACTTCTGAGATCAGGTGCTTGCATTGTGGTATGGCTTTAGGCATGAATAGCAGTGAACTTGGGGCTCTTAGCTTTTTTCATTCTACTTCGGGACTGGCCATAGTAAGCGAGAGAAGCCAATTAAATTAACCTAAAGCAAAACAAAAATATTTTTAAAAAGCCTACAGCACCTGGGATTCCCAGGCAGTCTCCCAACCAGGTACTAACTAGGCCCAATCCTGCTTAAATTCTGAAATATGACAGGATCAGGTGCTTTCAGGGTAGTATGGCCATAGGCATTAAGAGCACTGACTTTGGGGCTCTTAGTTTTTTCATTCTACTTCAGTGCTGTCCATGGTAAGTGAGACAAGCCACCCTCATTCACCTAAAGCAAAAAAAAGCCTACATCACCTGGTATTCCAAGGCGGTGTCCCATTCAGGTACTAACCAGGCCTGACCCTGCTTAACGTCGGAGATCAGGTGCTTTCAGGGTGGTATGGACTTAGGCATGAACAGCACAGAATTTGGGGCTCTTAGCTTTTTTCATTCTACTTCAGTGCTGTCTAAAGTAAGCAAGACAAGCCTCTCTCATTCACCAGAGCAAGACAAAAAATCACCTACTGCACCTGGCCGTCTCCAATCCAGGTACTAACCAGGCTTAACCCTGCTCACCTTTTGACATCAGAAGGATCAGGTGCTTTCATGGTGGTATGTCCATAGGCATTAAAAAGCTCTGACTTTGGGGCTCTTAGCTTTTTTCATTCTACTTCAGTGCTGTCCATAGTAAGCAAGACAAGCCGCCCTCATTCAACTAAAGCAAAACAAAAAACAAAAAAGCCTATATCTCCTGGTATTCCCAGGCGGTCTCCCATCCAGGTGCTAATCGGGTCAGACCCTGCTGAACTTCTCAGATCAGGTGCTTTCAGGGTGGTATGGCCTTAGGCATGAATAGCAGTGAATTTGGGGCTCTTAGATGTTTTCATTCTACTTCAGTGCTTTCCAAAGTAATTGAGACAAGCCGCCCTCATACAACTAAAGCAAAACCAAAAACACAAAAAAGCCTACATCTCCTGGTATTCCCAAGCGATCTTCCATCCAGGTACTAACCATGCCCGACCCTGCTTAAAGTTTGAGATGAGGTGCCTTCAGGGTGGTATGGCCTTAGGCATGGACAGCACTGAATTTGGGGCTCTTAGCTTTTTTCATTCTAATTCAGTGCTGTCCACAGTAAGCGGGAAAAGCCTCCCTCATTCACCTAAAGCAAAACAAAAAAAACAACAGAAAGTCTGCTACACCTGGTCTTCCCGGCAGTTTCCCATCCAGGTACTAACTAGGCATAACCCTGCTCAATTATTGACATCAGAAGGATCAGGTGCTTTCATGGTGGTATATCCATAGGAATTATAAACACTGAATTTGGGGTTCTTAGCTTTTTTCAATCTACTTCAGTGCTGTCCAAAGTAAGCGAGATAAGCCACCCTCATTCACCTAAAGCAAAACAAAAAAATACAAAAAATGGCAACAGCACCTGGGATTCCCAGGCGGTCACCCAACCAGGTACTAACAAGGCCCAAACCTGCTTAACTTCTGAAATGTGACGGGATCAGGTGCTTTTAGGGTGGTATGGCCATAGGCATAAAGAGCACTAACTTTGGGGCTCTTTGGTTTTTTCATTCTACTTCAGTGCTGTCCAAAGTAAGCGAGACAAGCCACTCTCATTCAACTAAAGCAAAACATAAAAACAAAAAAGTCTACATCACCTGATATTCCCAGGCGTTGTCCCATCCAAGTACTAATCAGGCCCGACCCTGCTTAACGTCTGAGATCAGGTGCTTTCAGGGTGGTATGGACTTAGGCATGAATAGCACAGAATTTGGGCCTCTTAGCTTTTTTCATTTTATTTCAGTGGTGTCCAAAGTAAGTGAGATAAGCCACCCTCATTCACCTAAAGCAAAACAAAAAAAGCCTAGTACACCTGGTCTTTCCAGGCGGTCTCCCATCCTTACTCACAGAAGAGTGGAGAGGGTCAGTAACTCTCCACTACCCCAAATCCCCTAATATAGAAAGTTAATACTAAGAGGGGTAGAGAGAAGAAAAACAATACAAGCAGAGTGATGAACATGCAGTGGCACAAATCATGTGTTTAGAAAACTGCCCTCACTCACACACAATTGTGTGTGACATGCTTCATCACCGGGTCTGCTAACAAAACATCCTGGCGTAGCCACGCACAGGATGGAGCATAGGGAGGGGGAAAACATCCCTCTTTAAACTGCCAATAGGATGGGGAGCGTTATAGAGAATGTCAGGTTCCCAAAACACACCTCCTTAAACTTCATTGGCAGTTTAAGTAGGGGTATTTTGGGAACCTTACATTCTCTATAACACTTCCCATCCTTCACTATTTTAATCCTGGCCTTGGACCCATGAATAAAGGGTTCTGGAAGGGTATCCACAAGCCAGTTTTAAGCACTTTCCGTCGCTGCACTTTTTTCTATCACTGTACCCAGTCACAGGGTAATACACACTTTGTTATCACTGTTTGTCACTTTTGTGTGTCCCTATGCTCCATACTGTGCGTGGCTACGCCAGGATGTTTTGTTAGCAGACCCGATGATGAAGCATGCCACACACATTTGTGTGTGAGTGAGGGCAGTTTTCTAAACACACGATTTGTGCCACTGCATGTTCATCACTCTGCTTGTATTGTTTTTCTTCTCTCTACCCCTCTTAGTGTTAACAACTAACCAGTCCTAACCCTGCTCAACTTTTGGCATCAGAAGGATCAAGTGCTTTCATGGTGGTATATCCATAGGCATTAAAAACACTGACTTTGGGGCTCTTGGCTTTTTTCATTCTACTACATTGCTGTCCAGAGTAAGCAAGACAAGACAAGCCAACCACATTCAACTAAAGCAAAACAAAAAAGCCTACATCTCCTGGTATTCCCAGGCGGTCTCTCATCCAGGTGCTAATCAGGTCTGACCCTGCTTAACTTCTGAGATCAGGTGCTTTCGGGGTGGTATGGCCGTAGTTCGTGCTTTAAATAGGCTGGTACTCAGAGGTTCTGAGTACAGGGCACTTCTTATTTCCATCACTAGAGTACCGGCACATCTCTACTGCCGTGGAGATTACCGGTACTCATGAAGGGTATGCGCATTGGCCTCGGGTGGTGGTAGTCTGTCTCTTTGACAGCTAAATCACTTTTATAGCTCTGAGCTGAGCCACCACTGAACTATTCAGCATGGGCTCATTTGCATGATCTCCTGGTGTTCACCATCATGCTGTGTTGCAAGTAATCGAGGCAGCCCAGTGACAGCACAATGAGGAAAGCCATGGGAGTTTAAAAGGGCTTTAAGCCCACCTGATTCTTTTGTGTGAGTGTCTGCTTTTGTTTGTCTGTTTGCCTTCCTGTGTCAGCGTGTTTTTGTGTGAGATAAAAGGGAGAGAAATATTACAAAATAAGGAAATGTTAAAATATCACTGTGTTTGACTTTCTTTTTGTATAACAGATTAACCTGTTCTGTTTATAGAAACACATTTCTCGTGTTTTGATATCTGTTGCAACTAGTATATGTCAATAAACGTTGCATGTTTTGCCTTTAGCCCCGCCCCTAGCCTCGCCTACTCGCCACATTTAAGTGAGTACCTGCATTTTTTTTTCAATTTAAAGCACTGGCCGTATGCATAAAGAGCACTGAATTTTGCGCTCTTAGCTTTTTTCATTCTACTTCAGTGTTGTCCATTGTAAGGAAGACAAGCCACCCTCATTCACCTAAAGCAAAAAAAAAAGCCTACTTCACCTGGTATTCCCAGACGGTCTCCCATCCAGGTACTAACCAGGCCTGACCCTGGTTAACTTTTGAGATCAGGTGCTTAAAGGGTGGTATGGACGTGGGCATGATTAGAACTGGAATTGGGGCTCTTAACTTTGTTCATTCTACTTCAGTGTTGTCCCTAGTAAGTGAGACAAGCCAACCTCATTCAACTAAAGCAAAGCAAAAAGCTTACATCAACTGGTATTCCAAGGCGGTCATCCAATCCAGGTGCTACTCAGTCCCAACCCTGCTTAACTTCTGAGATCAGACGAGATCTGGTGCTTTATGGGTATTATGGCCATAGGCATAAAGAGCACTGACTTTATGGCTTTTAGCTTTTTTCATTCTATTTCAGTGCTGGCCGTGGTAAGTGAGACAAGCCACCCGCATTCAAGCAAAACAAAAAAACACAAAAAAAGCCTACAGCACCTAGTATTCCCAGGCGGTCTACCATCCAGGTACTGACCAGGCTCAATCCTCCTGAACTTCTGACATCTGAAGGATCAGGTGCTTTCAAGGTGGTATGTCCATAGGAATTAAGAACACTGACTTTGGGGTCTCCTTCCTAGCTTTTATCATTCCACTTCAGTGCTGTCCATAGTAAGCGAGACAAGCCACTCTCATTTACCTACAGCAAAAAAAAGCCTACATCTCCTGGTATTTCCAGGCGGTCTCCCATCCATGAACTAACCAGGCAAGACCCTGCTTAACTTCTGAGATCAGATGCTTTCAGGAAAGTATGGCCATAAGTATGAAGAGCACTGACTTTGAGGCTCTTAATATTTTTCATCCTACTGCAGTGCTGGCAAAAGTAAGTGAGACAACCCACCCTCATTCATCTAAAGCAAAAACAAAAAACAACAAAAAGCCTACAGCACCTGATATTCCCACTCATTCTCCTATCCAAGTACTAACCAGGCCCGACCATGCTTAACTTCTGAGATCAGACAATCTCAGGTGCTTTCAGGGTGGTATGGCAGCAGACATGAAGAGCACTGACTTTAGGGCTCTTAGATTTTTTCCTACTACTTCATGTGCTGGCCATAGTAAGCGAGCCAAGCCACTCTAATTCACCTAAAGCAAAACAACAACAAACAAGGTCTACAGCACCTGGTATTCCCAGTAAGTCTCCCATCCAGGTACAAACCAGGCCCAACCCTGATTATGTTCTGAGATCAGGTGCTTTCAGGGTGGTATGGCCGTAGGCATAAAGAGCACTTACTTTCAGGCTTTTAGCTTTTTTCATTCTATTTCAGTGCTGTCCAAAGTAAGTGAGGCAAGCCATCCGCATTCACCTAAAGCAAAACAAAAAAACACAAAAAAAGCCTACAGCACCTGGTATTCCCAGGCGGTCTCCCATCCAGGAACTAACCAGGCTGAACCCTCCTTAACTTCTGACATCTGAAGTATCAGATGCTTTCAGGGTGGTATGTCCATAGGAATTAAGAACACTGACTTTGGGGCTCTTAGCTTTTATCATTCCACTTCAGTGCTGTCCATAGTAAGAGAGACAAGCCACTCTCATTTACCTAAAGTAAAACAAAAAAACTAAAAGCCTACATCTCCTGGTATTCCCAGGCGGTCTCCCATCCTTGTACTAACCGGGCAAGACCCTGCTTAACTTCTGATGTCAGATGCTATCAGGGAGGTATGGCCATAAGCATGAAGAGCACTGACTTTGGGGGTCTTATAATTTTTCATCCTACTTCAGTGCTGACCATAGTAAGCGAGACAACCCACCCTCATTCACCTAAAGCAAAACCAAAAAAAACAAAAAGCCTACAGCACCTGATATTCCCAGGCATTCTCCTATCCAAGTACTAACCAGGCCTGACCCTGCTTAACTTCTGACACCAGACAAGCTCAGGTGCTTTCAGGGTGGTATGGCAGCAGACATGAAGAGCACTGACTTTAGGGCTCTTAGGTTTTTTCCTTCTACTTCATGTGCTGGCCATTGTAAGCGAGCCAAGCCACCCTCATTCACCTAAAATAAAACAGCAAAAAGCTTACAGTACCATGTATTCCCAGGAAGTCTCTCATTCAGGTACTAACCAGGCCCAACACTGCTTAGCTTCTTGGATCAGACAAAATAAGGTGCTTTCAAGGTCGTTTGGCGGTAAGCATGAAGAGCACTGACTTTGGGGCTCCTCGTTTTTTCATTCTACTTCAGTGCTGGCCATAGTAAGATAAACAAGGCACCCTCAATCACCTAAAGCAAAGAAAAAAGCTTTCAGCACCTGGTATTCCCAGGTGGTCTCCCATCCAGGTACTAACCGGGCCCAAAGCTGCTTAATGTCTGAGATCAAACGAGATCAGGTGCTTTCAGTGTGGTATGGTTATAGGCATGAAAAGCACTGACTTTGAGGCTCTAGCTTTGGGGCTCTTAGCTTTTTTCATTCTACTTCAGTGCTGACCATGGTAAGCTAGACAAGGCACCCTCTTCACCTAAAGCAAAACAAAAAACCAGCCTTCAGCACCTGGTATTCCCAGGAGGTCTCCCATGTTATGTTATGTTATGTTATAAAGTTTTTGTATAGCGCCTATCACCGCCGGTCTCTAAGCGTTTAAACAGAAAGAACATAACATGCTGTCACCCCAAAACCCTCTGCCATCTCTGATTAGGCCAGAGGTATTGCCTTTTTAAATAGGTACGTCTTCAATTTCTTCCTGAAGGAAAGTAGCTGTGAATCTTCCTTCAGACTGGCCGGTAGCTCATTCCAAAGTTGCGGAAGAATCACAGAGAAAGCTCTGCCTCCTTTAGTTTTTAGTTTAAATCTGGGTTGAGTCAGATTGGAGGTCTGACCTGAGCGCAGAGTTCTGCCGGGAACATACCTCCTCAGGTGCTGCTTAATGTACTCTGGGGCTTTACCAAAGAGTGCCTTATGGGCCACACAGAGACATTTAAACTGAACCCTGAGCTTCACAGGCAGCCAGTGCAGCTTCCAAAGGAGTGGGGTTGCATGTGAGTTTCTCGGTAGAGAAAAAATCAATCTAGCTGCGTCGTTCTGCACGACCTGCAACTTCCTCAGCAACTTCTGTGGAAAACCAAGATACAGAGCGTTGCCATAATCTAGCCTCGAGATGACTGTAGCAGAGACGATGGTTTGTCGGGTGGAGGCTGAAAGAATAGGGGTCAGCTTGCGTAATTGCCTCAACACACCCATGCAAGAGCCTACCACAGCCGAAACTTGGGGGGCCATGGTAAGATCTGCATCGATCTTTAGACCTAGACTTTTTACCATCGTACCGGGAGTAGGAGTTTTTCCAAATTCTGGGGGCCAGTACAGATCACCCCAAGGATTTGCCTGGTTGGTGAACACCAGTACCTCCGTTTTCTCAGCATTCACCTTCAAGAGGTTGTTGGTCATCCAATTGACCGTGAATCTGAGCAAGTTCCTCACTGACTCCTGAGCCTCCCTTGTATCTTCCAGCTGCACCAGCAGCTGGGTGTCATCTGCATAGTTAAAGATTTCACAATTCCTACGCATGAGCCCCTCCATCAGTGGTTGTAGGTAGATGTTAAAAAGTAAGGGGGAAAGTGCGGACCCTTGGGGCACACCCCATGTCACCTCACTAATCCCTGACAGCTGATCCCCCATCTGTACCCTCTGAGTACGTCCTGACAGGAAGGATTCTAGCCACTTGAGCGCCTGTCCTGTTATCCCCAGCTTAGCGATACGGTCCAGCAAGATGGTATGGCTGACCGTATCAAAAGCTGCAGACAGGTCTAACAGAATCGGGGCGCCTGGCTGTTTCTTGTCTGCCCTGACTCTCAGCGCATCGGTGACCGTGGCCATAACTAGTTCTGTACTATGCTGTGGCCGGAAACCAGCCTGCCTGGCATGGAGTAGATGGTGTTCCTCCAGAAAGCTGGCTAAGGTGTTCAGGACGTGTTTTTCTAAGATCTTACTCAGGAGTGGCAGCTGGGAGATAGGCCTATAGTTTTTCAGTACCTTAACATCGGCTCCCGCTTTCTTGAGTGAGGTGCTAACAAGGCCCGACCCTGCTTCACTTATGAGATCAGACTAAATAAGGTGCTTTCAGGGTGGTATGGTCCTAGGCATGAAGAGCACTGACTTTGGGGCTCTTAATTGTTTTCATTCCACTTCAATGCGGGCCATAGTAAACGAGACAAGCCAGCCTCATTCACATGAAGCAAAAAAGAAAAAAGCCTACAGCACCTTGTATTTCCAGGCAGTCTCCCATCCAGGTACTAACCCGGCCCAAACCTGCTTAACTTCTGAGATCAGAGAAGCTCAGACAAACTCAGGTGCTTTCAAGGTGGTATGGCAACAGGTATGAAGAGCACTGACTTTGGGACTCTTAGATTTTTTTAATTCTACATCAGTGCTGGTCATAGTAGGAGAGACAAGCCACCCGCATTCACCTAAAGCTAAAAAAAAAAAATCTGCAGCACCTGGTATTCCAAGGCAGTGTCCCATCCAGGTACTAACCAGGGAACACCCTGCTTAACTTCTGAGATCAGATGAGATCAGGTGATTTCAGGGTGGGATGTCCGTATGGATGAAAAATTTGCAGCTCTTAGATTTTTTCAGTCTTCTTCAGTGCTGGCCATAGTATTCGCGACAAGCCACCCTCATTCACCTAAAGAAAAGAAAAAAGACTACTGCACCTGGAATTCCCAGATTTCCAGGCGGTTTCACATTCAGGTATAACCAGGCCCGACCATGCTTAACTTCTGAGATCAGATGCTTTCAGGGTGGTATGGGCCATAGGCATGAAGAGCACTGACTTTGGGGCTCTTAGATTTTTTCATTCTTCATCAGTGCTGGCCATAGTAAGCGAGACAAGCCACCCCCATTAACCTAAAGCAAAACAAATAGCCTATACCACCTGGCATTCCCAGGTGATCCGCCATCCAGGTACTAACCAGGACCGACCCTGCAAAACCTATTAGATCAGATGAGTTTAGACACTTTCAAGGTATTATGGCAGTAGGTATGATTTTGACTGACTTTGGGGCTCTTGGTTTTTTCATTCTACTTCAGTGCTGGCCATAGTAAGCGAGACAAGCCAGCCTCGTTCCCCTAAAGCAACAAAAAAATAAAATGCCAATAGCTCCTGGCATTACTAGGCGGTATCCCATCCGGGTACCAACCAGGCCCGACCATGCTTACCTTCTGAGATCAGACAAGATCAGGTGCTTTCAGGGTGGTATGGCAAGAGGCACGAAGCGCAATGACTTTGGGTTCTTAGCTTTTTTCATTCTATTTCAGTGTTGGCCACAGTAAGTGAGACAAGCCACCATCATTTACCTAAAGCAAAACCAAATAATAACAAAAAGCCTACATACCTGGTATTCAGAGGCAGTCTCCCATCCAGGTACTAACCTGGCCCGACCCTGATTATCTTCTGAGATCAGGTACTTTCAGGGTGGTATGGCCATAGGCATGAAGAGCACTAACTTTGGGGTCTTAGCTTTTTCATTCTTCTTCAGTGCTGGCCATAGTTGTATTTATTTATTTGAAAGGTTTTATATCGCACTTGGTAGACCCGGAGGTATCAGAGCGCTTTACTTGAGTATCAGACCATAGTTACAGGTTACATCGTTACAATGGGGAAACAGTTATTAGAGCGTAGCTACATAGTTACATGTTAGGTTGAGACAAGCAATAAGGACAATATGCGTGAGGGAAAAAGCAGGCAAGGCGAGAGATTCAGGGGAGAGGGGGTAGGAGCAGGGGAAGTAGACAGCGAATGAAGGAGGAATAGAAGAGGGTGAGGGTGAGAGACACAGCATGAACAAAGAGGGGTAGGGTGACGGGGGCACAAACCGGTAGACAAGTAAGAGCTCCGTACAAAGTCCAGTAAGCTGTGATCCCAGGGGTAGTGGTATCATTCCCCCAACTCCGTTGTGAGAGGCTTCCTTTACGCAGTGGACTCTCTCAGAGGGGTCTCTGAGACTCCAAGGCCTACCTACTGGATCCTTCCCCAAAAAGAGGAAAAGGAGTGCTTTGGCAAGGGGTGCAATACCATACCACAACTGTGAGTGGCTCACTTGGCGCTGTGGACTCTCTCAGAGGGATCACTGAGACTCCAGAGTATAAGTAATTGAATCTTTCCCCAACAAGGGGCGAAGGAGTGCTTAGTTAAAGGGCACAAGAAACAGGGGTTAGGCGGTGTAACAGGCAAAGGGAAAGATTAAGGGGATAGGGGATAGGGACAGAGTAGGTAGACAAAGAATGAAAGAGGGAAAGCGGTAGGGGAGGGTGAGAAAGAGCACGAAGGGAGGGTGAAGGGGGCACAAACTGGTAAAAACCTCATCCAATGTCCGGTAAGCTGTGATCCCACGGGAAGTGGTATCGTTTGTGCTGCTCTGTCTTCCAAGTCCGAAGTGCAGCCCTCCACATTTTCCAGTCTCTTGTTGTGGCGGTCGATGCGCTCACCCATTCCATCAAGTCACTTGTCAAGGGAGTCAAATCTGGTGTTGAGCGCCTTGAATCTGGAGCAAAGTTCTAACAGCAGGGCTGAGTTGTTCGGAGGTACAGAGCCGCCGGTTCCACCAGCTGCTGATTCCGAAGCCATTGAGGTGGGTTGCCAGGCGGTCGTCATTGAAATGGGGTCGAAGTTGAGTTCTTTAGGCACCATTCCCAACAGGCGTAGTACGTTCTGTTTGGGTGGCTCTTAGTGATGTAATAGATGGCTCAAAGCGTAGTGGTGTTTGCTTATTTTGTAACAGGCATGTTGATCTGCTTTCTGGCTCCTCCAGTGACTGGTCCTGCTGGTCAAAATACTCCTCGCCCCTGAGTTTCTCTGGCAGTAACCCTTGGGTTGATTGGGGCACTCTGTCTTATCACCAGGTAGGGGATGGGTGCCCCAGTGCAATGTGCCAGTGTCTGTCAGGCCCGCGCTGTACTCCAGCTCCTGTAGCTCCATAGTAAGAAAGACAAGCCACCCTCATTCACCTAAAGCAAAACAACAACAAAAATAAAGCCTACAACCCTAGTATTCTCAGGTGGTCTCCCAGCCAGGTACTAACCAGGCTTGACCCTGCCTTACGTCTGAGATCAGATGAGATTAGGTACTTTCAGGGTGGGATGGCCTTAGGCACGAAAAGCACTGACTTCGGGCCCTTGGCTTTTTCATTCTACGCCAGTGCTGGCAGTAGTAAGCGAGACAAGCCACCCTCATTCACCTAAAGCAAAACAACAAAAAGCCTACACCACCTGGGATCCCCAGGCGGTCTCCCATCCAGGTACTAACCAGTCCTAACCCTGATTAACTTATGAGATCAGATGCTTTCAGGGCAGTCCCAGAGACCACCACTACCCAAGTGGAAAATGAAACAAAAGAGCGGGACTGCTTGCCCCCCTCCTGGAGCCAATGATGGCTGTGGGGACGCCACACCCCGGGGCCCACTCCTGCTATGTACCGGGGGTGCCCAGCACTGGACTTGGATGTTTGTTATGGCTTGGCGGGAGCTTTATCAATCCCACCATGCCAGCAAACTGTGCTCCGCTTTGAGCAAGTAAGAGCATATGACTCTTGCTTGCTCAAAGCGAAGCACAATTGCATTGACAGAGAGGGAGCTGCATGTTAACAGCTCCCTCTCTGTCAAAGCAATGCCAGCTCCTGCAGGAGGCAGGGAGCCATCAGGGACTGCTGGGACCTTGCGGCTCCCTCTCGGTCCCCAACATTGCTAAGTAGGTGCTGTGGGTGGGATCAGGGTACCCACACTAGAGGCTGGGCCCTGTGGGATGGAGTTCTTGCGGCTGAAATTGGCCAAGGAGTGGGGCCACTCAGACCCCATCCCTTTAATGTAGTAATAAAAATCAAAAAAAGAAGGCCAGGCCCTGGGGCCTCCCGCCCTTATTCAAAATAGGCCTGGCCCTGGGGGATCGGGCCTCTGGGGTAAGAAATGCCCCCCTGGGAAGGCCCCCATCCCTAAAAAATTATATATATATTAAAAAATACCAGCAATACACAGGAGGCCATGCCCCCTTTCTTCAGAACTCTGCAAATGCACCTCCTGGCACTCTGATGATTGAGGGATAAAGTCCCCTTGGATGATGATGGTCATTGGGGGCCAACAATTTATTTATTTATTAGCATTTATAAAGCGCAGCATATACCCTAAGGTGTCTTGGCGCTGATAAATTTGCCAGCTTAATGTTGAGTAAGCCGCCATGCTCGGACCTCTGTTACCTCCTGTTACCTCCTGTTACCTCCAGTAAGTCCCACACAGCCCGTTTGCTGAGAGGACTTCGGAGGCCATGCCTCCTTTCTCCACCACTATGCAAACGCGCCCCTCGTGCACTGCTGGTGGGGGGATGAAATCCCTTTTGCTTGTGAGGGTCCTTTGGGGCCAACTACCCCTCGTGTTACCACCAGTAATTTCACAGAGCGTGATTGGTGTGAGGACTTCGGAGGCCATGCCCCCCTTCTTTACCACTCTACAAATGAGCCTACTGGTGCAATACTGGTTGGGGGATGAAGTCCTCTTGGATGCTGAGGGAACTTGGGGTCCAAGAAGCCATCCTGTTACTGATTATGACTCATTACTACATGAGTCAGTACATCACGTGGCATTACAACGAGGTTGTTACAACAACGCGTTGTTACCACGCAATGCCATTACTACGCAAGTCATTACATCGACTTGCAATAGATGGCACGCTGACATTAGAAATATATAATTTACCATTCCAACTCCAGTCTACGCAACAGTAGGGAAGGTGTTGGAATAGTAAACGATACTATTTTTAATGTTTGCGCACCATCTACTGCAAGTCGATGTAAGGACTTGCGTAGTAATGGAATTGTGTGCTAACAACGCGGTTGTTGTAACGACTGCGTTGTAATGGCATCGTGGTGTAATCACCGCGATGTAAAGGTTGTTTCCCCGTTACCTCCAGTAAGTCCCTTACAGCTGGATTCTTGAGAGGTGGTCGGAGGCCCCACGACCTTAATTCACCACTCTGCAAACAAGACTACCAGTTAAAAAAAAACATGGAAATGCATTTAAAAAATGAAAGGTTACAGAAAACAGATTTTTTTTCAAACTTAGAAATTGACTAATAAAAAACAAAGGTTATAGGGACATTATAATTAGGAAATACAATTTAAAAAACCCCAGAAATTCACAGAAAAAAACAAAGGTTATAGGGACGTATAGTTAGGCCCAGATTTTCCTCGTACCAAGCAGTGAAGTTTAGCAGTTATAGTTAACTGAGCTAACTATAACTTACACCTCTGCAATGCACTGCTTATGATCTCACAAATTGCATCACTCATGACATGGTCAGTGAGATCACTAATGACATCACTGATGATGGTTCAAATGACATCACTGATGACATCATCCACAGAACCACTCACACCCCTTACAACCTCTGGAACACCCACTCACATACCCATACAATCACTCACATACCCATTCATACACCCATACCAGTACTCACATACACACTTACTCACTATAGAGCCACTCACACAACCACTCACTCATCTATACAGCGACTCACGTAGCCACTCACTCACCCATACAGCTAGTCAAACACCCACTTATTTACCTACAGTCATCACCCACTCACTCCCCCATACAGCTTTGCAACACAATCTTTGGCTTTTTTTTGCAAGAAGGACTTTTCGTGGAGATATATATATCATATGAAATCTTTGAATTCATATGTCCAGGACACAAGTGATTTCCTGCGCAAAATTGAAGAGATTGAGTGGAAATCAGATTTCCTCCTAGTGACATTGGACGTGAGTTCCCTGTATACTTGCATTAAACATAGGGATGGCCTGCGAGCATGCGAATATTATTTAAGCAGCAGGCCAATGGAATTAACCCACCATACAAAAATGCTCCTGGAAATGCTATCCTTCTGTCTAGAGAATAATTATTTTATGTTCAATGGCCATTTTTTTCAGCAGGTCCAGGGTGTAGCCATGGGGGCCAGTTTCTCCCCAAGTTATGCATGCCTCTTTATGGGGTGGTGGGAGGAACTGGTCCTCAGGCGCAAATATATGAACTATTGTACATCCAATATAGTCTCTTGGCTTCGTTTCATTGATGATCTTTTTATAGTGTGGCATGGATCTGAAGACAGTGTTTTAAATTTTATACAGGAAATAAATGTGAATGATCTTAACTTGAATTTTACTTCTAGTATTAGCAAGGAATCGGTGACATTCTTAGATGTGCAGGTTTTTTATCTAACAATGTTCTTAGTACTACCCTTTTTATAAAACCAACGGCGGGAAACACTTTATTACATGCAACGAGTGCCCATCCACAACATTTGATCAAATCAATACCATACGGTGAGATGCTTCGCATCCGCCGTATTTGTAGTAATGATGAAGATATGATCATGAAACAACAAGAAAGTTTATCTAGATTTGTGGATAGAGGATACAGCACTAGGACAGTAGAAACCGCCATAAGTGATCTCCTAAAGTACAACCCGAAAATAAGTCCTATTCAGAGTGTAGATACTAACTCAGTTCGGTTAGTACTGACATACTCCAAACAGGAAAAGGAACTAAGGAGTATAGTCAGATGAAATTGGTACTTTGTGCAGGATGACCCCATTATTGGAGATTTGATGCCCGCCAATCCATCGATAACCTATTGTAAAGGTATGAGTCTGGATACAATTCTTTCTAAAAAAAAGCCAGGAAAGTCTTGGAAAAGAACCCTGGCGGCCTACCAGTAGGGGGTTCTACAAATGTCTCACATGTAAAGCATGTCAACATGGTGTGAACACTAAGAAATACACCACTGTTATCCCAAGGGCAACCAGGGAGATTAAGCAACACCTTACATGTAAGACAGAGTACTGTGTGTACATCCTGGAGTGTGATTGCCATTTGAAATATGTAGGCAGCACGAAGCTGCAGGTTCATAAAAGAATCTTGCAGCATCTGCGTGCTATAACTAATAAAGACCAGAGTTATCCGGTTGCGAGGCATTTTGAGGCATGTCATAACAGTAAATCTCAATGCTTAAAATACTACGCAATCGAATCCATCCCAGTAACAAAAAGAGGAGGGGATAGGGAGGCATGCATGCGAAGAACTGAAACGAACTACATCCTGGAATTCGATTCCAAATGGCCTGGAGGATTGAACACCACAGAAGACCTTCACACATATTTGTAATAGAAATAAAAAATCTTTTACATGTGAGGTCGTTAATGGGAATGTAGGATAGGAAGAGAAGATATATATCATTCAACATTATGGTTAGGACAAATAGGAAATTTGGGTACTACATTGCTATGTTTGCACGTTTTGTATTTAAACATATTTATTCTTTTTAAACGATTAGAGTTTTAATTGAAAACATATTACAAGTGCAATGTATATACAATGACCCATGATTGATTTTAGCCGTCTTTTAGATATTAGGGTAGATTTTATCCATATGTCTTTTAGATAGGTATGAGTCATGTCACCGATATCCTTTTATATTAGGTTTGTTCTTATAATGTTGTTTTAATTCATTTTTTACTTCACCATCAATAAGGTGTTGTGTAAATGAATTGATTTTGATATATTTCTAATCACATGAAGTACTGTATGAATTATTATGAAATTGTCTCTCTGATATCATTATATATATGAATTCCCCTCCTAATCTATCTATTGTAACAGTAAATAATGAATTGAACCAGTATACTTATTAATTGGACAATTGATATTTATTCGTGGTTTTATTATCTTTTATAAGCATGAGTCACTTTAGCTGTATTGCACTACTGCACTAGGCCACTTTAGTATTATCATTGAACGGGACCCTTCTTTGAATGACAAATAACATAGAAAGGACATAATATGTATTTAGGTGCTTAGCTAGAAATAGTAGTCTTTTTGGGTATGACTTGTCTACAGTGTTAAGTGACTCAAACAATGCTTATACATGTACATATATTTCTTGTGCAGTTCTATTATAATTTATAATGATTATTATGAAGTTTCATTAGTTTTTGAAATAATAGAACTTTTTAGTTTCTTTAACAAATTTATATTTTATGCACGTTATGGTGAGCACGTGTTAATTTTTAAATTTAAAACGCATGTCATATGGACACAGTTCAAATGAGTTATGTTTCGGAATAGGGAACTAGCATTTAAGCTGGTAGTACAAATGTGAAAGAAACATGTTATTATTGTTGTCCAAACATAACAATTGACATTTGAAGTGATTTATAAACTGTCTTTTGCATAAATAAGCTACTGTATTTATACGGATAGAAGTGAGATATTGCATTTGACTTTTTTATGGTATTTATACTGAAAGTATTTTTTCTATGTCCAGTCAGACATGTGATGCACTTGCACTTTAAAATGGGCTGAGCATATTGCATTGTCATGTTACCAAGGCCGCAGGGACGGTCGAAACGCGTCATGACTAGCTGTTTATTTGGGAAATAAACTGTATGCTGCAACAAAGTTGGTTCATGCCTTGTATTTCACCTGAGGGGTGGAGCGCTGCGAGGTATTGCAGATATATATATATATATATATATATATATATATATATATATATATATATATATATATATTGACTGAAAAACATAGGTTTCAGGGATGTTATAGTTAGTTGGACATTTCACTCATACAAAACCAGAGAAACGTGACCCTTATAGTTAGTTGACTAACTATAACTTGCACCCCACAATGCACTGCTGATTATGTCACATATTACATCACTCAAAACATGGTCAGTGACGTCACTGATGACATCTCAAATGACATCACTGATGACATCATCCATGTGATCATCTGATGCACCTCCTCACAACCTAATATAAACTTTGATACACCCACTGAAAAATTCAGACTACCATTCTCAAAACCATAGACACACCAATGGCGACTGGCTGGGTAATTGAAGGACTGAATTAGTATTGTCTGGGTGAATAGAGGAGTGCACAAGTAGTGCATGGGTGATTGGAGCAGTGCATGAGGAGTGCCTGGGTTATTGCATGAGTGGATGAGTAGTACCTGAGTGATTGGAGGAGTACATGGATAGTGCGTGGGTGATTTTGTAAGTGCTTGGCTAATTGGGTGATTGCATGAGTGCAAGGATAATGTCTGGGTGATTGTAGGAGTGCATGGGTAATGCCTGGGTGATTGCATGAGTGCATTGGTAGTGCCTGTGTGATTGGAGAAGTGCATGGGTAGTGCCTTGGTGATTGCATGAGTGCATGGGTAGTGCCTGGATGATTGGAGGTATACAAGCATAGTGCATGGTGATTTTATAAGTGCATGGCTAGTGACCGGGTGGTTAGAAGAGTGCATGGGTAGTGTATGGGTGATTGGAGCAGTGAATGGATAGTGCCTGTATTATTGCATGAGCTAATGAGTAATACCTGGGTGATTGGAGGAGTGCATGGGTAGAGCGTGGGTGATTTTGAAAATACTTAGTTCCTGACTGAGTGATTGCATTAGTGCAGAGGTGATGTATGGCTGCTTGGAAGAATGCATGGGTAATGCTTGATTGATTTTACAAGTGCATGCTTAATGCCTGGGTAAATACATGAGTTTATTGGTAATATCTGGATGATTGCTTGAATACATGGTTAGTGCCAGGGTCATAGTATAAGTGCCCGGGTACTGCCTGGATGGTTAGAGGACTGCAAGGATAATGCATGGAGATTTCATAAGTACTTGAGTATTGGCGGAGTGATTGGGTAAGTACATGGTACTGGCTGGGTGATTGTAGGTGTGCATAGGGTAGTGCATGAGTGATTGGAGCAGTGCATGGTTAGTGCCTGGGTTATTGCATAAGTGCATGAGTAGTGCCTGGGTAAAAGCAGGAGTACATGTGTAGTGCCTTCATGATTTTCTAAGTGCATGGGTATTGCTTGGTTGATTTTACAAGTGCATGCTTAATGCCAGGGTAATTACATGAGTGTACAAGTAATGTCTGGATGATCGCTTGACTGGGATGAATGTTTTGCCATTGTGCAATATTCCGTCCATCATCTTGTTTGTTTGGATGATTGCTTGAATACATGATTAGTGTCTAGGTCATTGTATGAGTACATGGGTACTGCCTGGATGATTAGAGGACTGCAAGGATAGTGCATGGTGATTCTATTTTATTTTAGTGCTTGGGTATTAGCGGAGTCACGGAAAAGCATGTTCCCACCCACATCCTAATATGGCGTGTCTAACAGGCACCACCACCATATGAAACCCTTTTCCGCCCGGTCAACGAGTTGACCGGGCGGAAAAGCGGCAGACGGTCTTTCCGTCCGCCGCAGTCCCCCCGTCAAAGTAATATGACGGATGGAAATGGGCGGCGGGAGAAATGGGTGGCGGGCAGGGAAGGATGTCGGGCGGATCGCCACCGCCCGCATGGAGGTGGCGATCCGCCCGACATCCTAATGGGGCCCTAAGTGTTAATTGTGAAAAACCAGTACATATATCCAAAAGATGCCGAATGCCAGAAGCAGTATGGATTTTAGTTTTATCAGTTGTCAATTTTTCAAAAATATTATGCAACCAAGGAAAAAATCTTTTTTCTGGATTCTCCATAATTTGATGAAGATTTTCATGAAAAAACATGTTGTTCAGAAATACATTAGCATAGCAGTTGATACCTGAACTATTTTCTAATTGGTATCCTACAATATCATCAACAGTGTCCATTTTCATTTTGTTTGCAGCCTCAACATTCTCTTAAATTGTGTTCTTCTTTCCAACCTCACTAGAGTGTTTCTCATATGTTCATTTTGGACATACTACACGCTTTTCATATATGGGATATTCACCCAAGTTAGGAGCATACAGTCTTCTTAAAAGATTATACTCTCTTACACAATTTGTATCTGCACTAACCTTTCTCTCATCAAATCAATCAAATACAACCCAGATAATGTTCTTACTCAAGACAATGCAACATATGCCATACCCTCTTTAAAAACTGTACTTCCAATGTTTACCAAAGCACTGTCTACACTTAAACCTTGAGATTTATGAATGGTCACCGCATATGCTAAAGAAAGAGGAAACTGTTTTCTACAAACATTCAAGTCTTTCACAAGCAAAAAACGAACAGCACAACGTCCAATCTGTTTTACCTCTTCAATCTGATCAAATTTAATCTTCAAGAATGCAGTTATATCTCTATTTTGATAATTAACAAAATCAAGGCCCGGACGGTGCCCCATTAGATTTATTCCTTTTAAACATTGATTTATGGTCTCCAATAATTACCCAGCTAATTGCTGCAGTTTTGAAAGATGGCCTTTTGGCCTCTTGGTCATCCTCTATTCTGCTCCCAATATTCAAAAAGGTGAGAGAAATAACCCTGCTTGCTACAGGCCCATCTCCCTCCTGGATTCATTGGGTAAAGTCGCGGGCCGTCTAATCCTGGATCGTTTACAGGATTGGGCAGCCGAAAAGAACATCATTACGGACTTGCAGTACGGATTCCGGGAGGGACTGGGCACTGTAGAGCAAGCCTTAAACTTAACACTTTTGATAGGGAAGTACGTTGGAGTAAAACGGGGCAATCTTTTTATGGTTTACGTCGACCTAAGTGCGGCGTTTGATTGCGTCATCCACACTAAGCTATGGTCCATCTTGGAAGAGCTGGGTGTCGACCCCCCCCTTATCGGGTTCTTGCGCGAGCTTTATACTGGCGCTTCGGCCTGCGTAAGATTTGGTACGGGTGGTGAGTTAACACCCTCCTTTCCAATAAATCGAGGAGTAAGACAGGGCTGCGTCCTGGCTCCCTTCCTATTTAATTTATACACCAATGGCCTGGAGGCAGCCATGTTAGAGGGGAGCCAGGATCTACCTACCATCAATAAGCGCCCGATTCCAGCACTCCTCTACGCTGATGATTCCGTAATCTTTGCGAGGTCCTTAGTGCAGCTACAGAAGCAGTTGGACAAATACTGCAACTACATGCTTTCACTTGGGTTAAAGGTCAACAAGTCCAAGACCTTTATCATGCAATCAGGGCCCAAGGTAAAAAGCTCAAAACATCTCTGCATTGAGCAATCAAAGCTGGAACGTGTTAGGGAATATCCCTATCTGGGCATCCTAGTAGACGACAAGTTAACTTGGAAAAGGGCGATGGTAACCAGGAGATTGCTTTATCAGCGAGCAACTTCCGCCCTCGTCTCCTTTTCCAGAAAAATGGGCAAACCATCTTCCCCTGCACTGCTTAAAATTCATCAAGCTAAATGTTTGAGCGTCGCCACATACGGAGCCGGAGTTTGGGGCTACGTAAATTCCGACGAACTACAAAAAGTTCAGAATGGCTTTGTTAAATATCTCTTGGCCCTCCCACGGAGCGCCCCCACTTATGGTTGTCACATAGAGCTTGGGATAGACTATTTAACAGACTACATCAAATGTCAACCAATGCTCTTATGGCACCGCATATGGACAAAGCCTCAGTGTCATCTTACACGTGCCCTGGTCTCTGAATGTTTAGAGTTGTCATCCTGGAAAAACATTCCTTGGCTGGCCTATGTGGTCAACTTTTTGAAAGATCTTGACCTCACACAGTATATCATAGAGCCCTCAGCCATCACCGGGATAAGTAGAAAAACCCTGAAACTTCATTGCCTTACTCACTTAAGGGAACTCCGTATGTCTGGCGAGATATCTAAACAATCCAACGCACACATTTTGATGGCCCAGGTGTCTCTAGGAATACAGCCTTATTTACTGTACCACTTATCCAACCATGAAAAATATCTATTAACTAGGTTGCGTTTTAACCTGTTCTTCCGATTGGTTACTTTTCCTAAAATGCAAACTTGGTCACAAGAGCTGGAGAAATGTCCATGTGACAAGGTCTCCCCTCAATCAACCATGCACGTAGTATTATTCTGTCATTACTACGCAGAAATACGCAGGCGCTGGATTTTACCAATACTGCGCCAAATGGGGTTGAGGACCTGTCGCCCGGCGTTTCTAGCTTTGCAGCAGTTTGAATCTCAATATGTGGCAAAGAACTTAGCACTTTACTTGAAATCATGTATAACTATTCGCAAAACCTTAGAAATGAACCTTACCTGAATTTATGAATATCTGCACTAACCTTGTAAACGAATTAAAAACTGTATTCTTTTGTATTTTACTATTTTAAACAGAAATTCACTTAATTAATGTATTAATAACAAACTGTGATTTTATGACGAAACGTTTATATACGATGTACTTTTTATGATTAACAAAATGGCTAATCGAATAAAAGATTTGAATTGAATTGAACAAAATCAACAACTTTTCCCATTGCTCCATTTACTAAACCTTTTTCTACATCCAAATTGCGTCGTAAAATTACCCAACAGTTTTCACATACATATAAATCCTTTTCTAAACCAGCAGTCTTAGATATAGACTATTCCAAAGAATCCAATTTTGTTTTGAATTTTTTGTTTTGAATTTTTCTGAGATAATAATAGTAATTTCTTTGTGTTCTATTTTATCAGTGGCTTCATTATTTGTTGTTTTTCCAGCTTCAAAGATTCTTGATTGAATGTAGAAAACTCTTGCAGTGTTGACATTAGGTAAATTAAAGACTTCTTTTCTCCAAATTTTCTGCACATTATTTCAGGACCAACATTTTCATTTGGAAACAAGTTTGCAAGTAGCTGACTTTGTAAAGCTTCTTTACCATGTTTTGTCAAAACACCAATTCTTATATCTTGAAGAATGCTTACATAATGTTCATCACTTGCTTGTCACATATTCTTAATAAGTTATTTATATTCAAAATGAGACCAAATGTTGACATTTCCAATACTTCCCAAAGATTTCCTATTGTCTTCATGGATAAGTGTTTTAAAAACTGGATGCCCTTTTACAGGAGTAAGTTGCAGTAGGTCGCTGAATACAATTACATGTTTTCCTCCAAATTAAACATCATAATCTGTTTTTAAAATCTGCTGCATTCTTAAATGTACAAAGGCAAGCATTAAGTTTGAGACCATTCCCACCTCATCATTGATCAGAAGTTTCATTTTCTTTAATACTCTTCAAACTTCATAACAAGCTTCTCCAGATAGCTTGTGACATTCCAACTTATTTTCATATTCAACGGGTAGCATGAGTAATCGATGTAACGTAATCCCTTTAATGTTGTGTGCTGCTAACCCAGTTGGAGTGGTTACAACACAAGATAAATGTGATTCAGTGGATTTCTGTAGATAACCGGTCAAATCTCTAATTGGAGTTGGGTGATACTTCTGGCTGTAGTCATATGACTAGTTGGGGATTTACAAGCCATGGAGCTCTTGGTTGTGCTGATCTACCTCATCACACTGTCTGCAGGTGCTACGATTGAAACGGAAGACAAAGACGCATGGGAATATATTTGTGTGAGAGCGATGCATACATGTTCTTGTGGCTGTATTATGCTAATAACCTCACAAAGAGTTATACTGAATTACCTATTGTTATGTGGCTTCAGGGTGGTCCTGGAGCTTCAGGCTGTGGATTTGGAAACTTTGAAGAAATAGGGCCTCTTGATGCTGACCTAAAACCAAGAAACCTCACCTGGGTTTTGGAGGCCAGTGTTTTATTTGTGGATAATCCTGTGGGCACCGGATTCAGCTACGCAAATGACAGTCAAGCCTTTGCAAAATATATTAATACAGTAAATTCTGATGTGCTGGTTCTTCTGAAAGGATTTTTTGATACTTCGGGTAAGACATGGCTAGGCAGTTCGGGCTGACTTGTTCCCATCAGGCACAGGGTCAGACTGGTTTGCATTTGGCCATGTCTGAACTGGGGTGGTCCAGTGAACTAAAGAATGATGATGGATTAAACCCAGATCAGTTGACTGGGGGTGAGTGCTTGCAATGTTCAACACTCCGTCCATCATCTCCTTTGGTTCAACCAGAGTTTCAGAGCATTCCTTTCTATATTTTTTCTGAATCATCTGGAGGCAAAATGGCTGCTGCTGTATCATTAGAACTTCATAAGGCTGTTCAGGCTGGGAGTATCAAGTGCAATTTTTCAGATGCTGCTTTGGGTGACTCTTGGATTTCTCCTCTCATTTCTGTCCTTTAATGGGGCCCATATCTTCATAGCACATCTCTTCTTGACGATGAAGGCCTGAGCAAGGTCACTAAAACTGCAAATGAAGTCATGGATGCCATAGACAAATGGAAGTACCTGGTAGCCACTATCTTGTGGAGTCAAACTGAAGATGTGATTGAGGAAAATATGGATGGAGTGAACTTTATAATATTTTAACTAAAGACTCCCCAGTGACCAAAGATGCTCTCAAATCTTTAATAGCCAAGGGGTGATTTGTCTGTGCTGATGAATGGCCCGATAAAGAAGAAGCTGCATATAATCCCAGACTTCTTCACATAGGGAGGAGATGCCAATTATGTTTTTCTGAACATGGCTGAAGATTTCATGAAACCAGTCATTGACATAGTGGATGAGCTTCTGACAGCTAAGGTCAATGTGACGGTGTACAACGGTCAGCTGGATCTCATTGTGGACACGGTTGGTCAGGAGATGTGGCTAAAGAAGCTGAAATGGTCTCTGATCAATCAGTTTAGTATTAAATCTGTTTTTATTGGTAGGATAAAAAGCAGGATAAACAGAGCTAAGTCGCCTACAACGCAGCGGGTCAGCTAGCTGCGGTCTGTTCATGCTGGCATAGCAACGATGAAAGTAGGGTCCCACAGAGCTAAACACAGCAATTCACCTTCAACCCAACAGGGCCAGCCATGCATGAAAGGGGGAATAGCAACAAACTGGTCGTGTCGTGAGTGGGTAATCTCGAAGAAAACAGAATCCTGGACCCTTCCCAGTCAGGGTTCCACAGCAACCACAGCACCAAGACTGCCCATATCGCTGCCACCGATGACATCAGGACCCTGCTGGACAATGGCGAGACCGCAGCACTCATCCTCCTAGACCTCTCTGCCGCCTTTGACTCCGTCTGCCACCGCACACTACGCGCACGCCTCCCTGCTGCAGGGATTCAAGACAAGGCTCTGGATTGGACCACCTCCTTCCTCTTGGGCAGAACCCAGAGTGTCCGCCTCCCCCATTACATTCCAAAGCCTCCGAGATCATCTGCGGCGCACCCCAGGGATCCTCCCTCAGCCCGACACTGTCAAACATTTACATGGCCTCGCTCACACATGTAGCCCAATATCACGACCTCAACATAATCTCCTATGCCGACAACACTCAGCTGATCCTCTCCCTCACCAAGGACCCCATCACCACCAAAGCCAACCTCCATGAAGGAATGAAGGCCATCACCGACTGGATGAAGACTAGCCGTCTGAAGCTGAACTCAGACAAGACGGAGGTCCAACCCCTCAGCCTGGGACGACTCCTAGTGGCTGACGGCACTGGGGGCAGCCCCGACAACCACCGACCACGCACGCAACCTGGGAATCCTCCTCAACTCAACGTTCTCAATGACCAAGCAAGTTAACGCCGTCCCCTCCTCCTGCTTCAACACCCTCCGCATGCTCCGCAAGATCTACAGATGGATCCCGACAGATACAAGAAAGACAGTCACCCAGGCCCTCGTCAGCAGCAGACTCGAGAACGGAAACGTTCTCTACTTGGGAGCCCCGACCAAGCTCATCAAACGACTACAATGCATCGAAAACGCCTTGGCACGACTGATCCTCGATGTACCACGCCACGTCCACATCAGCCCCCACCTGAGAAACCTGCACTGGCTCCCCGTCAACAAGAGGATATCCTTCAAGCTCCTCACCCACGCACACAAGGCACTCCACAAGACCGGCCCAGCCTACCTCAATAGACGGCTCTCCTTCTACATCACCATCCGACAGCTATGCTCCGCCGACCTCTCACTCGCCACTGTCCCGCGCATCCTAAGAACAACCACCGGTGGGAGATACTTCTCCCACCTCGCCCCCAAGACATGGAACACCCTCCCACTGAGCCTACGACAGACCCAAGACCTACTGACCTTCAGTAGGATACTCAAGACCTTGCTGTTCAATCAGTAGCGCCCCCCCAGCGCCTTGAGACCCTCGCAGGTATGTAGTGCGCTTTACAAATGATTGATTGATTGCCAGTTAGAAAATCGGGAGGTCAAGGGTGATAGTATGCTGACTATCTGCAATCGGTAGGCTCTGAGTAGTATTCCATTTTAAAACACTGAACAAAACAAAAAAGATAATGTGAAAACAATAGAGAAAACAGACGAAACCCCATTCCCCCTCCCCTCTCCCCAGTGAGCAAAACAAAGAAAGGACGCTTAACAGCCTGTGTGCCCTGGGTGTCTTGTAGCCCGACTGCGCCGGGAAGAAATGGAGATCCAGTGTTGCGACCTCATGGGGCGGCAGCGGTGCCCTCCGGAACCAGTTTTAGGATGCAGAGGTAGTGTGGGCAGATCAGTTCTAAGAATTCAGTGGAGAGGATGGTTATGAAAGGGGCCCAGGTTTTGACATAATCTTTGCTCTTCCCTGCAGCTGTCATTGAAAGTTTATCCATCCCTAGAAGACTTCAGAGTTGATGCAACCACTGTGTGTGATCCCGTACCTTGTCCGATTTCCACCGTGCCAGTATTACTCTGTGTGCAGCGTTCAATGCAAGCGCCATCTGCCTCCCTCTCGTAGAGCGCAGGGGGAAGGTTATCGCGTTGGGTAAGCCTAAGAGAGTGTAAGCAGGGAATGGAGGTATTGAAGGCAAAATCAATGTCATCCAGTATCTTTTCCCAGTAGCGAGTAAGCTTTGGGCAATGCCAGAGTAAGTGGAGAAGTGTTCTGGGGCTTCTGCAGCCCCGCCAGCAGAGGTCTTCTCATCGGGATTGCCATTTGGCTAGTCGATCAGGGGTGTAGTAACAATATGACGCAATCTTGAAAGCTGTTTCAGCATGACCCGAGGAATATGTAGTGTGATGAGAGCAATAGAAAACATCCTCCCACTCCTTGTAAGATAATGTGCTGCCCAATTCTGCCCCCCAGAGTTTCTGCCCAGCAGTGCGAGCCCTTGGGGGGGCCTTTGTAAGAAAGGAGTATATTTCAGAGATAAGACTTTGGTCGTCTTTTTTGCTAATTATCCACTTCTCAAATGGCAGCATCGACTGGTAAGCTAGGGAGCTTGTCTCCGCCCCAACGACCCAGTGCGTCATCTGGGAGTGCAGGAAAAAATCAGTGGCAGGGAGATTATACTCCAATTGTAGTTCCTTAAAGGGGATAAGACCTTGAAGGTCAAATAAGTGTCCTAGGAGCTTACAACTCCCTTCCACCCAACGCGCAGTGAGCATGTTGTCAATCCCTGGTGGAAAGGCAGGGTTTGAGAAAAGCGGGGTCCAAGGAGAGGAGAATGTAGTTAAGTTGGCCCTTTGAGAGACCCTGTCCCATGCGAGCATTGTGGGGCGCGTGACTGGTGAGGAATAAAGTCCCCAGGCGCATGCCGGTTTTCGCAGCCAGGCGTCCCGCCAGATGTGATGGCCCTATACTGTCTGGTCCATGAAGACCCAGTGTTTCTCTGTCATGGGACGATTCCATTCTACCAGATAACGTAAGAGTGAAGCTTAAAAGTATAGGGTGATGTCAGGGAAGGCTAGCCCCCCCTCCTTCTTAGGCAGCTGAAGCTGAGTTTTCTGCAATCGCGCCAAAATCGGGCCCCAGACAAAGCGCTCGATCGCCGATTGAATTTGGCAAGGCATGTGGCGGGGGTTCTAGTGGCAATGTTTGGAACAAATATAAGGCACGCGGCAGTACCTTCATTTTAACCGTGGATAGCCTCACAAACCATGTCAGGGGTAGGTATCGCCTTCGGTTCAGGTCTGTGCAGATCTGTGATATTAGGGTAGCGAAGTTCACCTCTGCCATTTTCACAAGGCTTTTCTGGAGGACCAATCCGAGGTACGTGATATCATCCGTCACCCAGTCAAAGGCAAAGAGATTCCGGAGAGCTTCCACTGTCGGCTGGCTCGTGGTGAGATTAAGTACTTGAGACCTCTGCATATTGATTTTAAAGCCGGAAAATCGACTGAAGGTCTGTAGGTCGTCCACAATAGCCAGCAGGGCGGTCAGGGGGTGCGCTACCGAATAAATTACGTCATCCGCATATACGATGATGAGGTGATGTTCTAGCCCAAATCGGATGCCTCATGCCAAGGGATTGTCCCGGAGTCGCTGATCCAAGGGCTCCATGTACAGGGCAAACAGCAGGGGGGAGAGAGGACAGCCCTGTCGTGTCCCCCGCCCTACCTTGAAATTATCAGAGAGCAGACCGTTGACTCAAACAACCGCTTGCGGAGCGCTATAGATGCTCGCTATCCAATGCCGGAACCGGGGCATCAACCCAAATCGCTCAAGAGTAGCGAAGAGGCACGAAAAGTGCATGCGGTCAAAAGCCTTCTCCGCACTAACCGCTAGTAGAAGGGCTTCCTCCTTGGACCGCTGCACTTTATCGACTAGATGACAAGAACGTTTGGTGTTGTCCTGTGAGAAGTTGGCCTAATGTATGATGTCTCCAGTTCTGGGGGCACCTTATATCAGTCCAAACAATCCCTTATGGTGGTGGTTGTAAGTCAACCTTATAGACAAGCTGTCCTAGGGTTAGCATGGACTAAGCAGCCTTAAAGGCTTAACTTCAAAGGGCGAGTAAAGCGAGCTGTTTTACCATATACAATCCTGTAATATCAAATGAAAGGACACCACACAAGTTATATATTATCAAAATATATGTATTTATTCTTAGAATAATCCCCACTACTCTTTATGAGCAATGAAGCACAAGCGTTTAAATAAAAGCACAGTTAAACATAGACAAGTTGCACGTTTTGGATGAGGCCGGTGGCCACTCAAACCATATATCAATAAAGTGGTATAACAATCACTAATCAATCTGGGGTAAGGCTGTGGTAAATAAATAATTAATTACCGGTACTATTTTTTAATATAATCAATAAAACAGATAGCTCAATAAATAAGAGTCAGGATTCGAGGTATCTTGAGTCTTCAGGCTTTAATCAGGCATAAGGGAAAAAGGACAGAACAGCCTGGAAGCACGGAACGGCAGCTGCACCCCGAAAAGTAACATGCATAAGTATATATACTAAAATAATTACATTACATTCAATACAGTAGGCGTAGCAGTAGGCGTTACTCGTAGCAGTCGCGAAAGATAAGGGCAAAATGATGTAACAAGAAGGCGTGTACAGGGCGTATACATAGACATGTGATGTAAACGTAACAGAAGTGTCATAAATGGGGCGGAAACATGGAGGGGGCTACCTGAGCAGCTGGGACCTTTAACCTAGTGGTGCGCGCAAACGGGCAATGACGTGTTACCAGGGAGAACTGGGGGCTATGACTTCTGTGCTAGAAGAGGAGACTAAAGTCTGGAGTGTCAGAGCGACATGTACCTAAGGCATATCTGGTATCTGGTGTTTGGAGAACATATTGATAGAATCCAAAAGTTATCAGGGCAAAGGCTACTAGACGTTAAGACTGGTGCGTGCATAATTCTACAGGTGTTGCGTGTGCTAGGAATATTCTATGAATATTAATACAGTATAATTAATTACATGGAGACAGAAAGGCTAGACCATGACGGAAACTATTGATGGGATTCAGTAGCTTAGGAATGCAGAGAAGGAGGGCTGGACTGATAACTAGAAGCATAACATACTCTTGGCAGACTGGCAGGCAGAGCCAGGCCGGGCCGGGCACTGTGAGGCAGGAAGTAAGCGAAGGGTCAGGGATGCAGGTGGGGGCTGTATCGCTCCTCGGAGAGGGTTCAGGAGACAGGAGCTGAATCTGGTGTCCGGGCCCTTTTGAGGCCTAGAAACGGGGACAATTCAATGAATTAACGTGCACACTGTAAAATGTGGCAACATAGGCCTAATACTCGTTGCTTTCACGAGAACTGGAAACTGGCATACTAGAGCTGGACACAACTATAATTGCGTCTTTAATCGATCATAGGGGGATACATGCATATCGATCATGCACATATAGCATAAGATGGGGAACACGTAGGCACATATAACATGGCAAAATTTACTTTTCCACATTCCCTCCTTGTGCCCTACGTTTCCATCAGGAAACATCAATATTCATGATACCATCTATTATTTCATATAGCATCATTTGCTCGTCTCGAATTGTCTTAGAATGGGATTTAGGACTAGGAATACAAGAGGTAGCACACATGCCGCAAATCGCAGGGCCACATTGTATACAGAGGCAGCAACTGAATATGATCATTACTGCAATACCTAGGAATGACAATACTTTCCATCCCCAGGCAGATATGATACTCCAGAGCCAACCGGACCATGTCCAGGTGCCTGGATTCTGGTGTAACTGATGGGCAATTTTATGAAGTCTGGTTATAGCTGAATAAACAGACGGCGCGTTATTAGGAATGAAAATGCAGCTACTAGATCCGATGACTCTACATGCTCCTCCTCTATCGGCCAGTATGACGTCAAGAACGAGACGATTTTGGAGCACAACAAATCTCATAGCAGATTGCTCTTCGGTTAAGTTACCTAGAGCAGAAGTAGTCTCATTCACTACTGCTTCAAGGGTTCTGGTTAACCTACGTATTAACTTACTATTCTGGATAGGTCCAATAAAGAAAAAGAAACCTCTATTGAAGTCTGTATACTGTTCTAAAGCAGTTTCAGTTTGATCGACAATTGGGGACTCGATCTTCCTTTTATGTCTAACGTGTACTAGATGTGTGTTTCTGTGATAATCAGATGGAGCTAGGAAAACTGGTGGCAGTAGGAAGGCAATGTAACATGTTCCATCCCAATCGAGGGGCAGACGAACATATGCGGTCTGACCACAAACAAAATAAGAATGACGTGAGGCTTTGAAAATAGATTTCCCACTGTCACTATACTCGACCATAGTAGTACAATCACTATGTCCTACATGTGCGGAACCATTCTTTCTGACACATAATTCGCCTTTGACTGGTAGTACTGAAATAGCAGGCAAATCTGGAGTAGTATCGGACTGAACATTCAGAACCATAAAATTCGAGGAATAATTACCTAAATCATATACTTCATTTTCTAGATCTAACCCTGTTCTATGGGTAAGACCTTGCTTGTCTGAGAAACATGTTCTATTAAGAAGGGACATATCCGTTGAGGATGACGTTAACGTGGACCACGCTCCACATGAACCATTATGTGAAAATGGATAAGGAAAGAGTGGCAGAACTCCCTTTGGTGTCTGGAAAGGGGGGAGTCGACCACACACCCAACAATTAGTGGCATTGCTGGTCTGGTGTGAATAGTGCAACATTCGGATAAAGGTATTGTTACGCATAGCAAGACGATAGGATAACTCGTGAGGAGGCAGATCACTAAATGTGTGCTCTACTGTAGTATTAGAAAACATATGTACATGTGAAATTGGAAAACATAAATGTAAAGCATAACTTGTGCAGGTAACCATAAGACTCAAAAATAATAGAAAACATAGAACAATAATACATCTTTTAGAGTTTTGACTAACTCTCTCACTGTGGGGGTCTATCTCATACATGTCAGGAACCTGTCTAACCGTTTCACCCGAGAGGGACTTAGACAATTAAACTGGCTGACTTATTTTACTAGACCGGAGTTTTTGTTTATACTCCTGCTGCGGAGTTTTCTCTAATAGTGGAGGCTTGAGTTCAGAGTCTGTTTTTAGGCAGTCTTTAGGAATAAGGCAGTCCTTAACAAATGTCCTTTCTCGTAATCCATGGAACTTCTTTATATGGCTCAGGTGGACCCACCCCTTCCTGCCTTCAAGTTTTACGGCGGTCCTTGTGGTTAGTAAGATCATGCGGGGCTCCTTCCAACGGGGCTCCAGCGGACTTGAACGATCAAAGTTCCGGACAAATACGAGGTCACCGGGAACGACTTCATGCGGTTTCACCTCGGTGTTGTCTGGAAATGCGGCGGCAACCTGTGAACGACAAGAGTGTAGGGCAGACATCAAGGAAGCTAGGTAATCTGTCAGCACATTACTGGAAACATCTGTAATACTACGGGGTCTAGGTGTACCCCACATGTTTGGGGGGCGACCGAATACGACCTCATACGGGGACAGACCTGATCTGGAATGTGCAACCATCCTCATATAAAATAAAGCAACTGGCAGGGCAATTAGCCAGTCTACACCTTTCTCTTTACAAACTTTTGCAATGCGGATTTTCAGAGTCTGGTTATGTCTCTCTACGAAACCGGCTGCTTCAGGATGGCGTACACAATGGAACTTCCACTGGTACCCTAACAGAAGGGACACATGTTTCATGAGCTCGGATGAGAATGGCTGGCCGTTATCTGAATACACGACCCTAGGGAGTCCATAGCGGGGAAAGAATTCACGAACCAACTGCCTGGCAGTGGTCGCAGCTGTGTAATCTGGGACTGGATATGCTTCTGTCCACCTGGACAGAGCGCATACAACTACGAGGACATACTTGAAACCTCGACATCGCTCCATCTGAATATAATCCATCTGGAGGACCTCAAAAGGGTGGTCAGGAGGTTGGAATCCACCTTGTTCCACCGGGACACTTTTACCTGGATTGAACTGACAACATATCATACAGGTACGGACTTTCTGTTTGGCTGCAGCTCGTAAGTGCTTGTTGAACCAGAGGTTCTGAATACTGTCTAACATAGCTTTTTCTCCTAGATGTGCTGGACTATGTGCGGTATTAATAATGACTTGAACCATAGAGTCGGGGAGAAACCATGTGGCTTTTCTCTTCGTCAACCATCCCTGATCTGTCTGGACCCCTCCTTGTTCGGACCATTTCTTGATTTCTTCGGGAGTAGCATGTAACTGTATATCTATTACATCTTGTGTAGGGTCCTTAACTGTCATACAAGTAGTCTGATCTGGAGTATGTATCAGTGTCGTGTTAACTGGAATGTCTGGAGTCTGAGCTGTAAGCTTGGCTGTTCGATCGGCTAGATCGTTACCTTGGGAAATGATATCAGTGACTTTCGTATGTGCTTTGCACTTCATGATAGCGATAGCTGTCGGTAAATGTATTGCATCTAACAAAGCTTGAATGAGGAGACCATGCTGAATCTTGGTTCCATGAGAAGTTATGAAACCTCTCTCTTGCCAGAGCACTCCGAAGTCGTGTACGACTCCGAATGCATAACGTGAATCTGTGTATATGTTAACTTTCAGGTTCTTGGCACGTATGCAGGCCTGGGTCAGAGCGACTAGCTCTGCTGCTTGAGCAGACAGGGTGTCAATACGATGTGTTTCTATAACTTCAGTTTCAGTAGTCACTGCATACGCGGCTACTAGTTCTCCTGTACTTGTTCTCATACATGAACCATCCACATAAAGTGTCAGGTCGGGATTAGGTAATGCAATATCTGTCAGGTCTTGTCTTGGCTTAGTCATAGTGTTAACAACTTCCACACAGTCATGTGTGGCGGGATTTGGAGTAACTGAGGGTAACAGTGTAGCAGGATTCAGAATGTTGCAGCGTCTGATTTCTATGTGTGGCTGGAACAGTGTCAGTTCATAACCTGTTAAATGTGCAATTGTTAAATGCTGAGTCTGGGTTCTGTTTAAAAGAACTTCTACGGAATGTGGAACTTGTACTGTCAGGGAATGTCCTAACACTATGGAATCACTTTGTCTGATCGCTAGAGCTGTGGCTGCAACTGACTTGAGGCACGCAGGCAGAGCCTGAGCTACTGGATCTAATGTGCTAGAAAAATAAGCACAGGGCTTGTATTGTCCTGCTTGATCTTGTGTGAGAACAGATAATGCAGTACCTTCGCGTTCAGTAACAAAAAGTGTAAAAGGCTTACTATAGTTCGGTGTTGCTAGAACAGGTGCTTTACATAAGGCTTTCTTTAACTCATTAAAAACAAGTGTATGTTCCTGGGTCCAAGGGAGGACAGTCGATACGGCTGCCTCCTGTGTCGTTAACTGTATCAGTGGCTTGGCTAGAAATGCATACTGAGGAATCCATTGTCTGCAGTAAGAAGTGAGGCCAATAAAAGCTCGTACCTCCTTCTGTGTCTTGGGCTGTGGAAGACTCGCTATTAACTGGATACGGTCAGGTGTCAACTGCCTACCCCACTTGGACAGTAAGTGTCCTAAGTAGACCACTTGCTGGACACAGAATTGTAATTTGGAAGGGGACACCTTGTGCCCCTGGTCGGCCAGAAAATACAGAACCGTAAGTGACGCTCGCTCGCAGTCACGTTCAGAACGGGCTGTGATCAGTAGATCATCGACATACTGGAGCAGGGCAGTGTCAGTTGGCATGTGAATATTGTCTAGTTGTCTTTTAAGTGCTTGACTGTAAATGCTAGGACTTTCTGTGAAACCTTGAGGAGCTCGTGTAAATTTATAGCTCCTTCCATTTAAACAGAATCCGAAAAGGAACTGGCTGTCTGGATGAATGGGGACACTGAAGAATGCGTTCTTGACATCGATGACTGTAAAGAACGTAGCTTCAGAATCAATGGCTGTCAAGAGGGATGAAATATCTGGGACTACTGGGTACTGGGGAATGATACATTTATTAAGCTCTCAAAGATCAATCACTAATCGATATACTGGAGGTGCGTTTGGATCAGTACGTTTCAGGACTGGAATGATAGGAGAATTACATACATTGGAGTCAGTTTCTACAACCACTCCTTGAGCAATCAGCTCGTCAATAATTTTGGATAAGGCTGCTACAGCCTCAGGTGGCAATCTGTACTGTCTGATTCGTGGCAAAACTATACCTTGCTTTAGAGTCACACGATGGGGTGTGATATGCATACAACCTACATCAGTTGGACCTTGCGCCCATAAATGCTGTGGTACATTCAATAATCTTGGATCAAAATCACGTAATACATAATGACCTTTAAAGTCTCTAAGGAACAATCGTACTCCTTCTGGGGAGCAGCATATAACTGCTCCTAACTCTTTCAATGTCTTAATGCCTAACAAATTTTCTGGACATGACTTCGTAAGTAACAAATCAGTAGTTCGGGACAATGGACCAACTTCTAGAGTAACTGGTTTTGATATTTCATTAACAATTGGCTTTCCTGAAAATCCAAGGGAAACATTTCTTGAGCCTGAGAGCGGAGCCCCTGGAACCTCGTCATGACTGATTGTAGTCCTACTTGCCCCTGTATCAATCAAAAACTTTCTGTCTTTCCCTAATACTTGACTGTGTACATAGGGACCCTCTTGCTCTACAGGTATCTCGATGAGAGGCAAGCCTACCTCCCTCTCTAGGCTGTTTCATGAATACTGCTGATAATCTGGATACTCGGACTGTGCATACTGGTACATCTGCTGTGTAACGTGCTGTGCTGCAGCTATAGGCTGCGGTACTGTAACTGTCTGTTGTGCATTCTGTGGTGGCTGAGAAGTCTGTGAAACTTGTTCTTGTCTAGGCGGACGTGGTCTTTCTTTAGTCTTACCAGTAGCTATGTTGTGTTTCAGAACTGCACACTCGTTTATAAAATGACCTGGCTGTTTACAATAATTGCAGGTCCCTTTAACGGGAGCTGCAGGATGACTGGCTTGATTCGGACCCCTCTTCTGACTGTCTTGGGGAACAGATTGTGCAACTAATACTTTCATTTTCGTGTCTTTCATACGTCTCCTTTCGTGTTCTTGCTCTTCCCTGATTCTGTTCTGGTGGTACTGGAGCATTTGTAACATCTGTGACGGAGTATTAGCTTGCCAGGTACTTTCGACTTTCAGTACTCGATTTTTAACTTGTGGACTTGAATTCTCTACTAGTTTGGTAACAAAAAGATGAGGGTATGATTCACTACTTGTTTTCAGACCACTGTTAATAATAAAACATTTCTCAAATCTAGAATAAAAATCACTGGTATCTTCGTCTTGTTTCTGTTTACAGGCTGAGATGGCATCCCAGTCTTCCTTTTTCGTGGCTAGTAATCTTGGCAAAACTTGTATTAATAACTCGGGCAATTCTTTAGCTTTATCCCCAAGACCGGTACCTGGTACTCGTGTATTATCTTCAGCTTCTAAAGCTGTCCAATCTATCTTTTTCTCTCCCACCTCCCATTCTTTTTCTTTGAGTTTCTCATATATGCCCGCAGGCAACAGGACCTTTAACATTTTGATGATATCTGGATACGTGTATTCTCCCATACGGAGCATGTCTTTTAATTCACGGTGGAACCCTGCTGGATCTTTATCATGACAGGGAATTAACTTCTTCATTTCTAAGAGTTCCATCTTTGTATTAGGAGTGTAAACAAATACTCGTTCTAGCCCACCACCCTCTTTCTTGACTGGATGTACTTCTCGTAACGGATTCTGTCTGTCTATGTAGAATGATTTACTTTCTGGGGGTGAGACATGAACAAAATGCGGATTCAAAAACGTTCGATATTTGTGGCGCTGTTCTAGAATGATACTAATTAAATCGGTGCCTAGACCTTTCCATCTGTACTGGAGTAACTTGTTTAATACATCATGTAGAGGACCTGGATCGGAATGCTGTTCCTCATACAGTGTGATGAGGTGCTGGATCATATACATACCCACCAGTCGCTGCTCGACTGGGGGCAGTTTCAGAAACATTTGTGCCACTATTTCGTCTGGAAAAGTGGTAGAATCAGTAGTCCATCGGACTGCTGATCGGGCTAGTTCTTGTTCATGCATTGTACTGAGCTTGCTATAACCTATTCGTGATTTCAGGATTTTATCTGTAGCCTGGAATACTTGTTCTAGAGAACACTGTTCTGGTGCTGGAGAGGGAAAAACTTTCTTGTGTTCTAGGCGTGAATGTCGGTCGGGAAGTCTAGTTCTACCTACATACGCTACTCTGTCGGGATTCTCGCTGTCTACCTCTTCACTGGAAGAGTTGTCTTCTTTCTCGGTTACTTGTGTTGTTTCTCGTTTTTCGTGTAACTTTATTATTTCCCTACGAATTTTCTTGTACATACTCTCTATACAGTTCTGTGTCTTGTGTCTTCCCTCGGCTATATGGTCACTCCATCTGGTCAGGACTTTAATTTCTTCCGGATCTTTTCCTGGATTATCTTGTTCTCTTATTAAACAATTAATTAGAAACTTTAAAAGCATGAGCTGAATCTCGACTTTTCTTTGAACCATGGCGTCGCCAATACTTTCTGGATCTACTCCTGTACGGATAAAACGATATATTCTGTCTAGATAACCTTTCATATTCGGTAGGGTGTCCAAATATTCGGTCACCCGTCTTACACGCAATGAATATATGACCATATTATCATCGCCTGAAACTGGATCATAACGGCATTCGGTAAGTGCTTGCTTGATATCTGCAAATGTCTGAATTTTTGGCGAACGCTGTAACGCTCGTTCATGTAACTCAAGTATCGTCATACGTCTGTGTTGAGGCGGGGTTCCAGGAGGACTTCCCCCCGTGGCCCCTAGACTAGAATCGTTGACGGGTATTGTACGTGCTGGCAGAGTGACTGATGTAGCGGGTACATGTACTGTAGGCTGGACCGGGGGTACCGTGACAGGTACTGCAACGGGTGCCCCGGTGGCTGGAGGAACAGGAATTACATTATTTACAGGAGCTGGCGGAACAGGATTTGCATATTCTGGGACTGTATCGTCCAAATAGGACGAGAGAAAAATATCAGCTGCGGTCGGTTTATGACGTAGCTTAATCGGAACTAATGGTGGCGGTAAATTACATGGTGCTTCCGGGGTTGCTTTTGGCAAGCCCTCGGCAAGAAGAGGATACATACCCTTAATAAGGGCATTTCTCTGTCTGTCTGACTGTTCTGCTTTAACTCGTTCACCTACTTCGATTAATTCCCTTTCTTGGGCTTTTTCTGAGGATTCCCTACTTAATTCTGTTTTTCTGATTTCTTTTTCTGTTCTTCTATGGGATTCTTTGCGCCATAACTCGATGGCATCTTTCTGAGACTGTCTGGCTTTCTTTTTCCATAATGCTTCTTCTACTCGCATGATGCACTCGGCATCCCATGTACCTGATACAGGCCATCTATATTTTTCTTCGAGATCTTTGGTGTAATCAGACCATAAGTCTAGATATATTATGGCATCTAAGCCGTGCTTGTGATACATAAAATGTCCTGGACTGTCCCTAGGAGGGACAGGGACTGCTTCTTCAAGCAGCCCTTTTCTGGTTTTTAACTGACGTAATTTGGAGAATAAAGGCATTCTGTACTTGAATCTGAACACAATACAATACACGATAAACACAATAATGACTGGAAAAACAAATCACTCATACCACGACATTGAAAACACATTAAATGACATTAAAATAACAGTTCGGACAGAATATTACCTGGTATACTGAGAACAGAACACATGAATTTCTCGAGAACAGAACTTACTAGAATTACTGGATGCACTGCTAAAACAGTACGAAACATACCGGTCCCATAAAGAGACACGTCAGGACCCGCATCCACCTAGGTGAACACTTCGTGTTGGATCTGCGTACCCAAACCCACGGACCAGAGACAAATTAATTGACCCTGTCTAGATACTACCCCAGCAACGGTACTCACCGGGCAGCAAGAACGGAAGGCCTCGGACTGGACTGGACTGCTACGACGTCGGACTATGAACTTCGGACTTCAGTTACAGGTGGGCCTCCGGATACCTCGGACCTTGTACTCTCGGCTTGGGCTCTGGTCGGGACTCGCCGCGTTCCTCACCGCCTCGTCTGGATGCTGGACCGCAACCTCCGTCTCCTCCGTGGGCCTGAGGGATACTTGAAGCAGAAATATCTGCACGTGCACGGTATGGTTCCGTCACGGCTGCAGAGGGTCAGGGGGCCTGCGTGGCTCATGCACATATAGCATAAGATGGGGAACACGTAGGCACATATAACATGGCAAAATTTACTTTTCCACAAGGCCTAGGGCCTTGGGAATCGCTTGGACTACGATGCACTAACAGCAGTTAGGGCGGGAGTAGCCCGCGGAATTCGGGTGTAGTGCAGAAAGGACAAGCATGCACCAATGCAAAGTCAATGGTGCGTAAAACTTATCGAGTTACAGTTTTAAGAGTCTTCCGACTGGGCTAGAAGGACAAAACTTTAGACTTATACACTAGAGGTGTAAAACACTACAGGAGCACCGGCGTTCAAGAGTTACCTCACCCACAGGAAGCGGGTGCACAGGTGCAAAGGTGTGTCGGGTTTCGTCACGAAGATCTAGGGTGCCTGGAGATGAAGATGCCGCAGGCGTCCAGAAGAGAAGTGTCCGGTGCGATCCAAGGGTGGATCGAAGTTGTAGAGTACCTGAAAGCAGAGGGGACAGAGTCTGGGTCACTAGCCAGTGACCAGGAAGGAACCAGGAAGGAACCAGGCAATGTCGGGCGCAATCAGGTCGATGTTGTGTAGCTTCTCTCCGCTGCCACGTGGTCTCTGGGGCACCAACGATGTCCTGAAGTGAATCACGAGCTGTCCCACAAAGGTTCTCACTGTCAGCGGTGTCGGCTTCAAGATCGGAGTCAACAGGCCTTGGCAAATGCAACCCACACAGGAATAAAAGATGGCTTAACACTCGGACCAGCAAGGTCTGAGTGGGTGCTTCTTTTCAGGGGAGCGAGTGCCAGTCTGGAGCAACCAGACTAGCTGTGTAAATTCAAGGTTTCATCTGTACTGGGGCCACTAGCCAACAGGCAAGTGACCGGACCAACGCATAGAGCAGAAAGATGCAAAAGGGCCCCATGCAGCACTCGTCGAGTGTGGAGGGGTGAGCTTCAGTGCACAAGCTGCTCGGGGCTGGAGCTTCTCAGACTCCAATGCACAGCTTCAAGGGGGCCTCGGATGCTGCACAGTCAGCGCTTCGTTGTTTCTCCAAGATGGCTGCTCCCACGCTTCAGGTCGCCTCCAAGGGTCTCAGCTCTGCAGGGACTGTGGATCGGGCTGTTAGAAGGCAGGCACGCTGGGTCTTGTTGATCTCTGTTGCTCGAGTTCCGGCGGGAACTGCAACAAAGCAAACATCGAGGTGCTGGATGGTGCCTGTTTGCACAGGGTGGTCACTCCTTGACCAGAAGGGAGATTCTTCAGTCTTCCACGAGGAGTGGGATGTCGAAGGGTCCAGAGTCTCGTTTCATAAGTTTCAGTCAGGATAATCTGAAGTGCATTGGCACAGCTCCTACTTTTAAGTCGAATCAAGGGGCTGGGTTACCTGCTAGGTCCCTCCTATAGGTGGGACCTGGGAAGGGGGTGGTTACACCACTTTCCCTTTGTCCAGTTTCGCACCAGGACTGGGGCAGGATGGCCCCAGAACCGGTTTGACTGGAATCTGCCCAGGGACACCTTGTGCGCCCCAGGCAGTGTCTAGTTTCATTCAACCCTCCCTGCTACAATCCACTATCTCCTGTCTGGGGTTGTGTGACACCTCCCTGTGACAGGAAACCCTTTGTCCAGGCGTCCTCTGACGAGTTTCGGTCAGCAGCAGGAGGCCAGACATGTGTCTGTGGCAGCAGCATCCATTTTGTGATGCTGGGGCTCTGGTTAGGATTAACCGTGTTTTAGTAAAGTAACATGCCTGCACCCTCTAGAAGGGTGGGATGCTACCCCCATTATCAGGACTGGCAAGGGGATAGTATTCCAATATGTATGACACCAAACACGACATGTTTTGATAAAGCCAAACCAGAGTTGCAATAACCGTAAGGATTATAATGCACTTAAGAGTATATGGTATGGCAGTATCACTGGAACAGCATTAAGGAATTGGTCCCAACACTGCAGTCAGGCTCAGCTCATGCTAGAGCACCATCTCACATAAAACCAAGCACTCTGCCTCCGGGACTGTAAAGGCCTGCCATAGGAGTGACTGATAGGTATAGATGTGTCCAGATATAGGTTTAGACATAGGTATACTACATCTAAGCAAGGGGTGAGTACACCACCTTGCCCCAGCTGTGGGAACAGCCAGTTATGTCGATTTAAGTACCAGCCAGGGGTGGCAAAAGATATGCTGCAGCCCCTGGTAGGCCTTGGATGCACCTATGCCCTTGGCACCTAGTGTGCACTGGATAGGGGCTGACAAGGTGTCCAGTACCAAATTGGTTATGTACCTATAGTACATGGAGTCCATTTAAAGAGAGAGCAGATAGCCTGGGACCCTGATTAGCAGGATCCCAGGCCAACTAAGTGGAAAACCAGCTAAACACAAGGCAAAAAAATCAGGGGTAACCATAGTCAGGTATCCACTTTCCTACATAGCCCCCCCCAAACGAAAGGAGATAAGGCTATCCTTGACCAGGTAAGCCTATATTGCCTAAGTGACCATATAAGGAAGTACCTGCACTAGCATGGTTACCCCCTGTCTCATGGTCCACTAAGCAATCCCTCACCCTAGGGGTATCAGAGGGTCTCCGCCATAGGGAATCCCTACCTTGGGTGTGTTTTGGCAAAGTAAAAGGCTGGTTTTGAGATGGAGTACTGAAGTGAGGCTCCACTAATGTAGGGCTCAGCTTCCTCCAATCATCTTCCACCATGTGTGCCTTTCTTTTCTTGACTGAGTTGCACTGAGCTCTCAGGGTCAACCTCTGGCTGCCTACAGCTGGAGGCTGGGTCCCTTCTGTTGGCTTACTGGAGGGACAGATCAGGTTTGGGGCCTTGGGGTCCCAGGTTTGGCTGTGCCGAACAGTGTCCATTTGGGGGAGGTCCCTAACTAGTTGTAAGGGGGATCCCTCAGGAATTTTTAAAGTTTTCACCTGGCTAGGGCTGCTAGCTTTGGTGCCCCTAATCTGCTGATGGGGGTGCTTTATTTGACAGGGGGCCCTTTGGGACTCACTGACCTCCTTGACCTCTGTAGCCCTGGGCTGACTGAGGCAGGGTAGAGAGGAGCAGGTTACCTGCTCCAGACTTGGTCCCACCTTGGAAGGGTCCACTGACATCAGGGGCTCTGCCAGGCTAGGCCTGACTACCTCTGGGGCAGTTCCTTCACAAAGGGTAAGATCAGTTCCCTGAGGAGGCTGATCCTTTCCGAATGTCTGGTGGGAGCGAGATTTCTCTTCCTCCGCAATGCTCTCTGTTTGTGTGGAGTGATCCATAGTTTCAGGCTTCACAACACATGAATCAGTTTGAGTTTGGGCTGTGGCCATCACAGCCCCACCAACCTTTTCAGGAAGGGACTCAGTTTGGGTATGGGCTGTTACCATCACAGCCCTGCTAGTCTGTTTAGGAAGGGATTCTACTGAAGATGGGGCTGGGTCTTGCACAGCCCTAGCAACCTTTTCAGGAAGGACATCTTGGATTGGGGCTGTAGCCATCACAGCCCCACTAACCTTTCCATGGAGATTTACCATTTTAGAATGGGTTTCTTGTTCAACCTCAGCCCAGGCTGAGATTTCCAAGTCATTCCCCAGTAGACAATCTACAGGCAAGTTTGCTGACACTGCCACTCTCTTTGGGCCAGTGACACCTCCCCAGCTGAGATTTACTACTGCCATGGGATGATTTTTCTGAACTCCATCAATGTTAGTCACCTGATATGTGGCACCAGGTAAAAGTTAGTAAAAAACAAAAGAATAAAGAAGGGTCCCAGGGAATATTTAACGACCACACAGTTACAGCCCCCTTATCACATCAATGTATACAACATAAAGTAACTATGGGTCGAAGAATGTGTCAAATTAATTAACGTAGAGTGTCCAGATGAGTCAGAGTGTGCCTAAGATGATAGAAAGAGCACACAACCAGACATCACACTGAATGGAAAGGAAATCCATCAGTTTCTCATCCTTTACCGCCCTTTCATCCTTTGAACCACTTCCCACAGTGGAGAGTCCAGGTTGTTGCCACTTCGTTTAGTGAGGGCCTAGTGTAGTATAAAGAGGCGCAGAAAGGAAAACTATAGAGAAACTGAGGAGCAGTGCAGGAAATAAGTTTGTGAAAACCCAAAAGAAAAGAGGGTGTGCTCTAAGATAAAATTGGATCATGACCGCAAAACAACTTTATTCTGATGCCGTTCATTTCCAAGATTAAAAATCCAATTGAGTGCAAAGAAGCCAGTGATTAACCCTAATAATCACTGACCCAGAGTGATGGTCGACATGTTTCTGCGGTAGTTTAAAGATCACTAAGTATCTCCCGCTTCTTCAGGACCTATATAATTTGCTACTGCTCAAAAGTGCGATATATAAGAAGGAATTACTGATACAGATGTCACCTGATCAAACCTGGTAGTCCTCTGAATTGTACGGGAAATGTCCCAGGAGAAGACGTCATCAAGACACAACAACATAAATAAAAGACACATACAAAGATAAAAACGACATAACCAAGATTTGTGTAAGTCATTTGTGTTATCCACTATTCATATGGAAAAACCTATACAACTGATAACTAGTCACTAGGTCACACAGGTCCCTCACTTACCTATAGGGTAAGAGGAACGTGCCACTCCTCACCTGGCTACAGCTCAGGAAGTCAGTACACCGCTCTAGAATATAGAGAAAGTGATGTATGCCAGTCAGGACAAGAGCAACGTGAATGCCAATTAATTCAGCACATTCAAGTGTGTGATCCTAGTTGTCTCATGGATCTAGTGTTATAAATCATATTACTGTAATTCGGCTCAACAGGTTCTGTAGACCAAATCCCAATAATCTAAAATCATAGCCAGTTTGCGCATGTATACAAATGACTGCGGAATACACAAACCGTTTCTGTTGTCAATACAGTTTACCAAAACCAAAGCGCTCTTTTACTCTCGATTTTAAATAGATACATCAGTGCCCTGTGCCAGTAGTCCGTAGTGATAGTACACGCACAAGCACAAGTAAAAACGAGAGCCAAAGAGGGCTTACCTGCCCGTCGGTACACTCGGCAGCCGTCTGGGCTGTTCGGGGAGGTGCCTAGGCTCGGCGCGTTAACGTTATTAATGCATCTGTTAAGTGTCGCGCGATGATGTCAATCATGCGCGACACGTAGTTCCGGGAAACACGGGAATTGTAGTTTCAAGCATGTTAGTATGCGTGTTGCACAAGCGCAACGGAGTATGACGGGAAATGTGGTTCATTTCCAGATGAACCACCGTTTGTATTCGTAATGCTCTCAACTGTGCAGCAAAGATATAAAAAGGATATAAAAAGAAGAAATGTAGTTCATTTTACCGGCAATGTGATTACAAGTCAACCATTATAAACTAAATGCCGTCTACCACAATGAAGTGTAAATGTAACATGTCCACTGCTATCGTGTAAAAGATATATTTGAACCCGAAGCAGTGACACTAAGAATACTAATTTTTATATATTTTAATTTCTATATCAATAATGGTGCATAGTGACAAATAGAGTGGGGAACAGAGCACCTGTAGATGTTAGTATGTCACATTATCACTCTTTTATCAGAGAGAGGTACATACGCCTGAAAGTGGAAGCAAGCCTGTCGATCCACTCATTATCAAGGTCCATAGCTAGAGCCATCATGAACGATAAACCCTCTATAACGACATCCACGGGATGTCCTCATTCAACCCAGCTTTATCTGTATTAAGTTTGTAAACCCATTTCTGTTCTGTTTTGAACAGGTATTTAGATACGTCGGTGATGTGAGTAGGAATGAGAGGTTGTTCAAGCACTGTCCATTCGAATTCTGTGGGTTTATGGTTAACTTCCAGGAAGTGGTTAGTGAGACGGGTCGCTTGTTTTTTACAGCTGATGGTGCTTTTGTGCTCTGAGATCCTCGTCCTCACTTTTCTCGTTGTCATACCGACATATCTCATGGAACAAGGGCAAGTGATTAAATATATCAAATTGCCGCTATTGCAATTAGTAAAGCGTCGTTGTTCCCAGGCTCTACTAGTCCCAATGTCAATACTTGTGGATTTTTTCGTTTGTGGGCATGCTGCACAATTTCCACATGGATGGTGCCCGGTCACCGCTGGCATATCCCATAATGTCCCAACTTGGTGAGTGATGGTTGGACCCGGTCTCGTATGTATTATTTGATCTTTAATACTGGTACCCCTTTTGAAAGCAAATCGAGGTTGTTCTAATTCGTCAGCACCAGTGTTGAGAATCTTCCAATGTCTGCGAATGATTTTTTGGATGGATCTGGTGCTAAAAGTGTTAACACACGTTATTCTCTTATTTTGTTCTTTGGATGGACACGTTTCCAGTAGAGCCTCCCGGTTATTATTTGAAGCCCTCTTTTGGGATGTGTGAATCAGTTTCTTTGGGTATTGTCTTTCAAGGAGTTTTTCTTCAAGATCATGGGCATGTTTTTTGAAAGACTCTTTTGTAGAACAATTACGTTGGACACGTAAAGATTGTCCAAATGGAAGGTTATCCCGAAGGGATTTCGGGTGGCAACTCCCATATTCCAGGAGTGAGTTTCGAGCCATCGGTTTTTTTATAGCTCAGATCTGAGACCGTCTGGAAATGCAGTTATCAATAGATCCAAAAAAGCAAGAGATTGATGACTATACTCTATTGTAAACTTGAGAAAGTTGTTGCAATTGTTCAGCCATGAGTGAAAGTTCATAAGATCAGACACATCACCCCGCCAGACAACAAAAATGTCATCTATGTACCTCTTCCAAACCCGTATAGATGACAAATACGGGTTTGTGATGTTTAATGCATAATCCTGTTCGAATTTATGCATATAGAGGTTCGCCAGGCTAGGCGCGAAAACGCTGCCCATGCTGTTACCTGACGTCTGTAGATAGAAGTTGTCCTCAAATTGAAAGAAATTTTCTTTCATTGCTAAGGATGCAAGATCCATGATTAATGAGACTGGCGTGATAGAATCTAGATTGCTAGCATTAAGGAGTTGTTCAACAACCTCCAATGTCTCATTTTGAGGGATGGAAGTATAAAGCGACTCCACATCGAAGGACACTAATATGTCCGATGTGTAGTCGAATTCAATCTCAGGTAATAACCTTAATACATCTTTAGTATCTTGTAAGTAAGATGGCATAACTCGTACCAATGGTCTCAAAAAAACATCCCCAAAAGAGGACAACGGTTCCATTAATGACCCAATGCCCGAAATTATAGGGCGTCCTGGGGGTGGTCGCTGTACTTTATGAATCTTTGGTAAGACATAAAAGTATGGCATGGTGGGATGTGTTCTGCAAAGATAACTACTTTCCTTAGTGGTTATCCAGCCTTCCGCGAGAGCTTCCTCAACCAGATGGCCAATCTGTGTCTTCAATCTGGGTGTAGGATCTTCCGCAAGGCGTCGGTAAGCATGACTGTCACTCAAGTGTTTAAGGCATTCAGCCCTATAGGTAGTAGTATCCAATAGAACTGTGGCTCCCCCCTTATCTGCCGGCTTTATCGTGATAAGGGGATCTTTGGACAATGTTTGAATTGCCTGTTGTTCAACTTTGGTGATGTTAACAAAAGGTTTATGTCTTTCTGTAAACAAGTTTTGCACATCATGTGTCACGGCTTCTTCAAAGGCTGTGACCTTAGCTGGAACAGCGGTGATGAGAGGCGTAAATGTTGAAGGATTGCTTAAACCTGTGTTTTGTTCAGTCAAAGTCTGTTCGGTGGTTTTATGGGGGTCTTTTTTTAAAAAGAAGTGTAACCTTATTTTTCGGAAGAATTTAGAAATCTCTATCTGAGTTTGAAAGGCATCGCCTTGATTTGTGGCTACAAATCCCAGACCACGATTGAGGACTTTCTCCTCTACTGGTGTCAATGTGCGTGAGCTGAGATTGACTATGAGCCCTTTTCCGTGTTCGCACTCGTGCTCGCTTGATCTTGGGGTATTCTCTTCCCGCTCCTGAGGTCCATCGACTGTGGGGGCAGATTCCACTGTACTTGACTCTGCTGTCCTCGTCTCTTGCCCCGCGGTCTCCCTTGGCCAACCCCTAAAAAAGGCAGATTTTGACCTGGTGGAAAAGGTGCTGGACCAAAAGGTCCTGCTTGGTGCATAAAAGGAAATTGACCTGGAGCCCATGGGTTAGGAGTCCACCATGGGTTAAATTGTCCTTGGTTGAAGTTTTTACCTCTTCTTTGTCTTCTATTGCCTCTCCCACGGTTGTAATTCATATTTGAGCCCTGGTTTGATGAGTCAGAATCACTAGAGAGATCCTCTGATGTTGAGGTACCATAAGTTGAACCACCCCGTCTCCCATTTCTATTGAATGGTGTCGGTGTATATGTAGGACTGGTGTAGGGGTAGATTTTCTCCTTTGAAAATTTATCTAGATCTTTTTTGCATTTCTCTAGTTTAGAGAACAAGACCGAGTCTTTAAATTCTTTGTTCGCCTTATTGCTCTCATCCTGTTGTTTAGTGAATACTTTGGATGAAAGTGTTGTTTTAATTTGGCCCTCTAAAGTCTGGATCTCTACCATGATTAGATCTGCGGCTTTCTTGGCAGTTTTGATGATTAAAACTAACCAATCACGCGTACACTTCCATGCAATAAGATACCAATCTCTGATAAAGTCCTTATCATCTAGGAACAATCTAGGGGCATTATTAACTATTAAGCCCGTTGGGGCACCATTACCTCTTAAATATTCAGCCATGGTAATTCCATGGATGCAGGTACGGGAGTGACTCTTTTTCAATACCAGTATTCTAGACCAGTGTTTCCCAAACTGTGGTCCGCGGACCCCCAGGGGTCCGTGACACATTCTCAGGGGGTCCGTAGGCAAGTTTTAAAAGCACAGAAACGTTTCTTGTATAATTAGCAGCTTTCCAGCAACAATAAAAGTGTCAAGAGAATGCCAGTGATTAATGTACCTGCTGGAGAGCAAGGAGAGTTTTGTTCAGTGGCAGCTTTGATTTAACTATGGTAGCACAGAGGGTTAATGTGCCTACTGCAAAGAACGTGTAACATGCATCTTAAAAAGCAGTATTTTATGTGCCTAGGTTTGTGGTTACTGCTTTTGTCACAGAGTTTCTTTTGTTACTGTGCACTTCATAAGTGACAATTGTAATCTAGCATAGGGACCTATAAACTGTCATCAAAGAGCTGCTTGCAAACTGCATGGTACCAGTTAGTAACTTATATTTTGTCCCAGTTATTCATTATCCTGATGCTGCTAAAAAGATATATTTGGGTGGAAATACATTTTTAATGTTAAAGTCCATGCTAGCCACTGTGTTATGTTCTGAATCCTGAGTTTGTGTTTTTCCAGACCAAGCACTCTTTAAACATTTTATATACACACTGATTTACATGTATGATTCAATGTCTCTATATGTGTGTGATGTAAAGTGCTCTGACCTCCTACAGTGGTTTGAGAGATGCTATAAAACAAATGAAATACATGTGACAGAGGGGCTATTACTTCAATATAAAATACTAAGGGCCAGTGTGGAGCTGGGTGGCGGGCGGACCGGAATAACAGGCGGGGAGGCCGGATATAGTGAGCTATGACAAGTGTTTTATTGCAGCAGAAGGACAAAGTCACAGTGAGGGAGGGATGCAGTGTAGAATCCAAGGGGCGGTGGGTTGATAGAAACGGCGGTGGACCAGGCTCGGCGAGGATGTTGGGGATCAGGATCTACTTCTCCTTGTTCCGCCAGTAGTCTCCTCGGTGCGGTACTGGGGCTCCTTGGAGGCTTGAAAGAAAGGAGAGAAGCGTAGGGCTTTAATCTGAGTACTCCAGCAGTACACCCCACCACCTACACCGGGGAGTGAAAGGGTACTGAGAAAGGCCAGTGAGGAGAGGACGGAAGGGGGGGGGGGAGATGGGACAGGCAAGAAAGAGGTGGGAGGGATGAAGGCGGGATGGTGCAGGGCAGTGCTCGGTCTTTGTACAGTGTGCGTGAGAAATCCCTAAATAACCCTGTGCTCCTGCAGTCTACGGAATATATACAAGGGTATTTACATTACTAACTATATACAGGAGGGGACACGGAGAAGGGTAACGGGTACTCACGTGCCCCGCCGCAACTCTCGTCCGAGTTGCGGCCGCTCTCCAGCTTCCTCCTGAGGACGCCACCAGTCCTCCGTCCAGACGTCCTCTTCCTCGTCCTCGCTTTGGTCTCGCAGTGCTGCTCCTCTCTCTCTCTGGGGTCCGTCGCTGTCCGCTGCCTCCTGCCACGAGTCGGTTGCTCCGAACGCCTCTCCTTCGTCCTCGGGGCTTTTTCTACCTTCCGGGTTCTGGTCTGGCCGTCCACTTCCGGGGTCGAGGTCGATCGCTTCCGGGTCGCTAGGGGTCGACCCACCGTCACTTCCGGAGTTCCTGGCGAGGGTTTCCGGTCCTTCGTGCTCCAGTGTCGGTACCTGCAGGGGACGAAAAAGAGAAGGTGTCCTGGGTGTCCGGGACGTTAAGTGACCGGGCGCGGGGGACGGGACCCCCGCGCTCGGACTTTGTAGCGCCGAGGTAGGTGCCGCTGCCGCTCCACAGCCAGATGTACGGTCTGTTTTTATATGCGCGAACGGGTTCGCGAACCCGTTTGCGCATGCAAAAACCTATTGGGCCATGTACATAGCCTTTTTGGCGAGTCGCAATTTGTTTGCGACTCTCTAAATAGGTTTTGCAACTTGCTATTTGGAAGGGGCATTCCCTTCCAAATAGTGAGTCTCAAAACCATGTACAAATGTTTTGCGGTCGCAAAACAGTCACAATTACCACCTACTTCAAGTAGATGGTTATGCATTCACAAATGGGAAGGGATCCCCAGGGGACCCGTTCCCCTTTGCCAATGCATGCAAAATTATTTTGTAAGGGCAGGTAGTGGTCCCAGGGACCTCTGTCTGCCCTTAGAAAATGAAACAAACTTTTCATTTTCTTTTTTTTTTTTAATGCATGGTAAACAGGCTGCATTTTTTTTTTTAAACTGCTTTATTTAAAAGCAGTCCGAGACATGGTGGCCTGCAGAGCCCAGCAGGCCACCATCGCTGGGAGGGCTGGCATTCCCATTGGGCTCGCAAATTGCGAGAGGCTCATTAATATTAATGAACCTCGCAATTTGCGAACCCATTGGGAATCCCAAACGGTGTTAAACACACTGTTGTACATTTCATTTAGCGACTCGCAATTTGCCACTCGCAATGTGTCGCCAATTGCGAGGCGCTAAATGAAATGGTCGTCCATCTGGGCCCAAAATCCTTAGTACTTTGAGTATTTGTTTTGTGTGCACACGTGTGTATTTTTTTTCGAATTACGGTTTTAATGTTTGAAATTTATTTGCTTGGGGGTCCCCGGCTTCCAGTGGTGACTCAATGGGGGTCCTCAGGAGTCAAAAGTTTGGGAACCACTGTTCTAGACCATCCATCAACATCGGAGTTTGATGGTCTGGGCATATGGTCTAACATGCTTGGATTATCTTCCAGGATTGATTGTATTTCAGCCTCATCATAGGCTAAGCCCAAGTTGGTTGCCATAATGTATATGGTCTACCTGTTGAGCCAAAAATAGGTTATATATATCAAAAAAGTGCTGTTAGAAAAGGCACTCAAACGAAGTAGTATCCTGACTATACATACATTGCCTCTCCTTCACCAGAAATTTTCAAAAGTGAAGATAGAGTCCACAATGGAACTCACTTGAAGTGGTTCAAAGGATGAAAGGGCGGTAAAGGATGAGAAACTGATTGATTTCCTTTCCATTCAGTGCGATGTCTGGTTGTGTGCTCTTTCTATCATCTTAGGCACACTCTGACTCATCTGGACACTCTTCATTAATTAATTTGACACATTCTTCGACCCATAGTTACTTTATGTTGTATACCAGGTAAAAGTTGCCTTGAGGGGACTAGATTCTCAGTCACCATAGTGATACTAGCCCCTGTGTCTCTGTAGGCCTCAACTTTTTGACCATTGATGATGGGCTCCTGTCTATACTTGCTCAAAGTGTTTGGGCAATCAGTGAAGTTGGCAAACCCCATGCCATTTTCATAGACAAGAGTATCTGGATTAGGGGACCTGGTTAGGCCAGAATCCACCTGAGCTCCAAAAGTAAACCCACCCAAATTCTTGGGGGTGCTCCCACCACCTGGGGGATTACTGCTGACAGTAACAGGAGGTGTTGGAGCTTTACTTGGAGGTATGTTTTCCTTATTGTTATTCCTGGGACAACTGCTATCAGTTTTTCAGTGGCCAGGCTGTTTACAGACATGGCAATAAGGGTTCTTCTGGTCAGAGGAAGTGTTTTGGGACCCACCCCCACCCTTGGAGTTTTGGGGCCCTGTGGGAGACTTTTCTTTAGATTTATCCCCACCCTTCTCTTGGGCCTTGGAAGTATCCTTCTTTTGGTCATTACCCTGATTCTTAGGCCTAATCCTAGTTCTGACCCATTTGTCTGCCCTCTTACCCAATTCTTGTGGAGAGGTCAGATCTGAGTCCACCAGGTACTGGTGTAAAAGCTGGTTCTGACAATTACTTAGGATCTGCTCCCTCATAATCAAATTATACAATCCTGTATACTCATGTACTTTGCTGCCATGTAGCCAACCTTCCAGAGCCTTAGTAGCACAATCTACAAAATCAGTCCAGTCCTGAGTCTGAGCTTTTTGGGTGTCTCTGAACAACAACCTGTATTGTTCAGTGGTTAAGCCAAACCCATCAACAAGAGCACTCTTCAGGACTGTATAGTTTTTAGCATCCTCAGATCTAACTGTGAGGAGCTTATCTCTCACTTTCTCAAAAAAGGAGAGCCACAAGATTGCTGCCCACTGATCTTCAGGAACCTGCTGTACCATGCAGGCTCTCCCAAGAGCAGTTATCCACTTGTGGATATCATCCTCATCTCTGTAGGGGGGCACCACCTTACTCAGGTTTCTATGATCATAGGACCTGTCCTTATCTCTTGGGATAATGCTGTCACCAGTTGGGATCTCCCCACTTAACTTCTGCTCTCTTGCAAAAGCTAGTCTAGCTTGGGCCAGGGCTAATTCCTCTCTTTCTATTTGGAGATTCACTGCTCTCATCCTGGCCTTATGCTCTCTTCTTTGAGGGGAAGTCATTCCTCTCTGTGATTCTCTTGAGGCACTAGAAATGTGGGAATCCCTGGAAGGGCTTCTCTCTCTCCTATTGCCTGGGAGAATCCGGTTATGTACTCTGGGGAGGTGCTGGCCCTCTCCATTTCCATGTAGGTCCAAGTTGGCTTGGCTAAGCCTTACCACTGGTACCTGGGTATCCCCTTGACCATGATCTGACTCTTCACCTTCTGATTCAGGGTCTAGCTCCTCATTTTCTACTTCTGGGGAGGTGTTCTCAGTGTCTAGGGGGTTCACTCCATCTCCTGATCCTGAGGGAGCTACTCTAGCTTTCTCAAGGTCATCCTTTTCTAGGATGGCTATCATGATAGGAATGGTAGGGTTGTGACCCTTTCTCAGCTTCCTTGCAGTGCACAAGGCACTCAAGTCTCTATGGCTGAATTTGTCATAGTTGGAGGTTGCCTGTGGAGGGTCAACCGTCACAGGTAGAGAGCCTGTAGCTTCACCTGTGCCAGACATGACTCTAGTGTGGTGTAAGTGATGCACCTACCTACACTAAGTGTTTTCCTACTGTACATTGCTAGTGAGTTGTAGTCAGGGTGTGCTAAGCCCTTCTACCTACAACTACTAAGTTCAGTAGAACTTAAATATGCTAAGCTTTTATTTATATGTACCTATGGTACTTAATGTGATCTTTCAATTTGATATAAGATTGCAAAGGTAAAACAACCTCAAAGCTCGAATCCGTACCGCTGCTCACCAATGTGAGAAGTTGGCCTGATGTATGATGTCTCCAGTTCTGGGGGCACCTTATATCAGTCCAAACAATCCCTTATGGTGGTGGTTGTAAGTCAACCTTATAGACAAGCTATCCTAGGGGTAGCATGGACTAAGCAGCCTTAAAGGCTTAACTTCAAAGGGCGAGTAAAGCGAGCTGTTTTACCATATAAAATCCTGTAATATCAAATGAAAGGACACCACACAAGTTATATATTATCAAAATATATGTATTTATTCTTAGAATAATCTCCACTACTCTTTATGAGCAATGAAGCACAAGCGTTTAAATAAAAGCACAGTTAAACATAGACAAGTTGCACGTTTTGGATGTGGCCGGTGGCCACTCAAACAATATATCAATAAAGTAGTATAACAATCACTAATCGATCTGGGGTAAGGCCTAGGGCCTTGGGAATCGCTTGGACTACGATGCACTAACAGCAGTTAGGGCGGGAGTAGCCCGCAGAATTCGGGTGCAGTGCAGAAAGCACAAGCATGCACCAATGCAAAGTCAATGGTGCGTAAAACTTATCGAGTTACAGTTTTAAGAGTCTTCCGACTGGGCTAGAAGGACAAAACTTTAGACTTAGACACTAGCGGTGTAAAACACTACAGGAGCACCGGCGTTCAACTGTTACCTCACCCACAGGAAGCGGGTGCACAGGTGCAAAGGTGTGTCGGGTTTCGTCACGAAGATCTAGGGTGCCTGGAGATGAAGATGCTGCAGGCGTCCAGAAGAGAATTCTCCGGTGCGATCCAAGGGTGAATCAAAGTTGTAGAGTACCTGAAAGCAGAGGGGACAGAGTCTGGGTCACTAGCCAGTGACCAGGAAGGAACCAGGAAGGAACCAGGCAATGTCGGGCGCAATCAGGTCGATGTTGTGTAGCTTCTCTCCGCGGCCACATGGTCTCTGGGGCACCGAGGATGTCCTGGAGTGAATCACGAGCTGTCCCACAAAGGCTCTCGCTGTCGGCGGTGTCGGCTTCAAGATCGGAGTCAACAGGCCTTGGCAAATGCAACCCACACAGGAATCAAAGATGGCTTAACACTCGGACCAGCAAGGTCTGAGTGGGTGCTTCTTTTCAGGCGAGCGAGTGCCAGTCTGGAGCAACCAGACTAGCTGTGTAAATTCAAGGTTTCGTCTGTACTGGGGCCACTAGCCAACAGGCAAGCGACCAGACCAACGCATTGAGCAGAAAGATGCAAAAGGGCCCCACGCAGCACTCGTCGAGTGTGGAGGGGTGAGCTTCGGTGCACAAGCTGCTCGGGGCTGGAGCTTCTCACACTCCAATGCACAGCTTCAAGGGGGCCTTGGATGCTGCACGGTCAGCGCTTCGTTGTTTCTCCAAGATGGCCGCTCCCATGCTTCAGGTCGCCTCCACGGGTCTCAGCTCTGCAGGGACTGTGGATCGGGCTGTTAGAAGGCAGGCACGCTGGGTCTTGTTGATCTCTGTTGCTCGAATTCCGGCGGGAACTGCAACAAAGCAAATGTCGAGGTGCTGGATGGTGCCTGTTTGCACAGGGTGGTCACTCCTTGACCACAAGGGAGATTCTTCAGTCTTCCACGAGGAGTGGGATGTCGAAGGGTCCAGAGTTTCGTTTCATAAGTTTCAGTCAGGATAATCTGAAGTGCATTGGCACACCTCCTACTTTTAAGTCGAATCAAGGGGCTGGATTACCTGCTAGGTCCCTCCTATAGGTGGGACCTGGGAAGGGGTTGGTTACACCCCTTTCCCTTTGTCCAGTTTCATGCCAGGACTGGGGCAGGATGGCCCCAGAACCGGTTTGACTGGAATCTGCCCAGAGACACCTTGTGCGCCCCAGGCAGTGTCTAGTTTCATTCAACCCTCCCTGCTACAATCCACTATCTCCTGTCTGGGGTGGTGTGACACCTCCCTGTGACAGGAAACCCTTTGTCCAGGTGTCCTCTGCCGAGTTTCGGTCAGCAGCAGGAGGCCAGACATGTGTCTGTGGCAGCAGCATCCATTTTGTGATGCTGGGGCTCTGGTTAGGATTAACCGCGTTTTAGTAAAGTAACATGCCTGCACCCTCTAGAAGGGTGGGATGCTATCCCCATTACCAGGACTGGCAAGGGGATAGTATTCCAATGTGTATGACACCAAACACAACATGTTTTGATAAAGCCAAACCAGAGTTGCAATAGCCGTAAGGATTATAATGCACTTAAGAGTATATGGTATGGCAGTATCACTGGAACAGCGTTAAGGAATTGGTCCCAACACTGCAGTCAGGCTCAGCTCATGCTAGAGCACCATCTCACATAAAACCAAGCACTCTGCCTCCAGGACTGTAAAGGCCTGCCATAGGAGTGACTGATAGGTATAGATGTGTCCAGATATAGGTTTAGACATAGGTATACTACATCTAAGCAAGGGGTGAGTACACCACCTTGCCCCATCTGTAGGAACAGCCAGTTGTGTCGATTTAAGTACCAGCCAGGGGTGGCAAAAGATATGCTGCAGCCCCTGGTAGGCCTTGGATGCACCTATGCCCTTGGCACCTAGTGTGCACTGGATAGGGGCTGACAAGGTGTCCAGTACCAAATTGGTGATGTACCTATAGTACATGGAGTCCATTTAAAGAGAGAGCAGATAGCCTGGGGCCCTGATTAGCAGGATCCCAGGCCAACTAAGTCGAAAACCAGCTAAACACAAGGCAAAAAAATCAGGGGTAACCATAGTCAGGTATCCACCTTCCTACATGTCCCCACATTGCCATTCCGGGATGAAACCAGATTGGTCCGGATCAACCAGACCCGGCAACCGAGAATTCAGCCTGTGTGCTAAAATGCTTGAGAACAGCTTCACATCTATGTTTAACAGGGAGATCAGCCAGTAAGAACTACAAAGTTGTGGGTCCTTCCCCGGTTTGAGGATGAATGAGATAGAGGCCTGTAGTATGGAGGATGTGAGGGACCCAGCATCAGCGAAGGAGTTAAACAGACGGGTGAGCATTGGGTGAGTTCAGCACAGTAGGTTTTGTAGAATAGTGCGCTGAAGCCCTCTGGCCTGGAGGTCTTCTGTAGTTTTAGCCGGGCGATAGCAGATATCACTTCATCAATGCAGAAAGGTGCTTCTAGGGCTTTGGCTTCACCTTCGGGCGGAGGGGTCACCGCAGCCCCTCTCAGATATTTAGTAGGGTCAGGCAGCAGAGAGGGATACGCCACTTAGAGGAATTGATAGAACGATCGGAAGGCCTACACTATTCTGGTATCGTCAGTTATTGACTGACCATCTTCACCCAGGAGCGTTTTAACAGAGTGTACCTCCTGCTGGCTACACAGGCAGTGTGCCAACATGCGGCCACCCTTGTTGGAGCCAACAAAATATTTGTGTTTCAATCAGACCACCGCATAATCAGCCCGATCAAGATCGAGACGCCGGAGCTGGAGGCGCTCTTTTTCCAGCTGCCGCCATATTCGGGGAGCACCAGTACATTTATGAATGGTCTCCAATTCTATAACGGTAGTTTCGAACTCTGTACGCTTTGTCCGTCTGACCTTATTCTCGTAGGCGGCCTTGGCAATAAAAGCCCCTCTTGCTATACTGAAGCGCCTCCCATACAGAGGAGAGTGGTGTGAAGCCCCCATCGTTGGATGCTATGTAGTCGGTGAGACACCGCCTAATGCCGGTAACTACATCCGGAGACCGAAGCAGTGAGTCTCACAGTCACCAGCGTGGGGTGAAAGAAGATCGCTCGGGGGGAAGCACAGGGTCAGGGTAATGTGTGCATGGTCAGATAGTGCCCGTGCTTCAATAGTATAATCTGTGACGTTGGCCCAAGCAGCTGGGGTGACGAGTAAATGGTCAAGAAAGGTGTGGGCTAGGGGTACGGGCGGACCGGAATAACAGGCGTGGAGGCCGAATGTAATGCGCTATTGCAGCAGTTTTTATTGGTTTCAAGCTGGGGAAACAAGAGGGGCTGGAAGGAGGTGAGGCCGGTTGGCTGGAAGTCCGTTCTCGTCCGTACAGGTGAGTAGGTCTTCGGTTTCACTTCGGGTCTTAAGGCCGGGATCCGGTGTCGCCTCGGAGGTGAAAAGAGAGAGAGAAGAGGGCAGTTAGTCCTTGACAGCTTACGGACCGTCAGAGCACTGTCACCAACCACCGGGTTGTGAGGGGGCCAAAGAGAACGTGAGGACAAGGGTGGAAAGGGAGAGTTCAAGGAACGGAGCAGAGGAGAGGGGGGGGAGAAAGGGTGTGCAGCAGTGAGGGAGACGTGCGAGGGCTATAGTACAACGGGCTAAGTGGAGTGAAATCCTACGTATATACAGTGCAGCAGTGTATACTCCATGAGGGAATCTATATACAGCTAATATACAATTATCTACAGGGAGACACGGATAAAAAGGTAACAGTGTACTCACGTGCCCCGCCGTAACTCTCCAGTGAGTTACGGCCGCTCTCCAGCAACCTCCAGAGGACTCCACCAATCTTCGGTCCAGACGTCCTCTTCTTCTTCACTTCCACTCTTGCACTTTCCGCTCTCCGTCCCAGGTTCTCCGCTTGCTGTCTCCTGCCACGAGTCCGCCGCATTGAACGCTCTCCTCTCTTCGTCGTCGGCTTTTCTGCATGTCGGGCTGATGATGGGGGCGGGACTTCCGGGGTCGCAGGCGTTCACTTCCGGGTTGTTCCGTGACGCCGCTGGTTGCTCTGTTTCCTGCATGAAACAAAAGAGAGGAGGAGTCCTGGTCGTCAGGGACGCAGGAGGGTCAGTTGTCATGGTATCCCTGCTCGAGGGCCGCTCTGCCGGGTTGCGCGGCGCTCCCCTTCCACATCCCCTTTCCCTAGCTATCTTTCTTGTGGGGGAGAGAGGTGGGGGATATCGAGAAAGATAGTCTGCATTGCCCTGGTCAGCTCCCTTTCGGTGCAAGGTTTTGAATCTGTAGGGTTGCAGGGATATGAACCAGCGTAGCACTCGGTCGTTGTGGCCCCGGTTTCGTGCCATCCACTCCAATGGGGCGCGGTCTGTGTACAGAAGAAACTCACGCCCCTCCAGGTAATATCGAAGGCTTTCCACTGCCCATTTAATGGCTAGGGCCTCCTTTTCCACTACGGCATAATTCATCTCCCGAGGGAAGACTTTCCAGCTGAGGTAGAGAATGGGTCTCTCCACCCCGGTCTGGTCTCTTTGGGATAGAACGGCTCCCAATCCCTGGTGTGAGGCGTCTGTTTGTAGGATGAAGGGTTGTGAGTAGTCGGGGCTAATCAGGACTGGCTCAGACACCAGGGATTGCTTAAGCTCGTGAAAGGCTTTGAACATTTGAGGAGTAGGGTGTTGAAGCATGGCTTCTGTTCGTGTGCTTTTCTTCAGTAAGTCAGTAAGGGGGACTGCGGTTTGGGAAAAGCCAGGGATAAACCTCCTGTAGTACCCTAATAGCCCGAGGAAAGCACGGAGGTCTTGGTTTGTGGGAAGGGGATGGCCTGTATGGCCTTTATTTTGTTGTCTTGCGGTCTGATAACGCCTTCCCCGAGTAGATATCCCAGATATTTTACGGATTTGGCAGCAAGAGTGGTTTTGGTAGGATTGATAGTAAACCCGTGCTTTCCCAGGGATGTGACCACTTGTTTCAAATGGGACAGGTGTTCTTGCCAGTTGTTGCTATAAATGATGATGTCGTCCAAGTACGCTCCTGCGTATTAGGCATGTGGTTGTAGGACAATGTTCATGGCCCTCTGGAACGTCGCCGGGGCGCCGTGGAGCCCGAAGGGCATGACTCGGAATTGGAATAAGCCATCCGGCGTGGAGAACGCCGTTTTCTTCTTGTCTTCCTTTTTCAGGGGTATCTGCCAGTAGCCTTTGCAGAGATCCAACATGCTAATATATCTGGCTTTGCCTATGCGTTCTATCATCTCATCCACCCTTGGTAAGGGGTATGTATCGAAGCTTGAGACTTTATTTACCTCACGAAAGTCTATACAAAATCTTGTGGAGCCATCGGGTTTGGGGACTAGGACTATGGGCGAGTTCCAGCTACTGACCGACGGTTCTATTATACTCATTTGTATCATCTGCTTGGTCTCTTCCCTGATTACGTTTCTGCGTGCTTCAGGTACTCGGTAGGGCCGTTGCCTCACGGTTTTTCCCGGTTCAGTGTGGATGGCATGCTCCATGACAGTGGTGTGTCCTGGTAGGGGGGAAAATACCACTTGTATTGGTGTTAGTGTGTGTCGGAGTTCGTTTTTGTTGACTTCGGGTAAATCAGGGTCCAGACAACATTCAAACGGCAGGCCTTCCTGACACCGTCCACTGGCTAGTACCGGCTGGGGTCCTTCCCACTTCTTCAAGAGATTTACGTGGTATATTTGTGTCTGATTGCGGTTGTGGTCCATTACAACTTCGTATGTAACTGGAGTCACCTGTCTCGCTATTGAGTACGGGCCTTGCCACTGGCCTAGTAGTTTGTGGTCGGAGGAGGGAATTAGGAGTAGTACTAGGTCTCCGGGAACAAAGGACCTCATTTTGGCATCCCGGTCGTACTGGCGTTTTTGAGCTGCCTGAGCGGTCATCAGGTTTTGTCGTACAATTTCTCGGATTTGACCTAAGTGAGTTTTAAGGTTGGCAACATATTCAGGTAAAGGTCGGGTGCAATCTGGCTCGGCCTCCCAGGCCTCCCGGGCCATATCCAATAGGGTCCTGGGTGGCCTCCCATACAAGAGTTCATAGGGGGAGTATCCAGTACTGTTCTGGACTTTGCATCTTATTGCAAATAGGGCCAAGGGCAGCATTTCCTCCCAGCGACGGGTCTCTAGTCCTAACAGTTTCTTTAGGGTGGTTTTTAGGGTGGCATTATACCGTTCCACCAGCCCGTCGGTCTGGGGGTGGTAGGCGGAGGTCCTTATTTGTTTGATGCCAAGCTGGGAGCAAACCTGGCGCATAAGGGAGTAGACAAATGGTGTGCCTTGGTCTGTCAATATCTCCCGGAGGAAACCCACCCGGGTGAAGATAGAGACTAGAGCTTTGGCGATGTTCTGGGTGGTAGGGTGGCGTAAGGGAACGGCTTCCGGAAAAAGGGTGGCATAGTCCACGAGGACGAGAGCATATCTACACCCGCTCTTTGAGGGTAACATAGGCCCTATAAGGTCCATCCCTACCCTACTGAAAGGGACGTCGATGAGAGGGAGGGGTTGGAGGGGTACCTTTGGTGGTCGATATCGACTGTTCTTCTGACATACCGGGCATTCACGGCAGTATTGACTCACTTGTTTGTAGACCCCAGGCCAGTAGAATTTTTCCAGAATGGTTTGTCCTGTTTTATCGTCTCCGAAATGTCCTCCTAACAGATGGCTATGGGCCAGGAATAGTACTTTGTCGCGAAAGGGACCGGGAACGAAGAGCTGAGGGTTTTGGTGGGGTCCCCCTTTTCTGTACAACAGCCCATTCTTTTTGAAAAAATAAGGACATACTTGTAGTGGGTCTTCGTTTTCCACGGCACGTCCCCAAGCATCCTGTAACACCGGGTCTTCTTGTTGTGCAGCCCGGTATTCTCGATCGGTTTCCCAGGGATGGTTGTCCACTTGAACGGGATAGGCTGTGGCGTAGGTTTTTTTCTCTTTCCTCTTTTGGCCTCTGGATTTCGGGACTTTGGTTGTTGGTTCTAGGGGGGGAACGTGTCGAGAAAAGGGAGCTTCTGTCCACCACCTTTTTAATGAGTCTGTAGCGTCATGCAGCAGATGAGGAAGACCGCTGTAATCGCTTCCCAAGATCACTTGTTCCGGTAGGTTCGGGACCAGTCCCACCGTAAGGGGGCTTCCTTTGTCCGAGATGTTTTGGACTTTGACCCTGGTGGTGGGATACCTCTTTGTGTCCCCATGTACACATTGGATGTCCACTGTGCCGGTCACTGGCCCGATTGGTGTGGGCATCTCCTGGGGTCGTAGAACGCTTTGCCTGCATCCAGAATCTGCGAGAGCCATCATGGGGTGGCCGTCGATCATCACTGGACACCGGAAAGGAGGAGGGCCAGCCTCTGTGGTAAGGCAAACATAGTTCCTGGCAAGCCCGACCTCCATGGGTTCTTCCTTCTGTGGGCAAAAACGAGCAATATGTCCATGGCCTCCGCAGTGATAGCATTGGGGTCCGGGAGGGCTAGGTCGGGGCATCATCGGGAAGGGAAACAAGAGAACAGGGTCTGGTTTTCGGGGAACGGCGGCCCTTTGGGCCCGAGGGTGACTTCCAGGGAGTATACGGGGAGGGTGCTCGTCTTTTTTCTGGGACTCCTGTGCTCGGCTGTACGCACTAGCAATTTCCACAGCACTGTCTAGCGTCAGGCGGGCATGTTGTTGCACCCATTTCTGGGTAGCGGGATGAAGAGAGGCCAGGAATTGCTCCAGGTAAATCTTGGACAGTATCTCTTCCTTTGAGGCCGTGGCAGGTTTCAACCAGCGGTCGGCCAGATCCTGGATGCGGAAGGACAAGGCTCGGGGTGTCTCTTAGGGTCCTTCACGGGCTTGCCGTAGGCGAACCCTATATGTCTCCTCGTCGATTCCTAAACGTTCTAGGATGCAGGTCTTTATATCCTGGTAAGGCGTTTGGCCCTGTATGTTCGCCTGTTGGTAGGCCGCTTGCAGTTCCCCCGTTAGTAGGGGCCCCAAGTAGTGACCCCAGCGGTCGGCCGGCCACGAAGCGGCCTGTGCCAGGCGTTCAAAGTTTGTAAAGAAGAAATCCGGGTCCTCTCCCGGAACGTACTTCTGTAGGACCACAGAGGGTAGGGAGGCGGCTGGTCGTTGTTGTCCCATGACGTCGGCTAGCCTCCCAAGAGCCTGATCCTGGGCGGTTCCTTGATCCTTCAGGACGTCGTGAAGTTGGCCGCGATCATCTTCAGCTGTCTTAAGGAAGCGTTCCATCATCTTCCCTAGCAGCTCTTGGCTTTCTGCTAGCTGTTTCACCGTGGCCTCCATGCTTCCAGGAGATCCCACTTCTGACACCAAGTGTGGGCTAGGGGTACGGGCGGACCGGAATAACAGGCGTGGAGGCCGAATGTAATGTGCTATTGCAGCAGTTTTTATTGGTTTCAAGCTGGGGAAACAAGAGGGGCTGGAAGGAGGTGAGGCCGGTTGGCTGGAAGTCCGTTCTCGTCCGTACAGGTGAGTAGGTCTTCGGTTTAACTTCGGTTCTTAAGGCCGGGATCCGGTGTCGCCTCGGAGGTGAAAAGAGAGAGAGAAGAGGGCAGTTAGTCCTTGACAGCTTACGGACCGTCAGAGCACTGTCACCAACCACCGGGTTGTGAGGGGGCCAAAGAGAACGTGAGGACGAGGGTGGAAAGGGAGGGTTCAAGGAACGGAGCAGAGGAGAGGGGGGGGAAGAAAGGGTGTGCAGCAGTGAGGGAGACGTGCGAGGGCTATAGTACAACGGGCTAAGTGGAGTGAAATCCTACGTATATACAGTGCAGCAGTGTATACTCCGTGAGGGAATCTATATACAGCTAATATACAATTATCTACAGGGAGACACGGATAAAAAGGTAACAGTGTACTCACGTGCCCCGCCGTAACTCTCCAGTGAGTTACGGCCGCTCTCCAGCAACCTCCAGAGGACTCCACCAATCTTCGGTCCAGACGTCCTCTTCTTTTTAACTTCCACTCTTGCACTTTCCGCTCTCCGTCCCAGGTTCTCCGCACGCTGTCTCCTGCCACGAGTCCGCCGCATTGAACGCTCTCCTCTCTTCGTCGTTGGCTTTTCTGTATGTCCGGCTGATGATGGGGGCGGGACTTCCGGGGTCGCAGGCGTTCACTTCCGGGTTGTTCCGTGACGCCGCTGGTTGCTCTGTTTCCTGCATGAAACAAAAGAGAGGAGGAGTCCTGGTCGTCAGGGACGCAGGAGGGTCAGTTGTCATGGTATCCCTGCTCGAGGGCCGCTTTGCCGATTTGCACGGCGCTCCCCTTCCACAAAGGGCATATGTTGTATGTGCTGCCAAGTAATAAGAAAAATACTTTTCATCTGGGTGTAGGCAGCGCCAGGCATCCTTAATCCCTACCTCGCGCAGCCATTCTCCCCCCTTTGCTGACAGAGCACCCGCGCCCCCTGTATGAGAACCAGAGAGGTCCAGCACCCCATCCATCACTAGGTTGAGGTCACCCCCTACTACCACCACAGAATCTGCGGAGTGCAACATGTCAGCACATGCGTCTAACAAGAACTTCTCTGAACAGTCATTAGGGGAATAGATGGAAGCAACAGTGCAGGAAGAGGTACCCAGGAGGAAACGCAACACTAAGAGGCGCCCCTTAAACTCTGTAACAGGCCCACCACTGAACGTTTGAAATGCTTGGCCACTAAGATAGCCACCCCTCCCTGTTTACTGTTCCCAGAGGACCAGAACTGATATGGGAAGTGACCATGTCACATACAGTGTTTGTCAGTATGGAGCAGGTGGGTCTCTTTGATGAGACAAATCTCTCCCCGAGTTTTCAAGTAATGAAAGGGCGACCTTCTGCTTAATGGGATTATTAAGACCCCGGGAATTAAGACAGACTATTTTAATATCAAGATGGGAAGGAAGGGGCCGAATAAGCTCTTGTGGAAGCACATGCAGCCCCGTGGGAGGAAGATGCCAGAAGGGGCTCTAGGGTGGAAAGTGGTCAGTAGTGCAAGGCCGTGGTGCAAGGAACTGAAAAAAGGACTCACTGAGGAGAGAACTCTCCCTATCCTAAAAAAAAAAAAAAAAAACCCAAGAACAAGACAACAAGAATTGCAAAAGCAATGTAGGACCGATCCTAGGCCGGTCTGCATTAGTACCATAAGTGGAGTAACCGCAACAGTGCAGGGTTGACACAAGTCCGTCAAGGTGACACAGTTCGGGGGTATAGTGTAGTTTCAAGTCCGTGAAAGCAAGGAGGTAATGGCCCTCCGGCCCTGCCATATTGAGGATCCCATAGTTGGTCTAGGCAATAGTGTCAGGTGGAGGATAAGTTTGCAGGGCTGCCAGACAGTGAGACCAGAACGTTTTCCCTTTCTTTCGCTCGAGCCGCTGCGTCTGGTCCATGAGGTGGCGGGGAGGACTTGCCCACAACTAGCCAGCGGCCAGGTCTGCTATTGCAGGTGGTTGCTGCCGTATGTTGACGTGGCGGGCCGGAGGAGGAAGGTCCAAGAGGTCGGTGACCTCTTGCAGTGATCGCATCTGGTGCAGCTTGCCTTCAAATTTAAAAATTATGCGGAAGAGATGTCCCCACGCATAGGGGATCCCTTTCTCCCTCAGATGCTGGGTGATTGGCCAAAATTCCCTTTGTTTAAGTAGAGTGACAGCGGATAGGTCTTGAAACAGCAGCGGGACTGCAGAGGATGTGTGTTTCTGGCTTTGCGGATAATAAGTTCTTTTAGTTGGAAGTTATGAACACAGGCTAACATATTCGGTGGTGGCGCAGCGTTCTGTCGGGGTGGGCCCACTCGATGTACCCTATCAATATGTACTTCAGTCGTGTGCTCCGGGCTTAGGATGTGTCTAAAGAGGGCCTGGGCAAATTCGCCACGGTCTCCTTCTTCCGCCCTCTGCTTCACTCCCCGGATCCGTATGTTGTTATGGCGCAAGCTGTTCTCTAAGTCTTCTGCCTGCCCCTGAAGTTCAATGTGCTGCTCTTTGAGGATGAGAATTTCCTGTTGCATCCTTTCTAGTTCTTTGTTGCGCCCATTCTCGTGCTCCTCCAACGTCCCAACCCGGTCCCCAATCTCCGACGCGGCGTACCGCCCGAAGGCCCGCCGCCAGTTGATCTTTAAGGTCTTGGAGGTTTTCTTTGAGTGCTGAGAAAAGCGACGTCACAAAGGCCTTCGTGTCCGGTGCATCTGCTCCCTCAGTCGCTCCCACTGTTATCTCTGACACCTGACTCGCGCTCTTAGCTTGCAGCAAGTCCTTCACTGAGGGGTCTTTCCTAGGCCGCACATTCGCCATGGTCTGTAGGCTGGTGGACCCTGTCCAACCGGTCCTTGCTGCCAAGGCAGGTTTCTCACCCTCTCAGAACCAGTCTCGCCTGTGGCTGTGAAGAGGCATGCGGCGCGGGGACGCTGGTTCCGGGGGCAGGTGATCAAGGCTTCACTGGCTCGAGGAAATCAGGAGCTCTGCTGGGGTGGACTAGGCCACTCTCTGAATCTACAGGAGAACCCACGAGCACTGCTTGTAGCTCTGTATGGTGTGTCTCAATGTGTAGACCTCTGGTATATTAGATCCACAACTTGATGACTCACTAGTCTCACCAGGAGCCACCACTCCATTGCACGGTCGCCAACACTGGCTCGGGTGATCTTGCTGCCAGGCAACACAGACGTTCCAGTGCAAGCTTCAATGCTGCACTATGGGGATAAGGGACACCGGTGGGAGGGCAGCATGCTCACCCCAGAACCCTGCTTCTCACCTCCCACAGCGACCATATGCCCCCAGCGCTGTCTTCCCCGCCACGCGCTCAGAGCCGGAAGGCTGCCAAACTCCATCTGTGGAGCTCTCAGGGTCCCGGGGGGTCTCCCTTTCAGCTGTTGCATTGGCACCTTCGTGTACGTCCGCTGCAGTCATGGCGCTGCCCGCTAGGCCGCACTTGTGACCGGGGCCTGTACTCAGCAGGATCCTGACCACCACAGGAGGGAGCCAGTCAGAGTGCGAGGCAATCAAGGCCACCGGATGACGAGCGCTGGAACAGGCGCTGCTCCACCTTGGACCCCATAAGACCAGCAGGCGCCTTTACCCCCTCCACAAGTGCCGACCCGTATGTGTTGATCCCCGCTTCCCAGCAGATGCTTCAGGAAGGCCTTGGTCACCAGCAGGGGGGAGCGGCACGTTCGTCCACTGCCACTTGGCTCACCCACCTGCCTGCTGCTCTGCCAGCGCGGTTGGATGAGCTTCTTACCTCAGAGGCACTCCGGTGAGTCTCTCCGGGGGCATGGGATTACTGCTGCTGGCGCCTCAATGGCCCGTGGCCGCTGGAACGGCTCCTTCTCCTTGGCGCACCTCATCTGGGCCCGCGCCGGGCGGGATTTGCACCACAGTGCAGGGGGAAATGTATGCGGGCAACGTACCCCAGGTTTAGGGCAATGCTGCGATTAGGTCTCGGCACTGGGGGAGGGCCAGCACACCGGCCCCCAGCAGTCCCTCAGCAAGCGGCAGTGCCGGAACTCCACCACTGGCCTCCGTGCTCGGCAGCCACACGGTCTCTCTCTGCGTCCACCGGGATCGTGGTCACCAACCAAGGGCTTGTCGGGCGATGGCAGGATGCTAGTAATGCTGTGTGCGTGTCCCCTGCCCTTGAAAGTGGCAGATGGGATGCGATTACAAAGCTGTAGACAGCGGCGGGCCAGAGATACCGCAAGGCACGTCCTATGCGGTAGCCATTTTGGACACCCCCCCGATCGATCAGTTTAGAAAGTTGAAATGGCAACCTCTGTATGTATAATCAGCACCTGGATACACAGCAGCTTTCCACAAGTCTTATGAAAACCTTGCCTTTTACTGGATCCTGAAGGTAGGGCACATGGTTCCCTCTGATCAGGCTAACATGGCATTGAAAATGTTGAGGATGGTGACAAATCTAAGAAAGGTGATGGGGAAAATTGAAGCTGCTAAAATCGCCACGTTGAATCCGCACATGACAGTGGAGCACCAACTGGAATGATCTCCATGTTATACAACAGTATTGACAGGTTGCCAGCTGGAATGGCTTCTGTGTTTAACAGACCATGCTGCTGTGACTAGACAAGCTTAATGCTTTGACCAGTCACGGTTTTCATATTTGCGTCCCATGTATCCTGGTGTTTGTAGTCTTGCTTTTATCCGCAGGGAGGCAGTTTTGCACATCCATGAATACATTGGAATCAGGCTGGAAACCAGGATTCAAGTAAAATCTTACACATAGTAGTTGTACACCTCAGTTTCAAACACAGCAGCTCTAATATTTTGTGGTAATCCTGTCAGCTTGAAGGAACCATAATTGTTTTTTGTGCAACGAGAAGGGACAGTCATGTTTTACTTTGTACAAACCGGGATATTATTTTTCAGTGGTGGCAATGTTGGGTGTGGTTATGGATGTTGAATCTGCTAGATCAGGATCTCTGTTCAGGAGTCTGTATTTGTGTTGATGCATGGGTTCTTGTCTTCTTGACTATTTGTACTGTTTTACCAAAAGAACAAATTGATTTTTCTTCCTAGCACTGTATTACATTAAAAACGTTAATTAAGAAACGTTTTCCTGTACCAGCTTGACCACTTATATACATTTGAATAGGTTTAAATGATGTGCAGTTGCATTTTTTTTTTCATGAAGTAAACCATGCTCTATCTGTTGTGTAACTTGCTGATATATTTCTTTCTGTTCAATATTTAGTTGTTCTTCCAAGTTTCCCAACTCCAAAATATCCTGTTGTGCTTGTTGCATTGCCGTTTCTACTTCACTCATAGCTATTGCTGCTTCATTTTCAATAATTGCTTCTCCTAGTGGATTTTGACTCAGTGGAGCAGGACTTTGACTATCTTGAGAACTGTCTCTGACAATTTCAGCTGCAATAGTAGTTTCTTGTTCAATCTCTTCATTCAACATTTGTACATAATTTGGAAAAACTGTGCATTCAATGCTATATTTACATGCATTAAAAGAATCTTCATAGCACTGAAAATCACCAAGTAATTCCATTTCAGTATGTCAAGGCTTGAAGAGTTGTAGAAGTGCTAAATAGAAGAACTCCCTTTGATCTAGAGTATCACAACGTAGTTTCCTGTGATTAATCAGATTTCATTTGGTATGTTTTACCAAACATCCATCACATCCAATGACTGCATATTTTTCTTCAATTATATTTTCTATAATATTTCTCTTAAAGCTGTAAAATTGCAGTACTTCATAGAGACATATATTTTCCAGATGTGGACTTCTTTCAGGATAGTATGTATCCAACATGTTTGTTTTAAAAATATCTGTACTTTCCGGTTCATTTAATGCTAAGTATTCAATTTATTGTACAGATTTCAATACTCCATTTTGTGTTGCAGCAAGACCTAGACTTACCCAAATGATTCCTCTTGACTTTGAGTATAAAGTTGCAGATGTCAACCGATCCGAACATTCGTAGGATGAGATCCAATCTCTCGATGGCAAAGCATCTTTTTTTTTTTTTGATTTTCAAAAACCTTTATTGGTGGTTGAGAGTGTTAACACAGCTCTGTGCCTACAACCATGATGTGGCCGGCAGCGCGTAAGTGAACATCAGTCATCAATCAATAAGAGCAGTACGCAGTGCATATTAACACAGCAAGCCGCCTACAACCACTTTGGACCGGCCGCGTTGAAATGAGTATCCATATGGCAATCATCTGCATTGGTAGTAGGACACATACAAAGAAAATCGCTGCGGGACATGGAAATACTCTGTAAGTCATAATCCCGGAGCAGACAGTCAACAAACATTACCCGGCACAGCACCTCTCATTTAGCAACATCTCATGGCAGATATGACCACAGGAAAGTCCAAACGAAGACAAAAAATGGAAAGGAATGTCGAGGAGCCCCAGCAGTCCAGAACTTCACCCTAGGGCTTCCCAAATTACTGACAACATCATCATTTAATCAGCATTTCCAGGGTCAAATAACCCATGGGCCGAGTTGCATAACAGCAATACACAGTTGGCTACCCATTAGCATGTGGATGGGTGTTCTCTGTGGAATGTGACAACAAGTAAGATGTAAGTGGGGACCATATATCCCGAGGCCGAGAATAACTGGGTAAAAGCTCAGCATAAAGGGCAGACTGTTCCTGGCAATATACCATATCATTAAGCCAATCCTTAAATTTGGGTGTCCTGCCCCTGCCCCATCTACAGGCTATCCGCCGTTTGGCCATCAATAATGCAAGCGCTGTATATCGATGATATGCCAGTGGAACCTTTTTGACATAACTCAGCAAAGCGATCAACGGTGTGGCCTCTATGTGCGTATTGATCATCTGACGGAGTGCCATGAAGACGTGACCCCAGTATTCGTGTATGGCTGTACAGTCCCAGGACAAATGTAAAAAGTCAGCTCGCGGCGCATGGCACCTATCGCATTGGTCTGTATCGCGCAGGTGGTGTCTGTGCATACTGGCCGGAGTGTGGTACAACCTGTGCAAGTATTTATAATGTATGATTCGAAGCCGGCTGCTGGCTGACGCACGCTCAGTCTGCGAACAGCAATATTCCCATTGCTCCTCTGTTATTTCAGCTCCTAATTCTGCCTCCCATTTAGAACGTGACGGTGAGTCCTCCACATTGTGTCGTGTGTGTGTGACACGATAAATTAGTGAGACTAAACGCTTAGGAGAAGTCTGCTGCAACAATACCTGCAATGGCGGGAGCAATGGAGGTTCAGCGGGAAAGTCATCATGTATTGCCTTCATACCCTGCTTGAGGCGTATATATAAGAAAATGTCTAGAGGAGTACTCTGTGTATCCTGAAACACACTGTCAGAGTCACAAAATTTACCGTTCTCATATAGGTTCCCCCATGATGTGATGGATGTACGCATCTGTAGCTTTTGAAAGATGGCCTCTAGATTTCCTAGCATTCAAGACCATGTATATGGCCCCCTCTATCGGTATGGGATGTAACAGCCAGTGTTCAGCCGCAAGTTGCGGCATATACCTGGGCTGTCGAATCCAATAATATAAGTAGTATGCCTGGTATCAATAATATAAGTAGTATGCCTGAGCTCAAAATCTGGGATTCCAAACCCACCCGACTGATAAGGCCTGGTAAGTACCGACCATTTTAGTCTGGCCCGCTTGCCTCCCCACACTAATCGAATCAGTTCAGACTTGAGGGATGCAAAAAAGTGCCGCCCCGGAGAGTACGGAATATTTTAAAAAATATAGTAACGGGCAAAATCACCATCTTTATCAGTGACGCCCTCCCTGCCATAGAAAGCGGAAGCGTTATCCAGCGGTCCACCTTGTCAGTGATACGAGACAGCGCCACCCCGTAGTTGAGTCTCATAAGTTCTTCCTTGTTCCTGGTGATTCCGATCCCTAAGTATCATAGTTCCTCCTCGCACCATTCCAGTGGATAGTCTAGAGGAAAACGCGTCACTGCGTCCGTCAGTGGGAAGAAACAGGACTTCCCCCAATTGATTTGGACCCCGGCCAGGTGGCCGAAGACAATAAATTCTCTCAGTAGGGTGTTCAAGTCATGCTGTGGATCTCACACGTATAGTGTAATGTCATCAGCATACATAGAGATCAATATCTGTCTCATGTTGCTTTGCAGGGCCATAGCATTGTGGTACTGACGCAGTCGCGCTGCCAATGGTTCCGTCGCCAGGGCAAACAACAGAGGGGACAATGGGCATCCCTGTCGTGTACCCCTAGTAATCAAGAATTTCTGGGACAGCTGGCCATTGATTAGCACCTTTGCTCCGGGTTGATGATACAAAAGGCGTATCCAAGATAAGAACAGAGGTGGGAAGCCCATGCGCGCCATTATACCGAAAATATACCTCCATTCGATAGAGTCAAAGGCCTTCGTTGCGTCCAAAAAAAATTGCAGCCAGAGGCAGTTAGGGGCAATGCTATGCATCAGTGTAAAAAGGGTTCTCAAGTTATGTGAGGTAGATCTGCCAGGGACAAACCCAGACTGGTCCGGTAATATCAGATGTTCCAACAAAAGGCTCACTCGGTTAGCGATGAGCTTAGCTAAGATTTTGGCATCACAATTAAGAAGTGAGAGTAGCCGGTACTATCCGCATAAATGGGCCGGTTTGTCTGGTTTCAACAATGAAATAATGAGTCCTTCCCTCATTGAGGGAAGGAGAGTGCCAAAGTCTAGGGACTCTTCATAGACTTTCCGAAGGATTGGGGCTAGCAAATCGATATAAGTTTTATAAAACTCAACAGGTATGCCATCCATTCCTGTAGCTTTGCCAGATTGAAGGCCCATTATGGCCTCGCGCATTTCGTCCACTTCAAACGATGCGCATAGGAATTCCCGATGCACATCGCTCAGCCAGCCAAGGGCTACATCCCCCAGGTAGTTATCCAAATCTAGGTCTCGGGATCCAGATGAGGTGTATAGGGTTTCATAATGGCTAGTGAAGCCGTCAAGTATACTCGCAGTGTCGCAGCAGCGTGTTTCATCTGGCCTCTCCATCTCTACCACATAGTTAGAGTATCGCGGTTTCCTGATTACATCCGCTAAAGTTTTACCAGGGCGTTCCCCCTCTCCATAGCGGCGAGCTTGCCAGTGTTTACCCCGAAAGTGTGTTTCCCTCTGTGCCTCTTCCATGTATTCGTTAAGCTTGGACCTAAATTTCTCTTGTGTCTCACAATCCGGTGTGCGTGTGTCATGGTTCGTGGGGGGGATAAGGAGCAACGATAGAGAACGATTACATTAGGCACCGTTAATGCGGGCAACAACGGAACTACAATCCCCAGCAACATCATGAACGGACTACAAATCCCGACAGGCTGTGCGCTGCGCATGCGCACGTCAGGAAGAGCATAAAGCGATGGCAGACGCCAAGAACGGCGTCGGATATTCAGAACCAGAGCCAAAGCACGGAGATTCGCAGCAAGACATGGTACCGCCTTAAGTTTCCTTTATCCTGCCTAAGTGTGCCGAGGTGCGGGGAACACGCGAGTCGAGCGGCTGCTCCTGCGCGAACTGCCCGGAGCGTGAGTACTTGGGATCCTTACCGTGGGGTCAGCTGGGGCCATTGTTTACTGTGCCGGACGGCTCGAGAACACAGCAGAAGTCGAGCGGCAGCTACTGCATAAATATCCGAACCGGAGCGGTAGTGCTCTGGAGACCTTACTGCGGGTCTCGCTGGGCCGTTTGTTTACCTTGCTGGGTACTGTGAACATAGCGTAAGTCGAGCGGCTGCTCCTGCGCATGCAATCACCAGCTCAGACTCAAGAATTACTCAAGGACTAAGACGTTTGTTGTAGCAGGGGGAGCTGAGGTCCCTCGCTCCACCTCAGGAGTATATCCTCAGCATTGTACTGTACCCCTAGTTGGTGAGTGCCGGGACCGGCATTCTTGCAGGGGACGGTAGGATCAGTGGCATACTGGTCAATGGTTTTGATAGACACCTTGGCTTGAGTGGCATTGTCGGCCATTTCTTAGCACGGTGCCCTTCGTTGGGGAATGTCAGGAACGGCGTTCATGCGGAGGACGGTGCGAGTCCCTCGGTTTCCGTTGGGTGAAGAGAACCCAGTTTCTTCTTGTTTCATGATTACGGAGAGCTTTAAATGGAGAAGTTTATCCAATAAAGCCTTTAAACCATACTCTCGGTCTGTTGGGTTCTCATTTAGATCTTGAGGGTCTTGGGTCTTGGATCTACGTACATTACTCAATCCCGAGGCAAACCAGGGATTACAAAATATCCAATCTTTTCCAGTCTTAATCAGCCTCCTGGTTGGGCGAGGAACCATGGCCTCAATGGACGATGTTCTAGCAGCTCTTCTTGCTGTACAGACCGAACTAGCCGCTTCTAGGCTAGAGACAGCAGATATAAGGGCTAGGATGGACAACATACAGAGAAACCCATTCGACGCTGGGACTCCAGCAGTGGTGACACCTGCTGCTATAACGGTGGAGATGCCAGTGTCTATACCGCTTGACACACCTGAGAGATACAATTAGACCCGAGTACAGTGCAGGTCTTCCTGACTCAAGTGGCCCTGCACTTTTCATGCAAACCGAAATCATTTACCACTAAAAAGGCTAGAGTTGCATCAGGGCAGCACAGGGCTGGTACGCTATATGAATTCCTTCCGACGTTTGGTGTCAGAAACCAAGTGGCCTACAGCAAAACCAGCGGCGCTCTTTCATCAGGGTTTGAGTGAGGAGTTAAAGGACGTCATTGCCCAAATCGACCCACAACCTGCGACGTGTGAAGATCTTATAAGCTTGGTCCTTCATCTGGATCACAGGCTGGGCGAACGCAGGGGTGATCACAAGAAAAAAGACAAAGAACTGCCCTCCCATGGACATACGGGTGCCATGGAGCTGCCTCCTTCCACTCGCGCAGAACCCATGTACATCGGGGCGATAAGAGCCAGCCTAACGGCCGCTGAAAAAGAGTCACGTCGCAAACAAGGACTATGCCTTTACTGTGGCAAGAAAGGACATGTCGTTTGGGAGTGTCCGGCCAAACCAAAGAGAGTCGATTCAGGAACCCAAGAACGACTACAGAAACGGTAGATAGCGTGGCGGAAAACTGAAGGACTCCAAGAAGAGAGAGGGGGATTCTGGGAGTCGTTGTTTTATCCCTTCCTTGCAGCTGTCGAAACCTCCATACCAGAGACATCTGTTCATATCCATTCGCCTTCTGGTAGGGGTGGAGTGGGTTTCAGTGGAAGCCATGGTGGACTCTGGAGCTACGGGTATCTTTATGGATGCGGAGGAAGCCCATCGTATACACGTTGATCTTCAAACCAAGGAAACGGCGGAGGACATCTTTGCTGTCGACCGGCGAAGATTGGCATCAGGGCCCATCAGACACCACACCGGGGATGTGCAAGTGCGATATGGAAAGGAGCATAAGGAAGTCATCGACTTCAGTATCATCCAAGCTCCACAGTACGGGGTCATCCCGGGGTTACCCTGGCTCCAAAAACATAACCCCTCTATTGGCTGGGTATCGCAGAATATAAGCATGGACTCCGCCTATTGCGTACAGAGTTGCGGTATGTCCCCAGTACCGACGGTGTCGTTGGGCAGCACGTCACTAACCATCGCCACTGCTGCAGAAAAATCTGTCAGCCTTCCCGACGCATACCAGGCCTACAATGATGTGTTCGATGACACCCAAGCAGAGGTGCTACCCCCGCACAGAATCTATGACTGCCAAATAGACTTGGTCCCGGGGGCAAACGTACCCAGTGGACGATTGTATGCGTTATCCGAACCCGAGAACGTGCATTTGCGCTCGTACCTGGACAAGATGTTAAGTCTTGGATTCATACGCCCCTCGAAATCTCCGGCGGCTTCTCCCCTGTTCTTCATCCCAAAAGCCAATGGGGAACTCGGCGCCTGTGTGGACTTCAGGGCCCTCAACGCCATTACCGTAAAAAATTGGTATCCCTTGCCCCTCATCAACGTGTTGTTGGAACCAGTAAAGACAGCCAAGATCTATACCAAGCTCGACCTGAAGGGAGCCTACCACCTAGTGCACATGAGAACAGGGGATGAGTGGAAGACGGCGTTCAAGACCCGGTTTGGGCTCTATGAGTACATGGTGATGCCATTTGGGCTCTGCAACGCCCCCGCACATTTCCGTTTTTTCTGAAGGACGTCCTGCACGAAATCCTGGATGATTACGTCGTGGTTTACATTGATGATATCCTGGTGTATTCCAACGATGAGGAAGAACACATACGTCATGTATCTACAGTACTGCAGATATTACGGGAGAACCAGTTATACTGCAAACTCAGCAAGTGCGACTTCCATGTCACATCTGTGGAGTTCCTGGGCGTCATGTTGAGCCCGGATGGTCAGACAATGGCCGAACAAAAGGTCAAGGCAGTCAAATAGTGGCCACCCCTAGGAACGTCAAGGAAGTGCAGAGCTTCATCGGCTTTGCCAATTTTTACAGGAGGTTCATTGATGGGTTTTTGGGTCCGGTGGCCCCTATCACGCAGCTCCTAAGAAAATCACAGGCGTTTTTGTTGACACCGGAGGCGGGGGAAACCTTTTCAGCACTGAAACAAGCCTTCGGGACCGCGCCTGTGTTGGCTCATCCAAGATATGGCCTTCCGTACGTTGTAGAGGCGGATGCTTTGGACGTGGCTCTGGGGGCCATCCTATCGCAAAGACAGAACAGATCTGGGGTGCTCCATCGGGTGGCCTTCATGTCGAGGAAGCTGAACGAAGCTGAGAGAAATTACCATATAGCAGAGAAAGAGCTGTTGGCCATAAAGGACACGTTCTCTGAGTGGAGACATCTCTTGATGGGGGCTAGACATGTGGTTACGGTCTTCACGGACCACAGAAACCCTCAATTCATGACAGCAGCCAGACATCTCTCACCAAGGCAGATTCAGTGGATGCTTTTCTTCTCTGGGTTCAACTTTGTTATCACGTATAGGCCGGGGGTAGAGAACAAGAAAGCGGACGCGCTTTCCCGCCAATCCGTGACCCCGACAACCCGCCCAACACCGGTGAATTCAATCATCCACCCCGGGAACGTGATTGGGGTGATCCAGCCTGGCGACTTCCTAAAGGGGATACAGAAAGGCGTGCTCTCGTTCGAGTGGAAGAGATGGCTGCTTCACCACGCGGAGTGGCAGGTGATGGATGGGATCCTGATGAAAGGGAGTTGCATCTTGGTTCCCACTCCAAGACTTCGAAAACAAGCATTCAGGTGGTGCCATGAGTCGCCTAGTGCGGGCCATCTGGGGCCAGAGAAAACAGCGGATTACCTGTTGCGACAGTTTTGGTGGCCAAGTCTACGGAAAAACGTGAAGGAATGGGTCGCTTCCTGCGACGTCTGTGCAGCCATGAAAACCGATCATCGCAGACCACAAGGTTTGCTGCAGCCCCTTCCCACACCCACGTGGCCATGGGAGAACGTTTCCCTTGATTTCATAGTGGGGCTGCCTGTGGACCAAGGGTGTACCGCCATTCTAGTGGTGGTCGACTACCTCACCAAGATGGGGCATTTCATAGCCTGTAAGGGTTGTTCCATCGGCCGGTCGGCTGGCCACTGTGTTACTGAAGGAAGTGGTACGGCTGTACGGTCTGCCCAGCGTGATTGTGTCGGACAGGGGATCACAGTTCACAGCAAGGTTCTGGAAAACCTGGTGCTCTTCGTTGCACGTCACATCCGCCTTGTCCAGGAGTTATCACCCCCAAACGGACGGCCAAACGGAGAGACTCAACCAGACCCTCAAACAATACTTGCGCTGTTTCATTGATCAGGGAAAGGAGGAATGGGTTGATCAGAAATGGCTGGCCGAACTAGCCTACAACAATGCCACACACAGTTCTACCAAGGTGTCACCTTTTTACTGCAATTATGGACAGCATCATCGCTTTCTCCCATTGGTGCATCCGGCTGGGAACTCAGGCCTGCCCGAGACGACCAAAAGTGCAACTCACATCAAGAACACGGTGTTGCTCACATGAAGATGTCTGGAGGAATCCAAGGCGAGGTACAAGGCTCAGGCGGATCGCCACAGGAGACCGGGTCCATTGTACAAAGCAGGGGACTACGTGTGGGTTTCTTCGCATAACATGCACTTCCGGAAGCACAGCACATTCCATCCAAGGTACATTGGCCCCTTTCGTATCGTCAAATGCATCAGCCCGGTGAACATGAAGCTGTCATTGCCCTTTTCGATGAGGATCCATCCAGTGTTCTACATATCGTTGCTGAAACCTTCGGTTTCCAAGAGGCCCCCGTCAACGGTGGACATTCAGGGGGATGCAGATCGCGAATACGAGATCGAGGGCATTCGCGACTCCAGGTGGAGGAGGGGCAAGCTGTGGTACCTTGTTGCATGGAAGGGGTTTGGTCCAGAGGAGCAGTTGTGGGAGCCGGTCTCTGGTGTGTCGGCGCCGCGGCTGGTTGCGGCGTTCCACAAGAAGTATCCGGCGATGCCCGGCCCTTGTGGGGCCCCTGTGTGAGATGGGTACTGTCATGGTTCGTGCGGGGGGATAAGGAGCAACGATAGAGAACGATTACATCAGGCACCGTGAATGCAGGCAACAACGGAACTACAATCCCCAGCAACATCACGAACGGACTACAAATCCCGACAGGCTGAGCATATAGCGATGGCAGACGCCAAGAACGGCGTCGGATATTCAGAACCAGAGCCGAAGCACGGAGATTCGCAGCAAGACAAGGTACCGCCTTAAGTTTCCTTTATCCTGCCCAAGTGTGCCGAGGTGCAGGGAACACGCAAGTCGAGCGGCTGCTCCTGCGCGAACTGCCCAGACTTGGGATCCTTACCGTGGGGTCAGCTGGGGCCATTGTTTACTGTGCCGGACGGCTCGAGAACACAGCAGAAGTCGAGCGGCAGCTACTGCATAAATATCCGAACCGGAGCGGTAGTGCTCTGGAGACCTTACCGCGGGTCTCGCTAGGCCGTTTGTTTACCTTGCTGGGTACTGTGAACATAGCGTAAGTCGAGCGGCTGCTCCTGCGCATGCAATCACCAGCTCAGACTCACTCAAGGACTAAGACGTTTGTTGTAGCAAGGGGAGCTGAGGTCCCTCGCTCCACCTCAGGAGTATATCCTCAGCATTGTACTGTACCCCTAGTTGGTGAGTGCCGGGACCGGCTTCTTGCAGGGGACGGTAGGATCAGTGGCATACTGGTCAATGGTTTTGATAGACACATTGGCTCGAGTGGCGTCGGCCATTTCTTAGCACGGGGCCCTCCGTTGGGGAATGTCAGGAACAGCATTCAAGCGGAGGACGGTGCGAGTCCCTCGGTTTCCGTTGGGTAAATAGAACCCGGTTTCTTCTTGCTTCATGATTACGGAGAGCTTTAAATGGAGAAGTTTATCCAATAAAGCCTTTAAACCATACTCTTGGTTTGTTGGGTTCTCATTTAGATCTTGAGGGTCTTGGGTCTTGGTTCTACGTACATTACTCAATCCCGAGGCTAACCATGGATTACAGCGTGTCAGTAGAGCCTCTAGTGTCTGCAGTTCACGCTCTAGCCTGAAAAGCGTGGTGATAATGTCTTTGAGTACTCCCGACCCCTTAGAAATGCAGAACCCTCTAATGGTGACCTTAAAGGCATCCCATATCGTCTCTACACTTTGTACCGATCCTTTGTTTCACGTGAAGAAATCCTGCACCTCCCCCCGCAGTTCTTCTTGGAAGACCGTATCTGAGAGCATGCGTGTAATGAGGCGCCACGCGCCACGTGGCGTACTAAAGTCTGCGTATGAGAAAGCAAGCAAAACAGGGGCATGATCAGAGTAAGTCCTAGCCAGGTGTTGTGCCTTACAAATTGCAGGGCCAAGCCCCCGAGATAAAAGCCCAAAATCCAGTCGCGCCCAGGTGGCAGCGTAAGCCGTGAATTGTGTACCTTCCCTGCCCGAAGGGTGCAGGTGCCTCCACGCATCCAACAAGTGATTATCCACAATAATGTCTTTGAGTATGGAGCTTGCCTTAGTGCGATGATGCGGGGGGGGGGTGCGACCTATCTAGGGCCGGAGCATATGTTACATTAAAGTCACCCCCCCATATAATATGATTGGACCCAACATTTCGCACCGCCTCCCACAAGGAAGAAAAGAAATCTGGGGCATCTACATTTGGTCCATAGCAACATACTAGTGTAACCGATTCCACGCCCAGGTGCCCCCAGATCATGCAGTGTCATCCCTGGTCGTCGCTAGTCGATCCAACCAGTTGGAATGGCACGGACATTCCATGTGAGAACATTTATTGCGTACCCGGATTATTAGCCATGAAATCATGTGATCGATAATTCCAACCATGTGGCGCTGTGCCAAACCTTCGCACACCACTCAGAATCTGATAACCTATGTAGCATGTACTGTGCTCCAATTAGCCTGAGATACATCATGCATTTCTTTGTCACAAAATTGCTTTCAACATCCCGTTTCCCTTCCCATTCCCTCCCCCCTCCCACTGAAGCAACCCCAACACACAAGCATGATACACCCGCCCAGCCCTCCCGACCCATTCATCCAAACAAAAACGAAGAACATCCTCTACCGTAACTATTGGCAAGGTATTTGGGGGGAATTCCCTGTGGGGGATCATCCAGTACGGCAACACAACTCGCCCCTTGCCCTCGGAGCCAGGTGCAGCGGACGCCGCAGCTCCTGCGAGCCTACAGGGGGGCCCGGCGAGTCGGCGTCCAGCTACCCGGGGGGACGCCCGCCCATAATTGCACACAGTTCAAATAGCATTAATCCCTAGCTTACTTGACATTACTCACAGTTACCAAGGTTCAATGTAAGAATGGTTACAGTCCAAGGTACATTACTGTTCTTCCCCATCCACGTCCTCCATCGGCGACTGCTAGCCTTCTTTCTCTCCTTCTTCAGGGCGAGCTGATTGCCTGAGGTGTTTGAGGAACTCGTCCACCTGTTGTGGTTTTGTAAAGAAGCGTTGCCATCCTTGATGAGTGACTCGCAGTCGCACCGGGTAAAGGAGGGCATAGTCAATTTGAGCCTTACACAGTTTCGCTTTTACATTCAGGAATTTACGCCGCTCGTCTTGAACCATTGGTATGAAGTCTGTTAACATAGTGAAGGAGTTTCCCACATAAGACAGTGACTTGGGTCTAGGGCCTAGTGATCTATGCGCCCATTCCACAATAAATTGAGGAGAGAAGGCTTCCGACCCTACCGCTGCCAACAACATTTTTTCGACATATTCTTCCATGCGTCCGGTGTTGGTCGACTCCGCAATCCCTAAGATGCGTATGTTGTTACGTCGGCTTCTCGCTTCCAAGTCCTCGTTCTTAGAAGCTATGACTCGTAACAGGATATCCATTCTAGAAAGTTGCGAGGTGTGTCTGGCAGTCGCATCATCCGAGTCCGATATGCGACGCTCCGCCTCCGTTATTCGCTCCTCGTGGACATCCATTTTGTGGACTATAGCATCCATTCGGGAGGACATCCTGTCCACTTTGCCCGCAATTGTGGCAAATCCCCGGCGGACCTCTCGCAAAATGTCCTGGATCTCTGGGGGCTGTTCCGCTCGGGCCCCATGCAGCCCATTGCTGCCCATTTGTCCAGATGGCTCTTGTCCCATCCTGGTGAGCCGTTTGGAAGCCTCAAAGGTGAGTTTGGGCTGACGTGCATCGGATTTGCCCATGGTGGCACCCGGTCAGGCCCGTCAAATAGCCTCGATGCGGGTGGGGGAAACAGGGCGCAGAGGCGCTTGATATCACGCAGAGCTGCTCCTCCACTGCGCTATGTAGTCCCTCTCCAGCGGTACTAGCTCGGTGCTATGGTGGTGACACACCGCGGCAATAATAAGGAAGTAGGCTCCCAGGACACTGTGGTTCGTTAGTGTGGCAGGCCCTTTTGCATTCAGGGCTATTGCAGGGACTTCGAGGGGGGGAGATCATAAGAGGGTAGTGCCCTCTTCCTAGGGGGGCCTCCCCCGGATCAATACTGCAGGCGAGTCCACTGTGCAGCGAGTACCCACCACTGGGCGGACAGAAGGGCCCGGCGCGTGCTCCACCCATGACTGCGGTGGGAAGGATTGTGAGCTAGCCAGGGTCCCTGCACCGCCCTAGTCGCCAGAAGGATTCCAGCCACAAGTGGCCCTCAGTGTTCGCCGTAGTAGCACAGATCCCCGGTTGTGGGATGGGTGAGGGGGGACCAGGCGTACAAGGGCCCGCAACAGTGATCCAGGTCTTCAGGCCACGAGGGGGCAGCGGAACACCTCCCCCCGCTTACCGCCGGTCCCGGTGTGCCTCCGCTGATTTTCCGCCATCCCTCGAGCCCGGGGGGGCCCGCAGATGTTCTGTAGCGGCCGCGGATACGTAGGCCAAGGGGCGACCAGTCGAGCCAGTCCCGGGCGCAGAGGCCCGTCACACTCAAAGCCTACACCCTTGTGTGGCGCCGCCGGCTCGCGTACTCCCCAGATCCAGCATCCGCGCAGGGCAGGCTCCGTGGACGGTTCCTGCTCAACTCAAGTTCAAGTCAAGTTAAAATTTGTATAGCGCACTACTCACCCAGAGGGTCTCAAGGCGCTTGAGGGAGGGGGGTACGTTATATATCAAATATCCAAGTTTTGAGTTGTTTTCTGAAGGAGAGGTGGTTCTGTGTAAGGCGGAGGTGGGAGGGGAGAGAATTCCAGGTTTTGGCCGCTAAGTAGGATAAAGATCTTCCTCCCATGGTGGATCTTTGGATGCGTGGAATCGCGGCGAGGGCTTGATTGGACGATCGGAGTTGGCGGGTGGGGGTGTAGAAGGACAGGCGCGTGTTGAGGTATTTTGGTCCTAGGTCGTAGAGGGCTTTGTGTGCGTGGGTGAGGAGACGGAACGTAATTCTCTTGTTGACGGGGAGCCAGTGGTGGTCTCTTAGGTGACCGGATATGTGATTGTGGCGGGGGATGTCAAGGATGAGTCTGGCGGAGGCGTTCTGAATGCGTTGGAGTTTTTTCTGCAATTTGGCCGTGGTTCCGGTGTAGAGGGTGTTTCCGTAGTCCAGTCGGCTTGTGACAAGTGCGTGGGTGACCGTCTTTCTTGTTTCTGTGGGGATCCAGCGGAAGATCTTTTTGAGCATGCGTAGGATGTTAAAGCATGATGATGAGACGGTGTTGACTTGTCTGGTGATCGAGAGGGAGGAGTCTAGAATGAATCTCAGGTTGCGTGCATGGTCGTTGGTTTGGGTGCGCTGCTGAGAATTGCCAAGTGGTTTACAGGTGCAGCGCGTCTCCGATCAGGTTGAGGATCGGCCAGCTGATTCTAGCAGGGCATGCCAAACGAGCGCTGGCGGCAGGAGTCCCCGGGGGTGCCAATTAATAGGATGATTGCAGGATTGAAGTCGCCGGACGGCGAGAGCTTCACGAGGTGGCAGCCATTCGCTAGTGCGCCACCTAGTGCCCCCCGATGGCAAAGCATCTTCAAACTAAAGCTGTACAATTTTTTACTAAGAGTCTTATCTTGTGAAATTTCTTCCCACATTTCTTTCAATTCCGTCTTTTCAGATTTTGTTATGTGTGACGTAACATAGCGAGCCACAGCAATCTAATTATCTGCAACATATTGGATATCCATATTTGCATTCCACATCATCAAACTCACAGGATTGTAATCATTAATATACTTTGAATGTCCCCTTCTTTTTTTTATATTGTAAGTATTTTTTGGATATGTTCGAGTTATAGTATGTCTCACTGCTGACATGAAACTGTTGGCTCTTCCTTTGGAAATTTATTGGACATGGGAATCCAAAACGACATTTTGTATAACATTTTTCCTTTGACTTGTATGTCCGTCGACAATATTTGCCACATCAATGAGTTTGAAACCGTAAAACTTGTTGTTTTAAGGTATTTTCTTCTCCTGTTATTGGAATACCACATGTATCATAGTCGTCAATGAAAGATAAAACCATCTCATCAGAATCAGTTCCAAATTTAGGTGCATCCCTGATCCGTAATCGCATATGTATCTGAGGAGTACCTCTGACTTGGTACTCCTTTCTTCCAAAAGAAATCAATAACTTCTCCAAGAGGTGGGTTATTTTTATTGCAGATAAAAGACATCATTGCTTGAAACCTATGATTAAAATATCTGCACACATTTACAGGATGCAAGTAACACAATTCTCCAGCTGTCTTGAATTCAATGTTTTAATATTTGAATTGGCTTCTCGTAGAAATTCATGTAAATCGTCCCATGCGTATTCAGCACAGCTTAGCGTAACAAACCATGTAGGGGTTCCTAAGTTCCTTAACATACATTTAAGTTCTCGGTGACTACGATACCAATACTCATTAGTACCACGTTGACATGCCATCAAATTATTCTATTGAGATTCTAAATGATCGTCTCTTTGTTGTACTTTGTCCATGAATTCCTTTGCAGAAACATGTTTAAAGTGAAGTTAGTCCTGTTTTTAATATGTGGTTAACTGCATATGAAAGTCTAGACAAGTCACTTTCAAACAAAAGATGAAATATATATGGAATACATTGTCGAAATTTTGGATCTTCTGAGTACAATCTTGTTGTACGATATCCTGAAGCTGGAATCTGCACGGGTCGTTCATCATATCGTCCACCTTTTCCAGTGGGGAAGAGCTGTAAAAAACAACGGGCTTCTAAAGTTCTTTCCCAAACACTCATAGGAGTTCCCTTCACTTTCTTCATTTGAAATAATTCAATAGTATTTCCAATCACATCCTTTGAATGTAAAGGATGTACACTATAATTTCCATACATTTCTTCACTCCTGGAGATATCCACTTTTTCGATTTGGCTAGTTGAAATTTAACTATCTTCTCCTAAAACTTTTTCTTGTTCTTCCAGATATACATTTTTGTAATAAAGATTGTTTTTATGAGATATATCGTAGCCTTTTGAACTTTGTTGACATCTACTAACTCTTGCCTTATTTTCTGACTCTTTGTTGGAACACCATTAACTAGTATAACTACAGGTTCAGTTTCCTCTCTCTCTACACCAATAGTTTCAATATTTTTCTTTAAATCTAAAGGTAAATACACAACTCTTTCTTTTAATCCTCTTTGTAAATCTGATGGAGGTAGCTTACCTGTTTTAGGTTCCATACGAACAATAGCCTGAAAAGGGGTAAACAGATTGCATCAGAATGAACTCAAACAAATTGAAATCTACCAGTTCTGCAGGAATAGCTACCAACTCCAGGTTAATATGTATAGCTCTAAGTGGCATTTTGCTGTAACAATATTTACAAATATGTTGATCAATACCCAACTCAAAAAGACCTTCCACCAACAAATAGGCACCAAATTCCTCCCACTTATCATTGTTTTCCTTTTCACTTTTTAAATACAGATCAACATTCCTAGTTTGAGTTCTATAGTGAGTACGTTGACAACATATACAAACAAGTTTGGTTTTCAGAACAAATTACCTTAAACTTTGTAATTTCCTCTACAAACTTCTCAGTAGTACTATCTTCCACCTCATCTTCAACACTCTCAATTTCTACAAACTCTTCTTCAGTACTAAAGTAACACAACTCTATATCATCACAAACTTTTTTTACATCAGATACTGACTCTTGTAAAAGAGAAGTGTTTATTTCACTTAAAAATAATGCAGGACTTTTTATATAGTACAATCTTCTTACTAACTTCCGCATTGCAGAGTGAAGTACTGCTAACAATCTCAAATGATGAAAAACACTTTGATACACTTTTGTAGAAAGACAAGCTAGAGAATGACCTAGCAAGCCAGTATTTGTTCTCACTTTACAAGGATCTAGTCCTTGCAACATCTTAATCTTTTGTTTAATACTTTTTTTATTATTCTGTTGTAAGAAATTTCATAAAATATCAATAGACTCCTGTCGTATACTACAAATACCACTACAATCTTATGTATACACTGGAGCTTGTGAACGTCTCCCTTGAATTTCTTCAGCTATCACTTCTTCCACATTTCTAGGAACCATCATTTCTTTTTCAATTGCACAACCGTTCTTCACTTCATAAGCACGCCCACTGGTATCAACAGTGTGAACTAATGTAATATTATAAAAATAGCTCTCTTCATTAAAAAAAGACTCTGAACTAGAAGTTTGCTTCCATTCACCTAAATTTCTTTACAAAAGTTAGTTCTGTTAATGAGTCTATTCCTTTTACTTTTGTTCTTCATAGAATGCATTGGTTTATCTAATGATTGCTTTCTCTTTAAAACTAATATGAACAAGCTTCTTTTCAATTCAAAAGCCTTTTCGACTATACTTTCAATCTCTTGTTTCTTATTGTAAAATACAGATTTGTTTTATATTTCTTGCAATCTTTCAATACATTTTGTAGTACTCTACTTTTATACATACATTTCCTAATATTGTGATATTGTTTCATCCTTCTTTTAACATAGATTGTTTTCTCAGAACGTGATTTTCCATTAATTTGTCCTTTTTTAATTTCATTCTTCTTCGTTCTAAAACTATTCCTTCTATTTTCTGCATTTTCAAAATTCTTTCCAGTCCTTAAAAGTCTTAACAATTTATTCTGTTCTCTTACCACAAGATATGTTCTTCATTGCCACATGTTGTAGTCCATCTAATTCCTGCTTTTACCTCTCCTTTAAATAGTACTGTTTTCTTTGTTCTTTTGCACTTTTTTCGTCATTGTGAATCTTTCTTAAAAATAATGGAGAATATGTGAAAAAAATAATTTTAAAAAGAATGTAATATTATTAAAATATTTATATACAAATATTTGTATCTATTACTAAAGAAACACCTATTTAAAAGCTGAAAAGAAATGCATATAGTTTTGGGAATATGGTAACACTTACATCTGAGCTGCAAAATAAGGAAAGAGGGTTGCAGAAACAGAAAAAAGGAATGCATCAGTAATGCCTGAGTGATTTCAGCAGTGCATATCTAGTGCTTGCATCATTGTAAGACTGCATGGCAACGACTTTGGTGTTTTTATAACTGCATGAGAGTTGCACTAAACTATGAGTCTCTCTATATTGTTACAAGCACACATACATATGTCTCTATGTTTTCAAATAATCATAATATTTAACACAAATATGTATATAATATTTCTGGAATATAATAAAATCTGAGACATGTAAGAGATCTGCTTCAGTAATTCTATAATTCTATGAGTAGTGATTGGGTGATTAAATGAGTGCAAAGGTAGTCACTGGGTAATTACAATAGAAGATGAAACAGGGAAGATGACAGCGGAAAGATACAAGAGGGGAAAAAGCAACAGAGGTGCTAAAAGAGGCACAAAAGGTGCAGAAAGACACAAGACAGGTGAAAAAGAAGGGACAGAGGTACAGAAAGAGGCAATTGTGGTGCAAAAAGAGGGAAGAGAGTTGTAGAAAGAGGTAAGAGAGTTGCAGAAAGAGGGAACTGGGTGTAGAAACAGGAAAAGGGGTTCAGAAAGAAGCAAGTAAAGTGCATAAAGAGGCAAGAGAGGTACACAAAGAGGCAAGAGAGTTACATAAACAGTCAAGTGAAGTGCAGAAGGAGACCAAAGAACTGCAGAAAGAGCCAATAGAGGTACACAAAGAGGGAAGTGAGGTACAGAAAAAAGCAAAATAAGTGCAGAAAGAAGCAACAGAAGTACAAAAAGAGGAAAGAAGGGTGGAGAGAGAGGCAATAGGATTGCAGAAAGAAGCAAGACAGGTGCAGAAAGAAACAAAAGAAGTTCACAAAGAAGGAATAAAGGTGCAGAAAGATGCAAAGAAAAGTGCAGAAAGACGTAACAGGGGTACAGAAAGAAACAAATGAGGTGCAGAAAGAGGGAACAGAGGTGCAGTAAGTACAAGCGATTTGCAGAATAACGCAAGAGGAGTGCACAAAAGAAAAGAAACGTGTAGAAACAAGCAACACAAATACAGAAAGAGGCAATAAATGTGCAGAGGAAAGCACGAGTGGTTTGCACACAATTAATACCAATTTAGCACCCACATTTAGCAATAAGTAACATGTGACCATTCTAGGTAAAATTGTAAGAGTGCAAGGTTATTCACTCTGGATAATTGCACAAAACATGAATAGAGACTAGCTGAATGCATGAGTGGAAACATTCACATAGAGTGCATGGATATGTGTATAAATAACACCTAAAAGCATAGATAAATCATTGAGTACTGCCTAGGTGAATAGATGAATGCAACAGAAAGGCATGGGTGATTTGACAACTGCAAGGGTAATGTGGAGGTAATTACATGACTGCACAGGTACAGCTTGCATGATTGCATAACTGTATGGGTAGTACATAACTAGACCCTGAGTGATTCCTTGCCTGCAACAGTAATATCTGGGGGATTACTGAAGTAGATAGCAAGTGAGTGGGTGATTTGACAAGTTCATGAGTACCGCCTGGGTGATTACTGAACTACTAAGGTACTGCCTGAGTGATTACAGGTGTGGAAAGTAGTGACTGGTTGATTTTAAAAGTACATGACTAATGGCTGAGTGATTATATAAGTACAAGAAAAGTGCGTATGTGATTGAAAGAGTTCAAGGGGATTAAAGGACTACATAGATAACACCTCACTGATTGCATGACTACAGGGATAATGTGTAGGGATTTACATGACTACTTACCAAGTGACTGGGTAATTTTATACTTGCATGGCTACTTCTTGGGTGATTGCAGGACTACTGAGGTAGAGCCTGATTAAAGAAAAGATTGCAAAAGTAGTGCCTGGGTGATTTCATAACAGCATGGCTTCTGGCTGAGTGATTACATGAGTACAAAGGTAGTGCCTCCATGATTCAAGGAGTGCAGCAGTAGTGCCTGGGTGATTATATAAGTACATAAGTAATACCTTAGTGATTGCATACCTACATAGATACTGTCTAAATGATTCCATCAGTGAGGCATTAATGCCTGAGTGATTACAGTACTGCATACGTAACGCCTGCATCATTGTAAGACTGCATGGCGAGTACTTGGGTGTTTTTACAAGTGCATTAGAGTTGGGCCTAGCAAAATATAAAGCAGCAAACTATTACATAACCCAACAATAAGTGTGTCCATATTGTTAAAAGCACGCATACATATCTCTCTACGTTATCAAATCATCATGATTTCTAAAAAAAAAAATGTATACCATATTTCTGAAATATAGTCAAACCTAGAAATGAGAAACGTAATATATCTCAATAAGTAATTCCAACACTCAATGGGTACTCCTTGGGTGATTCTACAAGTGCAAGGGTACTCACTGGGTAAGGACAGGACAAGATGAAAAGTGACTAGCTAATTGCATGAGTGCAAACATACACATTGAGTGCATGGATAAGTGTATAAATAGCACATGAATGCATACATGAGTCATTGAGTACTGCCTAGGTGAATAAAAGAATGCAAGACAAAGGCATGGGTAATTTGATAATAATCCACATTTGTGAAGCACACAATCACCCGTAAGGGTCTCTAGGCACTGGGGGCCGTCGGGAAGATTAAGCAAGCTATTGCCCATAGTCACATGGTGCTGGGCTAATCTGCCGCCGGTGCCAGGGATCGAACCATGATCCCCAGATTCCAGAGTCAGTCGCCCTAGCCGCTGCGCCACACCTCTACCACGATGACTGCAAGGGTAGTGTGTAGGCAATTTCATGACTGCACAGGTACAGCCTGCATGATTGCGTAATTGTAGGGGTAGTACATAACTAAACCCTGAGTGATTCCTTGTCTGCAACGGTAATATCTGTGGGATTACTGAAGTAGATAGCAAGTGAGTGGGTGATTTGATAAGTTTATGAGCACCGCCTGAGTGATTACTGAACTACTAAGATTCTGCTTGAGTGATTACAGATTTGGAAAGGTAGTGACTGGGTGATTTTAAAAGTACATGAGTACTGGCTGACTGATTACATAACTGCAAGAAAAAGCCATGTGTGATTGAAAGAGTGGAAGGATAGTGAACGGGTGATTGAAGCACTATATAGCAAATACATTGGTGATTCCATTAGTACAATGGGTAACGTCTTGTGCATTAAAGGAGTACACAACACTATCCAAACCTTAAAAATTAAGAGATCACACTTTCAATTTGAACCAAACATCTAAAATTATGCAGCATCTTTCAATTATACATTTCTACAGACTAATAAAAAATAACCTAATTAATAACACCTTATCTGAGCACCTTTCAAGACACACTTTTGTGCTTCATCTTTACCATTCTATCTAAAATTATGCAGCATCACTTAACTATCCCCCAGATGCATCAAGGCCAGATTCTGCGAATTCCAAATTGCGAAAAATACCGAATCGCAATTTGGAATTCGCAGAATGGGATGCATCAAGAAAAGCTAATTAAAAAAGCGATTCCCAGTCGGCCGCAATTGCCGATTGCGATTTTCGCGAAATCGCACAAAATGAGCAGAATCGCCCTTTTCCTATGTTGAAATTGCGATCTCGCAATTACTGAAATCGCAAATTGCGATCTCGCTAATTGCGAGATCGCAAAAACGGGAAGCCGCATTTCGAGCACATTGATGACATCACAACCAGGAAGTAGGCAGTTCCCTCACTCATTCAGAACACAGAGCCTGAGAGTGGAAGAAGCAAAGCCCAGAGCTCCACAAGACACATCCTGCAGCACCACAACAGGACACACACACCAAAACAGAATGTCCCAGGAAGCAGCAGGAAGCAGTGCACCTGGCAGAAAACGAAAAATAAAATTCTCTGAACAGGAGTTGGAGTTCTTCATCGAGGGTGTAAGCAGGGACCATGACAGGCTGTACGGCAAGGAATCCCGGAAGGTGCCTGAATCTGACAATAGGCGCATTTGGCTGCGCATCCGGTCAAAGGTGAACTCTGTTGGAGTGACCCAGCGCTCCATTGATGAGCTGAAAAAGAGGTGGTACAACCTCATAGGTTGTGCCAAAGAACGCATTGCTGAGAGGCTGGGGGAGCAACATGCCACCTGAGGAGGAGACCCCACAGTTGCACCTAACACTCCACTAGAAGACCTGGTGGAGGACACACTCAACCCTGCAGCCTGCGTGGGGGTCACCTGGCAGAACACCTCCCGACCCACCCCGTCCCCTAACAATGCCCATGCCTCCAGAGCTAGCCATTTGATAACCCCAGTAATGCAGGCCATGCACACCTGAAATGCCATATTGCATTGTGGGACCTGTAGTGTGATAAAATTTCCCGGATAGCCACTCACAGCCAGACCTGTCAAGTAAAACATATCCCTAAAGCCAGTCAGGGAATGCAAGCCTGCATGCATGTTGCAACATCCCATGTGCAAGATACATATAATTAATCATGCACCCATTTACATCACAGGTGCGTCAGAACAACCCAGCACTGACAGCGAGGCACTCCAGATTGAGGAGAACCCTGAGGACACCGAGGGAGAGGGCCATCCTGCCCCACGACCTGGACCATCACAACCCCCAGCACCAGTACCACCACCTCCCCATGTGGACAGGGCCACCCCTGCAGCCACAGGAGGACAGCAACCACCCCATGTGACACCCATGGCAGTGGTACAGGCCACACCACCACCATCCAGGAGGCAGACACGGCACACAGCCACTGTGCTTTCGCAGTCCCGCGGACTGATGAGGCAGCAGCGCAACGTGTCAACACGCGCTGGCAGGGGGGAACATGTCCGAGATCCTGGTCTGGGCATAGAACGCCGGATGCTTGCTGTCCACCAAAAGCAAATCGCATGTTGAGAATCGCGAGTGGTATAGACCGGTCAAAGAAGATCCTGTGTATGAGATTCAGGAAAAGATCGGAAAGTTAACCAGAGTTGGTTTGGACCAAGGCTTTGTGGGCCCCAAAGAATTTGAATTCCTGAACAGAAAACAACCGAGAACCCTGGTCTTGTATTTTTTACCAAAAATACATAAGAACAGCATTTCACCCCCGGGAAGACCTATAGTCTCGGGGTGTGACTCCGTGTTGGAGCCAGTATCAAAGTATATTGATTTCTTCTTAAAACCGTTTCTTTCGAGTGTACCATCTTATCTCAGAGATACAACTGATTTTATAACTAAAGTTGAGGGCATCCATTTCGATGAAGACACACAAATTATGGCCACACTAGATGTTACATCTTTATATACTCAAATCCCTCAAGACGAAGCGCTTGAGGTAATGGAGCTATATTTGGAGTCTAGGCAAAGACCACACAGGGTCCCCACATCCTTCATTATCTCATTAGCTGAAATTTCGCTCCGAAGTAATTACTTTAAATTTGAGAACGAGTTTTTTGTACAAGTCAAAGGTACGGCCATGGGCTGTCCTTATGCGCCAGAAATGGTGGTACTGTACATGGCTCAATATGAGGAGAGGTTCATATACAGCAATAATCCCTTTTCAGGTAACATTCTGCAGTGGTTAAGGTACAAAGACGACATCTGGCTCCTGTGGCAGGGGAGCCAGACCGAGTTGGACCAATTCTACGATTGGGTCAACACACGTCATAATGACATCAAGTTTTCAATTCAATCCAGTAAAATTAATATGACATTTCTAGATGTCTCTGTAGGCTGCGATGATCAAAAACTCACTACATCCTTGTACAAAAAAGCTACTGACAGAAATACAACTCTGCACTACAAAAGTTGACATCCACAGTGCTTAAAACAGAATCTTCCGTATGGTCAACTGTTATGGATCAGAAGAAACTGTACTGAATTGATGGATTTTGACATGCATGCGGATTTGTTCTGTAAAGAAATGTTAAGGAGGGGGTACCCTAAGAAACTATTGAAACATTCAAAGAAAAGAGCTAGGTTCACCCCTAGAGAGACCCTATTGGAGAAAAAGACCAAATCAGATTTGGATACACTTGTGTGTGTGACAACCTACGGGCCTCACACAAACAGGTTTAGACAAATCATTTTGAAAAACTGGCACTTACTCGACAATCTGGACAATCCAATGCCTAAACCCATTTTTGCAATGAAGAAAAATTTAAGTGTTGGCCAACAACTAATAAGAGCTGACAGCTACATTCCCAAACCGAAAAGCGATTTATTAACGCAATGGAATTTACCACCTGTAACTGGACATCACAGATGTGGCAACTGCGTTGCCTGTCCCACAACTGTTGAGGGCGAGGTTTTGAACATAATGGAGTTAAATGGAACCACAACAACTTCACAAATTGCAAGACAAAAAATGTTATCTATGCAGTGCTATGCCCATGCAAAACCATATATATTGGGAAAACATGTCAACAAATAAATGTGAGGATCACGCAACATAGGTCAAGAATCAAGAGAAAAGTCATATCTGCCCCTATGGTGGAACATTTTTTGTCCTTAAATCATGGTGAGAATGACTTTAAATGGACTATCTTGTCCGTGATTGATCCCAAACATCGCTCTCCTTGCATTGAAAGTGCTTTGTTGCGCAACATAAACATATAAAACTATATGTTTTAATATGTTTATGTTGCAACATATATGCGCAACTTAAACTTGGTAATGTGGCATAAACATGTATGCTTTGTAATGAATTGAGCATTTACAAGATGGCGCCCACGAATAATCAGAGTGCGCGTAGTCCCTCATTTGTGTCATCAGACCGCGAGTTACCATTTAAAAATGTTGGCGCGTAAAATGCGATTGTTTGACACGGAAGAAGGGAGTGTCCTCCCGAAATGTGTCTGTTTAAGGCGTAAATAAACCCACTTTTTTGGCTACTATTCCCGTGAGTGCTGGGTGTATTTCTCAGGAAGGAGAGAATACTTTGGAGCCTTGATATATATATATATATATATATGTATGTATGTATGTATGTATGTATGTATATATATATATATATATATATATATATATATATATCACCGAAATCTTCAGACCTCCACTTGCGCGGCGAAAGAAGAGACAAACCCTACGATATCCAGGCAGGTTGTTTTATTCACAAGCCTAACAAAATGCAACGTTTCGAGTACTGGCGTACTCTTGTTCACACACCACATTTGGTTTTTTTGGTTTTCTTTTATGTTGTTGGTTCTGACCCCAGCTATGGGCCACACCTCCCACACGTGCATCACATAATCCTGTCCGTGGCCCGGATTTCACAGATTTAAAGCAACAACGCTTCATTTTAAATGTAAAAGAAATCAGGGATAATGGACAGTGTCATGAAAGGGCATTTGACATACATAGCGATAAAAAATGATACCACTGATATTGATTCTGCCCCCAGTACACACTCGTTGGGAACATGTGCAGAACATTACTGTATAAATACATTGATGACATTGATGTTATATCTTAACTGCCTGAATGCAGAAAAATAGTCCACTGATTAATTTAAAATAAAATGCCTACATGCATAGTACATAACCTTGTGAGCTACATAATTCAATAGACCAATTTTTTTTTAAAATGATCATATAATGACATTGTAGACAAGTTTAAATGCTAGGCCTGACGCAATGTTAATGGAACTTAGACCAAAACTCAGCTGGATCATGTGCGACATAGGAATTACCACTAAATGCACCTACGTGTTTAACCGTGACTATGAGCTTCAGTCCTATATATTTATAAAAATGTATGCATTTATAAATTTCGTTTTTCATAAATATTAAGACCTACTAACAAAAAATTATAATTACAATAATAAACAAGTGCTCCTATATATTCACAGTGTAACTTAACCACCCAAAGAATACCAAATAATGTTTAAAAGACAGCATTGTTTGATAACCAAAACAACCAATCTAAAAATGGTAGTAGGACTGCAGGTCATCATACTGGAGTACACTCTCTGTTTTCATCTTAATATGTGTCATATACACTATTTGTGTGTACCCCAATCTAAAGTGCAAGTAAAACATTACTGTAACCTCCAACATGGAGGTATAAGGGCCTAAATACGATGTGGATGCGATTGAAGCGACTAGCTACAAAAAATTGTGCAAATCCTCAGTCGCGTTCAACCCGTTGGGTTGTTTGCTGTCAAGCTTAATTATGTACCGCGTTTCCAATCTGCGTAGTAGTTTGTCGCGGTCGCCACCGCGTCTGAGAGGGGCAGCGGCGTCAATAACAAAGTATGTAAGACAATACAGATCCCTGTTGTGTCTGATGTTAAAATGACTCGCCACTGGATATGCCCCGTCATGATTGACAATGGCACATAGATGCTGCAATATCCTGACATGCACCTGGGCGCCGGTACTACCCACATAGCGCAGACCACAGGTGCATGTCAGTACGTAAACAGCAAACTCAGTGCGGCAATTGTAATTGCCATGAATGGGTAATTCCATGTTGGAAAATGGGGTACTATAGTGGGTGGTGTTTTGACCATATTTGCAAGCTCGACAAGTGAAGCATTTGTGGAAACCTTTACCTCCAAACCACTCATTTACCTTTGGCAGTTCAGGGCTGGATTTAACCAGCTTGTTGTGCATACTGACTGCCCGTCTGAATGTTACCACTGGTTTATCAGCGGTCCTGTCACGAAGAACACCATCTGTCTTGAGTATAGCCCAGTGTTTGTTAACAATGGATTTGATTTGACGATGTTGTCTGCTGTAAGTTGTTATCAATCTAACAGTGTCTGTACTAGTATTGTCATCAAGCAATTTGGGTGCCAGTAGAGAGACTCTTGATCGTTCTCTGCTCTTTGCTAGTGCATTAAACAAGCAGTTTTTGCTGTAACCCCTAGCTTGTAGTCTGGCCAACATGGCAACTGCTCCTTCCTCAAATTTTTCCTGGGTGTTGCAGATTCTCTTTAAACGCAACAACTCACCCAAAGGGATACTAGATATTACGTGTCTGGGATGCCCACTGCTGGCATGCAGAATACTGTTGCCTGCAGTGGGTTTTCGATGCAGTGACGTGCCAATCACTGCACCGTTGATACTTATACAGACATCTAGAAATTCAGCAGAAGAATGCTGATGCTTGATGTAAAAAATAGATTGAAGCAATTAGTGTTGAGAGCATCGACAAAGATTTTAGCACTGTTTATGTTGCCCTCCCATACACAAAACACGTCATCGATGAATCTCATCCAGTGCTTCACATGTTGGATACCAGGGACGTTGACGAGATCCTGCTCCTCCCACAACCCTACGTGCAAGCACGCGTAGCTGGGAGAGAAGCAGGATCCCATAGCAACACCGCGTATCTGCCTCCATATCTCCTTGCCAAACGAGAAATAGTTATTGTTGAGGCACCACTGCACCAAGTCACAAATCATTTTGTTATGGCTGTATAATTATATAATTATTTATTTATTTTACCACAAAAAACAAAGGTTACATGAATGTAATACTTAGGCTCAGATTTCACACATGGAAAACAATGGAAATTCAGCAGTTTTAGTTACCCGAGCTCACTATAACCTGCTACCCTGCAATGCACTGCTTATGACCTCACATATTACATCACTCATGACATGTTCAGTGACATCGCTGATGACATCATGCAGTGATTGTATGTGTTTTCTAAATGATTATGAGTGTTAAACCTATATACTACGCTACTACAAAACTTAAATTAGTATACTTGTGGGCACATGTACGAATGTACATTAAATTAAACGAGTCCCTAAAAATCGCAAATTGTGAGTCCCTAAATCTAATGTACGTAATTAACCTGGGACCAAATAAAATTGTGACTCGCTAACAAGTTGCGAGTCGGTAACTGATTGCAATTAGTGACTGTAGTCGTAATTAGCAATTGCAATTAGCGACTGCATGTTTTAGAAGTTGCCTTTTCACTTCCTTGAACAGTTGAAGGAGCCCAAAAACAGGACGTGGAGGAACTGGAGAAGCCTGGACATTAGCCAGAGAACAGTGGAGAGTCCTGCAGCACACATCCACTGTGCATCCAGCCTCTAAACATACCCCTACAATGGCTAGCTGACAGACTGAGAAGGCAGCTAGGGAGAGAGGCTGGTTTTTCAGTCTTCGAAGGCTATAAAATTAATTAGACTAAAAGTGAGGTAATGCCTGTGTCGCCTACTACCATGGTCCACTCCCTACATGGTCTCTCGTTTTGGTGGCTACAAACAAAAATGAAATACCTTGGAATTTTGCTCAGTGACAACTTGCAGGCTATGTTGAGGGATAACACAGCTCTCCTGAAGGACCAAATACTGAACAATTTAGCAAAATGGAAACACCTGTAGATATCTATATACATGAGGATCCAGATAGTCAAAATGTGGTGACACCATGCTTCAATTATGTCTTTGGAATGCTGCCATTAGTGATACCTCCGGTCCAATTTCGGCAAATCCATAATCTGATCAGACTATATATCTGGCTTGGAGAAACGCCACAACTCTCAAGGATAAAGCTACATGTCGCCATGACTGCGGACGTGCTAGGGCTCACTAACATTGAGCTATATTACAGGGCCACACGCTTATCACAATTGCCATACTACTTCCATACTTCCCTGGAAGCCCCAGATTGGGTGATTCTGGAAGTACATTTACAAGGAGGCCTCAAAGGCACATCACTCCTATAAAGGAAATGTGCCTCAGTAGAAGTGGACAGCTGCCATTAATGGCCAGCACAATTAAAATATGGGAAGCTATTCACAAATCCCTGACTGAGTATGACTATGTACAATACACAGCAACCTCGTGGAAAAATTATGAAACCAGAGTCAACCAATAAATAATATGAATTCCTCTTTTTAAAACGCGAACATATTACCCTTAAGGGTTTCAAGGCGCTGGGGGCCGTCGGGGAGATTAAGTGAGCTATTGCCCAGAGTCACATGATGCTGAGCTAAGTTGCGCTGGTGATCGAACCATGACTCCAGCACTCCGGAGTCAGCTGCTCTAGCTGCAGTACCACACCTCTCCCTCTCCCTCACCCAAGAACCACCAAGCATTGTCAATGGGTGGGCCTGGAAAGATTTTCATGCAGTGGTAAAGGTCATAAAAGAGGGAGTCTTTAACTCTTTTTAGGATGTACAGACATTTCAACTAGAAACCAGGCACTACCTCAGGAACCAACAGCTGAAACATAGTCTACATCTGGCTACAACTGGGAGGACAGCTAGATGAACAGCAACATTCTATGATCCATTATTATATGGCAAAATGGGAAATTAATAAAATGCTGACCGTGAGCCTCTATGAACCCAGAACCGCTATTCTATACTCAAAGCCACCTCTGAAATCCTTCTTTCGGTATTGGAAACCATACCTCTCAGACTTTTTTGATGAAGCAGATTAGCAGGAGGTCTTGTCTACACTCAACAGAAGCTCCTGGGAGGTGAGACAGAAATTCAGTTTTTTCAAAAGCTTTCATGACTGGCATTGATCACTGCATTAGCTACACAGAGCCCTTATCCTGCCTAGTGGTCTAACTATATTGAGAGTCAGTAAGGCAGTCGTTGCAAGATACTACGGACCACCAGGCATTATCAACCTCACAAAATAGTGGCATGACACATTCCTCACAGCAGCCAATCTATGCATATTACAACACTAGAAAGAGTTACTACCACCAACAGTGGAAGAATGGTTATTGACTATAGGAGGAATAGCATCACATAAGCTTGTGATATACAAACTAAATGATCAGCTACACAAATTTGAAGACATCTGGGGGACCTACTTACATTTAATTATACTGTGGCATCAAGTAGAATACCTTCACTGGCCATGCTCAGCAACTGGGTTAGACGGGCAACTGTTCTAACTCTTTACTCTCGCCTCATTCTCTAGAGGCAGTTGGAAGCAACAACTAAAGCATAAATGTCCTTTTTTTCTCTTTATACTATCTCTTATTCCATTTCCCCCACCCTAAGGAATGTGGGACTGTTACATTCCTTATGGAAGACAGCATTAGTCGGACCTACAAACACCAGTGGTTTAAATTTCCTAAAACATTTGAGATTGATAAGGCGCACAGAATCTTTTCTCATCGCAACCCTAGGCAAGATAAGCCTTGTCAAATGATTTTCAAGGTGTTACATCATCATCATCTAATTTTAATACGAAATGCTGCCAGAGATATCCCTTCGTTAACGGTCAATGGAAATAAAAAAAATAATTCATCAAGACTTTGCTAAAGACACAGTCAATATTCGTAAGGAATTCACGAATCTTTGTCCCAGCCTGAGGAATGCTGGTTATAAATACGGTTTGTTTGATCCGTCCACTATGCGAATTTAGAAAGATGGGATTTCTAAATCTTTTCAACATCCTGAGGAGCTTTGCTACTTTCTGGATTTGCAGTCTCAGTCATCCATGGAACCAAATGAGGCTACTACATGACTTTATTATTGCATGATTTTATTGCCAGCATGTTTAAATATTTGGAATATGATGTTAGGGCATGTGGTGTAGGTTTCTTCTTGACATGCGTGTGTGCAATTCAGAAGTTCTATATATGTTTATATGTTGCATAGTTTTTATTTTTAATGTTCGTTGGTGTCTTTTGTGACCTCTTTATAGTGATACTTGAGCTACTATTCTTTTTTCATTCTATCTTTCTAATCTATCTTGTTTTCTATCTTTTCTCCTCTTTCAAAATGACAAGTGGTAACAGTATTAAAATGTTTTAATTTAATGTTAAGGGTTTACGACACCATGTTAAGCGAACTAAGGTTTTGGATTATTTAGCTAGAAATAAAGCAGATATATGTTTAATTCAAGAAACTCATGTAGATGATAAAGTTTTATCCTATATGAATAAAAAATGGGTAGGAGACGCTATTTCTTCTCAGGTTCTCAATAGGAAAAATGGGGTAGCAATTCTTTTTGCAAAAAATTACATGTTCAAATTTTACATTAAGATTCTGATTCAGAAGGTTGTTTCATTATAGCTAATATAAAAATTGACGAGAAGGTTCTCCACCTAATTAATGTGTATGGGCCTACTAATGATGACCCAGACTTTGGTCAAGATTTACTTCAGAGGTTCTAAAATTGGGTAATATAGATATTTCCAACCATGCTTTAATTTCTTGCTTTTTTTCTAGTGATTTCAATCAAAATAGTCAATATCGCTGGCATAAGAACACCAATATTGTTCTTAATGACAATAACAAACATAGACTTTTGTCAGCTATTCAAGAATATTTTTCAATCAACACTGAAGACTCCACGTCTATTACTAACAGATTGGATACTTTTAAAGCATATATTAGAGGCAAGACTATTTCCATTATGGCACATGAAAAATAAATTATTTAACACTAGAATTGAAGAAAGCAGATAGCTAAATTTGAGCGTCTATATATTACATCTAACAACCGCCAGTGTAAGGTTAAATTACAGAAATTACAATATGAACTGAATTCTATTTTAAGCAGTAGATCTGGATTACAAATCTCTAACAATAAAGCAACATTTTGTTTTAGCGCTAATAGGTCTGGTAGGCTCTTAGCTAACTATCTCCGTATAAAAAATTATAAAAGTCGAATTAATGCTATTTACTCTCCACATGGCTCTATAGCTATATCCCCTAAGGATATAATTAAGGAGTTCATGACATACTATTCAAACCTATATGATGAACCACCTATTTTGGATACCGCTCTTATTGACAATTTTCCAGAAGGATGTGCGTTACCTAAAATATCACAAACAAATAGAATTAAAATGGAACTTCCTATTACTGTTAAGGAATTCCTTTCAGCTATTAAATTACTCTAAAGAATTCTCCAGGTCTGTATGGTATTCCTGCCTAATTTTATAAAGAATCTTCAACTCACCTCTCATCATACCTGCGATTTCTGGCTCATTTACTGACGCTTTGAATATTGTCCTTCCGAAAAAAGATAAGGACACATCACTGGTTACCAATTACCTTCCCATTTGTTTAATAAATCAAGACTGTAAACTGTATGCTAAAATTATTGCACTAGGTTAGCTGGTATACTTTCTTCTATTATTCATGTAAATCAGTCTGGCTTTATGAAAAAGAGACATTTGTCAAATTATATTAGGTTATTATTTCATGCTATTGAAGCTGGAGCATTATTACCTTTTCCTGCTGGTGTTCTAGCATTAGATGCGGAAAGAGGGACCAGGCAAGGTTGGCCTCTATCCTCATGACTTTTTCTTATTGCTCTTGAACCCCTATTATTTGCTATTACGAATTGTACTGAAATTGAAGGCCTTCAACTAAACAATAATTCTATTAAAACGTCAGCTTATGCAGATGTAATTCTTTTATATATTGCTAATCCTGAATCTTCCATTCCTCCATTGTTGAATTTAATTGATGTCTACTGTAAAATGTCAGGTTATAAACTTAACACTAACAAAAGAGAATTTGTTCCATTAAATATTCATTGTTTATCTGATATGCTTTCTAATAAGAATATTGTTTGGGAGAAAGATAAACTAAAATATTTGGGCATATTATTCGCCAACAATGTAAAACAAACTTGGACCCTGAATTTTTAATATTCTTTGGTGTATACTAAGGTTAAAATTCAAAAGTGGTCCTCCTTATGTTTATCTTGGTGGGGAAGAATGGAAGCAGTTAAAATGATTTTGGCGCCTAAACTGTTTTATATTTTGTCAATGATACCTGTTCAGCTCCCTCTTAAATGTTATAAGACTACAGATACATTTTTGTCAAGATTTATTTGGAATAATAAATCGCCTTGGGTAAGTTATAAAAAGCTGAAATTGTCTAAAATCAATGGAGGGTTGGGTTTACCAAACTTTCTAAAATATCATAAAGCCTTTATTTTAGAACAAAGTATTTTATGGTTTCAACATTTAGATCTTAATAATTCACCTGCATTGCTTCGCATTGAACAGAACTTAGTATCACCTTTTCCTTTAGCTGCTTTACTTACAATGTCCAATTCTTCTTTGTTTTTTTAAGAAATCAATATTGTTGAAATCCACTATATTAATTTTACACAATTTGGATTCTGTTTTCCAATGTTCTATTTCTAATACATTGAGCCTATCGCTTTGGTATAACCCATCAGTAAAATGAGTTAGTCACACACATTTTTTGAACTCATGGATAAGAGGGGACATTTTTTATTTTAAAGATATTTATAATAATCATGTCTTTGTTAGTTTTGATGACTTAAAACAAAGATTTCAGTTGCAATCATCTGATATGGTAAAATATGAATCGCTTTGCAGTTCTATTCTTGATTCCTTCCCAAATAGCTTTCCTTCCATTGTTTCCTCTGATTTAGAAATGTACCTTCAAACAATTGTGTCTTCTTCCCATACAGTGTCAGTACTATATAAAAAGTTAAATATTTCTGTTGGTGATAATATCAATCTTCTTTCCTCCTTTTGGAATGTAGAATTAGAGTTGTCCTTATCCTTGGACACATGGAGGATGATCTGGTTGAATTCTATTTCGGGTTGGTTGCCTGTAACATTATATCAAACTAATTCCTATATACTTTTTTTTCACATGTTTTTATTATTGACATCCATTATAGTACAAATGCCCTGTATGGCACCCGATGCAAATATACATGATAGCAAATATATGTATCAACATTTCCAGTAATAGGGGGGGGCGGAGCTTGCTCGCGACCAAGATGGCCGCATGAGCATGTAGCTCCGCAAGTCGATCAAACTATCCGTCATCTGAAAGTAGTCCTCGGCATCCTTGGGGCTGATATCGCAGTTGGGTGCCCTGCGGCAGTGAATGGGCTAACTCTGGCGCCTTGGTTTGCAGGGACGGCGAGGCAAGACCTATCGGCAGATGCGAGCGGGGTGGGCCCTGTTCCCCGTGCTGCTGCCGTGCTGAGTGTCCGTAGCCTGGAGTGCTGCGGCGAGCCGGAGCAATATGCTGGGTGCCCGGAGAAGACGAACGTCCTTTCCGAGTGAAGACGCGTGCCCCTGATGGCGTTTGGCTGGCCTGCAATCTTCGCCTGCACTGACTTTCACACTGGCGCCATGGCCTGCGGCGACCCCTTCAGACAACATTACGGCAGCTGCTGGCGCGGTCCACAGTCCGGCCGCGTGGAAACTATCTGCAGCTACGCGTGAGGTGGGATCTTAACCCGGCACTGCGCCGCTGTACTGAGACGGCCTGGAGCGCTCGGGAGAGGCAGCGCTCTAGGCAGGGTGCCCTGCGACGAGAGACAGCCTGTCCGGGTCAAGCCGCGAGCCCGGAGCGGCGACCGGCACTCCTGTAAAGCGGGTACACACTTATCGCGCTTCTGGCGGCCGGCCCTGATGGTGTGGAGCCAGGGCCGGAGGTGAGTGCAGCGACCCCTGCGGATAAGTTTGCGGCTGCTGCCAACACGGATAATTGACCGGCCGAACTTGTGCTGGAGACTTCAGTTGAGCTTTGCAGCACGCTGTTGCTCGGGAGCTGTACCTATCTACTGTGCGCTCCATTCAGGACTGAGGGATCGTGGAGGTGTGCCCGCCATTTTGGCCTGTCGAGGATTGAGGCAACCCTCCTGCACTTTTAGCCACCGGCCATTTTGATCGTGAGTGGCTGTGGTGCTGTGCGCTGAGAGTCCCTTGTGCCTGAGGATGTGAGGATGGCTGGGCTTGGCGCATTTGTCTGTGTGCTGCTGGCGGTGGAGGGTGTGACAGCGTGGGATTGACTCCCTCGGCGGTACTGAAGCTGTCCCCACTGGGGCACGTCTCCCCGCTGCAGGGTCTAGACATAGGGGTGCCCCCACTATATCTTCCTGGCATTGGAATATGGGGGCCATGTGCGCCTTGCTTGTGTTGGCAAGCCCTAATTAGTCAGTGATACTCATGTCCCCTGCCTTGCTGGTCCTTCAGGTGGTAGCGCGTGTGGAGACATTGGCCCAGTCTTTGTGACGAGCTTCTAGAGAAGAGCGTGGTATTGTAGGCCGTCAAGGGGAGAGACATCAGTGACTGCGCACTGACTGATTGCTCCAACCATATTTAATCGGCTGCAAGTCCTGTGTGGTGGGAGAAGTCTTGGCGACTACACCACTGGCGGCTGACCTTCTGAGTTTCCCTAGACCTTGGCAGTTGTTGTTTGCGGAGAGCGCCGTGTTACTGGTGCAGGACGTGCGTTGGCAGACTATTGAACTGTGCCCAGTGGTGGTTCTACTCTGAGAATAGGCAAGGTTGACCGTTCGCAACCAAGACTCATGTTCGAACAAATGAAATCTAAGGGGTGTGAAGCACCTGCAGATGATGGCGAAAACTTGCCTGACCGGCCTACAGACAAGGCAGAGGGAGACATACACTCTATGCTTGCTGCGATGGAAAAGGGACTGCAAAGTAGCCTTTCAGTACTTGGCTCGAAGATGGACTACCTTTCCTATCGCATGGATAGGATGTCTGAGAGGTTGGATAAACATGAGCAGCGATTAGATGTGACAGTGAGTCGGGTCACGGAAGTTGAGGAAGCACAGATATCATTTGACGCCGGCCATAAAGAATTAGGGAAAGTCATGCAAGTCCTGCAGGATAAAACGGAGGACTTGGTAGCGCGGTCTCAACGATGCAACCTCAGAATCACGGGCCTCCCGGAATCAACCCCATCCGGCATGATGGAACAATTTGTTGAAAAAATGCTTGTCACGCTCCTCGGTAACGAGACTTTCTTGTCCATGTTTGTTGTGGAACGGGCTCGCCGCTCTATGGGCCCTCGCCAGGTACCTGGCCTTCCACTGAGTCCTATTATAGTAAAGCTGCTTAACTATCGAGACAGAGACTCAGCTCTTAAGGCTGCTAGGGATAAGCAACCACTGCAATATGAAGGCTCTACAATTTCGCTGTTTCCGGATTTCACAATGAAAGTGCAGGAGGCGCGCCGGCAGTTTGCCCCCTTGAAGAAACAGCTCAGAGAGAACAACATCGACTATGCCATGCAGTACCCTGCCAGACTACAGGTTAATCGGTAAGGACAGTCATGCATCTTTACTTACCCGAAGGTGCTGCAGAAGGCCATGAGGGAATGGACAAAAGACAAGCATCGTAGCCTGGAGAGACTTTCCTCTGAAGGAGTGGAGGGCGGTGGATTGGAAGACCAGGACTGATTTTTGGACAGCACTTTGCACAGATAAGATTTACATTCATGACTCCGCTGTTGTTGATCTACATGGTCCTCTGAGGGGAATGTGTGCATTGTTATGTTGATTTCAAATTCTTTACTTTATTGGGATGCTCTTACTGTGTCTGAAGGTTATTTTTGTGGGTCCTGCTATTGGCGTGAGGGGGTTATTGTTGGGCGCTAGCTGGATTAAAGTACATTGCTGCTCTGACACATGTTCTTGGGGCCAAAACCTGGAGATCACATATTGGCTTTAGATCATATGTACTTTGTTGATGGCTTGCGGAGCTGAGGCCAGTTCTAGGTCTATTTTCAGGTTCTTACATGAAGAGCATGCCACCTCTGCCCGCAAGTGTTACGCACATTTGGTGTATTGTGTTTTTGGGGGGGAGGGGGGGCTGGGACTGCACTTTGCCATGATTGAGTTGTACACTCACACCGTTGTGTTATATTCATGATGGTTCAGGTGGCTCGATTATTAGTTTTCCATCTAGGCACAGTTGGGGTCTGTCTGGAGTGGGTAGGGAGTGGGAAGGGATGGGACCTTACATGGCATGATGTGATGTCTGGACACTACTCACTATATTCTACAATGGCGCAGGTAGCTGGTTCTTATGGCTAACACTGACTGGTCTAAGTTACACGCGGCTGTGACAGTTGGCAGTTCTACTCACATAGGGACATCATATGGTAAAGTGCATGCACTCACATGGAATGTGCTGGGGTTAAATGACCACAGAAAATTACGTAAGGTGTTGGCATACTTGACGAGGGACAAAACTGAAGTTGCTTTATTGCAGGAAAAGCACTTACCACTCACTAGCCACGTAGGTGGTTTAAGGGTTTTACGCATGCTTCAGGCTTTACCACGCATGCTCGGGGGTGTTAACTTAGATTCGCCCTTAGGCATCACTTATGCTTGATCCTTTGGCTACGGACAATGACGGTCGTTACCTCATTTCCAGATGTTGGGGGAGGGGGTTGGGCATCCTTATCATTAATGTTTACTGACCTAACTATGATAACCCTGAATTTTATTCTGCTCTGTCGGACAGGGTGCGTGGGTTCGTGTCGGTGCAGCAGCTCTAGGGCGGTGACTTCAATTTAGTTTTATATCCTGAAGTAGATCGCTCGGAGGGTCCGGCTAGGCAAATCTCTGCTGCGGCCAGGATGCTCTCAGATATCATGGTGAGAATGGATTTGCATGATGTGTGGAGGCGGAGGTGTCCTGATAGAGGGGTATATACACATTATTCGGCATACCACAATCTTCATACACATATAGACTATTGGCTCGCCTCCGAACAGCTGTTTGATCATACGAGAGCATGCAAGGGTTTGCCCTGCACGCTTTTGGATCACTCCCCAGTTCTGATGGTGATGGGCATCCCCCTGAATACTATTCCCCCTTTTACCTGGAGGTTCCCCCATACTCTTTGCTAGATGAGGCATTCAAGACAGAGCTCGCTGAAGCGATTGAAACCTTTTTCGATACAAATCTGGGTTCGGTGGAGAGCTTTCAGGTGGTATGGGAAGCATTCAAGGTGTATATATGCGGAGCTACCATGTCCAAGCACTCTAGGGTCCTGAGGGCACTGCTTAAGAGGCTTGCTGACTTAGAGGCTGTCTTGGTCACTCTTGAGGGGAGGCTGCAGCAGGGCACGGATGACGAGGTACTGAACAAATTCAAAACTCACTTGAAGGAGTTCCAAGACATGGTGGATGCTGAAATAAAGCATCTTGGTAAATATGCCACTGCTCGCTCATATGGGGAGGGGGAGCATCCAGGTAGAGTGCTGGCACAGCTATTAATGAAGCGGCATTTACACGCTGCTGTAACGGAAATTAAGTCTGCGGAAGGTGTGGTACTTGCTGAAGACACGGCCATAGCAGAGAGATCTCAACAGTTTTATTCGCAACTACATGCATCACGTAGTTCAGGTACAGAGGAGGAAATTCTAGAATACTTAACATATATAAAGCTGCCCTGGCTGACTAATACGTATTGCGAATTTCTGATGCGACCGATTGAGAAAGATGAGATTCTCCTGGCTTTGTCCAACATGAAGCCCGGGAGTGCCCCGGGGGTGGATGGCTTGACGGTAGCCTTCTATAAGTCTTTCCTGGACATGTTATTACCACACTTAATCACCCTATTCGAAGATATGTGTGTGTCGGGTACGATGCCGCCCACAATGAGAGAGGCAATAATAGTGGCTATACTGAAGCCGGGTAGGTCTCTGAGGACTGTTCATCTTATGTCCGCTCTCTTTACTCAATGTTGATACCAAAATTTTCGCGAAAATCCTGGCTAACAGATTGGTCCCTTTGGGCCCACTGTTGGTAGCCCTAGAGCGGGTGGGATTCGTTCCGGGTCGCAACCTCACTTATATTCTGCTCATGGTATTCGGCGCCCTACAACACACTAAGCCTGACACTCCCGCAGTTACAGTATTTCTTGATATGGAAAAGGCCTTCAACTCTCTTGAATGGCCCTTCATGAGACAGGTTTTATTACGTATGGGGCTAGGGGAGGTTTTCTTACAGTTGCTAGGGGTTCTGTAAGTTCAAGTTCAGAAATTTGTATAGCGCGCTACTCACCCAGAGGTATAGCATACCGACGGCCTGGATAAAAATTGGGGACCTGGTGACGGATTCTATCAGTATTACTTGGGGCACGCTTCAGGGCTGCCCGCTTTCCCCGATCCTTTATGCTCTGGTGGCTCAACCCTTGGCATGCGCTCTCCGTGAATATCACAGATATAAGGGTATATGGGTCCTGGGCTATGAACTTATAGTGTCTACATACACAGATGACACGCTCCTTTATGTTTGTGAACCAGAGCAACAGCTCTCTTTGGTTTTACGAGAAGTAGTGCACTTTGGTGGGGTTTCAGGGCTGCAAGTTAACTGGTCAAGATCTATCATTTTTCCTCTGACACCATCCTCTACTCCATTTGGCCCTCATTACCCACTTCAGTGGTCATCTGACCCGGTGCGTTATCTTGACGTACAGGTGCACCCTGACTCGGAGGTTGTCTTTCGGGAGAATTATGGTGTATTGGTGAGCAAACTTGAAGATTAAGTGGACAACTGGATCCAGTTGCCGTTATCACTCCTAAGTAGAGTCTCTATAATGAAAATGGTTATACTCCCTAGGTTTCTATTTCTTTTTACGAATATTCCCATTATCCTCCCTGGTGTCTTTTTCAAGTGGCTCCCCTCTATTTTGGTAAAACTAGCCTGGGTGGTCAAACTACCGAGGGTTAAATGGCAAATTCTTACATTACCATACCACATGGGGGGGAGTCTAGGAGCTCCCAACTTCAAACTTTATTATAAAGTGGCGCAGAGTGCCCCTGCTTCCCTATGGATCCACGGCGCACCAGACATCCCTCATCTTCCCATTGAACGGGAGGTTGCCTCCACTGCCCCATGCCGATGCTGCTTTTTACACCCCCTGACCGTAGGACTGGAATTCTAGATTCGATCAATGCGACCACTCATGCCTGGCATCACCTTTTCCAGCTGCAGGCTGGGGCCATCATGTATTCACCTCTCACTCTATTGGAGTGGTGTCACTGGTTGCCACCGTGCAGAGATGGAGGTCTTGTATGTGCACTCGCTCCCCTTAAGATCCATGCTGCAGGGGATTTTTTTGGGGGTTCAAGGTGAAAACTTGGGACACTGTTTCAGTTGGCGTAGACACCCCATCCTACTCACTAAATTTCAATTTCATAGGACCAGACATGCATTACTTCAGCTTATGGGGACATACTTGGCGGAACCACCACCACTGACTGCCCTTTCACTAGTTATTAAATCGAACGTACCGACGAAACTGGTTTCTAAAATCTATAAACACACTATGTCCTATAAAGAGAACTATTTTACAAATGCGCACTTGGCGTGGCAAAGTGACCTGAATAAGGAGATTGATGATGCTATTTGTGGGCATACTGTTGTACTAATACAAAAAGGGTATCCCTCAACGGTAGACACCAACTGATACACTTCAATTATCTCAATAGAGTTTACAATACCCCAGAGAGACTTAGAAGGTATGGTCTGAGGGAAGACTCGAGATGTGAGCGGTGCAATGAGCAGGTTGCGGACTTCATGCATTTGGCATGGTTATGTCCGGGGGTTATGAAATTTTGGGATAGTGTTTTCTCTGAAATAGTTCCAATGATAGGCCGGGAGCTTTAGCCGGAGCCAGCCCTGGGGCTTCTGGGCTATTCAAAACCTCTGCCTCCAGGAATGCAAAGGTTATTGGACATGGGGCTACTGATAGCCAAGCGCAGTGTGGAGATCTGTTGGTCAAAAGGGCCGCTGCCTAAGAAGACTCAATGGGCATCTGATATGCTGCACTGTTGTACCTAAACGGACAACTTTAGCAAACTCCTCCCTCTCCGCATAGGCCTAAGAACTTCTGGGCTCTATATAGGGCGTGCAGAGCAGCTAAGGGAGGTGACAATGTGACTGCTGAGGGTGAGTGATGCACTTGGAGTTTATACTGTCAGGTGGTATAGTCAACCCGTTGTGCAACTTGATATGTATGATTGTCCCTGGAGAAATACGAAAGACCGTTAGTTATAGTGATAATCTGGGGATGGGGGATTCACTAATGGTTATCCATTTTGATGGGTTGAGATCAAGTACTGATATTGAAATGATTTGTTGTTCTATGTGCATGTCGTATTGTACAAAATTGAAATGTCAAACTGTCAGTATTTTCTGCTACTGTAATGCCATGAACACAGGGAAGTGTCCTTTGTTTTAGTGTTGTCCAGACACGTTGTCTTGAAATGGAAAATAAAGAAATAAAAATAAAAACATTTCCAGTAATAATACAGGCTGAAGTCCATCGAAGATACATTGCAAGAAAACCAGATAATAAAAGAAATAAAGAAAAAGAAGAAACAACCAACTGTGCCACTTCGTCTCCCCATGACAAGTATATTAACTCTAAATGAAGAGAGATTCTGCCAGTGATAATCAAATTACATGCTCTACAGATACGTATACTAAACAATGTTATTCTATGGGCTCGCCACCATCAGGCATGGGGAGGAGGTTCCCGATATAGTCCTCTATGGTCAGTCCACCGCTTCCGAATTTTGTAGTGTTTGCGGGGGCATCCCCTGGCTTTGAAAACCGGAAGTTCGAGGCCCATACACCAATCTAGGCCTTTCTTCCACACCCCAAGCGATGGCGCAAATTCATTCTTCCAAGCCTGGGCGATATGTCTCTTGGCCAGTGTTAGACCGAGAAAGAGGAGATGGCGCTTATACCTATTCCCCCCTATGCCCTCTGTAATGTGTAGCATAGCCAGTCGTGGTAAAGAAGCAAGAACCCATCCCAGAACCTCAGACAGGCACGTAAACACCACCTCCAGGCTTTTCAGAGTGCTGGGCATGCCTATACGGTGTGTAAAAATTTGCCCTCTATAGATCTGCAGCTCAAACAGTGCGGGGATGCGATACCGACGCATCTCCCCCTTTGCGAGCCTTTTGTGCACTTTGCGTTACGCATCCAGGTACTTTGTTGAGAACATTGTCGCATCTATCATCAACTTGAACTAAGCAACATTTATCATCTTTAAGTCAACTTTAAGTATAGTATTGTGGATTTTTGTCGTTTGTGGTCTTGTGTTAGGTCTATATAAAGAATACTTATTTTTATAAAACCTGTGTTGTGTCCATCTAAGGAGCCTTCACTGTTATGGTGTGTATATTCACAAATGCTTAACACACTGTCTCTAAGATAAGCCTGTCTGCTCATGCCAAGCTACCAAGGGGGTGAGCAGGAGTTATTAAGGAGTGTAATCCCCTTATCCTGACTTAGAAGTAAGAGTCCCTATTTGGACAAAGGTGAATACCATTGCCAACTAGAGACCTCCAGATCTAACAATGAGCAAGCAGCAAATATAAGTCTGGCTGCTGATTCCACCTTCCGCTGGAAGAAATCTGCCTAAGTGTTCAAGTAGCAGCAGCAGATTGGAGATCCATGCTGGCTCCTCTGAATGGCAACTTCCTGAGCTGAAGACGTGTGTGTTCAGGCTGCACCTGGCTCCGAGGATGATTTCATTGTGGGCTGGGCTGGCAGACTCAAGCAAAGGTCAGGGTGGGCAGGCCCCACAGCCCCTTCACACAAAATTGCAAAGTTCAGAAAGCGGCCTAAATGCAAAGTAGTTCAGAAACCTGTGTGTGTCACTGCACCAAACCAATCCCAAATTACAAAGATAAATGTGGCTGTTGTGACACATCAACACAAACAGCAAGCATGAATGTTTGGGGGGGCACAGAAAAATTTAGGCTGGCATGGCCCCGCTGGCCCCCCATAGCTACAGCCCCGCAGACACCCTTCCAGCTTCTCAGATAAAGATTACGCCTTGCTACCGCAGACCCAGCCAAAGCTATTGCCGAAGCCTTAAAATCATTGAACATGATGTCAGATATAAATTTTGCCTAGACTTCCATCCTGTTTAGTAATTGGGAACAATCCTCTCCCTCTTGTATGCAGCATGCTAGGGCGTGACAGTTTTTTTTCTAAGGATTACCAGGCATAAACTGAATATATCTCAATCTGTAAAGCAAGGCTCAAACCAAAATTATATCTTTTGGGAGCACACACCACCATATTATCTACGCGGGCCGACAACACAAAATCCTTGGACAGAAGTCAGGTGTTTCCAAATAAATTTGCCAGTAAGGTCTAAGAGCAAAAACTGTGACAATTCAGTTTCACCACGTACCAAGGGATAGGGATGACCAATAAATCACAGAACAGACACCCTGTTGGGTCCTTCCAATCCCTCTTCAGGACAGTAGGGATAGCAGGAATTCTTGGTACCATGCGATAGTAAGGCTTCTTATACTACCGGACCACTCAGAATTTGTACAAGGTTGCACCTCCTCTGTAGGCAGTGTAAATTGATGAAAGATAGGACAATACTGGTCTGAGGTATTCCCTTTGAATGAATCTACCTCTAGGAGAAGAAGGATCCCCTTCAAAACATATGTAGGGGAAGCCCATAAAGAGCAGGAAAAGGGAGAGGAGACTGATTAGGAAGACCTGTCAGAAGAGCCAGGAGAGTATTGCGAGGGAGAATACTTCTACGCGGACAGTGATAAACCTCTGACAAAGATCTGACAATGTGCTGTAAGTCTCTGTCAAAAAGAGGAGAAGAGCGCATACCAGCACTTTCAATTCCATGAATATGTCTCTCAAGAGAGGTATGGTATGACTTCCCGGAATGCTTGCCCACGTCTAAACCAATGAAGTGCTCTTAAGAGAAAAAAACAAAATGAGTTAGTCAGAAAGTGGCCTTAAATACAAGCCAGGGGGCCCGAACCGTAGGAGCTTACATTAATGCCGGACAAGTAACCACCAGCAGGGAAAAATGTAAGGCATAACCAGATACTGATAAATAGCCACAGAAAGAAGCTCTGTATCTGTGCTAGACTCTCTGAGAAACACACATGGTAGGATCTACTTATATCCCTATTAGCTTTCACATTTACTTCCCTCTAGTGCGTTAAAAGATGGAGCTGTTGGCGGAGTAGGACAAAATGTCCTAGACTCACTGCTATGCAAACCAAGACAAAGGCAACAACTTCAAAATGCATCTCTGGCGGCTAAGGGTAACAGACACTTGTGGTATACAGGCAGCAGCACCCATGAGCCTTCACTCTGCTCCCACGAAAGACTACAGCTCCAAAGGCGCTGAGAAGGAGAGGGTGCAGGAATAAGGAGGATGCACAGGCAGCCTGAAAATAGGGAACAAAAGGTGCACAGGTAACCTGGGAAAAGGGAACATGGAACCACAGGCAAACCATGAAGGAAAAGCAGTGTCCCAGCAGCTTTATCACATTTGAAGCAATACAGTGCCCCATGCAACCGGTATGAGCAGAAATAACACAGTGCCCAGCAGTCAGAGTAAACTTCACATGCTCACTCAAGTTTCTACAATGGCCCCCTGTCGAAGCTAGGATCATCCTTAAGATAGCATGCCTTACACACAAAGCCCGCACCATGGTACACCTAAGTACCTAGCTAATAATCCAACTTTATCTCTGTGTAGTTGTTCTATTAGAAGTGAGAGATCCCTCCTACTAGAGCCAGCAAAATGTAAGAGATCATTGAACCAAGCATGAACATTCTCCTAGATGACATATGCAAAGCAGCAACTTTGGCTACACCACACATCTTCACAAAACACTATTGTGTAGATGTGCAGGCAAAACAACAGGCTAGTGTGGGCCAGGCTGTATTAAAACACTATTTCAAACTACTGCAACAGATACAGGTAGCCACTGCTAAAAGAATAACTGCTGTATAGTCTATGCAAAGTGTACAATCTGCAGCTCATATGCCTCGAACTGAAAATACTACTTACCAGTATGCATCTGTTCTTGGCATGTAGAGCTGGCGATCTGTGCAAGGTGTACATCTCTGCAGCTCTACATGCCAAGAACAGGTGCCTACTGGTAAGTAGCATTTTTCTTCCCTCCTTAGGATAACATTGGCTGTTTTTCTATGAAAGGTTTCAAAGTATGGAGTTGGAAAAACCAAACAAATCCTTTTAAAATTGTACTAAATGACAAAAACGCTTTTACTCACCTGTTTACAGGAAATGTCCCAGTGCAGTATTCAGGTATACTGCACTCTGTAGGAAAAGTAATCTGCAAAGTAATCTACTGGTCATTGTACTAAAAATCCTATACAAAGCATATGTAGTGTATTCTGAAATGCATTGCATTATCAGTTACACTACTGTAATTAAATCAAAGTACATTTACAATTGCATTTCAAGCTGTTTACAAACTGCATTATTACTGTTAAGAAATTATTGCTTACTTGTGCCAAGCTTGCTTGGTTCTAGAAAATAAAATAACTAAAAAAATATTTTTATAGAAAAACAATTAGTCTGAAGTTCAGTCTTTGAGTGTGTGAATTCATTTGCTGACTGAGCGTGTACAACAAATGCTTAACACTGTCCTCTGATAAAGCCCTACTGCTCGACCACACTACCACAAATAGAGAGTGAGGTGCTATCTACTTTACCACTGCCTACCTTTTGGGTTCCACTGGACTCTGTGCATACTATACCTCACTTTGGTATAGTATATACAGAGCCAACTTCCTACAGTCAGGCATTTGAGTCATCACACCAGTACCTATGAGTCAAACTGGGAGCAAAAAGTGGGGGTAAATCTGCAAAAAGCCTGGTTCCTTACATCAGGAATAAGTGAGCTCTAGACTCTTCTTCAAACCGGAGGATCAATTTTCACAACATAGATGGCCTTGGAGTCTGGAAACGGCATACATGAAGAAGAATGAGCCAATCTTTTATGAACACATGATAGCCTCAGGGAAGGATGTGTTAAATTCAGCTTCTTTAAGATCCTGCAGAACTGTCATTGGATGACTTTGGCTTCAGAGTGGAATTATTCAATGGTGCAGCATGCTGGCAATGCAGGCTTCTAGGAGGAGAGATGTTACACTCTCCCATTTATCCCAAACCCCATACCACTACTATGTTCCCCAAAATAACCCTTTCTTGACTCTCTCCTACTATACCCCTCCTTGCATCATCTGACACCTATTTTACTGTACCGATCCCCCAAAACAAACCTTTCTAAACTCTTCCCTCTGACTATTCCCCTCCAAAAACCCTTTTTACTCATCCAAAAGCCTCCTCCTTCTGCTATGACCTAAAAAAAGAAATCCTTCACTCTTCTAGCCTTCCACTATCCCTTTCAATCAAAATAACAGACTAACATGTTCACTTCTCTAATTCCATATTCCACTATACTAATTCACCACTAATCCTTTATGGGTTCCAGAGCAGCGTGCTACTCGCCAACAAAGTGTTTCAACACCTCATCAGGGTTACAAACGGTATATAAATGCAAATGTTTTTCCCTTTATACCCTTCCCCAACTCTCTCAATCCAGTTCAGTTCACACACTTTTATACGGGTGTATTATACAACCATATAAGCAGTACATATGATCTTCAAAAGAACAATAAGACATAATAAAGTACAAATCGGACAACATATATCTACAGTTAAAAGACAATAAAAATACATAAGTCGTCAGACAAGATCATATACTCATAATTTTGTTAAAAAAACAGTGGGGAAGGTGCATAGTGCAGTTCAGGTTTTCAGATTTCCTTTGTTTAAACAATACTATACATACTAAGTATTAAAAGAATAAAGTGCATCGTTCCATTTACTTTAGTGGTACCATAGCATTGTCCATATTAACAATAAGTAATTTAGGAGCAGTTAGCTATATCCTCTTAGTTGTCAACTACAATAGATTTCCTAATGGCAATAGAATGTAATAAATAGGATGCTACATGAAAACATAATCCTGGGTTGTCCAAAGAGATCAACAAATTCATTACAGTTGTTGTCGATCTTACATTATACTTCAAAAAGATAGGTTTTAAATAAAAGTTCCTTATATAAAGATAAAATGTACAAAATAATAAAAAATGGCAGCAAGTTTGTCGTGATATATTATCACAAGGGCAGACGGCAGAAGAACGCGTTTTCATGACTGGGAATGCCACAAGATGATGGACAATACCCAGCCGAAGACGTGTCAGTTCAGAAAGACTTTATACGGTTATAAATCTTTGACAACCTTAAAAGTACATAAAAGAAAAACACAATTCATGATCAGTTTACATGTGTCAATCAATATATAATAAATAGTTAAAAATACAAGGACTCATATCTAAAAGGTGTTATGGTTAAACAAGTATTGTTTGTCTTGAATGAAAAATATTTCTAAGAAATACAGAAACAGATGCCACTGAGAATATATCTTCAAGTTTCTGGATAGCTAGGAAGGCGGGTCTACATTGTCTAAGATCCAAATATTTTAAAATGGGAATGATCCACCTTCTCCTTGGTACAGTATAAAATTTACAAAAAAGTAAAATATGAATGTCTGATTGGGTGGAGGTGTTGTCACACGGGCATTTACATAAACAGGTAGACCAATCGTTGATAGCGGGAAAACTTAATAGTCTAAAAACAATCCCAAATCTAAATCTTGTCAGCAGAAACCTTTCATGTGCAGTCATCCGCAGGGTTAAATAAGGTTGTATGTTCTGCGAGATTAAGGTCAGTTGATGAGCAATCACAGTTTTTTTAGACAATTCAGTTCGGTCTCTTAAGTTTGACAAAAAGGAAATACATAGCCTCTTGAGCTCTTTCCTAGAGGTTCTTGCCATTGACGTATGGTCATCATAAAATTCGGGGCAACTAATGCTGTCGCAAAAAGTTTTAATGTAACTCAGCCATTTTACTCTGTGAGCGCCCTCCAGTTTCAGAACGTCCACCAGGATAAGGCGATTCAAATGGCACTCTTCAGTAGTCCAAACCCTATGCCACAAAAGGACCGGTTGCGCCCTGATGAGATCTTCTAAGTAGGGCATACCAAGTTCAGTGTGGCAATTATGGGTCGACGTGCCTTCCGGGACAGTGAGGATATATCGCAGGAAGCTGTTCTCGGTCAACTGCAGGCTGGAGACACTAGAAAAACCCCAAATTCCCGCACCATAAGTTGCCACAGCAACACAGCTAGCTTTATATATACGTATAAGCTCTTTGACAGGTCTCTTTCCCATCTTTTTGCTAAACATTGTAAGGGCCATTACAGACTTGGCGAATAGCATATTTCTACATTTAATTGCACTTTCCCATTGTCCTGTACAGTCAAACAGAATTCCTAAATAAGGAAAACTAGAAACATGATCCAGTGGCTTTTGATCAATAAACATGATTCTTTTTCTTTGCTTGACATTAACTCCACAATTCATAGAAAAGGTTTTAGTGCAGTTCACCTTCAAGTCTAAATTAGTCATGAAGGTGGAGAATGATGTAATCATTATTTGCATCGCCACTGGGGTCCTTGCCATCAAAACAGCATCGTCTGCATAGATAAGTGCCGGGATATGGCGTTGCGACGCTGTTGGCATATCTTTACAGTCCCTCAGTAATGTGTTCTCCAAACCATTAATATAAATTGAGAATAAAAACGGGGCAAGGACACAACCTTCTCTCACCCCTCTTGCGATATTAAATGCTCTACTACACTCTCCATTAATACCATATCTGATCGTGGCCCTAGCTCCGTTATATAGCTCTCTTAAAAAACAGATAATGTTATCCTCAACACCCAAACGAATTAAAATTGACCAAAGTTTGCTGTGATTAACACAGTCAAAGGCGGAAGTCAAGTCCACGAAAGTTAAAAACAACCTTCCTCCCTTAGCCTTGGTATATTTTTCCGCAAGTAAAAATAAATTAAGTCCCTGATCTACGATGCCGACACCTTCTCTAAAACCATATTGGAAGTCACTAATAATCTTGTACTCATTGGCCCATGTCTGCAGCCTATCTAAAATGATCCTCCCAATAATTTTAACTGTGGAGTCAAGCAGGGAAATTGGGCGGTAACAAGTACAGTTGGCCCTGTCCCCCTTTTTAAAAATGGGTACAATGATAGATTTGTACCATGTACTAGGGAGACCAACCGAGCATGCTCCATTCAAGAATCTAACAAGTAGAGGTGCCCATAAAGTTATGTTATGTTTGAAAATATCTACCGGGACACCATAGGGGCACGGAGTGTTGCCCCCCTTGCTTAAATTAATGCCCTTAATAACTTCATCCAGCGTAAATAGGAGATTCAAGCCCTCTTTGTTGCTTGATAAGGAAGTTACCTCCTGCACCGGCAATTCTCCTTGAGATTCCACATGACCATAAAGTGACTCAAAGTGCCTCATCCAATCATCCTCTGAAATAGCAATCTCTAAACGCGCCTTGGAATCGTCTTTAAAAAATGGCGCGTTGACTGCCCTCCAGAATGCCGTCATGTCCTTTAAATCAGAGGCATCTAAAGTGCTTCCTATGCTTCACTTTTCATCTTAGCCCTCCTCTTTTTAATAGCTGACTTGTAAATTTTACGGAGCTCCCTAATCTCTTTGAGATCTCTATCTTGCATGTTCAGGGCCCTTTTAAGTTTAGTATGTGCCTTAGTGCACTCCTGATCAAACCATCCCTTTTCTCTGTTATCATGGTTTCTTAGGTTAACCCACAAACTTTCCTTCATACTAGTTGTAATAAGTTCAAAGTGTTCGAGCACAACAGTATCCTCGGACCCTAAATTCAGGCAGATATCAAAACAGTTATTTCTCTCCTTTATTAAATTGCTAGTAAACTCCTCAGGTATTACCTTAGACCATTTTAGGGCATAACCAGTCTGTTTTCAGATAGTAACTTGGGGATACTGTCTACAGGTACATGGGGGTCTATAATTTCGATCCTGATGGGGAAATGATCACTTAACGTGATCTCCAGTACACTATAGTTAGCTACACAGTCCCCAAAACAAGAAGAAATCAAAACATAATCAATTAGAGATGACAGCCCTCTACCGTTAAAGGTTGAGGAGAACGGAACTTCTGGATGGCACAGTTTGTTTGCAAAACCTAAGTCATACATAAAGAGGATCTCGTTCAGAGCATCTCCCTTAACGGTATGTTCAAAGTGTGTCAGAATGGACTCCTTGTCTGCCATTAAACCACAATTACCTTTACCAGGTCTGTTACAGAGAGTGCAATTAAAATCTCCCCCCCAAATAACTAGAGAACTCCTTACGTTCGTTGTGTATTATCACATTGAGTTCGGAGCTTAGAGCTTTGAACACAGCAACCAAGTCAGCAGAGGGGACATTGTTGTACAGGTTAACAATCAAGATACAAAGAGCACGATTCCGGAGTCACGGAAGCAAGCAGGAAGTGAGAGAGCTGCAGTCCGTGAGTCATCAGCCCCCCGCCTTTCCTCACCTGAGTCCGGGACTGGCCACGAGGGCCTGTGGAGCATTCTGCTGGCGTTGTGCTGGCTGGTTGGCCCGGCGGGAGCCTGTGGGGTGCGGTGGAGCCACGGATCAGCTCCCCGCCTGTGGTGCTTGCCTGTTGCCGCGGGGAGCCCTGGTGAACGGCAGAGCTGATTGCTTTTGCAGCGCTAGAGGGCAGCAGTGAGCAGGAACCAGAGACCAGTGACTCGGCGTCAGGGAGGCGCCGAAAACCAGCGTGCAACTCCGACCAGGTGGCAGGCGGGACCCGGCAACCTCAGCCCGGTGCCCAGCGCCCAGCACTGTGCGGTGAGCGGGGGTAAACAGCAGAAAGAGCCGCGGGCACGGGCGCAGGAGCTGCGTGTGAACGGAAGCCTCGAGCGCTACGGGCGGCACAGGTGCAGGTAGGAGTGCACAGGAGGGCTGTAGGAGTTACCTCGGGAGCTTCCCGGAGCCGAGGAAATTGCCTGGAATGTTGCCGTAAGAGTTGTAGACACCAAGGGAAATATTGTTGGAAATATTGTTATTTTAACCCAGAGCCCTGAGACTTTGGACTGATAACCCTGATAACCTTGCTAAAGAACCAAACCGGTTAAAGAACCAAGCCTGAGAGTAGCACAAATAACTAATTAGCCATCAGGAAAAACCTTTCAATCCCTTAGAAGGCAAGAGGGCATTTAGAAGGATTAAACCAGTATCACTGGATTATCGGTGGCGGGCCCTGGCTGGGGGTAGCAGACAGCGCCCTTTGAGAGAAGCAGGGTTTGTGTTTGTTGTGGTGAGTCTGTACTTGACGATCTTACCTCTCCGCTCATTCTGGATTTTCCTCTTCCTTTTTCCAACTCACCATTTTACCATTGGGGGACGCAGTGTCAGCTTTTGGCTTGCCGTCTCTCAAATTTCATACCTCTTAATATCTAATAGGAGAGCGGTTATTGGAAAAATAATTAAACCAGTAGCAAAGTAGCAAGGACCAACGCCAACAACATCATTAACCTAAAAGAGAAGGGTTAGCTACTAGAAAATGCATTCTGGCAAAGAGAGAACTGCGGGCTCCCCCAAGAAACGAGCTCGAAGAAACCAAGCACTCAATTCACAAAAAAAGATCAGTGTTAAGGTGCAAACAAAGGGATCGACTCAGCCGCTAATTTCACCTATAGCAAGAATGTTTGAGAGATCAACTAAAATCCCACAGAAATTTGACTTCATGAAAGATCCTACAACTGCACTTATGACTATGCAAGCGGAACAAGAATTAAAATCATTACAGTCCCCACTTAAACCAATAAACGGTGCAAAAGGGGGATTGGATCTAAAAGTTGAAGTGGGAATAGACCTAGATGCCAAACCTAATGAAAACTCAGAGAGACTAGATCTACGACTGGATTTACCATCGGAATATCCACTATATAAAATATTTGCGCAGGAGACGAAAAGTGGAGCAATGGAAAGTTCAGAGGCCCATAGTCTCCCTAACAATACACAGGCAGCCTATAATGAACCTGCTCGAACACCCGTAGAGGCAAATGTGGTCATAATAAAAAATCAGGCTCAACCACATATGTTACTTAACCCAGAGCGCCAAAATGCCCTGGACGAAAAGTGGTACCAATCATTGGGAAATCATCATAAAGACGAAAAAAGACGACCCTTAGTGAAAAACTATGACCCACAAGAGGCAATTGAGCAGGAAAATATTATTCATCCACAGACCGTAGAAAATACAAATACAAATATTGAAAGAGCGGGCAATATACATCCATCAGTTGTAAATGATCTAGCAACCAAAAACAACTATTACCAACAAATGGTCCCGCATCCATAAAGGAAAGCGCTCCTACCAAATGGAGACTTTTATCTCCAAAACACGTATTGTCAATTACACACAAAGATATTCCTGATATTATAAGAAACAATGAAGATAACAACACCACTACAAATATCAATCAACTAAATCTTAATCACAATGCAAAGCAAACAGAAAAAATGGAAGCTGGATCAATATGGGATATACATTATCAAACTTCAGTATTAACTTTGGAAGCCTTAGCCGCACAGTCAAATAAAATGGACATTCAAATAGACATCTTGGGTCTTATGGCCAACACAGTTGCTGGAACTGAAACCAAATTATCCGACTTAAACAACCTAATAACAAAAGCACAAAAGGAAAAAACGCCAACTTGCATAGAATGCACATGTGCACCAATAATAAACAAACTAGTACTCATACCGGAAGTTATAAATACAATACTGGAGGACGCTAAAGAAGCTATTCAAAAAAAGAAAGTGGTTAATAGCAAGGAGGACGGATACCAAATTAATAAAAAATCAACCTCAGAAAACAAACAGGATGAACTGACAAAATTGTCTATTGAACACAGTAAAATGACAAATGTGATTAATCAAGAGAAAACAACTCATGACATAAGTGAAAACAAAGTAAGAATAAAATCAGGAGACTCTTCAAATAAACAGGACATAGAAGACTTGGGGGCTTTCGAACTAACAAAAAGACAAAAAAAGAAACTTAGGAAAGCAAGAAATAGGGAAAAAAAGGAAAGCTTTACGCATTCAGAAACAGAATTAACTAAACCTTTTAAAGAAACAGAAAGAACTCCAGAACTCAAATATAATGGAACTACAAATTCTTCGGATCAAAAGAGAAAAAAGAATAAAACATCTAACGGAGGAGTCAACATGAGGCCTGAATCAAAAGTGGCAAAAAAGGCTGAAGGAGAGGAGAAATATTACGACATCTTCTCTAAACCATCTGCAACCAGGTCCAAACAAAGACAGACCGAAAGAAACATCACTAGTTTAACTGAAACTTCCGACTTAACCATCGATCCAAGGGATGTCGAGCAAAAAATAGAAAAGGCAGCACAAACCACAAACAAAATTAATGCCAACGGCTGTATAATAAATGATCTTACTCTTCCAGGAATTCAAAGCAACGAAACCCAGAGTATGACTGAGGGAAATAGAGTAAGGCCGTCACAGGAATTTGGGACTATATCGTCGAAGGAAAATGACGCACAGAGGCATATGCGTCCATCGATCCAGATTCCGAATGACTGGCATGAAAAAAACTCGCTCAGTCAACCCATAACTTGTAACATACAAAATGTTTTTCCCGAATGGAAAGGAATGGGGAATTCTGGACTAACGCCAAACTGCCCCATAAAGAAAGAAATAACTGATGGTTTGACTTATGAAAAAATGCAAGATAATTTAGTTATTGTAAAAAGAGGCCTGAGCAGGCAGATTACCTACACAGAAAATGGAAGAAAAAGGGAAAATATAAGTGATGTAATGCCATATAAAAAAAGGACTGTACAACTAGTCCTTAAGCCATTATACGACTCAAGAGGACCTCATGACATTCTTAATAGAGGAAACGTCCTCCGACTAATGAAAAATGTACCATCTCTTGCAAGAATAACAACAGAAGATATTGAAACAGTGGGCTTTCAGGCAAATCCTGATGGCACACTGCCACTAACACTGATAACAGTACCCACCGGGCCAATAGCAGACTCTATTCTGAAAGAGCATGGATGCTTTCGTGATTGGGGTATATTGATTAGTCAACTCCCGCCAATAGTCTATCCTACACCCCTTTTAAATGCTGGAAGCAACACAAAAAATCCCCAGTCTAGCGAGAGGAACCCAGTTTTCTCCATATTAAAAAATCCCTTGGGGAAATCAAACAATGAAGTTAGATTCTGCTCGATACCGGTAGAGAAAGAGAACACAAAAGAGGCAAATAAACACTGGATTATGGAATCTCTCCATGGAGCAAAGGTTAACTGACAAGAACAAGTACAAGAAAAGACCACGGCCTTCACAAAATTGAAGATATGCTCATGGAATTAAATGGGATCTGTGGACAATGGAAGGAAGCCAAAATCCAAGGATTTTCAACTGAAACTCAAATAATATTACTCCAGGAAACTTGGTCAATAGACCCATTTATGTTGAAACATCACACGGGATACTTTGAACCAGCTGTTAAACATCAGAAATTTGGACGCCCTTGTGGAGGGTTAGCAATATTTGTATCAAACGATCTAGAAGCAAAACATGAGTTAATTCATACAAACAACCCAAACCTTCTCGCATTAAAAATTCGCTATAAAGCTTGTAAAAGTATGCCTTACAAAACCTTGACTCTCGTAAATGTATACATTCCACCAAAACGGACCTCAAAGAAAGAGCTGATTACAGCCCTAAATGATCTTTTATTGGAGCAAATTTTGGAAGACCCTTTGGCAGATTATATTGTAACAGGGGACTTCAATACAAACTTGCTAATGCCTATGGTACGGAGCGACTTTGTTCAATCGCAAAATCACCAATGGGCAATCCCTGACCCAATAACGGGACCAAAAACCGATACTCGTCAAGATAAAATAGGGATAAACTTGGTGAAGGATATGGAAGCACTGGGACTTAGAATATCGAATGGTAGATTTCGAACGGACTCTCCACCGGCTTGCTCATTCCACTCTAAAAATGGTACCTCACAAATAGACTACACGCTGACGTCTTTATCTACCTTTAACAAGGTGACATCTTATACCTTGAATAAAGTCACGGACAGTGATCATAGCCAGCAAATTATTGTGATAAATATATTGTGTCCAAAATCCGAGACCTTCCAGACAACCCCTGGTGAGATCTGTACCATTAATTACAAGAAACTGATATGGAAATCCGAAAATACGGATGAGATCACCGGATGGGCAAAAACACTAGCGATAGAATCCATGGATGAAGAAACAAGCATAGACCTCATGGAAAGATGGGAAAATTTCACCCACAAAGTAGTCACTGATAATGCTAAAATAACAGGAATACAAAGCAGGAAAGGTGTGAACAGCAAGAAAAGAGAAGGCAGAGAAAATTACATCTTTCTTTCATATGCTGTAAGGAAACTCAGATGTACACGAAATAGGCTGAGGAAACAACTAACGAAGTCCCCACACAACAACGAATTAGCTGGTTTACTGAGAAATACAACCTGCAGATTAAAGAAATTGATTTGGAATGAAAAAAGCAAAGCCAGACAAGAACTGTGGACAAAAATATTCCATGCAAGCACCTTGGCAAATTCAAGGGAGTTCTGGAGACTAATTAACGGCCTAGCTCGACCAAATAAATACGGAATTGGAACCAGTCTATTCGAAGAAGAATGGGTGACGTTCCTTAAAGCACACTTAAATCCAAACAAACCGTCATTGATACAATATACGGTCGACCCAAGTTCCACAAAAGTTGACACAGAAGGAGATAGTGAGATTCTAATAACCAATAGTCAAGTAGCAAGCCTGATAAAAAAGCAAAAAGACGGCGCCCCCGGACCAAATGGCATTCCTTTTGCACTTTTCAAAGAAGCGCCTGACTTCTGGTCAAGCTATTTAACAGATGTTTTTAAAGAAGTGGTCCAGAGGGAACAAATCCCGGAATCATGGAAAGGATCACTTTTAACCCCCATATTTAAGAAAGGAAACTGGCAACAACCAGAAAATTATCGCTTAATTACCTTACAGGACACGGACGCAAAGTTGTTTGCTGGAATTTTATTGGCGAAACTAACTGACTGGGCAAAAGAGAATCAGGTATTACCCCCAAACCAAACAGGTTTCGTCAAAGGCCTTTGTACGACCACAAATCTTTTAACATTAACAATATTAATCGAAAAAGCAATTCTAGCTAAACAACCCTTATATTTGTGTTTCGTGGATTTTAAATCTGCCTTCGACTGTGTTGACAGAGAACTTTTATAGGTCAAACTAACTAAACAAGGTATATCAGAAAACCTACTAAAGATGATTAAGCTCTTGCACTCCGAAACCTGGGTTAGAGTTAGGATGGGGAACGGCTCAACCTTGACCAAAATAATTCCCACATCGAGTGGCCTGAAACAGGGATGTGTGTTGGCTCCCTTACTCTTTAATTTATTTTTAGCTGACCTTACCACCGAATTAAACATAATTAATGCCCACCCTCCAAGGTTAGCTCAAACTCAAATATCGAGTCTATTATACGCGGATGATGTCATACTCTTAAGTTGTACAAAGGTGGGGATGCAAAGACTGATTGATGGCATCTCTAAGTATTCTGAGGCAAATGGTATGCACATAAACGAAGCGAAAACCAAGGTGATGGTAATTACAAAAAACAAACGAACAACACACGCACATATGTGGAAAAGTAAATTTTGCCATGTTCTGTGTCCCTACGTGTCATCCATCATATGTTATGTGTGCATGATTGATATGCATATGTATTCCCCATGTTCGATTAAAGACGCAATTACAGTTGTGTCCACCTCTAGTATGCCAGTTTCCAGTTCTCGTGAATACTACGAATATCAGGCCTATGTAAAGTTACGTTGCCACGTTTCTCAGTGTGCACGTTATTCCATTGTAAAGTCCCCGTTTCTAGGCCTCAAAAGGGCCCGGACACCAGATTCAGCTCCTGTCTTCTGAGCCTCGCTGAGGAGCGATACAGCCCCCACCTGTATCCTCGACCCTTCACTTACTTCCTGCCTCACAGTGCCCGGCTCGGCCTGGCTCTGCCTCTGAGTCTGCCAAGAGTATGTTATGATCCTAGTTATCAGTCCAGCCCTCCTTCTCTGCATTCCTAAGCTACTGAATCGCATCAATAGTTTCCGTCATTATCTAGCCTTTACGTCTCCATGTAAGAGAAATACTGCATTTAATGGTCATTTAATATTCTTCATCACGCACTACATGTAGAATAATGCATGCTCCAGTCTTAGAGTCTGTTAGCCTTTACCCCGATAACTTTTGGATTCTATCAACATGTTCTCTAAACATCAGATACTAGATACTGCTTAGGTACATGTCGCCCTGACTCTCCAGACTTCAGTCTCTGCTCCTAGCACAGAGTTCATAGCCCCCAGCTTCTCCTAGTAACACGTCATTGCCAGTTTGCGCGCACCATTAGGTCAGAGGTCCCGGCTCCTTAGGTAGCCCCCTCCATGTTTCCGCCCCATTTATGACATATTCTGTTACGTTTGCATCACATGTCTATGTATACGCCTCTGTCACACCTACTTTCACCCTTATCTTTCGCGACTGCTATTGACCACACCCACTGCTCCGCCTATCATATGTATTGTAATGCAACTGTTTTAGTATATATGTTCGTGTATTGTTATTAAATGTTAGCGCGCTCATCCCAGATCCTGCCCGGCAGCTGTCGGGACCCCCCTGTCAGGCCCTGCCATCCTATTCCTATGCAGGTTGTCCTGTTCCTGTCCTTTATGCTGTAATAAACCTGCAAACTCCTACTACCTCGAATCTTGACTCTTATTTATTGAGCTATCTGTTACTGCTATGCCTAGACAAAAATAGATCGGGTAATATTTATTTATATACCACATAATGGCGCCCGAATAGGGACTTGCCCTTTCCCCACGCGCCGGTGAAGCCACGCCGGCCCCCTGACCCTCTGCAGCCGTGACGGAACCATACCGTGCACGTGCAGATATTTCTGCTTCAAGTATCCCTCAGGCCCACGGAGGAGACGGAGGAGGCGGTCCAGCATCCAGACGAGGCGGTGGAGGAACGCGGCGAGTCCCGACCAGAGCCCAAGCCGAGAGTCCAAGGTCCGAGGTATCCGGAGGCCCACCCGTAACAGAAGTCCGAAGTTCGTCCGTCCGGCGTCGAAGCAGTCCAGTCCAGTCCGAGGCCTTCCGTTCTTGCTGCCCGGTGAGTACCGTTGCTGGGGTAGTATCTAGACAGGGTCAATCTAATTGACTCTGGTCCGTGGGTTGGTGGTACACAGGCCCACAAACGAAGTGTCCACTTCGGTGGATGCGGGTCCTGACGTGTCTCTGTATGAGACCGGTAAGTTTCGTACTGTTTCAGCAGTGCATCTAGTTTCTGTTCTAGTCAGTTCTGTTCTCGAGAAAATTCATGTATTCTGTTTCCCGTATTCCAGGTAGTATTCTGTTCGAACTGTTATTCTGAATGTTATTCATGTATTTTAATGTCGTGGTATGAGTGTGAAGTAATTATCGTGTTTATTGTGTATTGTGTTGTGTCCAGATTATAGTTCAGTCATGCCGCTCTTTTCAAAACTGCGTCAGTTAAAAACCAGAAAAGGTCTGCTAGAAGCAGCAGTTCCTGTTCCGCCTAGGGACAGTCCAGGTCATTTCATGTATCAGAAGCATGGCATAAGCGCCATATTGTATCTAGATTTATGGGTAGAGTATACCAAACAGTTAGAGGAAAAGTATAGATGGCCCGTATCGGGTACATGGGATGCCGAGTGCATCATGAGAGTAGAAGAAGCATTATGGAAAAAGAAAGCCAGACAGTCACAGAAAGATGCCATCGAGTTATGGCGCAAAGAATCTCATAAAAGAACCGAAAAAGAAGTCAGAAAGTCAGAACTAAGTAGAGAATCCTTGGAACGAGCCCAGGAAAGGGAACTAATCGAGATAGGTGAACGAGTTAAAACAGAACAGTCAGACAGACAGAGGCATGCCCTCATCAAGGGTATGTATCCTCTTCTTGCCGAGGGCTTGCCAAAAGCAACCCCGGAGGCATCCAGTAATTTCCCGCCCCCACTAGTTCCGACCAAGCTACGTCACAAACCGACCGCAGCTGATATTTTCATTTCGTCCTATTTGGACGACACAGTCCCAGAATATGCAAATCCTGTTCCCGCTCCGCCAGTCCCTGTAAATCAGGCACTTCCCGCTCCTTCAGACACCGGAGTACCTGTTACGGTACCCCCGGTCCAGCCCGCCATACAAGTCCAGCCTGCATTTCCATTTCCCACTCTGCCAGGACGAAGAGCATCAGTAGACGACTCTAGTTTAGGGGCCGCAGGGGGAGGTCCTCCAGGAACCCCGCTGCCACACAAGCGTTTAACGTTAGCCGAATTACATGCACAAGCGTCACAGCGTACGCCCAGGTATCAGTCTGTTGCAGAAATAAGAAAAGCCCTTACCGAATGTGGCTATGATCCAGTCCCAGGCGAGGATAATATGGTTTTATATTCATTACGCGTGAGAAAGGTGACCGAGTATCTAGTCACCCTACCAGATATGAAAGAAGATCTAGACAGAATATATCGTTTCATCCGTACAGGGGATGATCCAGAAAGTATTAGTGAAGTCATGTCTCAAAGGAAAGCTGAGATCCAGCTCATGTTATTAAAGTTCCTGATTAATTGTCTAATAAGAGAACAAGATTATCCGACCAAAGATCGAGCCGAAATGAAAATCCTGACAAGGTGGAGTGATAATATAGCTGAGGGTAAGCATAAGACCATCAGTAGTATAGAGAGTATGTACAAGAAAATTCGTAAAGAAATAATAAGGATACACGAACAACGTAAAGAAGCACAAGTAAGCGAGAAAGAAAATGACTCTTCTACAGAAGAGGTAGAGGACGAGAATCCCGACAGAATAGCGTATGTAGGAAAATCTAGATTTCCAGATCGCCATTTGCGCCTAGAACACAAGTCAATTTTTCATCATCCAGCACCAGAACAAGGTTCTCTGGAACAAGTATTTCAAGTTACCGATCACATTCTGAAATCACGAATCGGTTATAACGAGTTAAGTACTATGCATGAACAAGAACTAGTCCGATCAGCAGTCCGATGGATTACTGATTCTACCACTTTTCCAGACGAAATAGTGGCACAAATGTTTCTGAAATTGCCCCCAGCCGAGCAGCGACTGGCGGGTATGTATATGATCCAGCACCTCATTACATTGTATGAGGGTCAACATTCTGATCCAGGTCCGTTACATGATGTCCTGAACGAGTTACTCCAGTATAAATGGAAAGGTTTAGGTACCGATTTGATTAGTGTCATTCTGGAACAGCGCCACAAATATAGTATGTTTTTGAACCCGCATTTTGTTCATGTCTCACCCCCAGAAAGTAAACCTTTTTACATAGACAGACAGAATCCGTTACGAGAAGTGCATCCAGTTAAGACAGAGGGTGGTGAAATGCAACGAGTGTTTGTTTACACCCCTATCACAAAGATGGAACTCTTAGAGATGAAAAAGTTAATTCCCTGTCATGATAAAGATCCAGCAGGGTTCCACCGAGAATTAAAAGACATGCTCCGTATGGGAGAATACACGTATCCAGATATCATTAAAATGTTAAAAGTCTTGTTGCCCGCAGGGGTATATGAGAAACTCAAAGAAAAAGAATGGGAGGTGGGAGAGAAAAAGATCGATTGGACAGTCCTAGAAGCTGAAGACAAGGCACGAGTACCAGGTACCGGTCTTGGAGATAAATGTAAAGAATTACCAGAATTATTAATACAAGTTTTGCCTAGGTTATTGACAACTAGAAAAGAAGACTGGGATGCAATCTCAGCCTGTAAACAGAAACAAGATGAAGATATTAGTGATTATTATTCCAGATTTGAGAAATGTTTTACCATAAACAGTGGCCTCAAGACAAGTAGCGAATCATACCCTCATCTTTTTGTTACTAAATTAGTCGAGAATTCAAGTCCACAAATTAAGAATCGAGTTTTGAAAGTCGAAAGTACCTGGCAAGCTAATACCCCGTCCCAGATGTTACAGATGCTTCAATATCACCAGAATAGAATCAGAGAAGAGCAAGATCACGAGAGAAAACGTATGAAAGACACGAAAATGAAAGTACTAGTTGCACAATCTGTTCCTCAAGACAGTCAGAAGAGGGGTCCGAATCAAGCCAGTCATCCTGCAGCTCCCGTTAAAGGAAACTGCAATTATTGTAAACAGCCAGGTCATTTTATAAACGAGTGTGCAGTTCTGAAACACAACATAGCTACCGGTAAGACTAAAGAAAGACCACGTCCGCCGAGACAAGAACAAGTTACACAGACTCTTCAGTCACAGAATGCACCACAGACAGTTACAGCACCGCAGCCCATCGCTGCAACACAGCATGTTACACAGCAGATGTACCAGTATGCACAGTCTGAGTATCCAGAGTATCAGCCATATTCATGAAACAGCCTAGAGAGGGAGGTAGGCTTGCCTCTCATCGAGATACCTGTAGATCAAGAAGGTCCCTATGTTCATAGTCAAGTATTAGGGAAAGACAGAAAGTTTTTGATTGATACAGGGGCAAGTAGGACCACTATAAGTCACGCCGAAGTTCCAGGGGCTCCGCTCTCAGGCTCTAGAAATGTTTCCCTTGGATTTTCAGGAAAACCTATTGTAAATGAAATATCAAAGCCAGTTACTCTAGAAGTAGGTCCATTGTCCCGCACTACTGATCTGTTACTTACTAAGTCATGTCCAGAAAATCTATTAGGCATTAAGACACTGAAAGAGTTAGGTGCAGTTATATGCTGTTCCCCAGAGGGAATACGATTGTTCCTACGTGACTTCAAGGGTCACTATGTATTACGAGATTTTGATCCCAGATTGTCTAATGTTCCGCAGCATCTATGGGCGCAAGGTCCAACTGATGTTGGCTTTATGCAAATCACACCCCATCGTGTGACTCTCAAGCCAGGTGTAGTCCTGCCACGAATAAGACAGTACAGATTGCCACCAGAGGCTGTAGCAGCCTTATCCAAAATTATTGACGAGCTTATGGCTCAAGGAGTAGTTGTAGAAACTGACTCCAATGTATGTAATTCTCCGATCATTCCTGTCATGAAACGTACTGATCCAAATGCACCTCCAGTATATCGTTTAGTGATTGACCTTCGGGAGCTTAATAAATGTATTATTCCCCAGTATCCAGTTGTCCCAGATATCTCTTCCCTGTTGACAGCCATTGATTCTGAAGCCTCATTTTTTTCAGTCATAGACCTCAAGAACGCATTTTTTAGTGTCCCCATTCATCCAGACAGCCAGTTTCTTTTCGGATTTTGTTTAAATGGAAGGAGCTATATGTTCACACGCGCTCCTCAAGGTTTCACAGAAAGTCCTAGTATTTACAGTCAAGCACTCAAGAGACAACTAGACAACATTCACATGCCAACTGACACTGCCCTGCTCCAGTATGTCGATGATCTCCTGATCACAGCCCGTTCTGAACGTGCTTGCGAGCGAGCATCCCTTACAGTCTTGTATTTCCTAGCCGAGATGGGACACAAGGTGTCCCCTTCGAAGCTTCAATTCTGTGTCCAGCAAGTGGTCTACTTAGGACACTTACTGTCCAAGAGGGGTAGGCAGTTGACACCAGACCGTATCCAGTTAATAGCGAGTCTTCCTCAGCCCAAGACCCAGAAGGAGGTACGTGCTTTTATTGGCCTTACTTCTTATTGCAGACAATGGATTCCTCAGTATGCATTTCTAGCTAAACCACTGATACAGTTAACGACACAGGAGGCAGCCGTATCGACTGTCCTCCCTTGGACATCTGAACATACACTTAGTTTCAATGAGTTAAAGAAAGCCCTATGCCAAGCTCCAGTTCTAGCAACACCGAACTACAGTAAGTCTTTTACACTTTTCGTCACTGAACGCGAAGGTACAGCATTATCTGTCCTCACACAAGATCAAGCAGGACAATACAAGCCTTGTGCTTATTTTTCGAGCACATTAGATCCTGTAGCCCAGGCTCTGCCTGCGTGCCTCAAGTCAGTTGCAGCCACAGCACTAGCTATCAGACAAAGTGATTCCATAGTATTAGGACACTCCCTGACAGTACAAGTTCCACACTCCGTGGAAGTTCTTTTAAACCGAACACAAACTCAGCACTTGACAATTGCACGATTGACAGGTTATGAACTGACACTGTTCCAGCCACACATAGAAATCAGACGCTGCAACGTTTTAAATCCTGCTACATTGTTACCATCAGTTACTTCGAATTCTGCCACACACGACTGTGTGGAAGTAGTTAACATCATGACAAAGCCAAGACAAGATCTGACAGATATTCCATTACCAGATCCCGACCTGACACTTTATGTGGATGGTTCATGCATGAGAACTAGTACAGGAGAACTAGTAGCCGCGTATGCAGTGACTACTGACACTGAAGTTATTGAAACACACCGCATTGACACCCTGTCTGCTCAAGCAGCAGAGCTAGTTGCTCTGACTCAAGCCTGCATACACGCCAAGAACCTGAAAGTTAATATTTACACAGATTCACGTTACGCATTCGGAGTTGTACACGACTTCGGAGTGCTCTGGCAAGAGAGAGGTTTCATGACTTCTCATGGAACCAAGATTCAGCATGGTCTCCTTATTCAAGCTCTGTTAGATGCAATACATTTACCGACATCCATTGCTATCATGAAGTGCAAAGCACATACGAAAGTTACTGACACTATTTCCCAAGGTAATGATCTAGCAGATCGCACAGCCAAGCTTACAGCTCAGACTCCAGACATTTCAGTTAATCCGACACAGACACACACTCCAGATCCGACTACATGTATGACAGTTAAAGACCCTACTCAAGATGTCATAGATATCCAGTTACATGCTACTCCCGATGAAATCAAGAAATGGTCCGAACAAGGAGGGGTCCAGACAGATCAGGGATGGGTAACAAAGGGTAAAGCCACATGGTTTCTCCCCGACTCTATGGTTCAAGTCATTATCAATACCGCACATAGTCCAGCACATTTAGGAGAAAAAGCTATGTTAGACAGTATCCAGAATATTTGGTTCAACAAGCATTTACGAGCTGCAGCCAAGCAGAAAGTCCGTACCTGTATGATATGTTGTCAGTTTAATCCAGGTAAAAGTGTCCCGGTGGAACAAGGTGGATTCCAGCCCCCTGACCACCCTTTTGAAGTCCTCCAGATGGATTACATTCAGATGGAGCGATGTCGAGGATTCAAGTATGTCCTTGTAGTTGTATGCGTTTTGTCCAGGTGGACAGAAGCATATCCAGATTATACAGCCGCGACCACTGCCAAGCAGTTGGTTCGTGAGTTCTTCCCCCGTTATGGACTCCCTAGGGTCGTATATTCTGACAACGGCCAGCCATTCTCATCTGAACTCATGAAGCATGTTTCCCTTTTGTTAGGGTACCAGTGGAAGTTCCATTGTGTACGCCATCCTGAAGCAGCCGGTCTCGTAGAGAGACATAATCAGACCCTGAAAATTCGAATTGCAAAAGTTTGTCAAGAGAAAGGTGTGGACTGGCTAGTAGCTCTGCCGGTCGCCCTGTTCTATATGCGCATGGTCGCACATTCCAGATCAGGTCTGTCCCCGTATGAGGTCGTTTTCGGCCGCCCCCCTAACATGTGGGGTACTCCTAGACCCCGAAGTATTACCGATGTTTCAAGTAATATGCTGACAGATTACCTAGCTTCCTTGATGTCTGCCCTCAACTCTTGTCGTTCACAGGTTGCCGCCGCATTTCCAGACAATACCGAGGTGGCACCGCATGAAATCGTTCCCGGATCCATGGTCCTAGTGCGAAATTTCGATCGTTCAAGTCCGCTGGAGCCTCGCTGGAAGGAGCCCCGACAGGTCCTCCTGGCCACCCGCACAGCCGTGAAGTTGGAGGGACGCAAAGGCTGGGTGCATCTTTCGCACATCAAAAAGTTTTATGGATTGAAACCAGTTTCAAAGAACATTTCCGAGGATTTAAAGGACTGCCAAAGTACTATTCTTAAGGACTGTCCCGCAAAAGACACTGATACTGCACCCTCCCTGTTAGAGACAACTCCGCAACAGGAGTATAAACTTAAGTTAAGGTCTAGTAAAATAAGTCAGCCAGTTTGATTGTCTAAGTCCTCCCCTAGGTGAAACGGTTAGACCGGTTTCTGACATGTATAAAATAGACCCCCATAGTGAGAGAGTTAGTCAAAACTCAATCCGATGTATCGTTTTTCTATGTTTCATATTATTTCTCAGTATTATGATTTCCTGCACCAGTTATGCGTTTTATCTGTATTTTCCAGTTTCTCATGTAAATAAGTCTTCTAATGCTACAGTAGAGCACACGTTTAGTGATCTGCCTCCTCATGAACTCTCTTACCGCCTCGCTATGCGTAACAATTCTTTTATCCGCATGTTACATTATTCACACCAGACCAGCAATGCCACTAATTGTTGGGTGTGTGGTCGACTCCCCCCTTTCCAGACCCCGAAGGGAGTTCTGCCACTCTTTCCTTATCCATTTTCACATAATGGTTCGTGTGGAGCATGGTCCACGTTAACGTCATCTTCAACAGATATGTCTTTTCTTAACAGTACATGTTTTCCAGACAAGCAAGGTCTTCCCCACAGAACAGGGTTAGATCTAGAAAACGAAGTTTACAATTTAGGTAATTATTCTTCGAATTTCATGGTCCTGAATGTTCAGTCCGATTCCACTCCAGACTTACCTGCTATTTCAGTACTACCAGTCAAAGGCGAATTATGTGTTAGAAATAATGGTTCCGTACATGTAGGACATAGCGATTGTACTACTATTGTCAAATATAGTGACAGTGGGAAATCTATTTTCAAAGCTTCACGTCATTCTTATTTTATTTGTGGTCAGACCGCATATGTTCGTCTGCCCCTCGATTGGGAGGGAACCTGTTACATTGCCTTCCTACTGCCACCTGTTTTCCTAGCTCCATCTGATTATCATAGAAACACACATCTAGTACACATTAGACATAGAAGGGAGTCCCCGATTGTCGATTATACTGAAACTGCCCTAGAACAATATACAGATTTCAATAGAGGTTTCTTCTTCTTTATAGGCCCTATCCAGAATAGTAAGCTAATTCGTAGGTTAACCAGAACCCTTGAAGCAGTAGTCAATGAGACTGCCTCTGCTCTAGGTAACTTAACCGAAGAGCAATCTGCTATGAGATTTGTCGTTTTACAGAATCGTCTCGTCCTTGACGTCATATTGGCCGATAGGGGCGGGGCCTGTAGAGTCATCGGATCTAGTTGCTGCATTTTCATTCCTAATAACGCGCCGTCTGTTTATTCAGCTATAACCAGACTCCATAAAATTGCCCATCTGTTACACCAAGATCCAGGCACATGGACATGGTCCAGTTGGTTCTGGAATATAATTTCCGCTTGGGGATGGAAAGTCTTGTCCTTTCTAGGTATTGCAGTAGCGATCATATTTAGCTGCTGCCTCTGTATACAATGTGGCCCTGCGATTTGCGGCATTTGTGCTACCTCTTGTATTCCTAGTCCCAAGTCCCGTTTTAAATCCCGTTCCCAGAAAATTCGAGACGAGCATATGATACTGTATGAAATGATAGATGGTATCATGAATATTGATGTTTCCTGATGGAAACGTAGTGACAAGGAGGGAATGTGGAAAAGTAAATTTTGCCATGTTCTGTGTCCCTACGTGTCATCCATCATATGTTATGTGTGCATGATTGATATGCATATGTATTCCCCATGTTCGATTAAAGACGCAATTACAGTTGTGTCCACCTCTAGTATGCCAGTTTCCAGTTCTCGTGAATACTACGAATATCAGGCCTATGTAAAGTTACGTTGCCACGTTTCTCAGTGTGCACGTTATTCCATTGTAAAGTCCCCGTTTCTAGGCCTCAAAAGGGCCCGGACACCAGATTCAGCTCCTGTCTTCTGAGCCTCGCTGAGGAGCGATACAGCCCCCACCTGTATCCTCGACCCTTCACTTACTTCCTGCCTCACAGTGCCCGGCTCGGCCTGGCTCTGCCTCTGAGTCTGCCAAGAGTATGTTATGATCCTAGTTATCAGTCCAGCCCTCCTTCTCTGCATTCCTAAGCTACTGAATCGCATCAATAGTTTCCGTCATTATCTAGCCTTTACGTCTCCATGTAAGAGAAATACTGCATTTAATGGTCATTTAATATTCTTCATCACGCACTACATGTAGAATAATGCATGCTCCAGTCTTAGAGTCTGTTAGCCTTTACCCCGATAACTTTTGGATTCTATCAACATGTTCTCTAAACATCAGATACTAGATACTGCTTAGGTACATGTCGCCCTGACTCTCCAGACTTCAGTCTCTGCTCCTAGCACAGAGTTCATAGCCCCCAGCTTCTCCTAGTAACACGTCATTGCCAGTTTGCGCGCACCATTAGGTCAGAGGTCCCGGCTCCTTAGGTAGCCCCCTCCATGTTTCCGCCCCATTTATGACATATTCTGTTACGTTTGCATCACATGTCTATGTATACGCCTCTGTCACACCTACTTTCACCCTTATCTTTCGCGACTGCTATTGACCACACCCACTGCTCCGCCTATCATATGTATTGTAATGCAACTGTTTTAGTATATATGTTCGTGTATTGTTATTAAATGTTAGCGCGCTCATCCCAGATCCTGCCCGGCAGCTGTCGGGACCCCCCTGTCAGGCCCTGCCATCCTATTCCTATGCAGGTTGTCCTGTTCCTGTCCTTTATGCTGTAATAAACCTGCAAACTCCTACTACCTCGAATCTTGACTCTTATTTATTGAGCTATCTGTTACTGCTATGCCTAGACAAAAATAGATCCGGTATTATTTATTTATATACCACACATAAATGGATCCTGCAAGGAAAAAAATTGGAGCGGGTAGCTGAGTATAAGTACTTGTGAGTAACTTTCAACGATAACGGCAAGTTCGAGACCCAAAAACTCGGCATTAAAAGGAAAGCAAACTCCCTCATTGGTGCACTAAGATCAATCCAGAGAACCATTGGAGACTTGTCTTATCGCCCTTTATTAAAAACAATTGCGGCAAAATTATTGCCAACTTTAACTTATGGCAGTGAGTTGCTCAACGGAAAAGACGCAGACATCATTAACACCTCAGTCGCTAAAACGTACAGAATTTTATTTTCTCTTCCTAAGAATGCCTCTCAAGCTCAAGTGAGATTGGAATTTGGGCTAAACAACCAATGTTATGCAAGGAAAGGGCACACAATGAAAGTGTGGAACAGAATAAAAAACGATCAGGACAACGAAATGTCTCGTCTACTGTGGTTTGAAATAAAAAATAACCGGTCGCTAACTGCCAGCTCTTACTTAAAACAAGCAACTGAAGAGTTCGGTTTAACACCTATCTGGAACACTACTGTTGTGCAGGAGAGTTTTAAAAAAGTGGTAAATAAACTAACTGATTACCTCTCCTTAATAAAGGACAAAGATATTCTTGTTAAACGAAAGCACGCTTGGTCAATTGTGAATGGTTTAAAAAAAAGAAGATTCAAACCTACCTGGAAACTTCATGGTAAAAAAAAAACAAGCAAGTTTTTAGGAATGCTAGGTTTGGCCACTTTCCAGGTTTATGCAGTTGGGCACCATGAAAAAGATCAGACGAAAATTGCTTATATAGACTATGTAAATCAGGTCAAGAAGCCATCTTACATCTATTGTGTCTTTGTCCTGATTTGGAAGCGGAAAGAAAAAGTACACTTAAGAAAATGTTTAATGAACGTGGTGTAAGGACTTGTAGGCAGGCATTAGTGGCAAGCTTAAATCCAGATGACTTACCAATAAACTCCGCTTTCGTTAAATTTCTACTTATGGTCCAAAAAAAGTTGGAAGCCTGTACTTGATTAATTTATGAGTTGTGTGAATATGAACCTATTGAATTAACCAAAAAACCAATTTTAAACGATTGATTTTTATATCAGATTGATGAAAATTATTCGAACATATGGATAGTTTTTAGCATTTTATAACTATAAATGTTTTTACCTGCGTTTTGTAAGATTTTAATTAATCAAACAAATAAAAATAAATTTGAAAGAAATTTGATTCAGGTGAAGGCCAATAATATGGTAATGGTAATTGTTATAAAAAATCTCCATGTTTTTACATTTAAAACAGTTCGAGACATATGTGCAGAGCCCACCCTTGGCTCTGCCATGTGATGAGCCGATGGCTGGCGTAAAAAAGGTCTTCAAACCATTAATATGGCAAACATCCTTAGCCCATGTTTCTTGTAAACATATCACGTCATGGTCATTAACTAAGTCGGACCAAAGCGGATTGTCCAATTTGGATCTAAGTCCAGCAATATTCCAGAAAATGAAAGACCATTTATCCCTCGTCCTAATACTCACAACCTGGTTCAAGTCAGAGACAGCGGCTATATGACTATCAGATGTGTATTTACTTGTATGTGGGTCCCCCCCAGGTACAGCTTTGATCCTATTAGATTGACATTCATCTATACTATCGTTCGTCCCCCCTCTCAATTCTTGGGTTTCCACAGTTACTAATAGAGACCTGGATTTGGTATCATGGAAGTTTTTAACAGAAGTACCAATTACCTGGTCCCGTGGTGGTCAATCAACCCCTTCCATACCCAGCAAGCCATCAAGTCTGTTGTAAGTTGGGACAGTAAATTGAGGGTAATTGTAGTGGCGAGTTGGCACATAGCCACTGTGTGTCATGGATACCATTGGAGCATTTTGGCGATTTCCATTGTATAAGGATCTCGCTTCATAAAAAGGTTCGTATGACATTAGATTACCAGGAACAATAGGGGCCACTGGATAAAAATAACTCAGGTTCAGGGAAAGGATTCCACCGAAGTTATCATAGTTAGGGAAGCCACTTATAAACTGCACTGTTCTGGGGTCCCTAAAGTTAACAACGATACAATCTCCGTCGATGTCCTTCACTCTATGTCCTAACCATGTAACTCTCAAGACGGTGATGATTTCCCCCCTCAAATCTGGTCTGAGGGGTCTATTTTGCACCAGCCAGTGCATAACTTTGTTTTTTAGTTCAATGGCGGATTCAACCTTGTTATTTTTCAATTCTGGTACACCAGCTAACACAATTACAAACGGGTGACAATCAGGAGGAAGATCAACTCTCTTCAAATGTCCTTTATTAACAGGAGCCATTACATTAGCTGTTTCTGGTGCCGCTTTATCAGGGCCTCTGGTTATGCCTGTGCAATTTGAGCCTGCTTTACTACCAATCTCCACCTTACGGGCCAGTTTTGGATCATTAACTTTTGACTGGCCGCATATTTCCTTTGGTGGATCTTTTTTAACGAGTCCCAGCTTCTTTCTAGGGGCGGGGTTCGGTTTAATTTTGCGTTGTAAGGGTACACTGGTGCTCGCAGATGTTTGACACCCTAGTTTTTTCAGCATCTCTGAATTGGTTCGTGCAATTTCCTCTAGGATTACTAGGTGTCCACCTATCTTCCTGGTTCGTTCCACCAATGGGAGAATTAAACTCTTGACCAGGTGCTCTATATTTTGCAGCGTACACATGGTACTCCTAGAATCTGTGAGCAGGCTATCATTTATCTCAACAGTAGGGCTAAGAAGATTCGAGCCGGTCTTCTCCGGTAGAGTAGGTACCTTGTTTCTGTACGTAACCACTGTATCCCTGTTCTTGGTAGAGACAGTTTTGATCTTTTTCTTGCAGGTGCCATTCTGTAGTATTCCGCCACGCTTACGTTTTAAGACGGCAACCTGGGGTGGTACGATGCGGCTACTGTCTTTTACTGATTCCTTAAATAGTCATTGGCTTTGACGTCGTCCCGGGTCTTCTATTGGGTACGCCATATACGAGTCTAAACTAGTGTCAATCCCACTGATATCTAAGATGGTTGAGAGGTCACGTTGACTACTAGCTATATTGTTGCTTTGGGTACTCTGAATGGGGGGATGTTCAGGTGAAGGTACAGTAGCAATATTCCCAATTGAAGATCTTTTAAGGAATACATGTTCAAGGGATAAACGCTGTTCGGTTAAGGCAATTTCTTTTTCCAATACGATAACAGCTTTGGAGAAAAAGGCGTCAATTGTACCAATTACTCCTCCTCCTGGTACCCCAGTACCTACTTTATTCCCTTTCGAAGTAGTCATTGCCATGGCTAATGGGCCTATATGTGTGCCAGCAAATTCAATCAATACTATCCTAATACAATACAATGGGTAAAAACGATTAAACATATATATTAAAGTCTTACTGATTTATGAACGTTAGGGGGGTGGCCCAGTCCAATCTCAGTCTGTCTGTGCTGCGTTTTATTCCTGAGAGGACTTCCAATAATTCCTGGTTGAGGTGGGGGCAGCCAATCAGGTCTCACTTTGAGCTCTGTTGACTCTGTGGAGACAATTTTTTAACCTTCATTTCTCCACAACTACTGAACGGATTTATACCAAAACACAAAAATCAAGATCAGGGTGCGCCGCCGTCGGGAATGCTGGGGAACTGAGTCCTCCACTTGGCGGCCGTAGGTGCTTGAAAAATGGCAGCGGGAAGACTCGTGAGGCAGGGTGACGAAATCAGGAGCTGGGTAAGCCTGTCAGCATTCCAAAAAGTTGCATAGAGCAGAGCCCACGTGTCAAAACATGGTTGGATGGTTTGGAGAAAAAAGTTAAGTAATCCTGAAAACCATCAATAAGGCACAATTGCTGATAAAACATGAAAGTTGACTGGTCACAAATAGCTCTACAACGGGTCTTTATTTTATAATTAAGAAAAGAGGTTTTCATCTCCGATTTGGCAATTAAAGGTGCATAATCTAATTCTGTCTGGCCATCATAATTAAAAAGGAGGCCGTACCAATGGTGGATGTAATTTAGCCAAGGGATTTTAAGGCAATTATCTAATCTCATACAGTCTTTAATTATTGATTGGGTAAAAGCGGTCTCGTTCTTATCCCAGATGGATCTCCAAAGGAGGAGCGGTCAAAGGGGAGCGAGATCTGTAATATAGTTAATACCCACTTCGTGGTGTATGAGTTCCGTCGAGGCTGATTGTGGAACACATAAAAGACGTTTAAGAAAAGTATTTTCATCCTGCTGTAAATAATCAAAATGGCTATGGCCCCATACTCCTGCACCATAAAGGGCAGCGGTAACACATCTTACATTATAGATGGTTACCATATCCGCAATACGGCGGTCACACAGTTTTGTAGCAAACCTAAAGATCCCGTTGGTGTTCCTAGTCAGCTTAGAGCGTATATTTTCCTGTTCGCACACCCATCTCCCCTTACCTGCAAAAGTAATGCCTAAGTAACAGAAAGACTTTACCACTTGAATTTTTGAGTTTTTTATATAGAAGGAGCTATTTGCTTTAGGATTTGTGCCACAAGCCATAACAAATGTCTTAGTCTTCTTAAATAAAAGTTGTCTATTTTCGATAAATAAAACAAACTCATTAATCAGACGCTGCAGTCCAATAGGTGTACGCAACATTAATACAGCATCGTCTGCATATAGTAAAATGGGTATAGCACTTCCCTCGTCCATTGGGGCATCCGCAGGTATCAATCTCAAGGCTGCGTCCACATGATTAATAAATAAAGAAAATAATAAAGGTGCCAGGACGCAACCCTGACGTATTCCCCTTCTGAGTTTAAAGGATGGTGTACATTCTCCCTTGAACCCATATCGTACTTTACTAGAGAGCGTCGCATAAAGTCTTGCTAAAAAGTGAATAATATCCTTGGGGGCTCCAAGTTGTAGTAGTAGTGGCCACAGTATAGAATGGGCGACCAGGCCGAAAGCACTGCTGAGGTCAGCAAAGCAAAGATACAGATTTCCTCCTTTGGCCATGGTATATTTTCCTAACAATACATCAAGATTGACACATTGTTCAAGGGTTCCTAGGCCCTTTCTAAACCCGTATTGTACCGGGGACAGGATCTTATTGTCATACACCCAGGTTTCCAATCTCTTTAATAACACCCTACTCATAACCTTAACTGATGAATCCAGCAAGGATTTTGGGCGGTAATTACAAGCTCCAGTTTTTAAACCTTTCTTAGAGATTGAAATTATAATGGATTGGCTCCAGGAGTTTGGAAAATTATTCTCAGCAGCAGCATTAAAACCTCTGGCCAATATCGGGACCCACAGAACCATTTCACATTTATACAGGTCTACCGGGACCGCGTCTGGGCGCGGTGCTTTATTTCCCTTACTGCTAACCAAAGCATCACGGACCTCCTCAATACTTGCCTGCCATATTGTGTCCAATAAAAATGAAGTACATAAAACATCCCTATCTGATGGGTTAAAAACAGTAGAGAAATGTTCAACCAAGGCATTACTGTTTACATGGAAGATCAATTCCGGGATGTGATCCTCCTTCAAAAAGAGGGAATTAATTGTCTCCCAGAACAGTTTACTGTTCTTCAATTCAGATGCAAAACATAACTTTTCCCATGCATCAGTTTGAATTTCAGTTTTCCTAACTTTTAAAGCTAATTTATAGTCTAAGCTTAGTCTCTTGATCTCGGCTGAATCTCTGGGGTCCTTATCCAGGGCTTTTTTTTAGGCTACGTAAAGCATTAGAACAAGTCTGATCAAACCAGCCCACATTTCGATAGTTATCCCCTTTGAAAGGTTTGGTTAACAGACTTTCTACTATACTATTTATCTTTAAATAGTTAGACATTAACAACTTTAAGCTAGTGTCTTCTCTAAGGCAATAGTTCATTTAAGCCGCTCCCAGGGTTATAACATCTCTTAGGAACTTCTCTGGTTCAATGCCAGCCCACCTTATACTCATTCTATTAGGTCTAATTGGCACAATATCGGTGGCATATCTCTCATCTACTATAAAATCACAATTCCAATAAAATAGGGCCAGGGATATACTATTGTGATCACTGACAGCCTGTTCCATTATCCAGGGGGTTGAATGCAAATTATCATTATTACAAGAAATCAATATATGGTCAATATTAGTGGCCGCATTTCTGCTTGTAAAAGTGGGGCGATTAAAATGTTCCCTATCTGTAAGACATGGGAGAAGATTCAAATCATATTTGGATAGTAAAATATTCAGTGCCATGCCATAATCACAGTGGGGGAAGTGTAGAAAGTCTTCATCATCATGTACATTGTTGTTTCCCTTCCTAAACCCACACACATTTGTCTTAGCTAAAGGGCACAGCTGTATGTTAAAATCTCCCACCCAGACAATAACAACTGGTTTCCTAATATATTCCAACATGTTATCAAGTTCTTTTTCCAATGCATGGATGACAGAATCCCGGTTGTTGACAAATACATTGTAATAAAAATTGACCAAAATCATATCACTGCCTTCTTTAAAACATAGCCACAGGGGGCGTGGCCAAGATGGCGATGGAGTGAGACGTGCAACCGAGTCCCTCCGGCGCCACTTTCAGCTTAGCCTTGTTTTAGCCCCCAGAGCGGAGAAATATCGGAGCCCCCCCTGCCTACCGTGAATCCCGAGGCGGAGAGGCTTGGTCCGGTGGCCGAATTTTGAGCCGCGGAGGAGCGGGAGCGGTGGTGTCTGGCCTCGTGACTGCAGCGACGTGAGGCCCAGCAATCCCCGGCCTCGAGCACCGTATCAACCCGGACACCCAGCGCTGCAGTGCGGTGAGCGAGCACCAGCGGGGGGCGGCGCGCTGCCCGAGCCCCGGCACGCCCAGCGTTGAGCTCGCCTACCCCTGCGGGGGCCGAGGGGGGCCCCGAGATGCTCTAGGCACCACCGCCCGACCACAACGGGACCTGCGGGGGTGAACCAGCCACGGCGGCCTTCAGGAGCCGGCGAAGATCACGGCCGCGCTGCCCCTCCCCCTCTCCTCCGAGCTACGAGCTGCCCGAGGGTTGGACCCCCCTTGCCGCACGGGGCCTATGCGGCGCTGGTGACTGACTGTGGACACTCGGCGGAGCTGCCGCGCCGCCCCTTGCATCGCCCGTGGCTGGCGGCCTGAGTTGCTACGGCAGGCCGCACTGGTGGAATCGGCCTGCCTGGGCCTGTGACTGCCCGAGGCGCCAGGAAGACGACGACGAGGGACTCTCCCTGGGCTGCAGGGGCCTGCTGAGTTGACCTCCCCCAGACCTGGTTTCTGGGGGCGCCCCCCCCCCCCCAATGGGGGCTCCGCTGGGGCCTGGGCCCTGACGACAACCGCTTGCGCAGAGACGGAGCACGGACCCCTGGGGTGACTAAGGGCCGAGGGGCCCGTAGCACACCTTGCACCCTGGCCAGCTCGCCCTCGGCCCTCCTGCAGAATCATAATGGACCAGCACTGCGGTGGAGCTCCACCTGCGCAGATGGCGCAATAATCCAACGGGAACGCTTGCACACGGGGAGTGGTGACCGGCTCCATCGGCCACGAGGGGTGCATAATCGCTGCCAAGGGGTCACGGGGCCCTTGTCCGGCACTTGTCCCGAGGCTTGACAGTACTGAAGTGACACTTGATCTCGCAGTGCAACGGAGGTGACGGTCGGTGGCCCCTCGGCTTGTTTCCTGTGAGGTGGGCCTTAACCGCGTTATCGCCGCTGGGCCCGGTTGGGTCACTGCTGAAACCACGGGAGGCTCGCTCCTATGCGGGGACTGGTGACCCTTGCTTCTGTGGGGCCTGGAGTGTCGGCCTGAGGCCACCGGGGTGAAGACTACAGTGCCGCCCGGCCGATGGCATCGAGTGGCCTACACTTTGGGAGTTCTGGACCTGAGCCGATCTTGGTCGCTGCAGGAGGCCCGAGACACGTCCCCCTCGACGATCTAGAGCCACCCTTCGCATCAGTGAGTGGGAGACCGACGCCACCACGATGTCCACGTCGCAGCGCAAGGGGAAGCCTGGTAAGGATGGACCTCAGAAGGGGACCCAGCAGCCGGCGTCTCCTGGGCCCAGCACGTCGCCTAAACCGAAGGACGATGACGCACCAGCAACCAAGGCTTTTATGATGGAAGCCATGAAAGAGGACATCTCTGACCTCCGCTCCCAGCTGGCTTCGGACCTTCGCGAGGTGAGGAGAGATGTGGATAGCGTCGGGGAGCGGGTGGCCACCCTGGAGGATCATGACCTGAACGTGGCGAATGATGTGCACCAACTACAGCAAGATGTGATCCGCCTCACGGAGAAGAACCTGGACCTCCAGGCCCATGCAGAGGACTTGGAGAACCGTTCCCGCCGGAACAACATCCGCATCCGAGCTGTGCCATGGGAAGGGGAAGCTGGTGATCTAAGGAGATATGTGGAAGCGCTCTTCTTGCAGATCCTTAATGACGAAGATGTGACCGCCGTCAGGATGGACAGGGTCCACAGGGTTGGTCTGCCTAGACGCGGGGGGGCCCTCCCCTGGATATTTTGGTCTGCCTCCACGATTTCCAATTGAAGGCGCGCATCCTCCGGAGGGCTCGAGAGACCCCTTCCTTACAATTTCGAGACCACCGCCCCCAGATTTACCAGGATAGTCGGGGGGGGATTCAGACTGGGGTCCTGGGTGGTTTGATGGAGCGCATTGACAGGCAGAGTGAAGCGAGTGTGAACCCAATATATTGCAATGCCACTTAGTATTGGTACTTGGAATGTGAAAGGTCTGAACTCCCCACAAAAGCGGCAGAAGATTTGGAAATACCTGAATGATCATCAACTAGATATGGTGGGCCTTCAGGAAACCCACCTAGCGCGTAAGGATGAGCTCCGCCTCCGGCACAGACACTTCCCCCTCATTTATAGGTCCTCTGCACCCACTAAACACAGGAGGGTGACCCTTATGTTTCGTGCGACCCTTCACTTTCAACCCATGGGGGTGAGCTGCGATAAGGATGGCCGTTGGCTGATGGTTAAGGGGTTGATGCATAATAGGCTCTGTACCTTTGTGGTGGTGTATGTTCCCAATTCAGGACAAAATAGCTTCCTCCAGGATCTGCTGCGTAGAGTTGAGACTTTTGTTGAGGGACACTTATTTTTTCTGGGAGACTTCAATTTGATTTGGGACAAAGACCTGGATAGCTCCAGTGCTCAGAGATCTGAAGCCGGCTTGTTCTCTACTGAGACGCAACGCAGGGTGGGCGATCTGGGTTTGATTGACAGCTGGCGTTCTTTGCACCCCCGGTCCCGGGACTACACCTTCTTTTCTTCTGTCCACCACTCCTATTCCCGCCTAGACCACATCTTTGTAAGCCAAGCCCTCAGGGGCGATGTCCGCGACTCCAGCATTTTTCCGTTCTCTGTATCTGATCATAGCCTGCTAGTCCTTGGGATACACTGGTCGGCGAAAGGTGACGGTCAACGCAAATGGTACTTTCCAGCCGCACTAGTTCGAGACGATACTTCCTGTAGGGAACTGCGGAAGGCCATTCAGGACTTCCTGACCCTCAATCCCGTCTCGGATACGTCCATCTTCAATACCTGGGATGCCTGCAAGGCATCCCTGCGGGGCACCTGCCTCGCTCTTAACGCTAATCTTAACAAATTACGGAGGAAGGAGAGGGAGGGTTTGGAGGCGGAGCTTGCCACTTTGGAGCAGGCGCACAAATTGAACCCCTCTAGACTGACCCTCCGCCCGCTAACGGCGGTTAGGGGGAAACTGAGGGCCCACTACAATAACCAAGCAGAGTTCACCCTTTTGCGGCTACGACACCTCTCGTACTCACAGGGGAACAAAGTGGGAAGACATTTGGCCCACCAGCTCTGAGACAAAAGAGAGAGGGACTACATCGGGGGTATCCGGGACGAGGCGGGAGACTTGCAACACCGGGATGGAGATAAGGCGGCCCTTTTTGGCCGCTTTTATGCTGCCCTTTACAAGGGAGATGACCTCAATCCTGAAGCTCAGAGGAGATACCTGGCGGACCTGCCATTACCCCAGGTTTCTACAGAGCGGAATGATCTCTTGGCTGCCCCATCTCCAAAACGGAGGTGCTAGATGCTATCAAAGCCCTGAAGCTCCATAAAGCACCGGGGCCAGATGGGTATACCGCCCTTTTTTATCAGTCTTTCGCGGCAGAGGTATGTGATTATTTGGTCTACCTCTTTAACGCGATGGCAGAGACTGGTAGAACCTCTGGCTCTATTGCCGAGGCGGTGATCTCCGTCATTCCTAAATCAGGGAAGGACCCGTCTAGCTGCTCCTCCTACCGCCCGATCGCCCTTCTAAACATCGATGCTAAATTGTACTCTTCTATCATTGCACATAGACTCCAGGATTTGATGCCGGTCCTCATCCACCCGGACCAATCTGGCTTTATCACGGGACGACAGACTCACGATAACATGAGACGGGTGATCCATCTGATAGAAAAAGCCAGTAGATTCCACATACCAGCGGTGCTGGTGGGCCTGGATGCGGAAAAGGCCTTCGATCGCGTGGACTGGGGGTTTTTGTTCCGCACCCTGGTCGCCTTCGGATTTTCGGACAAGTGTATCACAATGATACGGGCAAACTACAGTGATCCCCGCTCTAGAGTGACGATTAACGGTCACCTCTCCCCCTTTTTCTCCCACTCCCGAGGTACCAGACAGGGTTGTCCCCTTTCCCCCCTACTCTTCGCGCTGAGCATTGAACCACTGGCGCTGGCAGTGAGGGGGCACGAGGGGATCCGGGGCCTTCCCTTCACTGGGGAACAGCACAAAATTTCCCTTTTTGCGGACGACATTTTGTTATCCATTGGCGATCCGGCTCACTCACTACCACACGTCCATGCAGTCCTGTCTGGCTTTGAGGAAGTGGCCGGTTTCAAGGTAAATTTTGATAAATCGTATATCCTCAATCTCACACTTCCCCCTGCTGAGAAGGAGTGAGTGCGGCTCTTAACCCCTCTGTCTTGGGCGACCACCTCTCTCCTATACCTGGGGGTTCGGCTGACGCCTACCATAGGGGGCTTGTTCTCTGCGAACTACCCCCTGCTGCTAGCATCCATAAGGGACTTGGACCGCTGGAAGCCTAAGTACATCTCGTGGCTGGGTAGAATCCATGCTCTCAAGATGGTCCTCCTCCCTAAATTTTTATACCTCTTCCAAGCCCTTCCTATTCCACTCGACCTGGACTTCTTTCGGCGCCTCAAGACCCTGATGCTCCGCTTCATCTGGCAGGGTGGGCGGGCCCGTTTTTCCTTCTTTACACTGCAACGACTGCGGACGGAGGGGGGAGTGGGCTTCCCCGCTATGCACCTGTACTATAAGGCGGCGCAACTACGGGTTCTCGTGGAATGGTCCCAGCAACTCTCGGAGAAGCACTGGCTGCACATGGATAGGAGTGTCGCAGGTCGGTCCATCTGGGATCTGGCATGGAAACCTAAAGTGAATAGGCCCCAAGAACGCTCACATCAGTACACCCACTAGCACTGTCCTGAAAGTTTGGGATACGGTCTCTGGCGATGACCGCTGGACTACGTTCCCGTCCCCCTTCACCCCTATACACTTCAACCCGGCCTTCCCACCGGTGATGCAGTAGGGCCCCTTTCGACTATGGAGGGAGGGGGGCTGTAGGGCCCTTACGCACTTGTTCCACGGTTCCACTCCGCTCACCTTTGCCAACTGTATGAGGAACTATGGGGTTCCGCCTTCTGAGCGGTTTCACCACATCCAGCTCCTCCACTGGGCAACTTCCACTGGGGTTGGCGACGCAGCCACAAGAGCTCCATCCACATTTGAGGCCTTCCTTCTGCGTACTAACACTATGAAAGGGGCTATCTCCTTCCTCTACAAGCTGGTCCTCACAACGGCTGTGTTGCCTCGTCCCCGTTATATGGGTCATTGGGAGGAACTGCTTGGGAGGGACATTACGGAGGCGGAATGGTCAGGCCTTTGGCGAGACATTACAGCGCACAACCGCTCTGTGGACCTGCGGGAGGCCCATATTAAAACTCTTATGGATTGGTACTTGTACCCGTCCAAGTTACATCGCATATTCCCGACCTCCTCGGATCGCTGTTGGAGGGGCTGTGGTCTGTTGGGGGACTTCCGCCACATCTGGTGGGACTGCCCGGTAATCCGTCCTTACTGGGAAGAGATTTTGTCCCATCTCAAGGAAATTCTCGGCTACCCGGTCGCTGACTCAATGAAACACATCTTGCTGGGGCTTTGGGACCCAGGTCTCGAACATCAAACAAGAGCTGACAAACAGATCCTTTGGCTCTGTCTTGGGGCAGCCAAGCTCACCCTAGCAGCGGCCTGGAAGAAACCGGACGCCCCGGCAATTTCCCTATGGCACGCTAGACTGTGGAGAAAACTGAGCGTGGAACGAGTGGCGGACATATTTCTAGGCAACTTCAAGAATTTCATATTTCGATGGGGTCCCCTGGTCCGCTTTTTCTCCCGGGGCTTGCCCTCGGCAGTTTGCCCTTCCTCAGTACACGCGCTTCACCTCTTTCAGATATAACTATGGTCGTATGAATGTATGAATGAATGCTTATGTTGTCACCACCACCTGGGGGGTGGGTTGGGAGAAAGGTTGGGTGGGGTATTGTTGTTTGGTTCTTTGTTGCGACACCCACAGAGCATCTGGAGGCCTCAGCGATCTTATGCACAGCAGCTTTCGCTTTGGTCCCGCTACCCTTTCCTTACAGGGCTTCTACTCCTCCGGAACTCTGGAGGGGGATTGACTTTGGGTACCCGCCAAATTACCCTCCGAGACTGTTTTGAACTGCTCTGTGGTAACCCTCTATGATGCCCTGTCTCTGATTTGTGCCTCTCCATCGTACCCCCTATGTGGGAAGCATTGCGGGTCTGTCGCATATATGCATTTTCTCTTGTTTTTTCCATAAAATACAAAATAAAAATTTTACAAAAAAAAAAAACATAGCCACATAATCTGACTATGGGCACCAACTGTTACGCACGTATTCATTTTAAATGCAGTCGGTCCATCTTGTTTGATAGAAACAGGAATTAACAGGCCTCCCTTAGCTCTACCAATTGTTGATGCTACAGCAGGGAGCCAGCAGGATGTAAACCCCTCCACATAGATAGGTTATTTACACCAAGTCTCTTGTAGACATATAATCTCATGCTCGGAGGCAATGAAATCCATCCAAGCTGGTGAGCCCTGTTTCTTCTTAAAACCATCTATATTCCATGTAGTAATAATATACCCCTTTCTTATGTTACTTGCTTCTATACCCCTATGGTCAAGTGATGACTCCATTTTTGGGCTGTTAGAAACTCCACCTGACCTGATGGTAGATGGCCCTTCAGATTGACCATCCGGACACAAATCAACCAACAAAATGGGGGTCTCATCTGATGGTAGAAGTGAGGATGAAACCACCTCCAAGATATCCACTAACCCTTTGTCTGCTCCCGTTTCCTGACTCTCCTGTCCCTGTCTATCTACACCCCTACTTCAATCTATTGCATCCATATGACTCAGAGTCTGGAATCTATTAAAGACTGGGATGTTGAAATAGGGGGGGGGGCATAGGTAGCACAGGAAATTGAGGTAGTCTATTAATGGGTCTAGGGGCTGCATCATTTTGGGGCATCATTGGGTGTCTATAAAAATAACCCAAAGGCAGGAGATTAACGTTATAATCTCTTCCTGGATGGCAGTGGGGCATTATTTAGTGAATTACGAGCCATTTTGGTGAACGGAAGTTTATAATTATACAGTCCCCCTCGAATGGTTTTATTAAGGGGCCAATCCATTCTACTTTCTCAGTTAGCAAATTCTGATTCGCCCCGGCCATAGGGAATCCACAATTTTTTGTCAGCCAATACATTATCTAATTTTTAAGCATATCATGGGTTTCCACCTGTCCTGGTCGTAGTTTAGGCACATTTGCCAGAACAGCGACATACGCATCACTTTCGGGGGGTAAGTTTATAAGTCTTGAAGCCCTTCCCTCATGATGTGGGTTTATACATTGGTTAACCTTATTCATGGCCCCCATACTAGATAACCCATCCCGTCTTGCACTGCCATGATTTGGGTCAGTAGGGATTACCCTTTCTGGCTGGGTTGAGTCGATAGGGATTACCCTTTTTGTCTGGGTTGGGGGTTCAAATTGCTTATCTTGGATCCCTATGTTTACCACAGGGCAAGTTTCCCTAGATATGCTAGACGTCTTGGTAGCCATAGAGGTATTATCATTGCTTTTAAGGGGTGAAGCTAATTTGGGGCCGTCCGTTAATTGAACAGCCTTTGGTTGGGCATGTTGTAATCTATACTCAATTGTATCAAGAGAGTCTCTCATCTTATGAACCTCTTTAGCTATATTATCCAGTCTATCGTGGAGGGGTCTAAGTAGTTTTATCATCTTTAAAGAGATATCCTCTAAAGTAAAAAAATTTGTGTGGGGGGCCCTTCCAGTACATTCCTATTATTGCTCATATCTGTGGCCCTCTTAGTTGACTCTACTTTCCCTTTCTTTGCCTTTACCTTAATGTTACCCTGAACTGTTAACTTCTTCCTACAACCTCTCTTCCCTTTAGGTGAGGGTGATGTGTCTGGAATAGACATTGTCGGGGTCATGGAAATACGGGAGTTTTCTACATCAGTACTAATGATATTAATCATATTGCTAGGGGTGTCAGTTGGTCCGTCAGCCGTTATATAATGCTCAGAGGTTAACTCCCTCAATCTGGCCCCACTACAAGTCATTCCGGACTCATTATTCAGTTCTCTCTCTACCAGGCTAGACCCTAGAGATAACCGTCTTTCTGTACAGTCTATCTCCTCAGTTAGGGCTCTCACTGCTTTAACAAGAAATAAATCTATCTTAGTGCAGGATTTTTCCATTTGCGCCTTGGTTGTTTTCCTTCTGGCCATAGTAACTTGGCAGGGTATGCTCAGACGTTGAGTCCCTTGCTCACTTTGCCACTGGATTCAAGAAAGCCTGGCTGAAGACGGCTGAAATGCCAGAAACCGGTCCTAGGAAGCTTGATTCCGGTCTAGGGAAGGCATGGCTTGGCAGTTTTGGGCTGGACTGTTCCCATGAGGCACAGGGTCAGACTGATTTGCATATGGCCATGTCTGAACTGGGGTGGCAGAGTGGGCTAAAGAACGGTGATGGATTAAACCCAGGTGTGTTGGCTGGGTGTGAGTGTTTGATTGATTCAGATACTCCGTCCATCACCACCCCCCTTTTGTACCGCTTTCTTCACCATAAGTTAGCAGGGTATGCTTAGACGTTGAGTCCCTTGCTCACTTTGCAGCTGTATTCAAGCAAGCCTGGCTGAAGACGGCTGATATGCCAGTAACGGGTCCTAGGAAGCTTCATTCTGGTCTAGGGAAGGCATGGCTTGGCAGTTCGGGCTGGACTGTTCCCATGAGGCACAGGGTCAGACTGATTTGCATATGGCCATGTCTGAACTGGGGTGGCAGAGTGGGCTAAAGAACGGTGATGAATTCAACCCAGATCTGTTGGCTGGGTGTGAGTGTTTGAATGGTTCAGATGATCCGTCCATCACCACCCCCCTTTTGTACCGCTTTGTTCGCCATAAGTTGGCAGGGTATGCTCAGACGTTGAGTCCCTTGCTCACTTTGCCACTGGATTCAAGCAAACCTGGCTAAAGACAGCTGAAATGCCAGAAACCAGTCCTAGGAAGCTTGATTCCGGTCTAGGGAAGGCATGGCTTGGCAGTTCGGGCTGGACTGTTCCCATGAGGCACAGGGTCAGACTGATTTGCATATGGCCATGTCTGAACTGGGGTGGCAGAGTGGGCTAAAGAACGGTGATGGATTAAACCCAGATCTGTTGGCTGGGTGTAGTTTTTGATTGGTTCAGATGCTCCGTCCAATTCACCACCCCCCTTTTGTACCGCTTTGTTCGCCATAAGTTGGCAGGGTATGCTCAGACGTTGAGTCCCTTGCTCACTTTACCACTGGATTCAAGCAAACCTGGCTGAAGACGGCTGAAATGCCACAAACCGGTCCTAGGAAGCTTGATTCCGGTCTAGGGAAGACATGGCTTGGCAGTTCAGGCTGGACTGTTCCTATGAGGCACAGGGTCAGACTGATTTGCATATGGCCATGTCTGAACTGGGGTGGCAGAGTGGGCTAAAGAACGGTGATGGATTAAACCCAGATCAGTTGGCTGGGTGTGAGTGTTTGATTGGTTCAGATGCTCCGTCCATCACCACCCCCCTTTTGTACCGCTTTGTTCGCCATAAGTTGGCAGGGTATGCTCAGACGTTGAGTCCCTTGCTCACTTTGCCACTGGATTCAAGCAAGCCTGGCTGAAGACGGCTGAAATACCAGAAACCGGTCCTAGGAAGCTTGATTCCGGTCTAGGGAAGGCATGGCTTGGCAGTTCGGGCTGGATTGTTCCCATGAGGCACAGGGTCAGACTGATTTGATTTGCATATGGCCATGTCTGAACTTGGGTGGCAGAGTGGGCTAAAGAACGGTGATTGATTAAACCCAGATCTGCTGGCTGGGTGTGAGTGTTTGATTGGTTTAGATGCTCTGTCCATCACCACCCCCCTTTTGTACCGCTTTGTTCGCCATAAGTTGGCAGGGTATGCCCAGACGTTGAGTCCCGTGCTCACTTTGCCACTGGATTCAAGCAAGCCTGGCTGAAGACGGCTGAAATGCCACAAACCGGTCCTAGGAAGCTTGATTCCAGTCTAGGGAAGGCATGGCTTGGCAGTTCGGGCTGGACTGTTCCCATGAGGCACAGGGTCAGACTAATTTACATATGGCCATGTCTGAACTGGGGTGGCAGAGTGGGCTAAAGAACGGTGATGGATTAAACCCAGATCTGTTGGCTGGGTGTGAGTGTTTGATTGGTTCAGATGCTCGGTCCATCACCACCCCCCTTTTGTACCGCTTTGTTCGCCATAAGTTGGCAGGGTATGCTCAGACGTTGAGTCCCTTGCTCACTTTGCCACGGGATTCAAGCAAGCCTGGCTGAAGACAGCTGAAATGCCAGAACCTGTCCTAGGAAGCTTGATTCTGGTCTAGGGAAGGCATGGCTTGGCAGTTCGGGCTGGACTGTTCCCATGAGGCACAGGGCCAGACTGATTTGCATATGGCCATGTCTGAACTGGGGTGGCAGAGTGGGCTAAAGAACGGTGATGGATGAAACCCAGATCTGTTGGCTGGGTGTGAGTGTTTGATTGGTTCAGATGCTCCGTCCATCACCACCCCCCTTTTGTACCGCTTTGTTTGCCATAAGTTGGCAGGGTATGCTCAGGCGTTGAGTCCCTTGCTCACTTAGCCACTGGATTCAAGCAAGCCTGGCTGAAGACGGCTGTAATGCTAGAAACCGGTCCTAGGAAGCTTGATTCTGGTCTAGGGAAAGCATGGCTTGGCAGTTCGGGCTGGACTGTTCCCATGAGGCACAGGGTCAGACTGATTTGCATATGGCCATGTCTGAACTGGGGTGGCAGAGTGGGCTAAAGAACGGTGATGGATTAAACCCAGATTTGTTGGCTGGGTGTGAGTGTTTGATTGGTTCAGATGCTCCGTCCATCACCACCCCCCTTTTGTACCGCTTTGTTCACCATAAGTTGACAGGGTATGCTCAGACGTTGAGTCCCTTGCTCACTTTGCCACTGGATTCAAGCAAGCCTGGCTGAAGATGGCTGAAATGCCAGAAACCAGTCCTAGGAAGCTTGATTCCGGTCTAGGGAAGGCATGGCTTGGCAATTAGGGCTGGACTGTTCCCATGAGGCACAGCGTCAGACTGATTTGCATATGGCCATGTCTGAACTGGGGTGGCAGAGTGGGCTAAAGAACGGTGATGGATTAAACCCAGATTTGTTGGCTGGGTGTGAGTGTTTGATTGGTTCAGATGCTCCGTCCATCACCACCCCCCTTTTGTACCGCTTTCCTCACCATAAGTAAGCAGTGTATGCTCAGACGTTGAGTCCCTTGCTCACTTTGCCACTGGATTCAAGCAAGCCTGGCTGAAGACGGCTGTAATGCTGGAAACCGGTCCTAGGAAGCTTGATTCCGGTCTAGGGAAAGCATGGCTTGGCAGTTCTGGCTGGACTGTTCCCATGAGGCACAGGGTCAGACTGATTTGCATATGGCCATGTCTGAACTGGGGTGGCAGAGTGGGCTAAAGAACGGTGATGGATTAAACCCAGATTTGTTGGCTGGGTGTGAGTGTTTGATTGGTTCAGATGCTCCGTCCATCACCACCCCCCTTTTGTACCGCTTTGTTCACCATAAGTTGACAGGGTATGCTCAGACGTTGAGTCCCTTGCTCACTTTGCCACTGGATTCAAGCAAGCCTGGCTGAAGATGGCTGAAATGCCAGAAACCAGTCCTAGGAAGCTTGATTCCGGTCTAGGGAAGGCATGGCTTGGCAATTAGGGCTGGACTGTTCCCATGAGGCACAGCGTCAGACTGATTTGCATATGGCCATGTCTGGAACGGTGATGGATTAAACCCAGATTTGTTGGCTGGGTGTGAGTGTTTGATTGGTTCAGATGCTCCGTCCATCACCACCCCCCTTTTGTACCGCTTTCCTCACCATAAGTAAGCAGTGTATGCTCAGACGTTGAGTCCCTTGCTCACTTTGCAACTGGATTCAAGCAAACCTGGCTGAAGACGGCTGAAATGCCAGAAACTGGTCCTAGGGAGCTTGATTCCGGTCTAGGGAAGGCATGGCTTGGCCGTTCAGGCTGGACTGTTCCCATGAGGCACAGGGTCAGACGTATTTGCATATGGCCATGTCTGAACTGGGGTGGCAGAGTGGGCTAAAGAACGGTGATGGATTAAACCCAGATCTGTTGGCTGGGTGTGAGTGTTTGATTGGTTCAGATGCTCGGTCCATCACTACCCCCCTTTTGTACCGCTTTGTTCGCCATAAGTTGGCAGGGTATACTCATACGTTGAGTCCCTTGCTCACTTTGCCACTGGATTCAAGCAACCTGGCTGAAGACGGCTGAAATGCCAGAAACCGGTCCTAGGAAGCTTGATTCCGGGCTAGGGAAGGCATGGCTTGGCAGTTCGGGCTGGACTGTTCCCATGAGGCACAGGGTGAGACTAATTTGCATATGGCCATGTCTGAAGGAGTACATCCGCCGAGAGGCGTTGCGCCACTCGGAAGACCGCCTCACGCTTGATGCGGTCGATCAGACCATTCACGTTCCAGGAGAGAACGCGGAGGGGCCTAATCGGAGAGTAAGCCATTGGGGGGGGTGGAGAAGTGGGCCGGCGCAGGGGCTGCAGGGGAGCGCGCCGCAGGGGTAGGACTCATCACCGGGGTCAGAGCACAGGGAGCGCAGCGCAGGTCGGCAGGGTCCAGGCGTCTGAGGCATCGGGGAGTCCGGAGGAAGGAGGGGGCGGCAGTCCAGTGACTGTTCCTGTGATGGTCCAAAAGGGACCCAGTGGTACCAGAGCGTCTGTGTGTCGTGAGTGCATGCCAGACAGACTGCGCCCACCCCAGAATAGTAACAGAAAGAGCTGCCGTCGGCCGCTCGTGAGCGATCACCAATTTAGCCAAAGAGCGGCTGCTGCGCGCCAACTTGAGAAACAGCCCGTAGGCAGCTAGAACCATGAACCATAGAGGAGACAACAGCCTCCTTTTCCAAACCCCCCAACACCCCCCACCCTACACTTCGAAACAGGAAGCATCTGTCACCTGGGAAAAGCAAAACAATCCCCTCAAAAAAACAGACCACTCAGTAGAGGATGGAAACTAAACTGAAACGATTAGTTGGGAGCAGTGGCACTAGTCCAGTAACAAACAAGGGAGGACCCCCTTCCGTATGGTCGGATGAAGTACAACAGCCATAAACATTAAAGGTCAGCTAGCCAATCAAATACATTGACAGTGATCTGCGCGGTCACCAAGAGCCATAGGATACGCGTGCGGATGGAAAAGAAGGATATGGACAGAGGAAGAGAAGGGAGCAAGGAAGGAGAGCGAAGGGAGATGGAGGAGAGAGGCAGGTGGGAAGAACAGCATGAGAGTGACATAGTGTAGATCTCGGGTGCGACCCTCATTAGGTTGCTCGCCCTCCAGGAGTCAGGCCAGACCCGAGAGAACGTTTCCGGTATTCCGGCCACTCAGGGCGACCGTGGGCAGAGAGATATCACAAATCCAGGTTCAGGCCTCCGCCTCTTGTGAAGAGTCCCGGATCACCTGGCTGCCGGACAAATCCGAGTCCGATCCAGATTTGCGCAGGTCCATGCTAGGGATCAAGGGCTCGCCCACGGCGGTCTCGGTGGAGGGCCCCGCCGCCGGGGGAGCGCCCCGATCCGGGGGAGGAGGAGGATATGGTCGCCGCCCAGTCCCTTCAGGCGAGTTCGAGGCATCTTGGCGTCGGCGGGACCCGGTCCACCTCGCGGCTCCTCGCGGCCAGAGCGGACGTCAGGTCCCCGGGAAGGGGCAGGCATTCAAACAGCACCGGAGGACGGCGCGGAAGCAGGTGAGTGCCTGGGCGGCGGCAGAGGTCTCAAGTGGTGGCTGCTGGCGTTGGTAAAGGACGGATGACGTATGGGGGTTCGGAGCGCACTTAAAGTGCGACCGCCATCTTGACGCCCTTGGCCACGCCCCCCCTTGGCCACGCGCCCCTCTCTTAATATATTTATAAGGCTTTTCCTCCCTTAGAAACCTCTCTTAAATTATGCGTTTTTTAAATACCTGGCAGGGAACTAGCGGATGCCTAATTGTTCGCTCGTGGCCACAAATCGCTTGGAATCCCCATTAAGGAAAGCGCTCGTCTCCTCCTCACCTTCCTGAATGTGATCTGCAGCCGCTCCCGTCAGCTCTCCTGTGACTGCAGAAAACCTCGCAGTCACCAACGCTGCACCAAGACGGACACACTTGCGGGAAATTCACACCGCATATCGCCCAGGACTGTCACTAGGAAAACGAGTGGAGAAAGCCGTTCTCAAAATCGGCGAAAATCACCGGGAACGCCAGCCAGCAAGTCAGACACAAACCCTCTCAATCCAAATAACTGACTAACATATCCACCACTCAAATTACTGAATATTTCACTATACTAATTTTCAACACTAATCCTTTATGGATTCCGGAGTAGCCTGCTACTCACCAAAAAAATCTCTTCAACACCCCATCAGGGGTAACAGGCGCTATATGAATGCAAACCTTTCTTTACCTTCGATCCCTTCGCTATCCTTCTCACTCCAAATAACTGACTAATATCCACCACTCAAATTACTTTCATATTTCACCATACTAATTCACCACTAATCCTTTATGGCTTTCCGGAGTAGCGTGCTACTCACCAAATAAAAGCGCCTCAACACCCCATCTGGGGTAAGAAGTGCTATATAAATACAAACCTTCTTTCCTCTTCTATCCTTCTGCTATCCTTCCAAATCCAAATAACTGATTAACATATACTCCACTTAAAATGTACTTGCATGTTTAACTATACTAATTCAATACTAATCCTCTGTGGGTACCGGAGTAGCGTGCTACTCGCCGAAAAGCACTTCGACGCTTCGTCCGGGGTAGTAGGCGCTATACAAATGCAATTACAATACATTACACTACTTGTTCAAGCTCGACTCCCAAAATAGGGATCACTCTCCCACCATAGACCTGCCTGAACCCATCAACTGTAGTTTTCAAAAGGGAGGTCGTCATATTTGTGGCAATGGAACGGAACCTTCGTGCCAAGGTTCAGTTCGAATGAACAGAGCTTGTGCCAGCACTGTAATCACACACCATCACTTTGTACTGTCTACTGACACACCATCATCAACAGCGTCATTGTAGCCGACCCATGGTCAGAGTATGAGAGCAAAGAGTTGACAATTGTTTTTTTTTTGTTTTTTGTTTTTAAAACCTTTATTGTAAGCTTCAACAAGACAAATACGGGCCCACAACCGTCCGGCCGGCCACGACATCAATTAAGCAATGTAGCAAGCTATACCGCAACTCAGTAGTACCTCAAGACAAAATAGCAATCAGCCTGGGTTACACTGGATAACTGCACACTACCGAGATACAGGAGAAGTTAAGGTTTGGTTTTAAAGTTTTTAAAAGGGATACGGTTCAAAATATAAGAACTGAGAAGGATCAGAGGCCAACTAGTCTACCGAAGGCATGAGAGGGCAACGTCTACCAGAAGAGATCCAACAAGCAAAAAACATGATACGAGTAGCGGCATAATGATGATACAACAGGATAAACAATAACACAGTACATGGCATGCCGTCCGCTGCCCCCCTCCCACAGAACCACCCTACTGACCCAAGGCAGAAACAGAAAAAGGAAAGATAAAAGAAAAAAAGGGGAAAAATAAGGCCCATAGAAACCGAAACGGACAAAAGAAGTCCCCCCCCCTACCCCCCACCCTACACGCATGCAGACGCTACGGCCTACCCCCCCCCTAGCAGTGTGTCTGTCGCCCAAAAAAGAGTACCCGAAATACAGATGCAGCAAGAAAAGGAAGAAATATAAAGCTATAATAAAAGAAGAGAAACGGAGGAGGAGCCCACCATCAGCCCCCCGGCATCTCTTTTCCCATTGTGCAACATTAACTCAGGATGCACCGTCCGGTGAATAACAGCAGTGCTAGCATACAATAGAAAAGTCACAGAGTCGGCACACTGCTGTATCCAAGAAATCAACACGCCCCACCCCCATTCCGGTCTGTAACGAGGAGAACCATGAGACAGCTACAAGAAGCGTTCACCCCTGTCCCATCTTCACTCTTCCCCCACCACCAACAGAAAGAACCCAAAAGGGCGCGAATTGTAATCCAAAAAGAGGACTTTGCTGCAAACACACAAGCAAGTCAAAAACACTGGAGTACAACGATCCCTTGTTGAGCCAGAAATACACAACCCTCGAAGCATCAAGCGAATCTGAGCCAAAGGAAAAAGTCTTGATGTCCAGCCCCTTCTGGAGCGATCCCCGGGTATCAGGGGGGAAGACGTGGGGAAAATATTCCCGTCGTGATCGCAATCCGTGGGTCGTACCTCGGTCAAGGCAGACATCGACACTTGCAAGGACAGCCTCGAATCCTGGAGTCCCATAGTCACCACTAGTGCACGAGGCCGCCATCTTGTATGAGACAGGCTCAGGGCGAGAAGTATCGCAGTGGTCCGGCAAGTCCGCCATTTTAGAGCACCCCTGTGCAAACAATAGTTCGTCAACCTTGCCGATCAGGGTTTGCGCAAAGTATACCATTTCGTGGTGAAGGGAGACAATAGCCGCCAATAAATCGCCGTAGCCCTGAACACATCCACGCTCCTCACCACTCATGTCCCGCTGCGCCACACATCCGTGACCAAACCATGGCTCCAGCTCCTCAAGGCTATGCGCCATTATGCACTTCGCGGTTTCAAATGGAGGCCCCCCCGGTCGGGGCAGGCGACAGAAGGCCCCGGAATGGCCGCAGGCAGTGTCTCAAAATCAGCCGTCCCGTGTGAAAGTAGTGGGGCGGATAGTTCGGGAGCCCCCCGCTGGCAGCGGGCCAGCACACAAGCAGTCACCCGGCATTCACAGGAAGGGTTCCCGCAGCCGCAGAAGAACTCCAAATACACGTACCCGGCACAATCAGCTCTGTACCTGTAGTCAAGTGAGGCGGGGGGTTCAAATTCGGCCGCACCCTCCATAGAGGGACCGAATGGTGCAGCACAGCTGCTGACGCCCGATGTTGTTCGCTCCGCGGCCGGCTCCGGTGTCCACTCGAGGCCCCGGTCTCATGGTCGCAGCGGGCCTCAGACTTCAGCCGAACATTTCCCCAGGTTGCAAGGAGGCCCGAGCTTCAGGAGTTTCCCACGGGCCGTCGGAGCATAACAGCTACCGCAATGTGCCCTCCGAACGCAGGATCACCGGCAGGATAGACGCGAAGAAGGAGATGGACCTCGGAGCCGAGGGACTACACGTCCGACCCGGTCGCCATCTTGGCTCCTCCCCCCGAGTTGACAATTGTTAACACATAACGGGGCATATTATCAAGGGGGTTTATCTCCACTTTTTTGGCTTTAAAAGCCAAGAAAGCGGAGATAAAATGATCTCCCTATTACCTAGCTGTCGCTAACACCAGTTAGCGACCGCTAGTAGGAGATATCGACCATCTTGGGCCCCACTTTGCATGTCAGTGATATTTATCACTAATGACATGCAAAGTGGGCGTGCCAAGATGTTAGCAACTGGAAACAGTCGCTAACATCGCTATCTCCTATTACCAACTTTTGGAGATATTCGCGCTAAGCGCGAATATCTCCAAAAACTAACACCTGCCCTGAGCAGTTCTTATTTTCAAACAACAGTGGTCCCCAAGAATATGTAGGATCAGGTTTTCAGATAAAACATAGTCCACAATGGGAGCTACATTGGCCACTGTCCAGCCGGACAGGGTATTTTATTTTCTTACAATGGAAAAATAGCGGAATACGAAAACAGGCACAGTCCTGTACCGTGTTGGGAACAAACAGGGAAGGGGAATTTTAGGCAAGAAGGAGCATTATTGGCCACTTGTAATTCAGTACAGGTTGTAAGTAATGCCAAACAAGTGCTAGACACAGCATAAATCAAACATAATAGTTGGGCTGTGAAAACACTTCAAACAAGTCGACGTTTCGATCCCGTATGCTCAATAATGTGGGATCATCATCAGGACTAACAATAAATACATTTGCTTGCCTGGTATATACATTTTAACACACAACCGCCTGTTGGAGGGAAAATAGGGAGGAAGGTTGGGAAACAGAAAAAGGAAATAATTCCGCTGTATTAGACTCTGAATAATAGTAACACTGCACTTCATTCGGAACCGACTTATCGTGCTGTCTAATTAAGTGCAAGTTGTGTCTGTAAACTTGAATCACGCGAGCAGTGAAGTACGTGACATGTGCATGAAAAGGACATATTACTCGACTTTTTATTCCACACCTATTTAGAATTATTAAAACTTTAAAACTTAAATGTAAAAATACAAAGGGCGTTTGGTATAGCTAACCATTTTCTTGCATAGTACACATATAGTCATCATTCGTGGGCATTCACATCCACTCGTGTAACGTGCACATTCATTCAGTGCCTCTAAGGGTAGATGCTTACCCATGTGGGTCGGTGGGGTTCAGGGAATAGTTTGTTTAGGGATAGAAACCTGGAATTACGTGTCTCCTGTCCAGTCATTTTAAATTGTTCATTTCATTTCAGATTGCTCATTTCACAGTAATGCGGTCCAATCCTCAGCACGGTTTAGGCCATTACGAATAGTGTTGAATTGAATCATGATTCTCAGCTCTTCTCTATTGAGCATCTGTGGTAAGTTTCCACCTCTTGGTGGAGGCTTTACGACTTTCAGAATCGTCCATTTAATGTCATTTTCATTGTGCCCTGCTGCATTGTAGTGGTCCACCAGTGGGGCATTGATTGTGCGGCACCTGATTCTGCTTCGATGTTGGCAGATGCGGGTCTTTGCTTTTTGCGTCGTCTGCCCTACATATAGTTTTCGACACGGGCATTCAATAGCGTAAATCACATTATGCGTATTACAGTTGGAAAATGAGCGCCTTTCATACGTGATACTATCGTGTGTGAAATCTTTGCCCTCCACCGTGTAGTCACAGACGTTACAACCACCACATTTAACATGTCCTGTAATTGGGGGCAAGCCCCACATTAAGTCAATGGTTGGGTTTTGAGCGGGGGGTGGCAATGCTGCTCGTACAAGGTGGTCTCTTAAATTTTTACTCTTTTTGAAAGCGAACAGAGGCTTTTCAATGTTCAGGATACCTACATTCAGCGTTGGCCAATGTTTTAGGACTGACTTCCTGATTTTGTTACAGATTGGTGAGAAAGTTGTTACACATGCAATTATCTCTTTTTGGGTTTTATCCTTTGGAGATAGCAAGACTTCCCTCGGGCAGTACCATGCGCGTTTCAAGGATTGTTTTATGATCCTTTTGGGATAGCCCCTGTCCTTCAGTTAGTTTGAAAGAGTAGCAGATTCCCTGAAATAGTCTTCTCTACAGGAGCAGTTTCTTCTGATCCTGAGAAATTGTGAGTACGGTAACGAGTCCCTTAGGGCCCTGGGGTGGTTACTCTTATAACTTAAGAGAGTATTTCTCTCGGTAGGTTTCCTGAATAGTCGTGGGAGGAGCTCTCCTTCTGAGTGGTATATGGTGAGGTCTAGAAAAGGTATAGATTTCTTATCCCACGTTAAAGTGAAAGATAAACCACAACAATTATTATTGAGCCAGTGGAGAAACTGAGTCAGTGTTTCAACAGGTTGATTCCAAATAAGGAAAATGTCATCTATATAACGCCTCCATACTCTGATCCCAGAGTTGAAGGGGTTAGAATCTGACAAAATGGATCCGGTCTCGAGTTGATCCATAAACAGTATGGCTAGATTCGGAGCAAAAATAGCCCCCATGCTAGTCCCCTTGATTTGCTGATAATATGTATCGTCAAAAAGGAAAAAATTCCTAGTGAGACAGAGTTCCAATAACTGTAAGATAAACAGGGTGGGGACTCTGTGGGGACGTGGTCGTGTGTCAAGAATCTTTTGGATGGCAAGTAATGCTGTGACTTGTGGAATATTTGTATACAACGATTCCACATCCATTGTACACAAAGTCTCAAGATGGGGATCGAAATCAAGATGTTCTACTAAATTGATCATTTGCATGCTATCTCTCACATAGCACCTAGTAGATTGCACAAATTCTTTAATGAAGAAATCTACATAGGATCCCAAAGGCTCTAGAACCGAACCACATGCCGAAACAATAGGTCGACCTGGTGGATTTTGCGAATTCTTGTGTATCTTCGGTAATGTGTATATTACCGGAATACGGGGTGACTTAGTGTTGAGGAAATCGAATTCTTTTTTACTCAGGAAACCATCTTGTAGTGCCTCTGATGTGACTCTAATGATCACATCTTGAATTTGTTTAGTGGGGTTACCAGGGAGTTTCTGATAATGGTCAGTATTATTGAGTTGGCGCAAAATTTCTAGTTTATAAGTGTCAATCTCTTGGATGACGATCCCACCGCCCTTATCTGCGCTCTTTATTACAAGATTTTTGTTGGTTTTCAGTGTTGAAATGGCCTTCTTCTCATCTTTGGAAATATTGTAAGGAATGAAAACCTTGGTTTTTTCAAGGGTATCTAAGTCTGCAAGTACGAGTTTCTCAAAGGTGGTTACTTCAGGGGGGATCATTCCTGCTGAAGGAGAAAATGTGGATGGAAGGCGAAATGGAGTATTAACACAGGGAGCGTTACTAGGATGCAGTTGAAAAAAAGCCTTGAGGCGAATTGTTCTAAGTAACTCAGTGTGCAATTCCATGAAGTTTGGAACAATAGTTGGCACAAATGATAAGCCTTTCTTTAAAGCTCAATCTCTGCATCCATTAGCGTGTGTTTGGAGAGATTAAAAATAGGAATCACCTCTGTATTGGTATTAGTTACCATTGGTAATAGTTGTTCCTGGTCCTCCTTTCGCCTGGTGGGTTTTGCCATCTTTGCGTTCTCTTTACTTTGCCCCGTTGGGGAGTGTTGGGCTGGCCTCTGCCTAAAAAATTAGTTTGGCCCCCACCTCGTTTATTCGGGATACTGGGTCCTTCACCTGGGTCAGAACTTTCTGATGATTCTGCCGAAGTGTCTGAAAAACCAACCAGGTTCTGGCGGCGATTGAATCGGCCCCAAGGTCTGTTAGATTGGGGATGGGAATAGGCTCTGTTAGAATAGAAATCTTTTTGCAGGTATGGGTATGTGTTTTCTACACTATATTGTTTAATGTCCTTCTTTACTTTGTTTGCTTTTTTATTTTCTTCGATTCTATGGAAGTCAGCTATGCTTTTTTCTAGTTGTTCCAGTTCTTAGCCATGTTATCCAATGGGAGGTGGATAACATGGCTAAGAGCATTAGCTCGGTAATGCATGAATATCGCTGACTTTTCAGCGATATTCATGCATTGCGGCCGTTTTTTATCGCATTTGCGATAAACCTTGATAATAGCAAGGTTTATCTGCGATAATTTCTGACGATGCTTAGCGTTAAAAAATTCGTTGCTAAGCATCGTTAGCGATAAATATCGCTTAACGTTGGTAATATGCCCCAACGTATTTTCCATAATGTGTTGTTGGATAAAGTTATCTTTCTTATCATTATTGCATCGTACCCTAGTGAAGCGGCTTTCTAATAATTACTTTCATTTTTCTTTATGTCTGTAATGGCAACCGCCTATTCTCTGTACAGCGCACTGATGATACCTTTGGATCATATTCGTGCTTTATGAAACTCTCAAAATAAATACTCACTACAATTGACGGGCAGGTGGCCCTAGAGCCCCAGAAAAGAAGGAGCCACAGCAAACCCTCAGCAGCCCAGTCAGGGGATGAGAGGGCAGAAAAAAGCAGCAAGTGCTAGTAGAGGTTGGGGGCATTCGGGGTCGCTCCTCCTCCACCTTTTAAGAGAGATAGAAAGCAGCGTGGAAGGGGTGACGAATAGCTGGCGATTGGGCGCATTCACCTCATACTGTGGGCCTCATTTATGAAAAGTGACACATCGCTGCGTGAAAACAGCGATGCGTCACTTTTCATTGCGCCCTCCTTGCGACACCAATGATGCGTCATATTTACAGTATGACGCATCATTGCGCAAGGAGTTACAGATACGTCAGTATTTCTGACGTATCTGTATGGCGCAAAAGTGACGCATTGCTGGAGTGTGTCACAAAAGTGACGCAACTCCAGCAATGTGTCCTTTCACATGGGGCAAACCCCATGTGAAAGGGCCTCCGTCAGTCTTACGCCTGCTGTGAGGCAGGCATAAGAAATTGACGCATTTGCATCCTAGAAGTGGCGCAGTGAAATCTTATATTTTTATATATATATATATACACGCCTAATTTTTAAACTTCCGAGAAGCGCTCATGCTTCCCCTCTGTTGTCTAAACTTCACTGGCTTCCTATGAAGCAGAGGATAGAATTCAAGAGCCTGTGCATTGCACACAAGGCAATTCATGGACGTGCACCGGGCTATATTAAGGATCGTCTAAAGCCCTACTATCCGAAACGTATCCTAAGATCATCTGACGCTTCACTGTTGACATGCCCTCGTTTCAATCTAGTGACAAAAGGAGGTAGATCCTTTTCCATACTTACCCCAGTGTTATGGAATAAGCTACCAGTGTCTTTGCGTAAGGAGCCGAATCTTCTCTGTTTCAGGAAACAGTTGAAAACGATTCTGTTTAGAGAGGCTTTTGGTCACATAAGTTAAATCAACAAGCTGGTCTAAGTTCTCTGTGAGTAGGAATAAAGTGTGTTTTCTTTGGTCTGGAGCGCCTTGAGACCTGGTGGTGAGTTGGCGCTATACAAACCGGAGTAACATAACATAACATAACATTATAGATTTCACTGCGTCACTTCTAGGACATTTTCTTGCATCAGAACGCCCACCTGCATACATTATACATGGCGCAGGTATAATGTAGCGCAGGGGTTTACAAAGTGATGCATCTACCTAGATGCGTCACTTTGTAAATATGGTGCAACAAGGCACATTTTTTACGCTGTTGGTGCGTCACAAAAAGTGACGCACCGGCGGCGTAAAAGTGACGCACGGCCTCATAAATGAGGCCCACAGTACGTAACGGGACGAGGGAGAAGGGGCCTCATTTATGAAAAGTGACGCATCGCTGCGTGAAAACAGCGATGCGTCACTTTTCATTGCGCCCTCCTTGCGACACCAATGATGCGTCATATTTACAGTATGACGCATCATTGCGCAAGGAGTTACAGATACGTCAGTATTTCTGACGTATCTGTATGGCGCAAAAGTGACGCATTGCTGGAGTGTGTCACAAAAGTGACGCAACTCCAGCAATGTGTCCTTTCACATGGGGCAAACCCCATGTGAAAGGGCCTCCATCAGTCTTACGCCTGCTGTGAGGCAGGCGTAAGAAATTGACGCATTTGCATCCTAGAAGTGGCGCAGTGAAATCTTATAGATTTCACTGCGTCACTTCTAGGACATTTTCTTGCATCAGAACGCCCCCCTGCATACATTATACATGGCGCAGGTATAATGTAGCGCAGGGGTTTACAAAGTGATGCATCTACCTAGATGCATCACTTTGTAAATATGGTGCAACAAGGCACATTTTTTACGCTGTTGGTGCGTCACAAAAAGTGACGCACCGGCGGCGTAAAAGTGACGCACGGCCTCATAAATGAGGCCCACAGTACGTAACGGGGCGAGGGAGAAGGGGCCTCATTTATGAATAGTGACGCATCGCTGCGTGAAAACAGCGATGCGTCACTTTTCATTGCGCCCTCCTTGCGACACCAATGATGCGTCATATTTACAGTATGACGCATCATTGCGCAAGGAGTTACAGATACGTCAGTATTTCTGACGTATCTGTATGGCGCAAAAGTGACGCATTGCTGGAGTGTGTCACAAAAGTGACGCAACTCCAGCAATGTGTCCTTTCACATGGGGCAAACCCCATGTGAAAGGGCCTCCGTCAGTCTTACGCCTGCTGTGAGGCAGGCGTAAGAAATTGACGCATTTGCATCCTAGAAGTGGCGCAGTGAAATCTTATAGATTTCACTGCGTCACTTCTAGGACATTTTCTTGCATCAGAACGCCCCCCTGCATACATTATACATGGCGCAGGTATAATGTAGCGCAGGGGTTTACAAAGTGATGCATCTACCTAGATGCGTCACTTTGTAAATATGGTGCAACAAGGCACATTTTTTACGCTGTTGGTGCGTCACAAAAAGTGCGGCGTAAAAGTGACGCGCGGCCTCATAAGTGAGGCCCAAGATGAGGAGGTAAACATTTGTTTCACTGAAAATGTAACTTATCTTATAATTAGCACTGTGCACGGTTGTGAAATATTTTAAAAAGCATGTTCTGTTTAGAAGATGTAGAGGTATACTCGCTGACAGTGAACTTAAGGAAAAATCCCCTTTGACTTCACTAATATCCTTGCTGAGCCATGAATATTGTAAAAACTGGTGAAGCTATCTGGTGCCTTGAACAAGTACAGATATTCACCTTTTACCAGCACTTAGCAGTGGTTAATCTCAATAATTGTGCTCAACTAAGAGTATAGCTGTTACTTGCTGTCTATATACCATTAGTTCCGTTTGCTGTCGTAACAGCTCCGCTAGGCGCAGCTACTCATAAATAAGGCATTATCCGTTATTTCGATTTCTTGTGCTGTAATCAGAGTTCATTGGTTTTTGGGTTGAGCTTTTCGTTTCAGTGTTTGTAATGCTAACTTGAATATTTCCTCTGCTTTTACTTTACAGTTAGCTTTATCGTTGCCACAGCAACCATGCTAATCTTAGTAGCCAGGGCCTTCAACCAAAGGCTTGTTATATAGCAGATTCTGAAACAGATGGTCTGTGAAGGATGATACTCCCCAAATGGCGCATGAATTGTTGGTTTTCGTTTCCAGGCTATGAATATTTTTTGTGTGAGGATTATTTTAACATTAGAGAACATCTATAAATTGAGAGACTAATGTGGACACACGTGGAAAATGATTAGGCTCTTATAGCCAACGTCTCTTCAAAGTGGAACATAGAATGCCCAAAATAGGGCACATCACAGGAGAAGATGGTTTATAAATGAAATACTTAACAGACATTAATTAAACAAAATATGTGTGAAAGGCAATATATCTCAACTTTTGATCCACAGGTGTTTCAATATACCAGAATTGATTAGCCAAACAAAGTATTCATTGTGATTGGGAGGTATAAAAAAAGATGTTTGCGAGTTCGGGAACCATTGCAAATCCGGCAGTCATCGATACTGAAACGAAAAAGAGCGCAGTTGACCATTTGTTCCGATATGGTCAAATCACATCATGCATGTACCCACCAAAAATAAGAAACAGGAACTCATGTGGATCTCATTAGGAGCAAACATGCATTTGTACTGCTCTTCAGCGTCACAAACTATAAATCAAAACTACAACAACCTTCGACAAAGACAATAGGCAGTTGCCATTTTATTAAATTTTTTTTTTTTGCAAGTTGATGCAACAAAAAGAAAAGAAAAAAACACAAGCTCCCATTAATACATGGCCACAGTATGCTTGCAATAACAAATTTAAATTTACAAAAAACATCCACTGATATATTAGTTTTGCTATTTTTTAAACAATAAGGTTAAGGTTGCACCAGGCATTTTACTATTATTGCTTTTCTGGAGACAAGAATAAATCACCACCTTACCATACCCAAAAATCGAACGCAGCCACACTTTTACAATGTCACAGAAACACCTTATTTTTTTATTGCATACTTTAATGCATTGTCTCAATGCGAAATAAAGTCGGTTGATGATGATGATGATGTCACTGAAACACCTTAGACACAAACTTTTAAAAGCAGTGGAGTTAAAATAAATAGCCAGTTTTTAAAGTTAATCTAAAAAATAAATGAAATAAAAAATGCACACTGTGAACGCTCTTTTAAATGAAAAAAAGAAACTACTTTTAAGTGGAGGCAAAAGTAGGCTTCGTGCAGTCACTGAATGTGAAGGGGGAATATGGGTAAAGTCGGATGACTCACTGCTCATGCTTTATGCTGTGTTGTGCAGAAGCAAAGTGTCAATGAAAATTTAAAGGGCCAATAGATGCCACTAATCAAAAGTCCCTCTCTATGTGCACATTATGTATGACTTTAGTGGCGATACATTAGCCTGGCAAATAGCTAAAAGCTGTTGCAAACGCCACACTGAAAAATACTGCACACAGTAAAAACAAATGAAAAGGCACCACATACAACTCAATAGCGAGACAACTTGCCAAAAAACAGAAACTAATACATAAGGTAATATTTCACAGCAACTAAAAAGCTGTCATTATATGTGACCATGTTGGAATGTTCCTTATTGAAAATGTTTCTGATTGCTATATTGTTTCTAAAATTGACTTCTGTTTGCACTATTGTAGTCAAAATCTCCATATTTCCAGTAGGAGAATTTGCCATCTTTTTTGCCGAAAGTTCGCAAATTTATCCCAAATCGTTTTTGTGTGAACATTTTGCCAGAGCCATTAGGTGCAGTTGGATTTGCAGAATATTTTCCTTGTAGTATTTACATCCAAGCACATCATATAATCATTGTGTATTGCTGTGTTTGAGGTTTACGGAGGAACAGGCACTGTACAGGCAGTGCACATCCTCTGACTGTACCCTACCTCGTGTCCGATGACAAATCATTGTACTTTTGGACATACTCTGGGATTGAAAAAACTCTTCCGCTTTGCAATATGTGCTCGTGGTTTGTTTTATAATAAGCCAAGGGCCATATTCTCAAGGAGCTATCGCCGAGTTAACAGCACTTTATCGCAGCCAAAGTTGCGATAAATTTATTGGCCCATTCACAAGCTGGTGCTAACAGCCCATAACACCAGTTTACCCGTGATATCAGCCGCAAAAAACATTGCCACAGATGACCCCAGCAACTATCGCTAATGAGATGCAGAGTAGGCGTTTCTGTGCAAAAAGCCGCGAAAGCACCACTCCGCAACATTCTCAACGACCAGCCAGATCTGCAAAAAGACCACGAGACATGCTATAAGACACGTTACCTGCAGGAAATTAACACCTGCCCTGACCTGGTATAAAGTGAGATGGCAGCCTGCACCACAAAAGGGAGCCCAGCCCACAGCCACACCTGAAGAACAATAGATGGCATGGACCCACTGAACATGCGGGCCGGATACCCAAGAGGGCCCCAACACCCACCGCCACCACCCCCAGGACCCTACCCCTCCCGGACACCAACTGCCCCCCCCGGACCAACACTGAGGCAGCACAGACAAAGACAGCAACCCTCAGAAAATGCACCAACCTCACAGACCCAACACCAGAGAATGTCATTGCCCCCTACAGGCTCAAAGGGACAACCCTCCTCTGCATCCTGACCACTATTGCCCACAAGCTGACGGTACCAACACAGCGGACAACCAACATCCCACCTCAGACAAATCTGCTGGCCATGCTGCACCTGTTGGTCTCTGGTACCCTCCAACCAACATCTGCCTGAGACGGAGGAGTCACACAGCCAGGCCAATCCAAGTCCCTCACCACGGTCATGAATAACACCATCATCTTGGTACCCCACTATCTATACTTCCCACACACTGCGCAGGAACAGCCGGAGACCAAGCAAGGCGTGTACCCCACAGCTGGCTTCCTGCACGTGTCAGAGGGCAATTGATTGCACATATGTCCTACTAGTGGCGTCTGGCAACACTGCACACAATAGGCGCAACAGAAAGCGCACCTATCCCACCAATGTCCAGGCAATAGTGGACCACTGGCCAACGCCGTCGCAAACCACCCAGGCAGTGTGCATGAGTCCTATACCTTTTGACACTCCATTAACAACCTGCGCCACCAGGATGGTACCCGCGGAAATGCCCTGCTCATTGGCCAATACCAAATGCACACACCACCCACCTCAACTCCACAATCATGCAACACACAACATAGGAAATGCACACATCACAAGCTCACATACAACATGCACACCCACCAGACATGACAGCACAACTCACTGTGGGAACCTGGGCCAACCATGTACATTAGCCATCAACGGCATGGCACCTCAGCCACGCAATAGCAGAATGTCGGAAGAGGTGGGGACCAGGCATGTGTGAAGGAGGCAAGTGGCCGATGAATGAGACTGTGCACAATGCCAAGTGTGGCATGGATGTGATGGCCAGACTGCAGTATGTAGACCACACACATGTCCATGTTGACACACACCACTGGTGTTTGGAGTGTAATGGACAGTGGACGCTACTATGTCACCCCAGCCAGTGGGGAAGATTGCGGAAATGTAGCTTGTTAAGTCCCCCCCGTAAGCGTGAGCGGAGTGAGCTGGCCCAGCATACACCAGGCCAGCATAGGGGTGTGAAAAAAAGTCACGTAACTCTGGGCGTGGTCCTCTTCTGGAATGCCCAACGTCTCTGCCAGGGCGGCGCCTCTCACCCCGCCACGAGGCCGACACAGTGAGTGGAGTTGCCAGCAATCCTGTGCACCTGCTGCCCCCCGGGATGCTGGTCCCCTAACCAGTCCTGCCAGCCCCTGCGCACCCAGGCCTCAATGCTCACCTGCCAACACCGGCATGTGTCAAAGAAGGTCCACCGGTGCAATCTCCAAGCCCGAGGCCTGCAACCTTGGCAGTCTCCTCAGACCATCACGGCCTCCACGACACAGGCCCGCAGTTCTCCTTTCTCATTGATGTACTCCACCAGCATGCACAGCGGACAAGTAGGTCACACATTTGGAACTGAGTCTTGATTACACCATGGCTGAGTGTTTGTCACTATACACCCTTCACCGTAGTGCCACCAGTCCTAGTAGTACATCACAACCGCAAGATTCTGTGGGCCCACGCTGACTACTGCTCTCGGCCTACGCTGTGCTCGAGTAGGTCACAAAATTGGAACTGAACATCGATTAGTTACAGAGTACATATCATTGCACGCAAGGAGAGGCGAAAGATGATGACGCGTTGCATTTGGGTGGAAAAAAGGATCATCGCTATGGAGGTGATCGAACACTACCGACAACTGCCTTGGTGTCACTAACTCTGTGCAACGCGAGCCAACAACACGTGGATGTGGGCCACTGCTGACCGCTGCCTCTGGCCTACAATGCGGTCCAATAGGTCACAGAGTCTTGATTTAGCAATGGCGGAGTTCATATCAGTGTACCGGTATCATCGCAGATTGCAATCCCTCCCAACCCCGGGGCAACTAAGGGCCAGATGTAGGTAGGATTGATTTACCGATTCTTAGTTACCGAATTTTACCGATTCGGTAATTAAGAATCGGTAAATCTGAGGGGTGGGTATGTAGGTATTCCAGATGTGCTGGAATACCGAATCGGAGAAAAATCGGTATTTACCGATTCGGTAAATACCGATCGGTAATGCCCATTCATTTCTATAGGAATGAATGGGTATTACCGATTCGGTATTTACCGAATCGGTAAATACCGAATTTCACAAGGGTGCAGCGGGTGTCACTTTGACACCCTCTGGCCCCCCCAAAACAGGCTCGGGTGCCATGTAGCAGGCATACATGCCCCAAGGGCAGGTCTGCCTGTCATATGGCAGAGGTGTGCATGCAGAAGGGACACAATCCTAGACATTTTCTTCACATGAGCGCACTCAGCTCTAGGGCCCCAACCTCAGCGCACTGAAACTCACGGACACTTCTGTTTACATGTTGGGTGACCTCTGTACTTGCTCCAGCTCCCTCCATGTTGCTCAGCAGTTGCCTCTGTCTGTTATGCAGGTGTTTTCTGTTTCCATTGCACTGGTGTCCACAGTTCAAGTTGTTGCCAGCACCAAGCACTCCATGTGGGCTGGCTTATACTCACCCCACACACATCCAGCACAGGCGTCACTGTACATGTGGCCCTGCCGATAAAGGGGCCGGACGCACGTGCCCGTAGCCAGTTCAACATGATATCTGCATGTGTCCCTGTGGGCTTGTTGTATGCATGAGGGCCCTGGGCCCTGGGCCCTACAACATTACATTGTGCTGTGTACAGCGGACGCAGACATGACACCGCAGGTAGAGGGTAGAGCTTGTACATGTAGTTTTATAGTCACCCACTCAATTCATAAGGGGAGTGGACTGGGCCGTAGTACGCAGATCCAACATGAGTGTGTGATTGATATTGTGTGCCCCTGGGTGTGGTTCTGTACTGGGAATGTGCATGTGTCTCTGTCGCAGTGTAGGTCTCCTTTATGGGGTGTAGGAGGTCCCTGAAGGGTAATAGACACCCACGTATGTGATCTAGTTCACTTTCCATGGGTTCAGACCACAACCACACCTGTTCGGCCACCTCCTTTTGGCATTCTGACACCTGGCATTGGGGTGCCATGTGTCGGTCAGAGAAGTGTTGTGAGCCTGCTGTGCTAGCGGGAGCTTCATGCTGTGTGGCCTGTTGCAGGGACTGGGTTCTCCTCTAAGTAGCTTGGCTGCCCTGGTCCTGGTGGTGGGGTGCGTAGGATGTCCATGGGCTGTTGTAGAACATCTGTGTCGAGGGTGTGGTGGTCCTCTCCGGCATCACTGATGTGTGGTCTTCTGTGCTGTACTGGAGATGTTGTGTGTACCTATGCAATGTGATGAGGAGATGCATGTTGACATGTATGTTGGCGCATTGTTCTTGTTTACATGCAGACTGTATGACAATGTACATTGTTACTGTTTTGGAGGTTCAGGATTTAGATGCTGGACAGTGTACATTTGGACTACATGACGAATGTGAGGTTGTACGCGTACATTTCCATTTCACAGTTTCCAGCTCTGTCAGATGTAGTAGGCCTGTTTTTGCGCGTGTGCGTAGCCAGTTGCTTCCTCTATTGTGCAGTGTGGGTATTGCACTTTGTACCTCATCGGATGTGCTGTTATTACTAAGTGTGTGTGCTGCAGTGTGCCACGGGGATGAGGGACATGATCCAGGGTCATTGTGGGTGTGCAGTGTGCTACACATTGTTCTACCTGTGTGCCATTGTGCCCATCTCCCCCGTCCCCCCAGTCCCTGGTCTTTACTCACCCTGTTGATGTTGTGTCAGGTCCTCCCGAGCTGTGTACGCACTCCTGACTCCTTGCACCGTCTCCACACTGTTGACTGTGGCCTTCATTTCCTCCAGCTCCTCCTGTGTCCCAGGACTTCCACCTCCTGTCGTCGTTGCTGCCTTCCTGTTGGCAGCGGGTTTGTGCCTGGTTTAGATTTTCACATCATGCCAGCCCCTCTTGGCCTCCTCGACATTCCAAATTAATTCCTGGTGCTCTAACTGTGGGTCAGTTGATGGCTGTGTTCTGTCACCTCTGTGACGCTGATCTGGTTTTCCTGCGGACTGCAGCTCGTCTTCCTCTCCCTCTTCTCCTTGGCCTGCCCCGAGCCTGTTGTTCCTTTCTGGTGGTCTGTGGGGCTTGTGGGGTTCGCGTTGGCCTCTGTGCTCGGTCAGGGTGCATGCATGTTGCTACGCACGTTGGATTGTTTCTAGTGTGTTGTTTTTGTTGCTTTTATAGTGCATTTTCCCACCAGACGCATGGGATTTGCAGGCCTGCCGCTGGTTTTTTCAGCTTTTTGTATCGCGCTTGGCCTCATTGCAGCTTTTTTTGCATTCGTGTTTTGCATTTTTGCGGTGTGGCGTTGATTTTAATGTGGCCATTTGAAGCGTTATCTGGTGACTATCGTATGGTACTGCCATGCTGTGAATACTTGGTTAACACGGCTTACATTTCCCGCGATGGACTGCGATGTTGTAGGTTGCATTAAGTAACTTTTGCGATGGTTATCACAAGTTCTTGAGAATATCCCCCCCAAGTACGTTGAGTTTTCATACAGTGGGCTCTTGCTTAATTGGTCCAGACTGTGGGAGGCACTAATATCATTTTTTGAAGTACTGGGTTATTTTGTTTGTTAATGGAGAGGGCAGGAATGCAATGAAACCTGCTTGTAGTGTCTGCTGGAAGGGAAATGGTGATAAAGATTTGTATGTATAAGCAAAATTATCTGATGATACAGATTCAGTGAGATTTATAAAATACTTAAAGCAATCCCAGAGGGTATCATGGCACTAAAGCCACAAACGTGGCATATAAACAGACCTGAGTAAAAACAGAAGAGGTGAAGAGCCAGGCAATGTCTGAAGATAAGATCATAATGAGCACTAAAATCTGGGAAATGGCAATTCAACAATTGGGGACTAAGCAATAGAAGGCACATTCACTGCAATGGCCAGTACCATCAAGAAAGTAGCTGCTTCATAGGCAAGTATCTCAACAAAGGAGTCTGAAGAAATGTAGGCCCAGTTTGATAAAAAGGCTCCAGGCAATTTAAAATTTCTCTTCTGGCAACAAAAGCCAGAGGAGTTTGACCACATAGTTAGAGACATGGTATCATCAGACCAGGAAAAACTGAACAAAAAGATGACTTTAGCATTTTGAATCAATTGCAATTTAGTCTCATTAACAAGACCCAAGAATATGGGAATCTATTAATCGATAGCCATTTTTGGTCACCAAAATATGGTCAATGAGTATGGTCCGCCGTTCCCATAATACATTGGTACATGCAATAGTCCTTGCCATTTAGGATGTTCTAGCAATTCCAGCCTATATTTAAAATATTTTCATTTATTGTATTTCCATATAGGTTGTGTGATAAATGTGGCATTCCTTCCCCATTCATTTTTATATAGTCACAGCCTTTAGATCCCCTCCTACTATATTGCCTCATATTAAAATATTAAAATGCCCTAGCCATAGTAATATATAATCATCCTTAATATATTTTTTAAATGATCCAATCTCCCTACCTAAATCCATAATGACATTGACTTTAGTTTTATCAAAAACATTATAATAAAAGTTAATTAGAACCAGATTTAACTTTTCATCCATTTGCAAGTGAAGGAATTGAAAGTAGGCGGAAGACTTATAGTTATAGTGGTGTGGTTGTGGGCATTAGGACAGCCAGACCTCCCTTAGCCCGCCCTCCCTTTGAAGGTGTTGCCGGGGTTCTAAATGAAGTAAAACCCTCCACATGAAAGTCATCTATTGCCCATGTCTCTTGCAGGTAGACCAAGTAAGCTTGACTGATAATCTCCAACCACTCTGGGTTCGCTAGTTTATTTTTTACTCCTGTAACATTCCAAGTCTTAATACAAAATTAGTGCTTTCATTTTTTGTATGAATCGGAGTAACCTGGTCTTAGTTTACATGGTGTATTTCAATTGGGTTACTACACTTCCTCCCCTCCTTGCCCAGTTGTCAATCCTGTTCGTCGTAATTCGAAAGCGGTGAAAACTTACTTGTGGTTGGAATTGTTATCAAAAGTCTAATATTTGGTTTAATTTGATTAATTTTCTGACTCACTGATAACTCTACTTGTGCTGGAGTGCTAGCCCTAGTTAAAAACATTTCTGGTCTATAGAAAAAACCAAGTGGTTCAGCTAAAATGTTCCCTCTTATGTCATCAGGGTGTATCCTACAACCCAGACTGAACAGTAATGTTTTAACCATCTTGGGGGATCGAAAATTCCCAACTATACAGTCACCTTCGCCAATTTTCCTAGAAGGGCTTATCCAACCGACCCTTCTAACCATTATAATTTTTTGGGAAAGACAATTTGTCTTCCAAAACTGTTTAGCCAGCCAATACATCTTATTTTTTAGCTCAGTCCATGTTTCTGTTGCACGGGCCATTAATTTAGTTACATTTCTCAATATAATTACATATGGCGTTGCTTCCGGTGGGAGGTATCAGGTCGTATTTCTATGTTTCTTGACTCATCAGGGGGTTACTTTCACAGGGAACTGGGAGTGAGTGGGTAGGGGCAACATATGATGACTTGGTTACTGGTAAATTAGTTAGTACCACTATCTGTGTAGTAGTGTCCCCAGTTTGTGTCTTGAGCTAGTATTTATTTTACAGCTATCACAAATTTGGATATTACAGATGTAATAGCCTCCAGTTAATTATTTAGCGAATCCTCCAGTGTTATCACTCTACTGTGTAACTTCTTTAATGACCAGTTTGTTGCTTTGGTGGGTTTTGGTGTTTTTTTTCTTTATTTATGGCCCTTGGTGTCTTTAAAATGGCCTTTAAGATGGCAGGATCTCCATTCCCCCCGTAGTTGTCTTCCCCTTTTTTTTAGTTAGTGGCTAGTGGATCTGCCAACTGACAGCATTTCTTTGCTGGGGGGGAAATAACTCACTAATTGGAGAATCTTCACTAATCAAAAAGGTATCATTAGAGACCCATGGTGCCATAAGCGTTTTCTTATTAGGGGGAATCACTGGTTCTGAAAGGATTTCTTCTTCAACGGCTTTATCCATAGCTTTATCCATTACATTCTGAAGGGCAGATTTAGTCACAGCCAGTCTCTCCTCTGCATTAGTGATTTCCTTATTCCGTAGGCCTTTAGCATTGATTAAGTAATTGGTAATGGCTTTGGTAGAAACTACTGGATTCGAAATCCCCTTCCCAGTTGCCTGGGCTAATTTACGTTTGTCCATACTGCCCTTACTTGCCTTAAATGAAAATGAAAACAAAAATGAAAAACACAGACCTGTCCGCTCTCATGTCTTATATCTTCAGGCTTGGTCCAGCCCAGGGTCCAGTGTAGTTCCAGAAGAAGAGAACTAGAGAAAGGGGGCCCAGCTCATCCTCGTCCGGCCGCATGCCGTGCTGCAGGAGTCTGTTGGCACCTTTGTGCGTTCCAGGAGGCTCCTCCCTCCCTCTGGTGCAGCAGCGATCAGTGTTGCCAGCGTGGGCTAGATGACGCACACTTGGGCTATATTTTTCCTGGTTGTGCTGTAAAATTTTGGTTTGTGCTAGTTGCCAGATTATAAATATATATATACAGTGCTCCAGCAAAGTAGTATCTTAAAGCGCTTTATTAGACTATTATTTACTTGGCAGACTGCTGCAACATCAATTCCAATGCATTCACCGCCTGCTTGACGCTGTCCCTGTCCCACCTTCCTTAAAGTAGCAATATTGGGTAACTTTGGGCTACTTTTTGGTTGGCTTTGGGCTAGAGAATGCTTAGAAAATCTAGCAACACTGGCAGCAATGTCAGCTGGGGGATCGAGTCCCATCCCAGCACAGCAGAAAGAGTCAGCAGTCATGGGCTTCAGGTGGGCAGTGAATCCCGCGGGAGTCTGTTGGTGCCTTTGTGAGTTCCAGGAGGCTCCTCTCGCCTCCCTTCAGTGCAGCAGTGCTGTCAGCTGGGGGACCAAATCCCACCCCAGCACAGCAGGTAAAATCAGCAGTCAAAGGCCTCAGGTAGGCAGTGAATCCCCAACAACTCCAGCTCAGCCTTGTCCTCTAACACCACCAGACAGGAGCACCTTGAAGAGCATTCTTCATGGTCGTGCTCCAGCTATTCTCATCTCTACCCACTGGGAAGCAATAGCATTTCTGTGCACGCTGCTGGAAGTACAGGGGATAAGATGGCGCAGGACGAACTGTAGCTGATGCTGTGCAGCGGGACGGCTAGCAGATGCTGGGAGGCCGCAAGGTTGGGAAAAGGAGCTAAGGTGGAGGATGAGGTGTGTGGTGATCTCTCGCAGAGCGGTGGGACCCACCCTGGCTTCAGAGCCAGAGAGCGGCCCGACATCTGCTGACCCTGGGCAGGCTGGAAGAGCAGCTTCTGACCCCGGGGCAGAAAGGCCCCTCTTCCTGAGACTACGAGGCTCGAACGAGGGCACAGCTGCACCAACCGAGTCGGGGTTCAGCTAAGCGGCCTGCGTCAAGCTGTGCAGTCATTGTTTTCTTGTTGACGTTTTGAACAGTAATGACTCTAAATAGTTAAGAGATTTACATACATCCAGGACCACGACCAATGAATATTCATATTACGTGAGTTTCTTTCCTGCCAGAGGCGACAAATAGTAAGTCTGCCTCTTGATAATTCATTGAATGTTTCCTGCTAGAGCTTTCCTCTTTTTGTTCATGAACACATTGGTCAATTTCAGGCACTGTTTAGCTTTCACAACACTTGCTGATAACTAAGGAGAAGGTTTATTTTTCCTCTTCCTTTTTCTTTGTTTTCATTCAGCTATTTCTAAAGTTCTTTCCTTATGCTTACATGACCTCATGAGGAAAATATTGTGATTCAGCATTGCTCTGTTCCTTCCATTCATAGTCACTCCAGCTGAAGGGTGCAACCACCTGAAATGCATTGGGTTTCTACAACCAAGTTGCTATTACAGTATTTGATCCAAGTTTGAATGTACATTGACAGCACAGCGAATGTGAAGCAACATTTGGACATCACTGTAAACAAAGGAATAATGTACACCTACTACATGATGTTATTAAATGATATATGGGAGCGTTTAGATTTTTGTTTACATTTATTAAACTTGGAATACGAAGTGTTAATCTCTGTTGTGTGCTTTGACTGGTACATGTATAACACAAACATACAACCACTTTTTTGACGGAAGAAATTTAAAGTGCAGAACAATGTTCTGCAAATTTTTTTTCCGTATTTTGGAACATATTTCTGCACTTTAATTTGATGAATAAGGGTAGGTATGATGGGCTGAATCCCAACGTCAGGTACGGATAGTGTGGTTCCTAGAAAATGGTTAGAACAAGGCTTGTTATAATATGGGGAGTAGTGCATGATATACGAGCGTATATACGCTTAGTGAAGAAAATATGTATGCCTCAATATAGGCCTTGTGTTCATAGAGTATTTACAGCCGCTTTCAAATATATGGGCACAAGACTGGTTGATACGGATGATGATTCGGTTGATAGAAAGGTGGAAAAAGGAGAGGTCCTCTAATCTGTAACAAAGAGGTGCCACCATAACTAAAACCGAATTAACATAGCTGAGATATAGGTACAAAACTGGTAAGTGATAATAATACTACCTAAATCTGACGGCTTGCGGGTGGACGAGAGCCGGGGGTTTGGTGATACCTCATGATCGGTGTCTTCTACAAGTAAGGCAAACAAAGGGTGGATGCTGTTATATCACATACGAGTCTATCGTTAAGTACCTATTCTAGCAGGTGATTCATGCATATGTTCTTAATAGACTCAAACACGTCATGGATGGATAAGCTATATCACTGGCATGAGATATATATATGCAGCTCTTCTAAGTGACTATCGGTATAAGGAGGGGCATATAATACAAGCAGACTTGTGCGGCTGCGGGGGACCCGGCTTACTCATACAAAGAGAAACTAACAAAAAGGGGGGGAAGTCGTTGGTTATACATGGCAACTTACCCTAGAGGTGGAAGGCGGTCGCGAGGTACGGCTCTCGATAGAAAACGGGACACCGCGAAAATACCAGTGTCTAGTAGATGCCTGGTTCCAAACAACATCACATCGCTAGTCGGCATCTTTCTATAGGATAGTTTCAAATGCCGATGGAAAAATAGATGAAGGACTATAGGTTATTGCGCGTGGACAACTAGGCATAGAAAAAGGACTGCCGAATGTCGGCATCATTCTAAAGGATGTTGGCAATTGCCGATTTAAAACCAATATAAGACTGCTCGTTGTTGAGCATCAATAGAGCATATAGAAGAAAGAGAACTGGAATACAACCGCGATAACTGCATACTGAAAAATACCCATATATTATTGTTGAGATAGTACTGGCCTTAATTATGTGTCGTGATTCTGCAAGACATACAATTTTTGCACCAGCAGGGTTATTTAAATTGTATCTAGGAAGAATGACCATCGCCTGGTAAACATTGACCACGTATAATAACGGGAACATGCCGCTATAAAACCGATGTAGTACTGCTCAATATTAAGCAACAATAGACAAATAGACGATAGAAGACTAGTTTGAAAACCGCGATAACTGCATGCAGAATATACCGTTATATTGTGGAATAGTACTGACTTTAACCATATATCGTGATTGTACAAGACATACCATTTCTGCATCATCAAAGTTAATTACAAAGTATCTCGGATAAGTGACCGTCATTTATTGAGCATTAAAGGCATAAGGTCACATGAACAGGCTCACTGTGTGTGAAGGTGCTATCTTCACATATGCCGATATTTAGATTTTGAGCAGAAGAATGGTCCGTTACAAAAGAAAATTTGGCTAAATAACATATTGCAGTCCGATAAGAATGTTGCCATAAACTGAACATAGTACAGAGAGATATCTCGTATACTAACGGCCATCCCAAATAGCTGACCATACATTTTAGCAAGATGTGCGATGTTCCTATGTTCTCAAACCGGAATGAAATAGATGAAAAGTCAATTAGAACATATTGCAATGGCATGATTTCTTGATGTTAGCAAGAAGGGCATAGCAGTTTTATTCCACAACTTATAAAACAACTGTAAGCAGAACGCTACGCATGCAGCTGACATATATTGAAGTTATATATACACAGCAGTCAGTATAACATCCAGAGAACATTTCTGGAAGTTAAATATGTTAAATAATAGCTTGGTCCCATGGAATTTCTGAATTTAGTCCATTTTTAACAGTATTTAGCATAAAGATGTAGTAAACCTCACATTTTTTTCTCACTTTATCATAGCAGAGCCCTGCTGTGGGTATAATCTTTTCTAATATATACCAGCGTATGTGATCTGGGGAATGATTATTTTCCAAGAAGTGAGATACTAGAGGTGCTGTCAGCTTCTGTGTGCGGATGGCAGATCTATTGTCTGTCAATCGAGTATTCATAGATCGAGAAGTTTCTCCAACGTAGGCTTTCTGGCAAGGGTATAACAATAAATACACTAAGTTTTTTGATTTGCAATTAGTGATGCCTTTGCTTTCCACAGTTATGCCATTGTGACATATTGATTTACTTTCAATACATTGGGGACATGACTTACACAGACCACATTTGAAATTTCCATGGATTGGAAGAGAGTCAACTAGGCTGTGTTGTGTTACTTGTTTAGAAAAGGGCATACGTGATCTAACCACCAAATCCTTAATGTTCTTGTTCTTGCGATAGGCAAACATGGGTTTTTGTATGGTATCCGTTTGTGACTTATTTATATTCAGCAGGTGCCAATGTGAGCATATTATTTGCCGGATTTGGTCATTAAGAACAGAATGTCTTGTAACGAAAACCAGGTTGTTGACTGTGGGGTTAGTATTGCCAGATAGAAGATGTTGACGATCGAAGAATCGTGCCCGCTTGTATGCGTCACGAATCACCCGATGTGGGTACCCACGATTTTTAAGTTTGACTTTCATCTCGTCAGCTCGATGGTCATAATCCACTAATTTGGTACAATTACGACGTAGTCGTAGAAATTGACCAAACGGGATAGCATTTTTTTGTTTCAAAGGATGGAAGCTGGTGTGGTGTAGAATAGTGTTTCGGGCTGTCGGTTTGATGTATAAATCAACATAAAGGGAACTGTGTTCGTGTTTCACCATGATATGTAGGAATTCTATTTCAACATTACTGTGATGTGAAGTAGATTGGAGATTGTCGTCGCATAAATTCAGCCATTGGATAAATTCCGACAGAATATCCTGGTCATCATCCCATATGAAGATGATGTCATCAATGTAATGTGACCATTTCAGAACTATCTCAAAGCAAGGGGCCTCTTCTTTAAAAATTGAATTGGTGCTCAAAAAATGCAACATAAATATTTGCTATTGTCGGGGCACAGGATGTGCCCATGCTCACGCCTTTTGTTTGTTTATACAACGAGCCATGAAACTCGAAAATGTTCTCTTTCAAGATGATAGTTAAGCAGTCAATAATGAATTTGCTATTGCAGTCTACTTGGTATATTGCCATAAACCAAGCCACTGCTTTAAGTGCTCCTTCACATGGTATATTTGAGTAGAGGCTTTCTACGTCTAGAGTCACCATCAATTATCTGTCTTGATTGTAGGGGGTCCCTTCAAAGGAGTTAATTACTTGGCAGGTGTCTTTTATGTAACCCGGTATGAGTTGAATATACGGGCGGAGAATAGCATCCAGATATTTTGATATGGGCTCAGTGACTGAGCCCATTCTGCTTACAATGGGCCTGAGGGGTGGGTTGACAGCATCTTTATGGACTTTAGGGCTTCCATAAATGCAAGCTAATTTGGGAGTTTCTACGTTAAGGTAGTCATATTCCCTTTGGCAAATAATGTCATTATAAAAAGCCTGGGTAGTTAGGTGAAGTATTTTTGATTTGATAATGCTAGTAGTGTTTTTAGTGATCCTGGAGTAGAATCTAGTATCATCAAGCATAGTTTCAATTTTCATAATGTAGTTTTGGGTATCCATGAGAGCTATTCCTCCACCTTTGTCGCAGCTTTTAATCGTGACTTCTGTGGATTTTTTGAGGCTTTTTAGTGCCTGATGTTCTTCATGGGAGATGTTAAATGGGGTTCTGGGAATATATTTGGTAGCCAATAGGAGTTTATTATAGACTACCTTTTCAAAGATTCCTACTTCTGGTGCTACTTGATCCAACGTTGGGGTAAAGTTGGATTTGGGTGCTAGTCCTGATTTATTGACCCCTTGATGGTCAGATGGATTATCCGTAAAGAAGAACTTAAGTCGAACTTTGCGTAAGAACGCCATGAGGTCTGAAAATAATTCAAACTTATTGAGGCCAGAATGGGGGACGAAAGATAGACCTTTGGATGGTAGGGACAAAGTAGGTGAGTTAAGACTAGTTTTGCTCAGATTAAAGATCTGGATGGTATCTATTGCCTCCAGTAGCGGGCATTCCTGGTCTCTAAGAACTGATTGGGGTTCATTATTGGAGGTCCCTGGTTTTGATGAGGATATGGGGCCTGCGGTTGGTATTGGATAGGTTGCTGGAATTGCTGCTGTTGGTGATTGTAACTCTGATATCTTGGTCGCCAATTGCCCCTGTAGGGGTTGCGCCTTCCTAAAAAAGGCCGGCTACCTTGGTTATATCTTGGTATATATCCTTGTCCTCTTTGATCTGAGGAAAAAGAGCCCCCATCACTGTCCGAATCTGATGAGTTCGAAAATGTAGTGACTTTTCTGTTAGAGGGTCTATTAGGTTGGTTTAGAGTTGGGTCAAAAGTTGTATCATCGGATTGGGTATAAAATCCATCAGCAAGGTAAGGATAAATTCGTTCCTTACTAAAGTATCTGATGTCTTTCTGCAGCTTGTCGGTCTTGCGTTTAATTAGATAATCGTTGCACGAGCTTAATTCTCTCTCAATGTCATCAAGAGCTTTTTTTGCATCAGCTAGTGCTGGAGATGACTTAATTTTGCCTTCTAGCTCCTCGATCTCTTTTAGTAATTGTAGAATGAGATCTTTTGCTGTTTGAACAATGAGCATCATGAGATCTCATGAACAGCGATTAGCTATTTGTTACCATTTATCTAAAAATGCTTTTATGTGAACAAAGAGCCCAGGGATGTTCTTTAATTTGTAGGCCTTGTGGGATTATTCCGGCTCTAAGATATTTTAGTATGAATTCTCCATGTAGCTCAATTTGTTTGGTTTTCTTTCTTAGAGCTAAAAGCTTCGAGAGTTCAGCGTTATTTCCTGTATCGTTTGGTGTTCTGTTATCGAAAGAAACAGATGTGCCAACCATGGACATAAAATCTGCATCGCTGAACCCAAACATTTGAAGAGTGGCCATAGTTATCACTGCTGCAAATTCTATTTAGGTTAATTGATTATTTTAAACAGGCACAAATTATTAGTAATTCAAATGGCAGTGCTTTCTTGAGTTATCGAAATGATACAATCACTACAAACAAGGAATTTGTCTAAAGAATGACATCCTAATAGATCAATGCCTATGAGAAATTAAGACATACATCCGGCCAAAACATAATCATGAAACATGTGGCATGTGACATAAATAATAAGATATGCAGTACATATGTGTGCTGTCCCGTCTTCCTTGCTGTTATTTAAAACATAAAATATGAAGTGAAAGAAGTTTATTTTACAAAAAAGACAGATGAAACTAACCACGACATCCCCTCATAGAACAGGCTATGAGATTAAACAATTTGGAAAGAAGGGGACCCCTATATGCTAATAATGCACTTGCTATACATAGGGAAACATAATTAATTTGAAAAAGGTCTATAGCCAAGTGAGAAAGCTGAAAATACAATACAATATATATGGAAAACACAAATAGAATTTATAGTGATATCGCCCACCAGTACAGAAACTAATCACCAAATTGATAAATCAATTATTCATTTTATTGCTCATAGATTGTATATATATTTTATATTTTTATAACATTTTCTTTCTTTTATTCTGTTTTATATAGATAATTTGCAATTCATGTACAAAAGTTTAAAATCGTATACCAAACAAACAATTAGCATTAGACATGGCAGATGATGGAGGCAATGCGGTATGGTAGTGACTACGCGCGTTTCGGCTTGGCAGCCTTCCTCAGGTGACCGTCTATTGCACTAAAAATTAAAAATAATATGGGGCAGAGTCGTGCAGACACATTATGTACAGTGGGCATAGTGGGACAGCATTCTATATACAATATACAATAGGAGCACTGCATCCTAATTCATCTTATTGTATGTTTCACATTTCATTCTGCTCATTGTTAATTAGCATGAAGACTATCAAATCTTTATGGAAAAATATCAGTATTAAAAGGATTCACTGGCCGGTTTTGCTACAAAGAACCATATCTAAGTGAAATACGAACATTCACATTTCATTAATTCATTTATATTACTATGGGTATGTCAGTTATAACGAAGACATGCTCAATTTTATACATAGGAACATCGACCATGGATCTTTAAACTTTAAAGAGACTAATCAGTTTGCTAACAACATTCGCACTGCAATAAACGGAAAACCCAAAATAAAATAGTTGAGAATGTACTTACAGACTAACTATCCAGGTCATACATAAAAGAGAGGGAGCGTATAAAAGCAGCCAGTCATCGACCACTCACTGTCCTGATTAAGTTGGCAAGAGAAAAACATTGGAAGTGGATCGTAGTGGAAGATCTCAAGCTAAAAATACACTTAAGAAGAACAACATCCGAGGATATACGTAGACTAGCATATATCCAAACGTGCATATTCTGTGACTATTCTAGGTATAGCTCAAGATGAATTACTTGGCGTAATTTATTCAAATTGAAGGAAAAGTCGATTATATAAATGAGTGGCACTGCGAGTATACATGTATACTCACACTAATGGACTGCCTATATTAACAACGTACCTAGTGATGAATAAGGGTAGGAATGATGGACTGAATCCCAACGTCAGGTACAGATAGTGTGGTTACTAGAAAATGGTTAGAACAAGGCTTGTTATAATATGGGGAGTAGTGCATGATATACGAGCGTATATACGCTTAGTGAAGAAAATATGTATGCCTCAATATAGGCCTTGTGTTCATAGAGTATTTACAGCCGCTTTCAAATATATGGGCACAAGACTGGTTGATACGGATGATGATTCGGTTGATAGTAAGGTGGAGAAAGGAGAGGTCCTCTAATCTGTAACAAAGAGGTGCCACCATAACTAAAACCGAATTAACATAACTGAGATATAGGTACGAAACTGGTAAGTGATAATAATACTACCTAAATCTGACGGCTTGCGAGTGGATGAGAGCCGGGGGTTTGGTGATACCTCATGATCGGTGTCTTCTACAAGTAAGGCAAACAAAGGGTATATGCTGTTATATCACATACGAGTCTATCGTTCAGTACCTATTCTAACAGGTGATTCATGCATATGTTCTTAATAGACTAAAACACGTCATGGATGGATAAGCTATATCACTGGCATGAGATATATATATGCAGCTCTTCTAAGTGACTATCGGTATAAGGAGGGGCATATAATACAAGCAGACTCGTGCGGCTGCGGTGGACCCGGCTTACTCATTCAAAGAGAAACTAACAAAAAGGGGGGAAGTCGTTGGTTATACACGGCAACTTACCCTAGAGGTGGAAGGCGGTCGCGAGGTACGGCTCTCGATAGAAAACGGGACACCGCGGACATACTGGTGTCTAGTAGATGCCTGGTTCCAAACAACATCACATCGCTAGTCGCCATCTTTATAAAGGATAGTTTCAAATGCCGATGGAAAAACAGATAAAGGACTATTAGTTGTTGCGCGTGGACAACTAGGCATAGAAAAAGGACTACCCAATGTCGGCATCATTCTAAAGGATGTTGGCAATTGCCGATTTAAAACCAATATAAGACTGCTCGTTGTTGAGCATCAATAGAGCATATAGAAGAAAGAGAACTGGAATAAAACCGCGATAACTGCATACTGAATATACCCATATATTATTGTTGAGATAGTACTGGCCTTAATTATGTGTCGTGATTCTGCAAGACATACCATTTTTGCACCAGCAGGGTTATTTAAATTGTATCTAGGAAGAATGACCATCGCCTGGTAAACATTGACCACGTATAATAACGGGAACATGCCGCTATAAAATCGATGTAGTACTGCTCATTATTAAGCAACAATAGACGAATAGAAGACAGAAGACTAGTTTGAAAACCGTGATAACTGCATGCAGAATATACTGTTATATTGTTGAATAGTACTGACTTTAACCATATATCGTGATTGTACAAGACATACCATTTCTGCATCATCAAAGTTAATTACAAAGTATCTCGGATAAGTGACCGTCATCTATTGAGCATTAAACACATAAGGTCAAATGAACAGGCTCACTGTGTGTGAAGGTGCTATCTTCACATGATGTCGTTATTTAGATTTTGAGCAGAAGAATGGTCCCTTACAAAAGAAAATTTGGCTAAATAACATATTGCAGTCCGATAAGAATGTTGCCATAAACTGAACATAGTACACAGAGATATCTCGTATACTAACGACCATCCCAAATAGCTGACCATACATTTTAGCAAGATATGCGATGTTCCTATGTTCACAAACCGGAATGAAATAGATGAAAAGTCAATTAGAACATATTGCAATGGCATGATTTCTTGATGTTAGCAAGAAGGGCATAGCAGTTTTATTCCACAACTTATAAAACAACTGTAAGCAGAACGCTACGCATGCAGCTGACATATATTGAAGTTATATATACACAGCAGTCAGTATAACATCCAGAGAACATTTCTGGAAGTTAAATATGTTAAATAATAGCTTGGTCCCATGGAATTTCTGAATTTAGTCCATTATTAACAGTATTTAGCATAAAGATGTAGTAAACCTCACGTTTTTTTCTCACTTTATCACAGCAGAGCCCTGCTATGGGTATAATCTTTTCTAATATAAACCAGCGTATGTGATCTGGAGAATGATTATTTTCCAAGAAGTGAAATACTAGAGACGCTGTCAGCTTCTGTGTGCGGATGGCAGATCTATGTTCTGTCAATTGAGTATTCATAGATCGAGAAGTTTCTCCAACGTAGGCTTTCTGGCAAGGGCATAACAATAAATACACGAAGTTTTTTGATTTGCAATTAGTGATGCCTTTGCTTTCCACAGTTATGCCATTGTGACATATTGATTTACTTTCAATACATTGTGGACATGACTTACACACACCACATTTGAAATTTCCGTGGATTGGAAGAGAGTCAACTATGCTGCGTTGTGTTACTTGTTTAGAAAAGGGCATACGTGATCCAACCACCAAATCCTTAATGTTCTTGTTCTTGCGATAGGCAAACATGGGTTTTTGTATGGCATCTGTTTGTGACTTATTTATATTCAGCAGATGCCAATGTGAACATATTATTTGCCGGATTTGGTCATTAAGAACAGAATGTCTTGTAACGAAAACCAGGTTGTTGACTGTGGGGTTAGTATTGCCAGATAGAAGATGTTGACGATCGAAGAATCGTGCCCGCTTGTATGCGTCACGAATCACCCGATGTGGGTACCCACGATTTTTAAATTTGATTTTCATCTCGTCAGCTCGATGGTCATAATCCACTAATTTGGTACAATTACGAAGTAGTCGTAGAAATTGACCAAACGGGATAGCATTTTTTTGTTTCAAAGAACGGAAGCTGGTGTGGTGTAGAATAGTGTTTCGGGCTGTCAGTTTGATGTATAAATCAACATAAGGGAACTGTGTATGTGTTTCACCATGATATCTAGGAATTCAATTTCAACATTACTGTGATCTGAAGTAAATTGGAGATTGTCGTCGCATAAATTCAGCCATTGGATGAATTCCGACAGAATATCCTGGTCATCATCCCATATGAAGAGGATATCATCAATGTAACGTGACCATTTCAGAACTGCCTCAAAGAAAGGGGCCTCTTCATTAAAAATGAATTGGTGCTCAAAAAATGCAACATAAATATTTGCTATTGTTGGGGCACAGGATGTGCCCATGCTCATGCCTTTTGTTTGTTTATACAACGAGCCATGAAACTCGAAAATGTTCTCTTTCAAGATGATAGTTAAGCAGTCAATAAAGAATTTGCTATTGCAGTCTACTTGGTATATTTCAATAAACCAAGCCACTGCTTTAAGTGCTCCTTCAAATGGTATATTTGAGTAGAGGCTTTCTACGTCTAGTGACACCATCAATTGTCTGTCTTGATTGTAGGGGGTCCCTTGAAAGGAGTTAATTACTTGGCAGGTGTCTTTTATGTAACCCGGTATGAGTTGAATATACGGGCGGAGAATAGCATCCAGATATTTTGATATGGGCTCAGTGACTGAGCCGATTTTGCTTACAATGGCCTGAGGGGTGGGTTGACAGCATCTTTATGGACTTTAGGGGTTCCATAAATGCAAGCTAATTTGGGAGTTTCTACGTTAAGGTAGTCATATTCCCTTTGGCAAATAATATCATTATTAAAAGCCTGGGTAGTTAGGCGAAGTATTTTTGATTTGATAATGCTAGTAGTGTTTTTAGTGATCCTGGAGTAAAATCTAGTATCATCAAGCATAGTTTAAATTTTCATAATGTAGTTTTGGGTATCCATGAGAGCTATTCCTCCACCTTTGTCGCAGCTTTTAATCGTGACTTCTGTGGAGTTTTTGAGGCTTTTTAGTGCCTGATGTTCTTCATGGGAGATGTTAAATGGGGTTCTGGGAATATATTTGGTAGCCAATAGGAGTTTATTATAGACTACCTTTTCAAAGATTCCTACTTCTGGTGCTACTTGATCCAACGTTGGTGTAAAGTTGGATTTGGGTGCTAGTCCTGATTTATTGACCCCTTGATGGTCAGATGGATTATCCGTAAAGAAGAACTTAAGTCGAACTTTGCGTAAGAACGCCATGAGGTCTGAAAATAATTCAAACTTATTGAGGCCAGAATGGGGGACGAAAGATAGACCTTTGGATGGTATGGACAAAGTAGGTGAGTTAAGACTAGTTTTGCTCAGATTAAAGATCGGGATGGTATCTATTGCCTCCAGTAGCGGGCATTCCTGGTCTCTAAGAACTGATTGGGGTTCATTGTTGGAGATCCCTGGTATTGATGAGGCTATGGGGCCTGCAGTTGGTATTGGATAGGTTGCTGAAATTGCTGCTGTTGGTGATTGTAACTCTGATATCTTGGTCGCCAAATACCCCTTGTAGGGGTTGCGCCTTCCTAAAAAAGGCCGGCTACCTTGGTTATATCTTGGTATATATCCTTGTCCTCTTTGATCTGAGGAAAAAGAGCCCCCATCACTGTCCGAATCTGATGAGTTCGAAAATGTAGTGACTTTTCTGTTATAGGGTCTATTAGGTTGGTTTAGAGTTGGGTCAAAAGTTGTATCATCGGATTGGGTATAAAATCCATTAGCAAGGTAAGGATAAATTCATTCTTCACTAAAGTATCTGATGTCTTTCTGCAGCTTGTCGGTCTTGCATTTAATTAGATAATCGTTGTACGAGCTTAATTCTGTCTCAATGTCATCAAGTGCTTTTTTTGCATCAGCTAGTGCTGGAGACGACTTAATTTTGCCTTCTAGTTCCTCAATCTCTTTTAGTAATTGTAGAATGAGATCTTTTGCTGTTTCAACAATGAGCATCATGAGATCTCGTGAACAGCAATTAGCTTTTTGTGACCATTTATCTAAAAATGCTTTTATGTGGGCAAAGAGCCCAGGGATGTTCTTAATTTGTAGGCCTTGTGGGATTATTCCGGCTCTAAGATATTTTAGCATAAATTCTCCATGTAGCTCAATTCGTTTGGTTTTGGTTCTTAGAGCTAAAAGCTTCGAGAGTTCAGCGTTATTTCCTGTATCGTTTGGTGTTCTGTTATCGAAAGATACAGATGTGCCAACCATGGCCATAAAATCTGCATCACTGAACCCAAACGTTTGAAGAGTGGCCATATTTATCACTGCTGCAAATTCTATTTAGGTTAATTGATTATTTCAAACAGGCACAAATTTTTAGTAATTCAAATGGCAGTGCTTTCTTGAGTTATCGCAATGATAGGATCACTACAAACAAGGAATTTGTCTAAAGAATGACATCCTAATAGATCAATGCCTATGAGAAATTAAGACATACATCCGGCCAAAACATAATCATGAAACATGTGGCATGTGACATAAATAATAAGATATGCACTACGTACGTGTGCTGTCCCGTCTTCCTTGCTGTTATTTAAAACATAAAAATATAAAGTGAAAGAAGTTTATTTTACAAAAAAGACAGATGAAACTAACCACGACATCCCCTCATAGAACAGGCTATGAGATTAAACAATTTGGAAAGAAGGGGACCCCTATATACTAATAATGCACTTGCTATACATAGGGAAACATAATTAATTTGAAAAAGGTCTATAGCCAAGTGAGAAAGCTGAAAATACAATACAATATATATGGAAAACACAAATAGAATTTATAGTGATATCGCCCACCAGTACAGAAACTAATCACCAAATTGATAAATCAATTATTCATTTTATTGCTCATAGATTGTATATATATTTTATCTTTTTATAACATTTTCTTTCTTTTGTTCTTTCTTATATAGATAATTTGCAATTCATGTACAAAAGTTTATAATCGTATACCAAACAAACAATTAGCATTAGACATGGCAGATGATGGAGGCAATGCTGTATGGTAGTGACTACGCTCGTTTCGGCTTGGCAGCCTTCCTCAGGTGACAGTCTATTGCACTAAAAATTAAAAATAATATGGGTAAGAGTCGTGCAGACACATTATGTACAGTGGGCATAGTGGGACAGCATTCTATATACAATATACAATAGGAGCACTGCATCCTAATTCATCTTATTATATGTTTCACATTTCATTCTGCTCATTGTTAATTAGCATGAAGACAATCAAATCTTAATGAAAATATATCAGTATTAAAAGGATTCAATGGCCGGTTTTGCTACAAAGAACCATATCTAAGTGAAATACGTACATTCACATTTCATAAATTCATTTATATTACTATGGGTATGTCAGTTATAGCAAAGACATGCTCAATTTTATACATAGGAACATCGACCATGGATCTTAAAACTGTAAAGAGACTATTCAGTTTGCTAACAACATTCGCACTACAATAAACGGAAAACCCAAAATAAAATAGTTGAAAATGTACTTACAGAAAAACTATCCAGGTCATACATAAAAGAGAGGGAGCGTATAAAAGCAGCCAGTCATCGACCACTCACTGTCCTGATTAAGTTGGCAAGAGAAAAACATTGGAAGCGGATCGTAGTGGAAGATCTCAAGCTAAAAATATACTTAAGAAGAACAACATCCGAGGATATACGTAGACTAGCATATATCCAAACGTGCATATTTTGTGACTATTCTAGGTATAGCTCAAGATGAATTACTTGGCGTAATTTATTCAAATCGAAGGAAAAGTTGATTATATAAATGAGTGGCACTGCGAGTATACATGTATACTCACACTAATGGACTGCCTATATTAACAACTTACCTAGTGATGAATAAGGGTCGGTATGATGGACTGAATCCCAACGTCAGGTACTGATAGTGTGGTTCCTAGAAAATGGTTAGAACAAGGCTTGTTATAATATGGGGAGTAGTGCATGATATACGAGCGTATACACGCTTACTGAAGAAAATATGTATGCCTCAATATAGGCCTGTGTTCATAGAGTATTTACAGCCGCTTTCAAATATATGGGCACAAGACTGGTTGATATGGATGATGATTCGGTTGATAGTAAGGTGGAGAACGGAGAGGTCCTCTAATCTGTAACAAAGAGGGTGCCACCATTTTTTTTTTTTTTAAACTCTTTATTCATGACTGTATCAGGCATTACAATGCACATTTTATCATCGTACATAGTGTCAGTCTTTTCCATTTTCTTTAACTTAACTTTGGCATATCATTCCTACTATCCATTTATTTATCAGGCTTCGTAACAGTCCCAGAAACAATGTAATACATCTTGTATTCCGCGTCCGTAGATTACTGCATTGCTTCAACAAACCCCCTCCCTCCCACCTCCCCCCTCCCTCTTCCCGTCTCCTGGCAGTCCCCGTGTACAACGTCTATAAGATGGATATACCAGTTTTGAGCCTGTGTGAATGAACATTACATTGGATAGGCGTGGTTACCGGTGTAAGCAGGCTAGGTAGCCCCGCACATAGACACTCCTCACCCCAAGCATGCTGTCATACAATATGTGTCAGTCACAGTTCTGGGTTATCGTCCTCCAGTTCTAGTAACATACGGTCCCAGTCCTGTGCAATGGTGTATTTACGGTGGCCCTTCTGTTCCTCCCTGCGCAGCTCCGCAGCCTCTGCCTTTCCCCATTTCAGCATGTCGGACCTCCATACCTCTACATCTGGGGGTCTAGGTGACTTCCATCTCATGGTGAGGGTGCTGAGTGCCAACAAGAGAGCCAAGTCTATAAATTTCAATTGTGCCTTACAGTCCTTGGGTCTCTTCCTGTTGCCTATCAGGCAGGGCAAGGCACCCTCAGGGATCTGTAGAACAGTTATAGTGAACAGTGTATTCCTAATTGTCACCCAGTAATTACGTATTCTCGGGCATGTCCAAAGCATGTGAATAATATTAGCATCATCTTCCCGACACCTAGGGCAGTTGTGGGGGGTGTTAGGAAACATCCTATGTAGTCTCTGGGGAGTGAGATATGCCCTGTGCAAAACCATGGCTTGTATAAATTTGAACTTAACGTTCCTGGACACTCTCCTAGGGTGACCAAGGATGGTCTTCCAGTCGCCGTCTGTGATCTCCTCCCCTGTGTCTGTGGTCCAGGCCTCCCTAGGTGCGGTGAGGGGCAAAGCTGCGTGTTCCCTGATACCCACATAGAGCCACTTCACTAAGTGTCCGCCCGTCCCCATGTAGTGGAGGGGATGGACCAGTTCGTGTTGGTCCGGCTTAGTGCGTTGTGGAGCCCAGGTGCGTCTAACATAGTGGGTCACCGAAGCGTGCAACAAGTACAGTCGTTGCGGGGCCCCTGTGGATTGTGCGAAGGTAGCATGATCTAATAGGGTGTCATCTCCAAATAAGTCTCCCACCCTGTCTACCCCAGCATCTGTCCAGGGTCGTAATCTACGTCTGGACAGAGTCCCCTGTGGAGTCGGGAGGCCGATTAGGGGGATGTTGTCCGCATAGGGAGGGGTTCCTGCCGTGTACCTTAGCGCTTTTCGCCAACATTTCAGTGCCACGAGTAGTAGGGGATGACATTCTCTGGGAATCCGGGCCGTAGGCAGCAGGAGGGAATGGAGGTCCCCACGCGCCAGTTTGGCTGCCGTGAATGCGATCTCGTGGAGATGTCTGCCCGCCACCCATCTCGTCAGCCACTGAAGTTGGCTAGCATAGTAGTAGCTTCGCAGGTCCAGTACCCCCAGGCCTCCTTGTCTGGTGGACAACTGTAACTTCTTGAGACTCACCCGCCGTCTACCCGATCCCCAAATTAAGTTAATTAGCAGCGAGTTCAGTGTGGTGAATATGTGTTGTGGGAGGAGGACGGGTAAATTCACAAAGTAGTACAGTATTCGGGGAAGAAGGACCATCTTCGAAATTGCCACCCGGCCCATTACAGATAGGGGCAAGGACGCCCAGAAGGTCACGCTACCCCGGAGGCCGTTGATCGCTCTTCGCACATTGCCCTCAATCTGGTCTTCAGGGTTCCGGTACACGTTAATACCAAGGTATTTAAATGTAGTTGGAGCCACCTGGATCTCGTGAGCGCCAAATTGTATTTGAGTGGACTGTTGTCCGTCTCTGAAAAAGAAACCCAGTGATTTTCGGGGGTTCACCGCCAAGCCAGAGATCCTTTCGAATTGAGTAAAGACCGTCGCTAGATGTGTGTGGTCACCCCGTAGATCTCGGAGGAACAGTAGTATGTCGTCAGCGTATATGGAGAGCAGGTTATGAGTATCTCCAACCATAATGCCCGCCTCCGCTGCTCTAGTCCGGAGTGCAATCGCCAGGGGTTCTAATGTGAGCACGAACAACAGCGGTGACAGTGGGCATCCCTGCCGGGTGCCCCTGTGCACGTCATAACTGTCCGAAGTATGTCTGCCGGTGCGCGCCCTAGCCGTTGGATGCGTGTACAATAGACAAATCCATTTTATCAGGGCATCCGGGAAGCCGAAACGGTGTAAGGTTTCAAACATGAAGTCCCATGCCAGTGAGTCAAACGCTTGACGTAGGTCAAGGGTTATACAGCCAGCTCTCGGGAACTCCGGGGGGGCGGTGGACATCAGGGCGTGCAGTCGCCTCGTGTTCTGGGAAGTGCTTCTCTCCGGGAGGAAACCACATTGATCAGTGTGTATCAGGCCAGGGAGGTGGGCTTGTATTCTCATGGCGATAGCCTTGCTAAGGATTTTATACTCCGAAGGGAGCATAGACAGAGGCCTATAATTACCCACATCCAGAGCGTCTCTGCCAGGTTTCGGGATGGAAATGACCAAGGCCTGCATAGTCGAGGCCGGCAGATGGCCGACCTCATAAGCAGTGTTATATATTTTTTCCAGGACCGGCACCAGCGTATCGGAGTAAGTTTGATAAAACTCCCCGGGCAGACCATCCATACCCGGAGTCTTGCCCCGATTTAAGGTGTGGATGGCAGTTTTAATTTCCTGTTGCGATATGGGTTCGGCGAGGGCCGTCTGGATCATCCGAGGCAGGGTTGGGAGTACCAACTCATCCAGGAAATCCACCATGGCATCTCGGTTATCATTAGGGGGCGGGGCATACAACCTCTCCAGATGAGTCCGGAACACAGAGTTAATCTCCAACTGCGTGTTTACCTGTCTGCCCGTGTCGTCCCGGACGCTCGTAATCACTGGGGTCTCAGGGGTATCCCTGATCAGACGCGCCAGCAGTGCCCCCGATCTGTCCACCTCCGCCTGCTGTGGCCTCAAATATTCCCTATAGTCAATAACCCGTAAGGTTTCTAGGAGTTCCGCATGCTCAACATTACACAGTTGTAGGTCCCCTCTGCGACCTGGATCCGTTCCCACCGCAGTCTCTAGCTCTTTCAGATGGCTCTCCACCGTACAGAGTTTGTCAAGAACCTCCTGTCTGGCGCCTACCAGTCGGCCTATCGCAGCCACCCTCACCACAGCCTTCATTGCATCCCACACTACCAGGTTCGAGGACGCAGAGTCCCAGTTTTCTCTGAAGTAGCCGGTTAGCGTGTCCTCAAGGTGGGCACGGAACGGGCCATCCTCAAGTAATGAGGGGTTGAGCCTCCAGGTGGGTACCGGTGAGGGAATCCTGCCCCACTGCAGATCTAGCGTTAATGGTCTATGGTCCGAGAACGTTTTGGCAAGGTACGCTGCTCATACACACTGTGTCGTTAGGGAGTTGGTGCAAGCGAATCTGTCCAGGCGGGTGTGTAGGTTATGCAGTGGGGAGTAATACGAATATTCTTTAAGTGTCGGATACAGTGTGCGCCACACATCAGTTAATCCCCATCCCTGAAGCCATGTGCTAAACGAGTCTGACATTTTATGAACTCCCGCCGCCTGAAGGGGAGGGTGTGATCTATCTAGGCCTGCATCTAGGACCATGTTCCAGTCTCCCCCCAGAATCCACGGGATGTCCGCCCAGCCTGCCAGGGCCCTACCAACCGTCAAAAGGAATCTGTCCTGGTCGTAGTTTGGGGCATAAATACAGCCCAGGACTACCAGTATACCGTCTAGGTAAAAGGTAACGCCCTTGGTCGTCTGTTTTCCTCTCTAGCTCCACGAAGGGGACCCCATAACGTATCCATATCGTGGCACCCCTGGAAAAGGCAGAGTATGTTGTGGAAAGCACAGCTCCCCTCCATTTTTTCCGTAAAGTGTGCACCTCAGGCTGTGTCAGGTGGGATTCCTGGAGGAATACAATATGCGCTCTCTGGCGAATCAAGAAGGCGTGTACTCTATGTCGCTTCTGTATCGCCCCCAACCCCCTCACATTCCACGTAACCAGCCTATACTTCCCTCTCTCTTCAGCCAAAACCAAATACAGGTGTCCAAAGGGACAACAGAATGCAATGCTTTATGGCCCTCGGCCTAATCTGTCCGGAGACGGTTCCCTCCCTATCCCAAACCCCAACTCTGGAGGTGCAGCCTCGGAACTTTGCTGTGCCGAACATGAAACTGTAAAAAAAAATGCAAACATTTAACAGTGCATACGCTCTTGGGGGTCTGCTAGGCTTGAGCCATATCCGATGGACCATGCCAGTCTGTGCCGTCTGCTCAACGGCGCCGCCGGGAGGGGTATCTGTCAACCAATCACTGCCATTGTCCGCCACTTAGGGGGGGGGGCCCTGTATCCCCGCATAGTCAGAGGTGTAGACCCGGAATGGGTAGAGTGTGGGTCGTACACAGGCCGCATGCCTGGGATCGCATACAGTGGACAAGGATATGTCACCTCAGGAGCTAACAGGTAATGCATACACACGTTTGCGCACTTTGTCCATAGGGTCTGTTCCCTCCCCACCCCTCGGTCGTGCAGCCAGGTTACAATAAAGAAAAAGGATACCAGTTTGACCTGACGATACAGATCATATCAGCGACAGTCCTTATTCCAGGGCAGTGTCTAGGAGTTTATCCGCCGCTCTGGGCGTCACAGTCGGGAACAGCACCATACTGTTTTCTGAGTCCGAATGTATAGTGCTATCCTCAGTGTCCGTATTTACTTGCCCTCGGTCTTCTCTGAAGGAGCCCGCCACTGCAACAGCGTCGTCTTGCCCTTTTTTCTGTTCGTGGACAGGAGGCCCACGTCTCTTCGGTTCCACTCTACGCACCCTTGGTCCACTCTTTGCACTCTCCGTTCCATCCGCAGGCCCGCTGGCCGTCGAGCCCTGAGTCGGGTCCAGATCCTTCTCAAAGTCCATCACTTCCAGCCACTCTTCCGCATCCGTGGGGCTATCGAAGAAGTGGGTTTTATTATCGTGGATCACTTTGAGTCGTGCAGGAAACAACAGAGCGTATCGGAGTTTGGCTTTTTGGAGTTTCTTTTTAACCTCGTAGTAGGAAGATCTCTGTTTCTGCACTAAATTAGTGTAATCCGGATAGAGGGATATGCGTTTGTTCTCGTATTCTATAACGGATTTCAGCCGGGCTTGTCTAAGCAGTGTGTCCCTGTCCCGATAGTTGAGGATCCGTACAATCAGGGGTCGTGGTGATCTGCCCGGGCTCGGCTGACCCGTAGGGATCCTATGAGCTCTCTCCACACAGAAATATGGGGACAGTCCTTCTGCAGCAACATTATCTCGAAACCAGTGCTCCATAAAGTCCGTTGCGTGGGGCCCCTCACAGCGTTCCGGCAGGCCAATGACGCGTATGTTGTTGCGTCTATTGCGTCCTTCCGCATCCTCTACTCTGTCTATAAGAGTTTGTACCTGGTGTTGGATTTGTTGAATGGAGTCCGTATGTTCCGCCACCGTAGGGGCAAGGTCCGCCAGCACCATTCCCTGGTCTTTGACTTTGTCCGATAGTTTGGCATGGTCGGCTTTAAGAAGGGAGAGGTTAGAGGTAAGGGTGCCCATTTGCGCCTCTATCGCAGCCCTAGAGTCTCTAATTTCTTTAAGGATCAGGTCCAGTTTGTCGCCCTGGTGGACCTCCGCGGGAGTAGAAGTCAGTACCAGGGGTGTAGAGCCATCCATAGTCGCATCAGGGATAGGTCCCGTCGCTGTTCCGTCCTGGCCCTCTGTCGTCTTCGCGCCTCTGCGCCCCATGGTGAGTATTGCAGGACAGATCCCAACCACTATTCAGGACACGGCTCTTCGGGCGTCCGTCCCGTCCCCCAGCCTCTCCAGATCACAGCAGACTGACAGCTTCACCGAGTTCGTCAGTATGGGACCGCTGGACGTGGAGACGCAGGCCGTAGTCGCGTCCGTCCCTCACTGTGTAGGTGGCAGTGGGCATGTGGGCCAGGCAGGGCCGCCGCTACACAGGTACCAAAGAGGATCTCGTCACAGCAGGGAAAGCGGCGGGCCCCTTCTCGCCCGTTTGGGGGGGAGGGGGTGTCTATCCCCGCTTCTCCACTCCTCTCGGCGCCAGTCGGCCGTCACCCCAGCCCCCGCTGGCGCAGGTCCAGGCCGACCAATCCCTCTCGTCTAGGCCCCACTTCTCATCCGGGGTAATGGCGGCAGGTCCAGCAGTGCGCCCCCTGTCTCAGTGATGCCAGCCGTGTATCCCCGTTCCGGCCCTTCAACGATTGTAGCGGCCCCGGGGGAAGAGGAGAGATCAGGGGGAAGGCAGATAGGGTCGAAGTGGTGCCGTTCTCAGAGCCCCCGCGCCCGCTTCTCGTGGTGGCAGTCCCCCTGGCTTCCCTCTGGGTCTTCAGCGCCGCGCAAGGCCGGTGCCTCGCAGTCAGGGCATCTCCGCGCACACCATCGCAGCCCCCCCAGGTCTCTCAGAACGTGTCGTCGGTGGCCACCGTAGGGGGGGGGGCGCGGAAGACACGCACTCACCCCCTAGCACATCAGCATCGAGTTCGTCTCTCAGGCAGTTAAGGCCGCGCAGTCCGTCAGTGGCTCGGCTGGCGGCAGCCCCGCGTCTCGGGCCCTAGCCGCACCCGAGCCCCCGGCTCTCAGCGCGGGACCAGGCCGCACCTCTTCTCGTCGGCCTGCTCGGCGCTCGCGTCTCCCAGGACCGGGAAAACTCCGTCGAGGCGAGCAGGGCACCAAAGGAGCAGGATCCAGCCCTCGATGACACGGGGCTACCCCAGGAAACGGCACACAGGATCGTTTTGCTCCCGGCGGCACCGGAGCTTTAGCAATCTCCGTCCGCCATGTTTGGCTCGTTAGCCACGCCCCCCCAAAGAGGGTGCCACCATAACCAAAACTGAATTAACATAACTGAGATATAGGTACGAAATTGATAAGTGATAATAATACTACCTAAATCTGACGGCTTGCGGGTGGACGAGAGCCGGGGGTTTGGTGATACCTCATGATCGGTGTCTTCTACAAGTAAGGGAAACAAAGGGTGGATGCTGTTATATCACATACGAGTCTATCGTTAAGTACCTATTCTAACAGGTGATTCATGCATATGTTCTTAATAGATTCAAACACGTCATGGATGGATAAGCTATATCAATTGCATGAGATATATATATGCAGCTCTTCTAAGTGACTATCGGTATAAGGAGGGGCATATAATACAAGCAGACTCGTGTGGCTGCAGTGGACCCGGCTTACTCATACAAAGAGAAACTAACAAAAAGGGGGGGAAGTTGTTGGTTATACACGGCAACTTACCCTAGAGGTGGAAGGCGGTCGCGAGGTACGGCTCTCGACAGAAAACGGGACACCGCGAAAATACCGGTGTCTAGTAGATGCCTGGTTCCAAACAACTGCAAAAAACACAATTGATGGACAGAATGTAGAACAATGTCATACATTCACCCCAGTACAAGGATCTGGGCCTAAATCCATCGTTTTTTTGCACTCCACACCACCCTGGGTTAGACACTGGCTATATGCAAATCAGAAAAAAACTACCGTAGATTGAGGGTCTATGGGGGAAATATTTAACGACCGCTGAATGTGCAATCCCCAATTAACATAGCACACAAAATGCACAATTGCGGTCAAGGTCATGTGTATATGGAAAATGAGTAGGTTACTCTCTCTAACATCCATGTGATGCCATGCAACTAACTTGGGGAGACATCCCTTAAGGATAAGAACCCTCACTCACCCGAAGGTGACATGCTTCATCATATGGGTCCCCCTTACCAGTGTGGAAACCCTGGTCCACACTGGGAGCTACTACTCCGGGATCTTAAAGGAGGAGCTCAGAGATGTTTTCTTGGGCAAGGGATAGTAATCCCATATGTGAGCAAGGTAGGTGTAGTGAGAATAGCAGCGCTGTGTATAACAATAACAAGTGAGATTAAAACTATCTAAGGGGATGCACTAACTAGTTTATTAATGTGCTCCGCTTGACAGGGTTAAAAAGGAACAGCACAGTGGTATAGAGATAGAACCACTGTCACTAAATGGTCGACATGTTTCAGCCTCTTGATCACACAGTATCATCGGCTTTCTTCAGGACCAGATGGTATAAATCGTGATATTGCTGCTGCCAGTATGTGACAAAAAACAAAATAGGATAGAATAGAAATAATACTCCACCGGTATTCCTGTCTACTTTTCTTATGATCAGGTCATACCCAGGTATCTGTAGGGTGAAGTAACAAGAAGAGAAAAACATATACACATTTTGATCAAACTCACACATGTACCTTGAATGTATATCATCCATTTCAATGGTGTAATATATTGGGTTGTTACACTCATAAGGACTTACCCTCAATAAGTAGGAAATCCTGCCTCACCTCAACCTTGCAGACTGCTCTGGGAGGAGGCCCCGCACTAGGGGAAAAAATCAATACATATTCATGTACCTATACTTAATACTGCAAAAAGCAGAATGTCCAACAAGTACATAGTACAATTTACACTTTAGGGCTCAACATAAACAGGAAGTCTAAAGGCACCAAGAGGGCACATAGTACCAACCCAAAAAACAACCACAAGGGGAAGCATAGAGGGAGAGAGTACTTGAGACTGAGTATATTCCCTCTAACTTGCCTCTTAAAAAAGGAGTTTAAAGCATGTTCCAGAAACCCCTATATATATGTGTGAGGGAGCCTTGAGGAAGAATGTTATTACAACTAAGTCTATTTCCAGGACCTCGCCTCTTTACAACAAATTACCAAAACCCCTACAGTCTTACCTGTCCGTCGGTACCTCGTGGCTCGGATAGAGCTAGCCCCGGGAGGTACCAGACGGCAGGAAGAGTTGCTCCTTATGTAGGGTACCGGATTAGTTGATTCACCCCAGCTGCTGCTGCGGGGGCCTGATATCTTCGGTGTGTCCATACTAATCGCCTGTATTGAAAAACGCGCATGCGTAGAAGGTCGCTGTTGCGGACCCAGGCATGCGCATTGTACACACTCCACTGTGTGTTGCGCGACCAAACGCGTGAAACAGTGTCCCGTTACTGCGCATGCGTTAAAAATAGCGCGATCAAGTGTCTAGGTCCCGCGCATGCGCGCGCTGACCTTCCCTGACCCGAAAACGGGAAATCTATGTAAACACTTGTATCAATCATATAAACACCCCATACTGGCAGATAAAGGAGTGCATGAGGAGATACTCCATTTAGCCCATATATTAGTAATTGGCTGAAAAGAGAAGTAAATGGCTGAAAAGAGAAGTAAAGACACACTACCCCATTACACCAGTTGGGTGCATAAGATTGGGGTTTGCCAGAGAGAGCAGAGCAGGCCTGCCCCAAAAGGAAATAACCAAGAGAAAAACTGTATTAGGTGTCATCCTGTAAGCCTGTATTCAAGACACAAGCTAAGTGAGAAACCTTACATGTTTGGCACAGCTCTTTAATGTGCTCAAAATAAATAACCGACGGACAGGTAAGACTGTAGGGGTTTTGGTAATTTGTTGTAAAGAGGCGAGGTCCTGGAAATAGACTTAGTTGTAATAACATTCTTCCTCAAGGCTCCCTCACACATATATATAGGGGTTTCTGGAACATGCTTTAAACTCCTTTTTTAAGAGGCAAGTTAGAGGGAATATACTCAGTCTCAAGTACTCTCTCCCTCTATGCTTCCCCTTGTGGTTGTTTTTTGGGTTGGTACTATGTGCCCTCTTGGTGCCTTTAGACTTCCTGTTTATGTTGAGCCCTAAAGTGTAAATTGTACTATGTACTTGTTGGACATTCTGCTTTTTGCAGTATTAAGTATAGGTACATGAATATGTATTGATTTTTTCCCCTAGTGCGGGGCCTCCTCCCAGAGCAGTCTGCAAGGTTGAGGTGAGGCAGGATTTCCTACTTATTGAGGGTAAGTCCTTATGAGTGTAACAACCCAATATATTACACCATTGAAATGGATGATATACATTCAAGGTACATGTGTGAGTTTGATCAAAATGTGTATATGTTTTTCTCTTCTTGTTACTTCACCCTACAGATACCTGGGTATGACCTGATCATAAGAAAAGTAGACAGGAATACCGGTGGAGTATTATTTCTATTCTATCCTATTTTGTTTTTTGTCACATACTGGCAGCAGCAATATCACGATTTATACCATCTGGTCCTGAAGAAAGCCGATGATACTGTGTGATCAAGAGGCTGAAACATGTCGACCATTTAGTGACAGTGGTTCTATCTCTATACCACTGTGCTGTTCCTTTTTAACCCTGTCAAGCGGAGCACATTAATAAACTAGTTAGTGCATCCCCTTAGATAGTTTTAATCTCACTTGTTATTGTTATACACAGCGCTGCTATTCTCACTACACCTACCTTGCTCACATATGGGATTACTATCCCTTGCCCAAGAAAACATCTCTGAGCTCCTCCTTTAAGATCCCGGAGTAGTAGCTCCCAGTGTGGACCAGGGTTTCCACACTGGTAAGGGGGACCCATATGATGAAGCATGTCACCTTCGGGTGAGTGAGGGTTCTTATCCTTAAGGGATGTCTCCCCAAGTTAGTTGCATGGCATCACATGGATGTTAGAGAGAGTAACCTACTCATTTTCCATATACACATGACCTTGACCACAATTGTGCATTTTGTGTGCTATATATGCAAATCAGCTCTGACCCTGTGCCTCATGGGAACAGTCCAGTCCGAACTACCAAGCCATGTCTTTCCCAGGCCGGAATCAAGCATCCAAGGACCGGTTTATGTCCATCAACTGTGTTTTTTGCAATGGTTCCAAACAACATCACATCGCTAGTCGCCATCTTTATATAGGATAGTTTCAAATGCCGATGGAAAAACAGATGAAGGACTATTGGTTATTGCGCCTGGACAACTAGGCATAGAAAAAGGACTACCGAATGTCGGCATCATTCTAAAGGATGTTGGCAATTGCCGATTTAAAACCAATATGAGACTGCTCGTTGTTGAGCATCAATAGAGCATATAGAAGAAAGAGAACTGGAATAAAACCGCGATAACTGCATACTGAATATACCCATATATTATTGTTGAGATAGTACTGGCCCTAATTATGTGTCGTGATTCTGCAAGACATACAATTTTTGCACCAGCAGGGTTATTTAAATCGTATCTAGGAAGAATGACCATCGCCTGGTAAACATTGACTATGTATAATAACGGGAACATGCCGCTATAAAATCGATGTAGTACTGCTCATTATTAAGCAACAATAGACGAATAGAAGACAGAAGACTAGTTTGAAAACCGTGATAACTGCATGCAGAATATACCGTTATATTGTTGAATAGTACTGACTTTAACCTTATATCGTGATTGTACAAGACATACCATTTCTGCATCATCAAAGTTAATTACAAAGTATCTCGGATAAGTGACCGTCATCTATTGAGCATTAAACACATACGGTCAAATAAACAGGCTCACTGTGTGTGAAGGTGCTATCTTCACATGATGTCGATATTTAGATTTTGAGCAGAAGAATGGTCCCTTACAAAAGAAAATTTGGCTAAATAACATATTGCAGTCCGATAAGAATGTTGCCATAAACTGAACATAGTACAGAGAGATATCTCGTATACTAACGACCATCCCAAATAGCTGACCATACATTTTAACAAGATATGCGATGTTCCTATGTTCACAAGCCGGAATGAAATAGATGAAAAGTCAATTAGAACATATTGCAATGGCATGATTTCTTGATGTTAGCAAGAAGGGCATACCAGTTTTATTCCACAACTTATAAAACAACTGTGTACTGTCTATGTACTGTCAATCGAGTATTCATAGATCGAGAAGTTTCTGCAACGTAGGGCATAACAATATATACACTACGTTTTTTGATTTGCAATTAGTGATGCCTTTGCTTTCCTACAGTTATGCCATTGTGACATATTGATTTACTTTCAATACATTGTGGACATGACTTACACACACCACATTTGAAATTTCCGTGGATTGGAAGAGAGTCAACTATGCTGCGTTGTGTTACTTGTTTAGAAAAGGGCATACGTGATCCAACCACCAAATCCTTAATGTTCTTGTTCTTGCGATAGGCAAACATGGGTTTTTGTATGGCATCCGTTTGTGACTTATTTATATTCAGCAGGTGCCAATGTGAACATATTATTTGCCGGATTTGGTCATTAAGAACAGAATGTCTTGTAACGAAAACCAGGTTGTTGACTGTGGGGTTAGTATTGCCAGATAGAAGATGTTGACGATCGAAGAATCGTGCCCGCTTGTATGCGTCACGAATCACCCGATGTGGGTACCCACGATTTTTAAATTTGATTTTCATCTCGTCAGCTCGATGGTCATAATCCACTAATTTGGTACAATTAGGACGTAGTCGCAGAAATTGACCAAACGGGACAGCATTTTTTTGTTTCAAAGGATGGAAGCTGGTGTGGTGTAGAATAGTGTTTCGGGCTGTCGGTTTGATGTATAAATCAACATAAAGGGAACTGTGTACGTGTTTCACCATGATATCTAGGAATTCAATTTCAACATTACTGTGATCTGAAGTAAATTGGAGATTGTCGTCGCATAAATTCAGCCATTGGATAAATTCTGACAGAATATCCTGGTCATCATCCCATATGAAGAGGATATCATCAATGTAACGTGACCATTTCAGAACTGCCTCAAAGAAAGGGGCCTCTTCTTTAAAAATGAATTGGTGCTCAAAAAATGCAACATAAATATTTGCTATTGTTGGGGCACAGGATGTGCCCATGCTCACGCCTTTTGTTTGTTTATACAACGAGCCATGAAACTCGAAAATGTTCTTTTTCAAGATGATAGTTAAGCAGTCAATAATGAATTTGCTATTGCAGTCTACTTGGTATATTTCAATAAACCAAGCCACTGCTTTAAGTGCTCCTTCACATGGTATATTTGAGTAGAGGCTTTCTACGTCTAGAGTCACCATCAATTGTCTGTCTTGATTGTAGGGGGTCCCTTGAAAGGAGTTAATTACTTGGCAGGTGTCTTTTATGTAACCCAGTATGAGTTGAATATACGGGCGGGGAATAGTATCCAGATATTTTGATATGGGCTCAGTCCCTGAGCCGATTGTGCTTACAATGGGCCTGAGGGGTGGGTTGACAGCATCTTTATGGACTTTAGGGGTTCCATAAATGCAAGCTAATTTGGGAGTTTCAACATTAAGGTAGTCATATTCCCTTTGGCAAATAATGTCATTATTAAAAGCCTGGGTAGTTAGGCGAAGTATTTTTGATTTGATAATGCTAGTAGTGTTTTAGTGATCCTGGAGTAGAATCTAGTATCATCAAGCATAGTTTCAATTTTCATAATGTAGTTTTGGGTATCCATGAGAGCTATTCCTCCACCTTTGTCGCAGCTTTTAATCGTGACTTCTGTGGAGTTTTTGAGGCTTTTTAGTGCCTGATGTTCTTCATGGGAGATGTTAAATGGGGTTCTGGGAATATATTTGGTAGCCAATAGGAGTTTATTATAGACTACCTTTTCAAAGATTCCTACTTCTGGTGCTACTTGATCCAACGTTGGTGTAAAGTTGGATTTGGGTGCTAGTCCTGATTTATTGACCCCTTGATGGTCAGATGGATTATCCTTAAAGAAGACCTTAAGTCAAACTTTGCGTAGGAACGCCATGAGGTCTGAAAATAATTCAAACTTATTGAGGCCAGAATGGGGGACGAAAGATAGACCTTTGGATAGTAGGGACAAAGTTGGTGAGTTAAGACTAGTTTTGCTCAGATTAAAGATCGGGATGGTATCTATTGCCTCCAGTAGCGGGCATTCCTGGTCTCTAAGAACTGATTGGGGTTCATTGTTGGAGATCCCTGGTATTGATAAGGACATGGGGCCTGCGGTTGGTATTAGATAGGTTGCTGGAATTGCTGCTGTTGGTGATTGTAACTCTGATATCTTGGTCGCCAAATACCCCTTGTAGGGGTTGCGCCTTCCTAAAAAAGGCCGGCTACCTTGGTTATATCTTGGTATATATCCTTGTCCTCTTTGATCTGAGGAAAAAGAGCCCCCATCACTGTCCGAATCTGATGAGTTCGAAAATGTAGTGACCTTTCTGTTATAGGGTCTATTAGGTTGGTTTAGAGTTGGGTCAAAAGTTGTATCATCGGATTGGGTATAAAATATATCAGCAAGGTAAGGATAAATTCATTCTTTACTAAAGTATCTGATGTCTTTCTGCAGCTTGTCGGTCTTGCGTTTAATTAGATAATCGTTGTACGAGCTTAATTCTGTCTCAATGTCATCAAGAGCTTTTTTTGCATCAGCTAGTGCTGGAGATGACTTAATTTTGCCTTCTAGTTCCTCGATCTCTTTTAGTAATTGTAGAATGAGATCTTTTGCTGTTTCAACAATGAGCATCATGAGATCTCGTGAACAACAACAGAAACTGATACTCAGGGGGTTGACCCAAGAAGAGAGGACGCTGCGGCTATGTTGGAACCGCATGCAGAAGCGTGCCGGTCCTGGTCACCCATATGCACCAGAGATACCGTTAGGAATGATAACGGCGCTTCCGCATGGAGGGGATTGGTCGAACCTCCAAGTGTGGGAAGAAGTGGGACTGCAGGTGGTGGGAGACCTGTATACTGACGGGGTGCTGATGGCATTTCAGACTTTACAGGAGCAATATGGTCTACCGAGAGGGGACTATTTACTGCATACGGCGGTAGTGAGGGCTATCCAGGCACATTGGGGAGAGGGACTGCTTGAACCTGAAACATCACTGGCGTGCCAATACACGATGATGACGGCGGGAGCAGTCAAAGCGGTCACATGTCTCTACTCCAGAATGACCTTGGGTACTATACCACCGTTAACACGCCTCAAAGTACAATGGGAGGCTGATCTGCAAAAAGAAATCCCTGACACGACATGGTCCCACTTGATACAGAGAGCCAAGAAATGCACTAGGAACGCCCGCTTCCAGTTAATACAACTTTACGTCCTTCACAGGGCCTACCTCACTCCGAATAAAATAGCACAATACTTTGGGGCAGTAGATGCAGCGTGCCCCAGATGCGCGCTAACAGGAGCTGACTTAATACACATGCTTAGGGACTGTCCACGACTTCAAGAGTACTGGATGGGAGTGGGAGACACCCTGAATGAGGTTACAGACAGGGTCCTGAACTATGATAGCGCGGTTGTCCTACTACATTGGTTTCCACACACACGCAAAACCAAACTGACGAGTACATTTATAGACATGGGGCTACTTATCGCAAAAAGAGAGCTTACCAAGAGTTGGAAATCTAAGACAGCACCGGCGCATAGGAAGTGGTTGAGCGAGTTTTTGAAATGGGCGGCAGCAGAGAGCACACTTAGATATCAGCTGGCCAGGCGCAGAGCAGATGAGAAGGCTCAGGAGGCGGCGCTAGCATGTGAGACCCTAGTTCAGGGGCTTAGGGACGGCACAGGTACGGGGGACGAAGAAGGGGACATAGGGAACGCGGAGTCCACGGGGGAGGAGGTGTTAGACCCCGCTCTACTGCCGGACACACACACCGAATAATTGATACCATGATCCTAGCACCACCTACCACAACGCGTTTACGACAACACAAAAAAACGTTGGCCCAGACACCAGGGGGATGGGGAGGGGGGGACATCATTAAGTTACACTACCTCGGACAGCACAGTGAGTACATATAACCTAATCGTCCGAGGAGAACGGAAGATCTTTAAAACTAAAAGCAGAGGGAAATGTATCGAGGTGATCACCTGTACACGGAGTTTACAATGACTTACACTATGACTTTACGCCACCCAGCCTCCGGGATGTGGGTTATACGGCATGTGCATGACAATTGAATGTAAAATCTGTGATTGCGATACTGGGAACACTCTGTTGTACATGTTGGTTAACTCACACTGCTTCTCCAATAAAAATTGTTTCACAAAAAAAAAAAAAAAATGAGATCTCGTGAACAGCGATTAGCTTTTTGTGACCATTTATCTAAAAATTATTTTATGTGGGCAAAGAGCCCAGGGATGTTCTTAATTTTTAGGCCTTGTGGGAATATTCCGGCTCTAAGATATTTTAGCATAAATTCTCCATGTAGCTCAATTCGTTTGGTTTTATTTCTTAGAGCTAAAAGCTTCGAGAGTTCAGCGTTATTTCCTGTATCGTTTGGTTTTCTGTTATCGAAAGATACAGATGTGCCAACCATGGCCATAAAATATGCATCGCTGAACCCAAACGTTTGAAGAGTGGCCATAGTTATCACTGCTGCAAATTCTATTTAGGTTAATTGATTATTTCAAACAGGCACAAATTATTAGTAATTCAAATGGCACTGCTTTCTTGAGTTATCGCAATGATAGGATCACTACAAACAAGGAATTTGTCTAAAGAATGACATCCTAATAGATCAATGCCTATGAGAAATTAAGACATACATCCGGCCAAAACATAATCATGAAACATGTGGCATGTGATATAAATAATAAGATATGCAATACATACGTGTGCTGTCCCGTCTTCCTTGCTGTTATTTAAAACATAAAAATATAAAGTGAAAGAAGTTTATTTTACAAAAAAGACAGATGAAACTAACCACGACATCCCCTCATAGAACAGGCTATGAGATTAAACAATTTGGAAAGAAGGGGACCCCTATATACTAATAATGCACTTGCTATACATAGGGAAACATAATTAATTTTAAAAAGGTCTATAGCCAAGTGAGAAAGCTGAAAATACAATACAATATATATGGAAAACACAAATAGAATGTATAGTGATATCGCCCACCAGTATAGAAACTAATCACCAAATTGATAAATCAATTATTCATTTTATTGCTCATAGATTGTATATATATTTTATCTTTTTATAAAATTTTCTTTCTTTTGTTCTTTCTTATATAGATAATTTGCAATTCATGTACAAAAGTTTAAAATCGTATACCAAACAAACAATGAGCATTAGATATGGCAGATGATGGAGGCAATGCGGTATGGTAGTGACTACGCGCGTTTCGGCTTGGCAGCCTTCCTCAGGTGCCCGTCTATTGCACTAAAAATTAAAAATAATATGGGTCAGAGTCGTGCAGACACATCATGTACAGTGGGCATAGTGGGACAGCATTCTATATACAATATACAATAGGAGCACTGCATCCTAATTCATCTTATTATATGTTTCACATTTCATTCTGCTCATTGTTAATTAGCATGAAGACAATCAAATCTTAATGGAAATATATCAGTATGAAAAGGATTCAATGGCCGGTTTTGCTACAAAGAACCATATCTAAGTGAAATACGTACATTCACATTTCATAAATTCATTTATATTACTATGGGTATGTCAGTTATAACGAAGACTTGCTCAATTTTATACATAGAAACATCGACCATGGATCTTAAAACTGTAAAGAGACTATTCAGTTTGCTAACAACATTCGCACTGCAATAAACGGAAAACCCAAAATAAAATAGTTGAAAATGTACTTACAGAAAAACTATCCAGGTCATACATAAAAGAGAGGGAGCGTATAAAAGCAGCCAGTCATCGACCACTCACTGTCCTGATTAAGCTGGCAAGAGAAAAACATTGGAAGCGGATCGTAGTGAAAGATCTCAAGCTAAAAATATACTTAAGAAGAACAACATCCGAGGATATACGTAGACTAGCATATATCCAAACGTGCATATTCTGTGACTATTCTAGGTATAGCTCAAGATGAATTACTTGGCGTAATTTATTCAAATTGAAGGAAAAGTCGATTATATAAATGAGTGGCACTGCGAGTATACATGTATACTCACACTAATGGACTGCCTATATTAACAACTTACCTAGTGATGAATAAGGGTAGGTATGATGGACTGAATCCCAACGTCAGGTACTGATAGTGTGGTTCCTAGAAAATGGTTAGAACAAGGCTTGTTATAATATGGGGAGTAGTGCATGATATACAAGCGTATATACGCTTAGTGAAGAAAATATGTATGCCTCAATATAGGCCTTGTGTTCATAGAGTATTTACAGCCGCTTTCAAATATATGGGCACAAGACTGGTTGATACGGATGATGATTCGGTTGATAGTAAGGTGGAGAAAGGAGAGGTCCTCTAATCTGTAACAAAGAGGTGCCACCATAACCAAAACCGAATTAACATAACTGAGATATAGGTACGAAATTGGTAAGTGATAATAATACTACCTAAATCTGACAGCTTGCGGGTGGACGAGAGCCGGGGTTTTGGTGATACCTCATGATCGGTGTCTTCTACAAGTAAGGGAAACAAAGGGTGGATGCTGTTATATCACATACGAGTCTATCGTTAAGTACCTATTCTAACAGGTGATTCATGCATATGTTCTTAATAGACTCAAACACGTCATGGATGGATAAGCTATATCACTGGCATGAGATATATATATGCAGCTCTTCTAAGTGACTATCGGTATAAGGAGGGGCATATAATACAAGCTGACTCGTGCGGCTGCGGTGGACCCGACTTACTCATACAAAGAGAAACTAACAAAAAGGGGGGGGTGTCGTTGGTTATACACGGCAACTTACCCTAGAGGTGGAAGGCGGTCGCGAGGTACGGCTCTCTATAGAAAACGGGACACCGTGAAAATACCGGTGTCTAGTAGATGCCTGGTTCCAAACAACATCACATCGCTAGTCGCCATCTTTATATAGGATAGTTTCAAATGCAGATGGAAAAACAGATGAAGGACTATTGGTTATTGCGCGTGGACAACTAGGCATAGAAAAAGGACTACCAAATGTCGGCATCATTCTAAAGGATGTTGGCAATTGCCGATTTAAAACCAATATAAGACTGCTCGTTGTTGAGCATCAATAGAGCATATAGAAGAAAGAGAACTGGAATAAAACCGCGATAACTGCATACTGAATATACCCATATGTTATTGTTGAGATAGTACTGGCCTTAATTATGTGTCGTGATTCTGCAAGACATACACTTTTTGCACCAGCAGGGTTATTTAAATTGTATCTAGGAAGAATCGCCTGGTAAACATTGACCACGTATAATAACAGGAACATGCTGCTATAAAATCGATGTAGTACTGCTCATTATTAAGCAACAATAGACGAATAGAAGACAGAAAACTAGTTTGAAAAACGCGATAACTGCATGCAGAATATACCGTTATATTGTTGAATAGTACTGACTTTAACCATATATCGTGATTGTACAAGACATACCATTTCTGCATCATCAAAGTTAATTACAAAGTATCTCGGATAAGTGACCGTCATCTATTGAGCATTAAACGCATAAGGTCAAATGAACAGGCTCACTGTGTGTGAAGGTGCTATCTTCACATGATGTCGATATTTAGATTTTGAGCAGAAGAATGGTCCTTTACAAAAGAAAATTTGGCTAAATAACATATTGCAGTCCGATAAGAATGTTGCCATAAACTGAACATAGTACAGAGAGATATCTCGTATACTAATGACCATCCCAAATAGCTGACCATACATTTTAGCAAGATATGCGATGTTCCTATGTTCACAAACCGGAATGAAATAGATGAAAAGTCAATTAGAACATATTGCAATGGCATGATTTCTTGATGTTAGCAAGAAGGGCATAGCAGTTTTATTCCACAACTTATAAAACAACTGTAAGCAGAACGCTACGCATGCAGCTGACATATATTGAAGTTATATATACACAGCAGTCAGTATAACATCCAGAGAACATTTCTGGAAGTTAAATATGTTAAATAATAGCTTGGTCCCATGGAATTTCTGAATTTAGTCCATTATTAACAGTATTTAGCATAAAGATGTAGTAAACCTCACGTTTTTTTCTCACTTTATCATAGCAGAGCCCTGCTATGGGTATAATCTTTTCTAATATAAACCAGCGTATGTGATCTGGAGAATGATTATTTTCCAAGAAGTGAGATACTAGAGGCGCTGTCAGCTTCTGTGTGCGGATGGCAGATCTATGTTCTGTCAATCGAGTATTCATAGATCGAGAAGTTTCTGCAACGTAGGCTTTCTGGCAAGGGCATAACAATAAATACACTAAGTTTTTTGATTTGCAATTAGTGATGCCTTTGCTTTCCACAGTTATGCCATTGTGACATATTGATTTACTTTCAATACATTGTGGACATGACTTACACACACCACATTTGAAATTTCCGTGGATTGGAAGAGAGTCAACTATGCTGCGTTGTGTTACTTGTTTAGAAAAGGGCATACGTGATCCAACCACCAAATCCTTAATGTTCTTGTTCTTGCGATAGGCAAACATGGGTTTTTGTATGGCATCCGTTTGTGACTTATTTATATTCAGCAGGTGCCAATGTGAACATATTATTTGCCGGATTTGGTCATTAAGAACAGAATATCTTGTAACGAAAACCAGGTTGTTGACTGTGGGGTTAGTATTGCCAGATAGAAGATGTTGACGATCGAAGAATCGTGCCCGCTTGTATGCGTCACGAATCACCCGATGTGGGTACCCACGATTTTTAAATTTGATTTTCATCTCGTCAGCTCGATGGTCATAATCCACTAATTTGGTACAATTACGACGTAGTCGTACAAATTGACCAAACGGGATAGCATTTTTTTGTTTCAAAGGATGGAAGCTGGTGTGGTGTAGAATAGTGTTTCGGGCTGTTGGTTTGATGTATAAATCAACATAAAGGGAACTGTGTACGTGTTTCACCATGATATCTAGGAATTCAATTTCAACATTACTGTGATCTGAAATAAATTGGAGATTGTCGTCGCATAAATTCAGCCATTGGATAAATTCCGACAGAATATCCTGGTCATCATCCCATATGAAGAGGATATCATCAATGTAACGTGACCATTTCAGAACTGCCTCAAAGAAAGGGGCCTCTTCTTTAAAAATGAATTGGTGCTCAAAAAATGCAACATAAATATTTGCTATTGTCGGGGCACAGGATGTGCCCATGCTCACGCCTTTTGTTTGTTTATACAACGAGCCATGAAACTCGAAAATGTTCTCTTTCAAGATGATAGTTAAGCAGTCAATAATGAATTTGCTATTGCAGTCTACTTGGTATATTTCAATAAACCAAGACACTGCTTTAAGTGCTCCTTCACATGGTATATTTGAGTAGAGGCTTTGTACGTCCAGAGTCACCATCAATTGTCTGTCTTGATTGTAGGGGTCACTTGAAAGGAGTTAATTACTTGGCAGGTGTCTTTTATGTAACCCGGTATGAGTTGAATATACGGGCGGAGAATAGCAACCAGATATTTTGATATGGGCTCAGTGACTGAGCCGATTGTGCATACAATGGGCCTGAGGGGTGTGTTGACAGCATCTTTATGGACTTTAGGGGTTCCATAAATGTAAGCTAATTTGGGAGTTTCTACGTTAAGGTAGTCATATTCCCTTTGGAAAATAATGTCATTATTAAAAGCCTGGGTAGTTAGGTGAAGTATTTTTGATTTGATAATGCTAGTAGTGTTTTTAGTGATCCTGGAGTAGAATCTAGTATCATCGAGCATACTTTCAATTTTCATAATGTAGTTTTGGGTATCCATGAGAGCTATTCCTCCACCTTTGTCGCAGCTTTTAATCGTGACTTCTGGGGAGTTTTTGAGGCTTTTTAGTGCCTGATGTTCTTCATGGGAGATGTTAAATGGGGTTCTGGGAATATATTTGGTAGCCAATAGGAGTTTATTATAGACTACCTTTTCAAAGATTCCTACTTCTGGTGCTACTTGATCCAACGTTGGTGTAAAGTTGGATTTGGGTGCTAGTCCTGATTTATTGACCCCTTGATGGTCAGATGGATTATCCGTAAAGAAGAACTTAAGTCGAACTTTGCATAAGAACGCCATGAGGTCTGAAAATAATTCAAACTTATTGAGGCCAGAATGGGGGACGAAAGATAGACCTTTGGATAGTTGGGACAAAGTTGGTGAGTTAAGACTAGTTTTGCTCAGATTAAAGATCGGGATGGTATCTATTGCCTCCAGTAGCGGGCATTCCTGGTCTCTAAGAACTGATTGGGGTTCATTATTGGAAATCCCTGGTATTGATGAGGATATGGGGCCTGCGGTTGGTATTGGATAGGTTGCTAGAATTGCTGCTGTTGGTGATTGTAACTCTGATATCTTGGTCGCCAATTGCCCTTTGTAGGGGTTGCGCCTTCCTAAAAAAGGCCGGCTACCTTGGTTATATCTTGGTATATATCCTTGTCCTCTTTGATCTGAGGAAAAAGAGCCCCCATCACTGTCCGAATCTGATGAGTTCGAAAATGTAGTGACTTTTCTGTTATAGGGTCTATTAGGTTGGTTTAGAGTTGGGTCAAAAGTTGTATCATCGGATTGGGTATAAAATCCATCAGCAAGGTAAGGATAAATTAGTTCCTTACTAAAGTATCTGATGTCTTTCTGCAGCTTGTCGGTCTTGCGTTTAATTGGATAATCGTTGTACGAGCTTAATTCTGTCTCAATGTCATCAAGAGCTTTTTTTGCATCAGCTAGTGCTGGAGATGACTTAATTTTGCCTTCTAGTTTCTTGATCTCTTTTAGTAATTGTAGAATTAGATCTTTTGCTGTTTCAACAATGAGCATCATGAGATCTCGTGAACAGCGATTAGCTTTTTGTGACCATTTATCTAAAAATGCTTTTATGTGGGCAAAGAGCCCAGGGATGTTCTTAATTTGTAGGCCTTGTGGGATTATTCCGGCTCTAAGATATTTTAGCATGAATTCTCCATGTGGCTCAATTCGTTTGGTTTTATTTCTTAGAGCTAAAAGCTTCGAGAGTTTAGCGTTATTTCCTGTATCGTTTGGTGTTCTGTTATCGAAAGATACAGATGTGCCAACCATGGCCATAAAATCTGCATCGCTGAACCCAAACGTTTGAAGAGTGGCCATAGTTATCACTGCTGCAAATTCTATTTAGGCTAATTGATTATTTCAAACAGGCACAAATTATTAGTAATTCAAATGGCAGTGCTTTCTTGAGTTATCGAAATGATAGAATCACTACAAACAAGGAATTTGTCTAAAGAATGACATCCTAATAGATCTATGCCTATGAGAAATTAAGACATACATCCGGCCAAAACATAATCATGAAACATGTGGCATGTGACATAAATAATAAGATATGCAGTACATACGTGTGCTGTCCCGTCTTCCTTGCTGTTATTTAAAACATAAAAAATATAAAGTGAAAGAAGTTTATTTTACAAAAAAGACAGATGAAACTAACCACGACATCCCCTCATAGAACAGGCTATGAGATTAAACAATTTGGAAAGAAGGGGACCCCTATATACTAATAATGCACTTGCTGTACATAGGGAAACATAATTAATTTGAAAAAGGTCTATAGCTAAGTGAGAAAGCTGAAAATACAATACAATATATATGGAAAACACAAATAGAATTTATAGTGATATCGCCCACCAGTACAGAAACTAATCACCAAATTGATAAATCAATTATTAATTTTATTGCTCATAGATTGTATATATATTTTATATTTTTATAACATTTTCTTTCTTTTATTCTGTCTTATATAGATAATTTGCAATTCATGTACAAAAGTTTAAAATCGTATACCAAACAAACAATTAGCATTAGACATGGCAGATGATGGAGGCAATGCGGTATGGTAGTGACTACGCGCGTTTCGGCTTGGCAGCCTTCCTCAGGTGACAGTAGTTTGCACTAAAAATTAAAAATAATATGGGTCAGAGTCGTGCAGACACATTATGTACAGTGGGCATAGTGGGACAGCATTCTATATACAATATACAATAGGAGCACTGCATCCTAATTCATCTTATTATATGTTTCACATTTCATTCTGCTCATTGTTAATTAGCATGAAGAAAATCAAATCTTAATTGAAAAATATCAGTATTAAAAGGATTCAATGGCCAGATTTGATTGTCTTCATGCTAATTAACAATGAACAGAATAACGCTTTCTTCCCGCATTTACACGTTAGACAATATTGTATCATCTGTTGTTGATATTGTGCAGGATGAAGTGTCTGTTTTGTACCATGGTCAAAATCAATTGCGTTCCATCATGCAGTTTGCATGGACTTTGCAAACCTTAAAAGCTGGCAAAGTGCCATGGCATTGCATGAACACATCATCATTGTTTGCCCCGTTTAATTTGACTGATAAGCAGCGTTTGCTGTCAATGAAAGATGCTTCCTTTTCTATGTTACACATTGAGAGGTTGGAACCATTACTGTTTTCTGTGGCAGAGGCCAATTCAGCAACGTGGCTTATCCACGGGTTAATAACTCTCCCATTTCCTCTATTCAAGTTCGATGGGTGTATGAAGTACTTTGCAATTGGTAGATATGAACCTCTTGGATGTGTTTATCTCCTAGAAGCTTGGTCGCTTCCATTTACCTATAGATGCCTTAAGGAGGGTAAGGAAGTTTATTTGAATGGTGAAGATTGCACTGACCACCAGATCACTCATTGATGTGTAGACATATCCAATTACATGGCTCTTGTAATCAGAATTAGCCAAATTTAGCCTGTATTTTGAAAGGTACACCTGTGCCTGCTATCGTGCCCACAGTCACATTACTGGCAAATGGGAGTTATTTACTTTTAAATAATGAAGATTGTTGTGGGTTAGTAGCGGGAATTGCTTATGTGGTTACCGTCAGTGAACGTGTGGTTTGCTGTAAAAATGTAATGTATCCTCCCCCGCATGGGAAGCTTGATGTTTCCATCTGGCCCACAATTCCGACCTTGAAAGCAGAGTTCAATAAGATGAGTTGCATAAGAGCTCTATTGTCCCAGAAAGAAGTTGCCCTCACATCTGCTCGTGAGAAATTCGTCCTTCACATGGCAAACACCCGCACAGAGGTGCACGCTTTATTAAATACTGATTTGCCCTTGCATTTCGGTGAGTTAATTCACACTATCTTTAATGCATCCTCCACCATGGGGCTGGCCCATTTTTTAAAGTTGTAAGCAGTGGACTTGCAACTTCTTTTCAAACTATATTCAGTGTATTACCGGCTTTCTTTCATTCGATTTCTTCCAGCCTATTTGGTGGATTTCCCTTACTGCTGGTTCTAGCTGCAGGCGTTCTTTTACTGTTTTGTTTAATTCAAAATGGATGCACGTCCTGTGTTTCAAGAAGAGCTGCCACGACTGGTGCTGTTTCGCAACAGAATGCTTGAGTACTATGGAGCGCTGCCTCTTGCTACTTTGAGTGCGGCCGTTGGATTATCATTTCGATTTTCCTACTTTACATGCGTCCAGCCTGTCTTTCATTGCCTGAGTTGCGATTTCGACTGGGCCCTGGATTTGTGTCTCTGCAATACGGTGTCTCCCGATGTGGATTATAATCAGCTTATGAGCCCCTTATTTGCTCATGAATTGCTTTGTTCTGACGGAGGGATTATGGCCTTTGCAGCGATGCATGGAGTTCTGGGTCGTTGGAATGTGTTCCCAGCGGCGCAAGATTTCTTGGCACACAGCTTCATTGAAAACCTACTGAGTTGTCCTCTGATGGTGCTAGAGGCTCCGGTAAATGAAGAATATGTATGTTCTTTCCCATTGTTAAATTGGATGGCTGAGATATTTTCGGATGAGAACAGTGACTTCCTGTTGGGGGGCTGTTGCTGCATATTTTGCAAATTCATTGTTAGGATGAGATATGTCATCGCTTCTCTCTCTCCCAAACCCGAGCTCATTTATTGGACATCGAATATTTTTTTTCCAAGCCTCTACAAAAAATGTTCTCTGCCCCAGACCTATTGACTTTGCTAAGGCCAATGACAAAATGTATTGGATTTGCATTATTATTTGACTATGAGGTTTAAAAAAAAAAAAAATCTTCTTTCTTTTTCCCTTGTTCAAATTCGAGACTGGTTCTGACTGTCGTTCTTGAACTCTGCATTCCAAAATTTGTCCCTTATCTTATCTTATCCGTGCTCGGATGAAGGGAGGGTGTCATGGAGATAGGCTTTGCCTTCTCACTGTGTTAAGTTAGCATGAGATTATTAGAAGTTTAAACGTCATTTTTCCTTTGTGCCTTTGAATATGATTTTCAGGCGTGCCGGGTTTTGCAAAAATACTTTTGCTCCAATTTTTTCAAAAGGTCTAAATAGCTGGCGCATTTTCCATCTTCGCTCGACAGTAGAGTGAGCGAAGTCCGGTCTAGCAAAAAAATGGAATCCCTTATATTCTCTTTGAGTGGTAGGTCTGGCAAGGTCATAGATTGCTTCACGGAGAAGAAAGTTGACAAAGTAGACCAGCATTGCCATGGGATATTGATGTTGTTTATTAGAGTGTTTTGATGGCCTTAGAGGAAACCGATGGGCCCGCTGTATCTCCCTTTCCATATCCCAGGCTTCCAGCTCCGGAAATGATATTTTAAGAATGTTAATCATTGCTCTTCTAGCATTGTCTCCCTCAAAGTTTTCTGGAATTCCAAGGATCCTTAGATTGTTCCTTCTAGATCTATTTTCATGATCTTCTACTCTCGCCATGAGATCCTTTATTATTCCATCTTGTTCTTTTTCGTGTTTTTGGAGCTTCACGATATCTGTCTCGAGATTCTCTGTGCGAATTTCCACCATGACCATTCTCTCAGACATCTCAGAGCAAATGTTACCCACTTTTTTCACTGCGCCTTGTAGTTTTTCAATAGCCATGCGATTCCTTTGGCTATCTTTCTTCACATCCTCGTGAAAATGTTTTATTGAGCTTAGCACTTCGCTCAATGAGGTCTCAGTTGTTTTTTGACGTGATGTTTCTCCTGGTGATTTAATCATTGGGCTTTTTCGGGTAGAGTTAGGTCTGCTTTTGGCATAATCTGTGTTGTTACCAGGGTCTGTGGTCTCTTCGTTCATCATATTTTTTCCTCTTTTCTGTTTCATCCTTTTTTTGCCCCCGCTCTTTTTCTTTCTAATGTTAGTTTCGCTGAGTAGTCTTGAATCGTTGGAGCCAGAGATCTCCAAAGGTGCAGAGTCAATTTTCGCACCGGGACTTGATTCACTTGTATCGCTTAGTTCACCTGAATCACTTGAGATAGACATCCCTGTTTCATATAGTTCTGATTCAGAGTCTTCGTCTGAAAGTGAGTGATTAACTGAATGCAGTTCGTTCCCAGCTAGATGCGTTTGCGAGTTGAGAGAGGGATGTAGATACTCAGCTTTCTGATTCATCTCTTTTTGATCAGATTGCTCTCTCTGATTAGATATCATTGCATCAGCCTCTGCATCAGCCTCTACGGATGCTCTTATCTCATTGTCCCTCATATTGGGGTCAGTTTTCAGAGTTCCTTCGCCTAGTCCTGTAGTATGATTCCCCTCAGGGTTGGCATCAATTAGGACCATACTCTGAGCATCCTTACAGTTTTTATTCAGCTCTCTAACGTTCTTGCTTTGCAGTTGGCTCTGTACTTTTTCATTTGTTGACGCGTCGCTCGGGCACTCCTTGGGTCGGGGGCTGAATACATTAGATATTCTTGGCTGGGATGTTGTCGGCAATCCAGTATTCTTGGCAGCGGCTTCTAAATTTTTTATAGTCTGTAATCTCTGCGCTTTTTTGGCCATTAGTTCCAGCTTGGCGTTTTCCTCTATTTCCTCTGTTTCTCCCCCTTTCTCTTTCTTTTTGCCAGCCTCTTTCTCCTTCTCTTTCTCTTTCTCTTTCTTTCTCTCCTTGCGTTTTGCCTTTTCTCTTTCCTTTTCCAGCTTTTCTGCACTTTTATCTTTAGTTTTTCTTTTCTCTTGGGATTCATTTCTTGCCAGGTCTTTTTCCTTTGCTCTAGCTTCCCTGGTTTCAGGGCCTTTATGTATGTTAATTATATGTGAAGTATGTGCCTCCTCAAGTATTTCTTCAGTTTCGGCTCCCTCAAGATTTTGATTTCCTAGGCTTATCACGTCCTTTGAGTGTGCCGGGTCTCCTTGGATCGGTGTATATTCTTGTAAGAGAGCGCCTTCTTCATCCCTCTTTTCTCTGTTGCGTGCCGTATTGCTTAATGTTGCTGTTTGTATTTTATTGCCTTTTTGGCTCTTTTGGATTTTTTGGTTGTTTTGTGCAGAGAGCCCCTCTTCTCCATCCTCTCTGCCCTCTCCAGTGACCCTCTCCATGTCTATATCCTGAGATGGTGCTGCAATCAATCTCTGATTGTTCCCTGGTGTCTGTAGGCCCGTCTGTAAGCCCAGCTGAGGTCGTCTTCCTTTGACTTCTTGGATTTCTCTCTTGCAATAAGAGCGTTTTCTCAGGAAGATTTCACTGCTCTTCTGGCCTTTTTTGTGCTTAATTTCCTTCAGAAAGAGATTTAACACACTCCGTGAGGCATCAGTAACGGGGAGCAAAGTTTACACAGTCTAAACAGTTGAGATTTGGTTGCCCCAGTAATCGATAAAAAAACTATATTTATCACTATATCAGGTAGGACAGATGAAGTGGTCACGGTTCCAGACCCAGTGCTGCCTCCAAGACAACGCCTCCCTTTTAGTAAATGTGTTCCGCCTATGAGCAGCATTCGCTCCCTCTGCTCTTCCTTCTCTCTCTTTCTTACACCAGCTTCCTGCGTTACCCTGGTAACGAGAGGCGTGGGATACGGCGCGTGCGTGAGATTTAACCCCCCTGCTCTCGTGTTAGCAGATGAAGTTTTGGAACCACGGAGGCAAGACGAGGCGAGGTGAAGGGACGATTTCGGTGCTTGTATACTTTGAAGAGGAGAGGGCATCAGTCGAGCGAGGCGTTGTTGTTGGCGATATATTCGCAATAAATCACTTGAGGATGACGGGGTGAGTCAGAGGTGAGAGTGCAGACCGAAAGAATTGGGAAAGGCAAGAGAGGCAGGGAGAGAGAGTCCTTAGCAAGTTATGTCCGTGTGAGCACAGGGCCAGGGCCAGGAGCCAAACAGTGATGCGATAACGGTGGCAGCATTTAGTTTTTTAGCAATTTAGCTATAGTAGTTTATAACAAAGTCAATGTCAAAAAAGTTTAGCTCGCAATCATTCCTTACCCGGCGCGGTGCTTTCATACTGCAAAGTAAGAATGCGGCATGTGACGTTCTTCAGATGGGGTTTCTTTGGATCTAGTGTTGCGGTAATGTTGCAGACTGGAAAAACGTAGGTATGGCTCAGAATGGCATCAGGTTGATCAGGTTTATGTAGAAGATCATAGTGATCGACCGAAATGTAAAGACGTAGGGATATAGAGAAAGTATTTTCTTTGATGTATGCCGTCCAGCGCCGCGGAGCACTGCTGCTGCGACCGCTCACACAGACGCCATCTTCCTTCGGTAAACAGCTACAATGACCAGAAAAATATTTAAACTGGATGTTTGCGTTGTCTGGAGGGCAGGACCTGAGGTCAGTAGCCACTGTTCCCATCCCTAAAACTTTACTCAATCATATCATAAAATGAATTACTTGTGGGGTGTCTTTGGCACTAATAATGTTGTCACGAATGACTGAGCGGCAGACCCTTACATGTCTTATTCAATGTAGCACTTTGTTTTTTTATAGAATCCTCACCTTCATGTCGAATGTGGGAGGGCAGGAACATTGCTCATAGTAATTGAGTTAGTGGGGGGAGTCTCTACTGATCGAGTTCAAAACAGGCTAATGGCTACTTCTATTTGGTGCCCAGTTGGTAGAGGTATTATCTGATGTGTAGGTTCTTAGATGAACACTAGATGGCTTTGACAGGTGGAAGTTGCCTAGAAATCTATTTAAGCTTGGATCTCGTAGATGGGCAGACCTCAGTAAACTCCCATCTGGGTCTTTAGGTTGCCTCAGGCAGTATCAGTAAGTAGCCCTTATGTTATAAGATAGGTTTGCGATACTGTCCTAACTGCATGGTGCTTCTCGGGCATTAGAAGTGTTTTAATCCTAGATGTTTAAAGTTGATTCATCTTTCTAGTTAGCTGTGATAGCATGAGCTTTATCTCCCCCACCTCTGCCCTAAGCTCTATAATGTGCAATGTATAAGTAGCTGGGTTAGCAGCAAGGAAGACAAGTGGAGTAAATAAAGGTGTAGGCTTGCCAGGAGCTTCTGAGGTTACCTGATCCTCAGTCAGCTCCAGCAAGGAAAGATACTAAAGCAACTACTGCAATGCAAGGCGTCTCCAGGAGGAAGTATATGCGAAGGAGCTGCAGCTAGAGACTCACTTGTATGGGAGAGATTGGCATCAAGGTGTGGATACAATTGCTTGGATGTGTGTGTTAAGATCAATAAATGCAATGGGAATGTACACCCTGATGTATGCACGCATAGCAGCGGTAGTACCAATAATTGCAATATCAATGTATGCTGTAATCTGTGCGGGCACAATGATGTCAGTATCAATATATGCAATACCAATGTGTGCAGTAACTTATCTACGCCCAGTGTTGTTAATCCAATGTCAATGTACACCGTAGCTTATGTCCGCATAATGAAGTCAATATCAGTGAATGCAATATTGATGTATGATGTAACAACTGGTACATATAATAATGAGAATATTGGTAAATATGATATCAATGACGGCCATGTTACACGTACACACAGTCACAAACTTATATAATTGCTGTATGTTTGATTCATCTGAGATGACCTCCTCATCAACCCCAAGTCAGAGATACTTTGTCAGACAGGCCCTGCAACCCAATCCCAAGCTTACGGATTGACAGGTCACAGGTGGGGTTACACTTAGCCCAAGGACAAACTCTCACTCAGTGAAACTCTACAGATATGTAGTCACACCACAAACAGGACCGAGGAGATTGGCCCCAATAAAACACGTTTGGACAAAGGCGCGCACTCCCAAAATACCAGGAAGACAGATTCTACATGTAGTTAGGAACACCCAGCCAAATAGGGCATGTCATATACACTGCACTGGACATCTGGACATGCACACACAGGCCCACACTACCTCTCCATGAGGTTGAGAGCCGTCTGTGTTCTCCTTATCAGATGGGTTTTCTTGTAATTTATGATAATGATGCTTTTCAAAGGATGTCGAAGTGTTTTATTGTACTCACAAAATGTATATATGTGCGACCAAAACTTCTATACTTGGAGACTATCTTCAGACGCACCTCTGTCGATACTCTCCCGGGCACTGGCCTTAATTAAACCAACTTGTTCTTGTTTTGCCAAACGCCTTTTGTCTTTTAATTTATTTAAGGTCAAATCATATTCAAGCAACATTTGGAAGCCTTGCTGTGCTTTGTGATACCCTGCGCAGGATCAGATGCATTGCGCTTCCCCATGGTTAGTGTGGCTTTTTTTGAGTCGATACAGAAAAAATAAATGGAAGCAACCCCAGTAACAAGTTAACAAAACAATGGTAAAAGATCATGGAACCTAGATTGTCCTACAGTGTAAAATAGCAACTGGTAAAGATCAAAGCATAAGTAAACACCAAGTGACATTAATAGTTAAGTCAGATCAAAATTAACTTTATTCAGCTACTTAAAGCCATAAAAGTCCAACAATAAAAAATATCATAAAATCCTACTCAAGACAAAGTTCATAATCTGCAGCCCTCTTAGGGAACCGCAAAATAAGATGCACACGTTCAAATAATGTGACAGTGCATAGAGAGTTAAAACACATATCATAAGAGCCATGACAGAACATAAATAAGAGAGCAATCACCAAAACATAGTTCAACCTGAGAGTACAGAATAAAATATGCTCAAATTTACAGTTAAAAATAAGAAAAAAAGCCATATTAAACAAGACTGCAACATACAGAGCATAAAAATATGTTATATTTTTTAAAGAATTACATAGCATAAGGACAATATCCACAGACTGACTCAGGGGCAACCTATTCCTAAGTCTAATCGCCCCTGAAAGGAAACTGGTTACCCCAAAACAGACCAAAGGTGACACTAGTGTTTGAAGGTAGACCAATGCCGACTTAACCTGTACAAAGTTACAACTTCTAAGCAAAGGGAGGATAAACTTTCTGCGCAATGGATTGTAATATTCGCAGAAAAACATTATATGGAGGGTATCTTGCTCCGAGAAGTTGTCACAGGGGCAAGGTTTTAGTGTGCCCTCCCTAAAGGAGCCTTTAGGGCAGGCTAGTAGCAAGAGAACCATATTCAATCTAAATCTTGTTAGAACAAAGAGATGGTACGGTTTATTAATATAAGATAGATATGGTTGCATATGTTGGCTCAGGCTCAATGTGACAAATCTTCTCAACATAGGTTTTTTCACTTCGTTCTCCTCCCTTAGTCCCTTTCGTCTGTCCAGGAACTGTTGCTTGACGTCTCTAACGACTAGTTTACCTAGAGCAATAGGACTCAGAAATAAGTCTGGGCAGCCAAGGATTTTCATTTGTTATGTTAATGTTATGTTATGTTAAAAATAGTCTTGTAGAGCGCTCGGCTACTCGGGCAGAGTGTCCCGGCGCTAAACTAGACCTGCAGTGGCTGAACAGAGAAAGAGCACAAGATTACTGCACAAACAACCACGTCTTAAGCTCCTTCCTAAAGGAAAGGAGATTGTTCAGCTTTCTAAGAGATAGTGGCAATTTATTCCACAGTTGGGGCGCCAAAAGTCTATACGAGCGCCCTCCAATACGAGCTCGGTTGACTGCTGGGACAATAGCCAGTGCCTGAGAGGCAGAGCGCAGAGATTGGGCAGGGCGGTAGAAGCGCATCCTTTTCCTTAAGTAGGAGGCCCTGATGCCGTGTAGAGATTTAAACGCTGTAATAAGTGTCTTAAAGTGGATGTGTTTACGCACTGGGAGCAAGTGAAGAGAGTTCAGCAGGGCGGAGGAGTGAGACCTTCGGCTAAGGCCAAAAATAGCTCTTGCTGCCGAGTTTTGAACTGATTGCAGACGGGTGAGTAAATACTCTGGCAAACCCAGGTAGAGTATATTGGCATAGTCCAGTTGGGAGCCAATCAAAGCTTGAACAATAATCCTCCTATGGGCACCTGAAAGAAAAGGAAGAATTTTCTTGAGAGTTTTAGAAGGCCATAGCAGTGGCCTACAACAGTGAGGATATGGGGTTTGAAGATAAGACCATTATCAATTTTGACACCCAGATTTTTTGCCAGTGAAGTAGCCGATGATGGGGGATACATATCAGAAGGCCACCATAATTTCCAATTGGCGTTGGGAGGACAGCCAAAAAAGATGACCTCTGATTCGTCGGAGTTGCATCTAAGCTGATTCAGTTGAAACCAAGAGAAAACAGCAGAGAGGCAGCTCATGATATTGTCGCCAGAAAAGTCAGAGTTTTTATTGCAGGTAAATAGAAGCTGCGTATCATCGGCATAAGAAATAATCTGGGCTCCATGAGCTTCAACTAGCACAGCCAGTGGGGACAGATATATATTAAAAAGAGTTGGACTTAGAATGGAGCCCTGTGGGACTCCAACCTCTAGAGGAGGGATATGAGCTGTAAATGGGGGAGCCCAGATTGATTGTTGGTGGCCAGATAGAAACAACTCAAACCAACTGAATACCGTCCCTCTCAAACCAATCTCCTGGAGTTTTGAAAGAAGACGGTTGTGAGGGACGGTATTGAACGCCGCAGAGAGGTTCAACAGGACCAACATAGCCTTCCCACCATTATCCAGAACTTCTTTGATGGACTCAGTTACCTCGAGCAGAGCAGTCTCGGTGCTAAGGTTTGAGCGAAACCCCGATTGAGTGTTATGAAGAATGTTATGGGTTTCGAGAAAGTCAGAGATGGTGGTATGTACTCGTTTTTCCACAATCTTAGCAAATGCAGGAAGTAAGGAGATGAGTCTGTAATTAGAGTGGGCGTGAGGGTCCAGGTTAGGTTTTTTAAGCAGGGGAAGAATACGGGCTTTTTCCATGAGCTAGGGACAATACCTGACTTAAGCGAAGAATTGAGTACAGGGTTGATGATGGGATTGATAATATGTGCCATGTTGGCAAGAAACTTCGCCGGGCAGGGATCTGACGGAGAGCCTGACTTTATCTTCAGTAGTAGCTCCAAAGAGCCTTGGGGAGAGAGTAGAGGAAAAGTCAAGAGCGTACAGCTCTCCGGAGGAGAAGAAGGTGCAGGGGAGTTTTGGTCAGAGTTACCAATGGAAGATGTTGATAAGAATGTAGACTGGATACTTTTGATTTTATCAGCGAAAAAGATGGCCAATTGATTAATCCAAAGTTCGGAGGGAGAGAACTTGGATGTTTGAGTAGTGGGAGAGGTGAATTCCTTAACTATCAAATAGATTTCCTTACTAGTATTGGCAGCTGAATCAATTCTTTTGGCAAAGTGTATTTTTTTCTCGACAATAATGTCTTTGTGATAAGTTTTAATCAACATCCTATATCGTGTTTTCGACGAAGAATCATAACATTTGCGCCAGGCTCTCTCAGCCTTTTTACATTGCCTTCTGCTATTGTGCAGAGTAGGAGTGAACCATGGCGCAGATGCATGAGATTTTTTTTTTTAGAGCGAATGGACAGAGGGGCAAGCTCATCTAAACGTTGAGTAAGCCAGGACTGGAAGAGAGCTAAGTCATCTGCCAAGTTGCCTGTTAGCGGGCATGGGTGGATGGCAAACGAATGGGCAAGCATATCAGGTGTAACAAGGTGATATGGGCGAGTGGCAGTTGACTGGGGGCTGGAGACAGAGGAAGCGGCTTTGGCCACGTGCGTAATATCAAAATTCAGCAAATAGTGATCCGTCCAAACCAAGGGCAGAGGGGAGGAGTTAATGATAGGGATCGTTGAGAAAATTTGGTCTAGAGTGTGACCTTTGTTACGTGTAGCAGTAGAGAAGAAAGGAGTAAGACCAAAGGGACTCGTGACGTCCAGGAGCCTTATGGTGTCAGCTGAATCTGAAATGTCCATATGAATGTTGAAATCACCAAGTAGCATGCAGAGCTTATATTTAATGATGAAGGGAGAGATGGCAGTGTGTAGGTCCTCAAAAAAAGAACCTACCTGACCAGGCGGTCTGTATACCAGTAGTCCGGCGCAGGAGTGGTGAGGGGAAAAAGACAGAATGAAACCAAGTGTTCAGCACCGTGAATATCGTCAGATGAAACAATGGAGCAGGAATAGCGACTATCAACCACAATCGTAACTCCTCCTCCCCTGCCCAGCAATCGATCTTTCCTAAGAATGTAATTGTTTTGAGGAATAGCAATGGAAATGTCAGGACTAGAGGATTCTCCTAGCCAAGTCTCTGTCAGAAAAAGACATGCAGGCTTTGACTCTGTTAACAAATCAAAAAGATCAAGGGCATGTTTACTCAGCGAACGCGTGCTGAGTAACATGCATGGGTAATTGTTATGGTGGGTCGCACTGACCGTCTCAGAGGCGAGAGAGTCAGATGGAAGAGGGCCCTCCTTACTGGGTAATATGGTGCAGGGGGTCCAGCCGCAACCAGAACAATGAAGGCTAACATTTGGATTGTTTTGGGTCAGAGAGCACTGACAGCTAATATCTCTTCCCACAGTTTTTAAAAAGTCTGAGTCGTACCTATACAAATCAGAAGTAGTGGCCATGAGACAGTCGGCATGGCTTGTCCCTGACGCCTCAGAGACGCTGACGGGCGCAGACGGGCTTATCTTTGGCGCACCTTCGGCGTGCATCAGGCGCGCCCGCTGCGCTTGCCCGCTGCGTGTCCTCGGAGGCATCTGACTAAAATAGGGAAGAGTGAGTGAGTCAAGGAAGCGCTGAAGACTAGCGTGCTAACCCCCGTTCCTCCCAAAATGGCAGCCACGCTGCAAGCAGCGTTAGACAAAGTGAGCAAAAGGTAAGAATAATTCACTGTTTTTTTAAAATTTCAAATGGATCACAATTAAAAGAATCAAGCGCACAGATCCTTGGTCCTTAATATATTTCAACCAAGGAATCTTTAACACCTTTGCTAGGGTAAGGCAGTCTCGGATGATCAGTTGGTTTAGGTTAGAGGTCGGTTAGGCCCAAATTCTCAGCCAACGCAATGAAGCCGCAGCCGCAATCTGATCAGAGATAAAGCCTGCTCCCAGTTCCTCAGGTATATTAAAAATTGGGGTGGATGCGGGGACCGAGAGCAGTTTACGCATAAAGATGTTCTCGGCCCCTTTGATTTCTTTCACATCTGTGTAGCCCCAAATATCACTGCCGTAAGTAGCCATAGGGAAACACTTGGCATTGTAAAACTTCATGAGTGTGGGGAGCAGTTTTTAGCCTACTCTTTTAGCAAAGTCTAGAGTAGCCCCCGATGCTCTAGCTAGCACATTCTTTTTATGGACACGCTGTGTGTGCCAAGTGAGTTGGTCATGAAGGAGAACCCCTAAATAGGGGAAAGCAGGGACTTTTACTAACTCAACTCCCTTGCAATAGAATTTAGCCTTCGCTGCCCTTCTCGAACCTATGGTCATAGCATGCGATTTTTTTAAAGTTAGTAATTAAGTCCAACGACTCCATAAAATCTATAAAACAGTTTAAAAGGAGTTGCAGCCCCCTTGCAGTTCTCGCCATTAAAACCGCATCATCGGCATACAGAAGTGAGGGAATCATTTTAGAACCGGCTCTGTGTATGTCTTTATAGCAAGAGACCAGAGAATCCCCTAGTTTATTGATATAGAGGGTGAACAGCAAGGGGGTCAATATGCACCCCTGCCGGACCCCTCTTTTTACTGCCCAAGAGTCGGTAAGGCTGCCCTCTTCATTAAAGCGTGCCGCCGCTGTTGTATTTTCATGAATAGCAGCCAGAAATGAGATCAGGTCAACATCTAGCCCTATGTCTCAAAGACTCAGCCACAGCTTTGACCTATTAACAAGGTCAAACGCTGAGGTTAAGTCCATAAAGGCCAGATGAAGATCCCAGCGCTTTACGACTGCATACTTCCCTATCACCAAATGGAGGTTAAGGCATTGGTCCAAAGTACCATTCCCCTGCCTAAAATCATTAATAAAATCAAAGATAAAAACATAAATGTATATAAGGTCTAGAGCATAAAGCACCCACGTGCAGCTGTAAACAGGTACAGTGAGGGTCATTGAGTCCCAAACACAAACTAATAATAATAGTCACACTAACTTTCAGAAATAATATAAAGCCATGGGAGGTGGCCTCTTAAAAGGGCTGACAAGTGCATGACAGGCCCAACTTTGACACATGCATGACACACACTGCGGGGATGGCGACCGAGCTAAGTAGCACTTTGTGCAGTTCTTAGTGATTCAAGAGGCATCTTACTGGGGCCCTGGGCAGGATGGGAGGAGCAGCCCTTAGCGAAAACGGTGCCTTTGAGCCCGCAGTGCTGGGATGTTGACTGCTATGTAGCGCTTGGTGCAGGTGTCGGTAATTCCAGGAATCTCCACCTAGGGCCTTAGGCAGGAGGCAGGTGGAGCCCCTTCCCAAACCTTTTAGATACCCTGAGGACCCCATCCGCTGGGGCTGCAGTAAAAAAAAAAAGGTGGTGGTGCCAAAATGTTTTATAAAAAGGGATGGCACCCCCTCCCTGAGCCTTTAAAGGCCCAGGGAACACCATCCCCTGTGTGGGCAGGGAAACATACGTTTGGCACCGCCTGGTGGGAACATTTTTAAATTGTCAGCCAGATGGAAGCAAATATGTATTCTGCTCCCACCAGGCAGGAGATTTAAACATGCTCCTGCCAGCTGGGAGCAGACTACTGTTCTGTTTTCCTGCCCATAATCCTGCAGGCAGGGAAACAGAATACATATTGCTCCAGCCAGGAGGGAGGAAGCATATATAGCTGCTTCCTCCTGGTGGGAACAATGCAGTCTTCCACACCGTGTAAAGAGCCGACTGGGGCCACAGGGGCCATTGAGGTCCCTCCAAGACCCACGTAATTTTGTTTGTGGGTGCTCTGTGGGTGCTCTAGGTGGGCACCTAGGCCCCCACCTATGGCCCTGGGGATGGGGTCCCTGGGATACAAGATGACCTGGGAGGGGGACCTGGGAGGGGGACCGCATGAGCCCCCTCCCCTATTCAATAAGATACTTCTCCCTTGGATGGGGTCCCTGGGGCCTGAGAAGGCTCAGGGAGGGGGGTCGATGGCTACCTCACCCTTTTTAATTAAATTTGTCTCCAGGTATGAGATCCCTGGGGCCTAATGAGGCTCGTGGAGGGGGGAAGCAGGCCCTCATTCCCTTAGTATGCGTTGCTTGGTAGGTGACCCGGATCGTCACCAGGTCACCCACATATATTTTAGCGAAGCCCAAGGTTTGGAATTCCCAGGACCACAGTAGGCTCAGGGATTGGGGCCATGTGGCTCCCTCTACTTTTGAAAGGAATTCAGCCACGGGAAATGGAGTTCCTGGGGCACTAAGGCTCAGAGAGGGGGACATGTGAGCCCCATTTACACTGCACACATTCTTCTTGCATCAATCACCACACCACATTGGGGATGAGGTACTCTGGCCTATAAAGGCTCAGGGAGGAAAGCCTTGAGGCCCCTCCCCTTATTACACCGTACACATTCTTATTGCATCAATTCCCAGACTATATTAACTATAACTCACCCTTTCTCCCTGCACTGGTTATACTCTTGGATATTATATAACTTATACCATTTGAAATCCTAGCAGTCATAATAACTCTTATGACATCTGAAGTGACATAGTTTCTCAGAACACAGTGCATGGTACAATGGCGAGTTCTAGTTAATGCAGTGTGGCAAATGGTTTAAGAAGAATGTATATGGAGGTGTGCGACATATATGGAATTGAAGGCAGCGCATACATTCTAAATGTAATATAACTAGTGGTGTGTAAGTGAGAAATTTAAGTTTTAACTATAACTTCCAATTTTCAAGTTTGTATAGTTCAAGTTGAGTTTGTATAGAAAGATTAACATTTTCTTAACTATAACTTAGCTTTAACCTTTGTTTTCTTTCATAAAATATGTTTTTTAGTGAATAAAAAATCTCTAAAAACACAGAAATTCACCAGTTATAGTTATAGTCATCTCAAGTAACTATTTCTTACATTCCTGCCATGCACATTTTTCTCATCAATAATGTCCTGCAAATGCAGCAGGGATATTATCAATGATATCAAAGAAGATGTCAAGAATGATATAATATGTGCGGTAATTAGCAGTGCATGGCAAGGGTGTGAGTCATAGTTGCCTTAGTACACGAGTTAAATAGTTACTTAAGATAACTGTAACTATGACTAGTAAATTTCTGTGGTTTTTAGAGTTTGGAACATTGTTACTGAACAGTTCACTAAACTATGATGTTACTTTAATCTTTGTTCTAGGTTTTTTTAGTATGAAGTAATATTTAATTACCAAACAAAAAGCCAAGCCTCCCACATGCAGCCAGCCCCACGCTGTGCACAGCCTGCAGCCAGGCCTTGTGGCCAACACCCCTAAATGAGCCAACCCCACACTGCTCAGGGCTTTGGTCATGCACTGTGAGGGGTTGGCAACAGGGCCTGGACTGCAGCTAGGCCCAGTGGCAAACCCCCTGCATGCAGCCACCCTCCAAAGGCAGCCAACCCCACACTGCAGTAGAGGGTTGGCTACAGGGCCTGCCCCTGGAGGCCCCAGCCCCCAACTCCTTTTTTTTAAAGGGGTTAGGGTCTGCATCACCCCCCTCCTCAAGTCTAATAGGGCAGATTAGTCCGTGGAGACCCCATTCTCCCGGGCCTTATTGATTTTAAAGGGGAGAGAGGCTGTGTGGATCCCCTCCCTAAGTGTTATTAGTCCCTGGGCACCACAGCCTCCAGTACCTTTTTTTATTAGAGTGGAGGAGACACGCATGCCCCCCCCTCCAAACCATATTAGGCCCTGGGACCCCCATACGCATTACTTAAAGGTGGATGCCCCCAGGTACCCCCCCATACCCTTAGGGGGAGCCCCAATGCCCTGCCACCCCAGCTAGCTCCACGCATGCAGCAGGAGCCAGCATTGTTACTGCCCACAAGAACCTGCTACTGATGGTGCTCTCTCTGGGCAGGAGCAATATTTTGATCGTTTTCCTTGCCCACATCAGTCGAGCAGGGGAACAGATCAAAAATCTGCTCAAGCTGGCAGGAACATTTTTCAAGCTTCTACCCCATCAGAGCAGACTTTGTTTTGCTCCCATTTAGCGGGACCTTTGTAAATGCTCCCAGCAGAAAGGAGCAAACATATGTTTTCATGTCCACCTAGGTGAGCGCAGGGAAACTGCTGTGTCCCGGGGGTGTCCTTCCCAGGACACACCATGTGAGCTGGCCCCAGGGGTGTGCTCCCTGGGGCCATAAAAGGCTCAGGGATGGGGGTCGGACAACCCCCTCCCTTTTCATTAGTTTAGCAGTCCAAGGTGATGGGGTCCCTATGGTCTTTAGAGGGTGGGGAGAAGTGCTGCATGCCCCCTTAAAAAATACTTAGGCCCCAGAGGATGGGGTCCCTGGGGTCAAAAGCTGCCCAGGAAGGGGGGCCCTGTGCCCCCCTAAAAAATACATCAGGCCCTGCGGCATGGGGTCCCTGGGGCCAAAAACAGCCTGGAAGGGGGGCTGTGTGCCTCCCTCCCCGATAAAAAATACATCAGGCATGAAGGATGTGGTCCATGGGGCGGAAAACAGCCTGTGGAAGGGGGCAACGCATGCCCCCTCCAGAAAAATATAAAAAGTGGTGTCCCCTTGGCCCCTGGCCCACCCCATGGGAGGGGGGGGGTAGAAAAGAAGCGAGGGAGACCACGCTGCGTTTTATTCCTGAGAGGACTTCCAATAATTCCTGGTTGAGTTGGGGTCAGCCAATCAGGTCTCACTTTGAGCTCTGTTGACTCTGTGGATACAATTTTTTAACCTTCATTTCTCCACAACTACTGAACGTATTTATACCAAAACACAAAAATCATTATTTCTGGACCAAGATCTAGCTTTCTGCAAAATTTGGTGTAAATCTGTTTAGTGCTTTGGGATCCCCATTTTTTTCAGCCCTCGCTTGATGGATCACCCCAAAAAGTTCCATGTGCAAAGCACTCAAAATTATGCACTTTCCTGGAAAGTTTTGTGAAGATTCGTTAATCAGGGCCAAAGTTATTAGCAACACAAAAATGCATTTCCCTTGAAAATGTGATCCTAATTATAACTATAATACCTACTGGCGGTCGCCAGTAGCTAGTTATAGTTAGGACCTAGTTTCCATAGAAAAATAATTTTTTGTTTTCTCAATATCTTTGGTGCCGGTTGACGAATCTTAGCGAAATTTTCAAAACTAGTGGCCCGCTCTATTCAGCTCCTGTCTTGAAAGTTTCGGGTGATTCGACAAGCGGGGCTGAGAAAAAAGGGGGTCCTAAAACGTGTTTTCCCCATGTCATTTTCCTTAGGAAACTTTAAACACAGCTACAGCCTGAACTGCTGAACGGAATTAGACCAAATTTGGCAAAAAGGTAGCCCTTGGCTCAGAAATAGCCCATTTTTTTTAAAAATGGTGTAAATCTGTTGAGTAGTTCTGGAGAAATTTCAAAAAGAAAAAGTTTCAATATCTTGGGACGCGGTGGAGTCGCGACCCCTTCCGAGCACGAACTTCACTGTGATTGACTGTCAACACTCCAAACTAGAAAGTGTTGGCAGCCATCTTGTGACTCAGTAGAACAGAGTCACAATAAAACAGTGAAAACATTTTTTTAAAACAAGAAAAGGGGGCAGGGTAGAAACACCCTGACCCCCTAGGCCTGCTCAGGAGGTCCCACAAGGACCCCCAGGGCCAAATATAGCATTTTTTAACAATACATTTGGTGAAATTCGCACTGGGGTCGTGAATCCCACCAATTTTTTTTTATAAAAAGAAGCACGGGTATTGCAAAAATATATTAGCGAGGGCCCACATGGGCCCCCGCAGCCCAGGATCCAAGCAAGATGTTTTTAAGGTTCACCGGAGAAACCCGGGCAATGCGTGCTTCTTGCAATACAGTACGCCGGTGTGCCTGCACTACAGCTGAGTGCTGCAATGGGGTGGCTACCTCCACACCACCAAGCCGTCTCGGGCCATGCCATCTGCACAGCCACAGACCTCTTCAGAGCACCCCAGCCATGCCTGCTTTGCAACAGCAGAGAAAGTTTCTGGGCTCTCCTGCGTCACAGCGTGAGAGTTACCCCCCAAGTCATGAAGCTTAATAATACAGAGGCTCTCTATTGGGTTTGCTGCAGCACAGCACCCCGGGGGTCACTAAGCATGCATCTTCAGGGCAAAAGATGCCCTCCCACGCGTGCCCTCTTTACACTTGTCCCATCTGGATGCCTGCTTCGTAGCCACAGAGTTGCTTCCCATATTGGCTACGCCTGCTTCACAGTTTCAAAGCCTTTCCCCCACCATTTTTGCTTCAATCTTCAAAGATGGTCCAATGAGAAGCATGCCTGCTTCACATTTAAGGAACTCCTCATTGGCGGCGGTGCCTGCTTCATAGCTCCATAGCAATGCCTGCTCCCCCTCCTTCACAGCACTATGACAGCTCCCCAGGTAAGCCCGTTTCGTAGCGTCCGTCCTTCTCGTGAGACATGGTTGCTGCACACCAGTCCTATCCTCTAGAATGCCTGCTCTGTAGCACCAGAGCTTCTCACATGCATTACTGCATTTTAGAGCCAGAGTTGTCCTCCCTGCCCCAGTGCATGCCTGCTTCATCAGCACCAGAGTTGCCTTGTGAGCTCCTTCCCCACACCGGGTCTGCTCACGTGGCCTACCTAGGCCACGAGCACTTGCCAAGACTTGGCTGTTTTTCCACATAAGGGCTGCTGCACAGGCACCTCTTGCAGCGCAACACCAGAGAAACTCCTCTGGCATGCCTGCTACATAGTACCAGAGAAGCACCGCAGGCATGCCTGCTTCATGGCACAAGTGAAGCACCACGGACATGCCTGCTTTATAGCATCATAGACGCACCACGGGCATGCCTACTTCATAGCCCCATGGAAGCACCACTGGCATGCCTGCTTCATAGCATCATAGTAGCAGCACGGCATGCCTGCTACATAGCACCAGAGAAGCACCTCGAGCTTGTCTGCTTCATAGCATTATAGTAGCACCGAGGGCATGCAAGCTTCATAGCACCAGAGAAGCACCACAGGCATGCCTGCTTCGCGGATCCAGAACTGTTGCTCAGGTATATCGTGCGTCACTGTCACAGAGTTACTCCACCACCATAACTACTCCACAATGATGGAGCTGCCAGGCAGCATGCCTGCTTCATGGCACCAGAGCTTCTTTCGAAGCCTGTCTTCTACGTCGCAAGGAGGCCCCTATCTCATCCCCTTCAGCTCCTAGAGGAGGCACACCTCTTCCAAGCACCAGGTCCTTCTTCCTGTGCACGCATACCCCTGATGCTCCAATGCACTGGAGTTGCACACCGACATACCTGCTTCACAGCACTAGAACGGAACATGCTGATGGTTGCTTACACTCACGCCGACTTCTCAGCACACGTCGATACTTGCTTGCATAGCATAAGATTTGCTTCAACGCATGCCTGCTTCACAGCACCAGAGCGTCAAACGTTGATGCTTGCTTGCATAGTCCTGGACTTGCTTAAACACATGCCTGCTTCCCAGGAGCAGATTTGCTAACAAGCTACTCTGGTCTATCACATTCCTGCTGCTAGTGACTCCAGGCATGTTCACTACAGAGCACCGTGGCTACCCCAGGCGTCTTAGAACACGTTGACTGCTCAGCTCTCCTATGTTACAGTATTGAATGTGCACCAGGCACGCCTGCTGCAGATCCGGGGGGGCACTCCGTGGCTCAAGCGCTCCGCACCACCCGGGCTTCACAGGCCTGTGCCTGTTACCAGCAGAGCTGTGCACCCTCCATGCCTGACTTGTGCCTGGGCCGCTTTCTTGCTTTTCATTAACTACTCGAATTTCACAACTTGCCTTTGCCCTGGTTGCAGTTTTGGCATTGCTTCAGCACTTCATTAAAGTGTGTTTTTTCATTGGCCCAGTTCCCTTTAATTCCACTGCCAGACAAGGTGTATATTGACCACTATCCAGCTCGAGTAACACTTTCCGTAAAATTCCAGACAAGCTTCGAAGAGAAGTGGCCAGAGCAGACCACATGCTGGGCACCACCTGCACGCGATCTTGTTGTGGAAGTCATTTGTATAGTGCCTCTGCCCCCACTTCGATGCTTTAAAAGTTAGTTTAAAAGTGTGTAGACGTGAAGATCTTTTATTTGTAGATGCTGTTAGATCTGTCAAGTAGCACCAGAACAAGAGTTCCTTTCAGGGTGGGTTGGGGTCAAATACGTCTGTGCGGGTTGGGGGTGGGTGGGTAGTGGTGGTGGTATGATGGCCACACAGTTCTGCAATCACACGATCACTGGAATGAACTCTCTTCGACGTCTGACAATATTGTACAAAACAGCGTATGGGTTTGCTGTAGCACTCACTTTGGAACAAGGGTCTTCTAGGTGCTAAGGCACCGGCCTCTGTGAATGGGATATGGGTTGTGAGTGTGTTTTTATATCTTCTGCAACCCTAGCTACTAAGTAATGTGTGCAGTATAATACAAGGAGGGTGGGGGAAGATAGTGAGGGGAAAGAAATACTTGTTATTAGAGGAGGGGGCTCTTCTCGATTGCCCCTGAGTTGGGTAAGCACTGAAAGTGGCTGCATCTGGGCAATTCTCAACTTTCTATGATCGCCCCACACAAAAGCTCCCAGCCTCAGTTGAGACACTGCAAACCTACTCATATAGAAAACAGAAGTCTCACCCCCTCCCGCCCCAAAATACAAAACAAAAATGCCTACTTTTCAAAAGTAGTATGTCATGAAACTCCAAAAAGTAAAGATAACAAATGATAAAGCGCAGGCTAAGCCTGGCTCCTTTAATCTCTCGTCTCCACCCCAAAGATATTTGAAGACACCTGTTTGATGTTTGCAACGGGCCGTTATTTTCCTGCGCTGTATAGATATTTTTGGGTGACAATAAATAACCTATTGAGATTTTTGAGGCTGCAATTGTTACTGGTAATACTGGATATTGACCTATGGTACTGATCAGTGCAAGCATTGACGTCAGCAGTGCTTTGTCACGTGCACATCCAGGTTTAGCAATGCTAATGTAGTCTGACATCCCCTTTTAATCCCATCATCTGTTACTACTCTATTGGTGTTCCATACATTTCACAGTGTGACCAAATGTCTCCATGAGAGGATGATAACACCTCCCTAGTACTGGGCATCCTTTTTACAAACCACTGTTTGCATGTGTTCTGATACAATTGTCTTATTTGGGGGGGGGCGTGGCCAAGTCGGCAATGCAGTAAGACGTGCTCCGGGGGAGCTCCCGCTGCATGCCGTTGTCATAGGCGATAAGTGCTGAGCCAGGGCACTTACCTGCCACTTAGGAAGTGCTGGAGACCTGCTGACTTCGGGGCTGCACAGGACGTGGTGCCCTAGACTCCGAGAGGCTCCGGGGGACACTGGGGGATGGCGCCGCGGCCGCTCGGACGGAGCGACCGCCATCTTGTGCCCCGGGTCCTGAGGCTTTGACCGAGACGCAGGCGGCGATCGGGTGACCCTCCGGCCGCGGACGCACTCTCCGGGTGCCGGACCGCATGTGACTGAGACTCGGCTGAGAGGTGCGGGGAGCTCTGGCCCCTTCCGGACGGCAGTGACTGCTTGGCTGGGACTGCCCGGGGATCCTGAGCAGAGCCCGCCATTTTCTCCCGCCTGTGGCTTCTGCTGCACTCTGGCTGCCGGAGTGATCGGGGGCGTTGTATCCCCTTACGGGTCCTGTGCCCGGGACTTCAGTGGAGACGGGGCCCCGGTGTCGAGGGAGGCCCCTGCCAGAGCCCACCTGTTGACCTGATGGTTTCTCGCCAGAGAGCCAGTGCTTGAGGCGGCCAGCGGCCGAACGCTGCGGTTATCTCAACCGGCGGCGATCTACAGACGGCGTGACTGAGGTGACGGCGGGGGCCGCTCTGGGCGCTGTGACTGCGGAGCTACTCCCCTATCTGTGGCAGCTGGCGGGCGGAGGAGAGGAGGGAGCTGCGGCCCGCCATTTTTTACTCCGGAGGCCAAGAGGTACGCGACTTGGGGGCTCTACCAGACGACGTGGAGGGTTGTCTGCTGCGGGGGTAGTGCTTGGCCCTGCTGCCCCATTGCCTGGGATAGGAGCTGGTGAGGTGTTGGCCGCCTGAGTGTACAGAGCAGACTGGAGAGCGGAGTGGGGGTGAAAGCGTGACCCGCCTGCCCTCTGCCCTGGTCCCGTGAAGCTGCCCGGTCAGCTTGTTAGCTGGAAGTGTGCCACCCTGGTGTGAGAGGGAGCTGCGACCCGCCATTTTGAGGCACGGAGGTGAGGGTTGCTGCGGAGCGGCTGTCACTCCTCTTTAGCCTGCAGAGCGGCCCTGTGGAGCGGAGCGTGATACAGCCTGCGGTGGTTCCGGAGAGGGTGCCGCTCGGGGGTCTGAGGTGCTGGGTCCCTACACGTGGTGGCCTGGGCTAGACGGCTCCCCCCGCGGCGGGAAATCATCGGCCTGCGGCCTCTTGGACAGCCTGTGGCGAGTGGGGCTCTCTGGAGGTTCCACTCGGCGGTGGAGGAGACTGCATGGACAGACGCTGAGGTGACTGGACCTCCGAGGTGCCGTCATCTGCGGTTGTGCAAGGTACTGTGTTGATCCCTACGAGTGCGGGGAGTGGTCCCTGGGAGCTGAGGGGTGGTGGCCAGTGCGAATTGCCTTCCAGTGTCTTTGTGGAACTGTCAGGGGCTACCCGGTGGCTGGATCGAGGGCATTGGGGTTGCGTGGACATTTGACCATAGCCTGTGCCTCTTCTCATTGCTGTGACATCCTGGCTCTGTTGGCGGGGAGATCATTCGGGGTATAGCTGTGCGTTCTGTGTTCTGTCTATCTGGGGTGGTCGCTGGCCGGCCCTTCCCCCTGGCCTCGCACCCTTGGGACTCTAGCAGTGCTGCTGGTGTCCCGGTGTTGTGGACTTGGGCACAGCGGGTGAAGGTGGGAGTTTGCTGAGCTGGGGTGTGACAAGAGACCTGGGAGCGACACCGGATCCCACCTGCGACCCCTCCACGGCCCCATCTACCCCACGGCAAGGAATATCTGAGACCCTTGGCTCCCGGCGGTAGTTGCCTGAGATGACGCGCTCCAACAAGGGGAACAGGGCCGACTCGACGGCCGCCCCCAAGGACAATACTGTCGTAGCAATGTGGGGGAAAACTGGAGCGGCGGCTGGTGGGGATGGGCCATCGCGAGCTGCGGAGGAGTCCCCGCCGGTCACACAGGCATTCATGGCCACCTTCATGTCCGAGCTGAAAATGGAGATTGGATCGCTGAGGACTGAAGTACACTCGTGCGTGAAGAAACTGCGGAAGGATGTCACGGAACTTGGAGACCGTGTAGACGGATTGGAGCGAACAATGGATGTGCGCACGGAAGATCAGGAACACCTATGGCAGCGCCTGGCAGCCCTTGAGGAGCAGAATATCGAGCTCCAAGTGAAACAGGAGGATTTGGAGAACAGAAGCCGCCGCAACAACCTTCGTATCCGGGGAATTCCTCTCGGGGAAGAGGGAGAAGACACCATGGGATACGTGACGCAGCTTCTCCACGAGGTCTGGGGGGACGAAAAGGCTTCCCCTCCGGCACTGGATCGGGCGCATCGAGTGTCCGCCCCGGCGGGCAGGGCAGGACTCCTACCGGACATACTAGCGCGGGTCCATTTCTTCACCGAGAAAGAAGCAATCTGGAAAGTCGCGCGGGATAAGCCGGATCTCCGTTATAGAGGCCATAAAATCCAGATTTTCCAGGATCTGGCGCCCAACACCCTGAAGAGGAGACAAGCGTTCCGACCGGTGACTGAGAAACTGCGCAGTATGGATATTGCATATCAATGGGGCCACCCGTTCGCTCTGATATTTCAGTGGGAATCCAAGCGGAGAGTCATTCGGACTTACACGGAAGCGGCGCAACTCCTCCGACTACAGACGACCCCGCCGGCGAGCCCGACACCGTCTCATAGGCGAGAGAGGGCGGTGGCAGCACCCACGTGGACTACTGTACGCCGTCAGCACCGCCTGCCATCTGACGCCGAGCACTCGCCTTCACAGGCTAAACAGGATATCATAGCACATATTCGATCTCTCAAGGGGGACAAAAAGGACCGCGATGGGCGCTCCCCGACACCTTGACTTGCGGCATGTTAGCGCTCCACTTCTCCTAGTCCTGGGGCCCTACACCTGGGACTTGAGCAGTCTCGCATTTCACCCTGGCTCCTAATATACGGGGCGGGATGCCAGTGGGAGCTCCTTGAACGCTGAATTTCCAAGACTGTCACGACCCCCCTTCTTTGACTGTCCCCCAGGGAGTTACATCCCAGAGAGCGTCCAAACCTGTGGGTGTAGGATGCCCTGTAACGGGGTCAGTGCAGTGAGGCCCTGTTGGCCGCAGTTGTTGTTTACTGACGAGTGGCAGCTCCTACTGCTACTTGCTACTTCCTCTCTTCTCTACTCTTCCTGTTTCCCACTATTCTATGCTCTCTCTTCTATCTCTTTTCTGGAGGTCGCGGGGTGGAGACACCGGGGATGGGCTGGGGTGGGGTGGTGCGGTTGAGTGGCTGTGGTGCGCGTGGGATACGCGGGATGTGTGTTGTGCGAATGTGGCCGGGTGGCTCTCTGTACCAGTCATGGCAGTAAACGCTCCTAGCCCTCTAAAGGTCCTGACGCTTAACGTGAAGGGCCTTAACTCACCTAATAAACGTAAGCAGGTTTGGCAGTATCTCCTACGGCAACGCCCTGATATCATATTTCTCCAAGAAACGCACCTCATACAGGCCGACACTATGCGCATGGCTCACCCTAAATACCCGCTCCAGTTCTGGGCTGCAGCAGATACTAAGACAGCGGGAGTGGCAATCCTGTGCAGGTCTGGCATCAGGCAGGGGGGTGGCAGGCCCTACCGGGGTGGTGATGGACGATTTCTTCGAGCAGAGGTCGAAATTGGGCGCCGTCGCGTCACGCTGTGCAATGTGTATGCCCCTAATCAGGCGCAGGACCGCTACCTCCGAGACCTTTTAGGGGGGCAGATACCGCAGGACGGCTCTTCGCTCATCGTGGGCGGAGACTTCAATTTAGTCTGGAACCCACAGATGGACCGGAGTAAGAATTCCTCCAGTGGCGCAGGAGCAATATCGGCAACTCTGCGTAAGCAACTGACGGACTTTGGACTGCTCGACGCCTGGCGGTACTTTTCCCCGGATAAACGAGGGTACTCGTATTACTCTCATGTCCATCGATCCTACTCTCGCATAGACTATCTATTCGTCACTAGCGATCTCCTTCGCGAAACGGTGGAGGTGGGTATGTCTGACGTCTCCCTCTCTGATCACGCTCACGTGGAGTTACTGCTACAGGACCCGGCGGCGTACTCTACCCGGGAACGGAGGTGGTGCCTCCCGCCGAGTATTCTGCGGGACGCAGCGGACGTGGAAGACATTAGGGGAGCCATTGTCTCCTACTTTGAGACCAACGATCTTCCTGAAACACCCTTTCCTGTGGTGTGGGACGCCTTTAAGGCTACCATACGGGGCCACATCACGTCCCTCTCGATTGCTAGGGCGCGTGAAGCACGTGCGCTGGAGGATACACTGGTGGGAGACTTGAGAGCGGCGGAAACGCAGGATCAGGGCCGTTCTACCCGACACACGAGACGGCACCTAGCTAATCTTAGGGGGCAGCTCCGGCTATTGCGCACAAATAGGGCAGAGAAATCCCTCCTGGCGCTGAAACAGAGGTATTTTGAAGGGGGGACAAAGTGGGGAAACTATTGGTGCGGAGGCTGAGAGCCCGAGCCGTGAGAGAACATATAGCAAATGTTCAGCTGCCTGATGGGACCAGGGTGGTTGCGGCAAAGGATAAGTGCCGAGCTTTCCGGGACTTCTATGCAGCGTTGTACACAGAGGAGAAGCCACCTTCGGAGTTGGTGGAGGAAGTGCTGGGGCGATACGGGGGAGTGACGCTGCACCCGCAACACGCAGAGGAGCTGGAGGAACAGATCACGCCAGAGGAGATAGCCGCGGCAATCCTCGAGCTCCCCTTGGGGAAAACACCAGGGCCTGATGGGCTTCCAATATCCTTCTATCGCATGTATCGGGCGCAGCTAGGCCCCTACCTTCTCCGCCTGTTTAACTCCTTTACCGAGGAGGTGGGCCCGTCCCTTGATATGGGGCTGGCGGAAATTGCCTTGATCCCGAAGCCTGGGAAAGACCCGTCTCTGTGCGCGTCGTACCGACCGATTGCTCTGCTAAACTCAGACTTTAAGATCTACACCAAACTGCTAGCGAAACGGTTGGGCCCTTACATGCCGAGCCTGATCGACCCGGATCAGGTGGGCTTCATCCACGGTCGTCAGGGAGCGGACAACGTCCGCAGGGTTGCTCACCTGGTAGGTAAGGCTCATCATTGGAGGATTCCAGCTTGTCTTCTCTCGCTCGACGCGGAGAAGGCGTTTGACCGAGTGGACTGGTCCTTCCTCAGGGCGGTACTGTACAGGGTGGGGTTCGGACCGAAGATGATTGCTAGGATCATGGCCCCATATATTGCACCACGGGCTAGGATAAGGGTCAACGGGCAGCTCTCGGAGTCGATCAACATTGGAAGGGGTACCAGGCAGGGCTGTCCGCTATCACCCCTGTTATTCGCCCTCGCAGTTGAGCCCTTAGCAGACATGATACGCAGGGACCCCAATATCCACGGTATCCCTCTTGGCGGTCAGGACAACAAGGTAGCGCTCTTTGCGGACGACCTTATCCTTGCACTCACGCGGCCCCGAGAGTCCCTGCCGGCAGTGCATACTGCGCTGTGCCTTTTTGAGAGGGTTTCTGGCCTGAAAATTAATCATAGCAAGTCCTGGGTACTTAGCCTCACTATTCCGCAATCGGACATTTCCTCGTTAGAGCACCTAGTCCCTTATCAATGGTCGACTCAGCACATCCGATACCTGGGCCTGACATTAACCCCCTCGCTAGACGGTTGGACGCAAGCCAACTGGAAAGACTATCGGCGATCAATCCTCGAGGATCTACAGCGGTGGAGACCGCTAGTGCCATCCTGGTTGGGCAGAATCAACGCTGTCAAGATGTCCATCCTGCCCAAAATCCTGTATTTATTCCAGTGTCTCCCTACCCCTATACCGCTGCATAGCATCAGAAGCCTACAGCGTGATCTAACAAGCTTCATCTGGGGGGGTAAGAGGCCTCGATTCTCTCAAGCCTTACTGATGGCACCCAGGGACCGCGGGGGCCTAGCCTGCCCCAACCTTGTGGAATATTACTGGGCTGCTCACCTTCGGTACGTAGTGGAGTGGGGTGCGACAGAGAGCGAGAAAGGGTGGTTCCATATGGATAGGGCCGTGACCGGGCGTACCATATGGGATCTGGCATGGAAGCCTAGAGCAGGAAGATCCCCGAGCGCGTACCTGGCGGTGCCCACGAAGACGGTGCTAGAGATCTGGGATAGGATAGCGGTTCGTAAGGGCCTCACGACCTTCCCCTCGCCTCATACCCCTATTGAAGGGAATCCAAGTTTTCCCCCGGCACATCGGACTGGGGCTTTTCGTAGGTGGCCTCAAGGCGACTGCAGGGTGCTCACGGATCTGTTTGATGGAGGTTCCCTCAAGACTTTCGCGGACTGCAGGGAGGAATTCCGAGTGCCGCGTACGGCTGAAATGCAGTACACTCAACTGAAGCACTGGGTGCTCGCAGACGATACCTATCAGGCGGCCATGCGCGCCTTCACCCCGTTTGAACGACTGGCTCGCTCTTTTACAGAGACAAAGGGACTGATCTCCAAAATTTGCCGGATCTTGCAGCACCCGCACACTCCGCCTTCCCCGCCATACCAGCAATGCTGGCACTCTCTCACGGAAGTGGACATCACCCCGGCGCAATGGTCCAGACTATGGCGTGACATACCCCGGATTTACCATAGTATACTGCAACAGGAGAACGCCTATAAAATAATGACGCAGTGGTACTACACGCCACAGCGGCTGCATAAAATGTTCCCGACCTCTTCTCCACTGTGTTGGAGGTGCCAATCTGTGACTGGGGATTTCTTGCACATATGGTGGACCTGCCCTTTGCTGACCCTCTTCTGGAAAGAGGTCCTGAGTCACATCAGGGGGGTGCTGGGGTTTCCTCTGCCTGAGGCCACTTGTATGATACTATTAGGTATTAAACCTGCGGGATTGACGGCCCTCACTCGGAGTGAGTGGGCGCTGACACTCCAAATGCTAGGAGCGGCCAGGCAGCTCATTGCCCTGTACTGGAAGAAGGTGAAGGTCCCGCCCATCGCTGCGTGGTTTGTGCGCCTCTGGCATGTCATAACACTGGAACTTCTCACGGCCCGACTGCAGGCCCGAGATGTGCGATACAAAGCGGTGTGGCAACCCCTGGTGAAATACCTGTGCGCTGTAGAGCAGGCGCGTAACATGCCCCCCAAGCTCAGGGCGCTGCGATTAGTAGAAGATGCATTAGTTCCCTCTGATTCCAGTAGATTGCTGACATGAGGCTTGGGTGTGTGAGGCATAGTGCATTGTCACTGACATTGACTGCTCCGGCCGCTGACGCAGTACTCCCCCCTTCTTATGCACCCCTATTGGTCCCCACTCTTAGCGTCTAATGGCCCCTTTCTCTTTTAGTCTCATCTTTTCCTTTACTCCTACTGTCTTCTCTACTTTGCTGTCCCTTTCTCTGTTGCTTCACTGAAGTGTTGACCGTCTTGGTTCTATCGTTCTACCCCTCTGGGGTTTCTGGTTCCCGATGTTCCGGGGATTGGGCTATCTTGGGCTGTGACTACACAGGATCTGTTGACTGAGTATGACGCGACCGGCCCTTTTGGGTTGTAGGTAAACCGCTGTGTATAATTTGATGCTTGATTATTGTCAATGCTTTTCCTTTTTCTCAAGTTCTAACGCGGCTGGCCCTGTTGGGTTGTAGGCTTAACGCTGTGTGCAAGTCATGCCACTGCAACTCCCTGTTATGGGGGTGAAATAAAAAGATTTGACAACAATTGTCTTATTTGAAGCGTATGAAGAAGACTGCAACCCCTGGAATGCACTAGTTTGTTAAATGAAGAGCTAAGCTAGGGAAATATTGTATGCTGCCCTCATCACACATGCGCAGACATCCTCCTGCCCTACGTGAGTTGTGCCGTAGTTGGGCCCACGGAGGTGAATGTCACATGTTTGTCCTAACCTCTGAGAATTGAGAATTCAAAGGTGAAAAAGGGGCTTGGCCAACTAACCCACTAGGTACCTGGTGGGTTAGATGGGCCCCAGGGACCCTCAGGATTCAAGGGGACTTAATCCTCCAACTTAAAACGCGCCCCGGGGAGCGTTTGCACACTTGTCACATCAGTCCCCACACCCTTCCTTCACCACTGTGCAATCTGGCACTCTGGCGCATTGTAAATTGGGGGATTAAGTCCCCTTGAATCCTGAGGGTCCCTTGGGTCCACCTAGCCCAACAGGTATCTCCAGTAAGCGTCACAGAGCTGCGTTGCAGATAGGTGTAAAAAGGGGTGTGGCCTTGGACCACCTGTCTGCAACGCAGCTCTGTGGTGCTTACTGGAGGTACCTGGTGGGATAGTTGACCCCCAGAGACCCTCAGGATTCAAGTGGAATTAATCCCCCAACGTAAAACCTGCCAGGGGGCGCGTTTGCACAGTGGTAAAGGGAGGGGGCGGGACTGATGTGACATGTGTGTAGTTATCCAATCATTCCGCCAAAACCCAAGCACTCATAAATTCACCATGCACTCTCCTTGCAGTACTCTAATCTTCCAGTCAGTACCCATGTACTCATGGAATGGCCCAGGCACTATCACATCCACTGGTACAATCCCCTAAGTACTTCCCAGGCAGACCTCTAACCACCTAGACACTACTGATTCATTCTTCCAATTACCCAAGTAGTGCCCATGCACTCCAGAAATCCCTCTGTCACTACCCATGTACTCCTCCAATCACCCAGCCAGCACTATGTACTTATCCGATCACTCCACCAAAACCCAAGCATTTATAAAATCACCATGCACTGTCCTTGCAGCCCTCTAATCGACCAGTCACTACCCATGTACTCATGCTACGACCCAGTCAGTAACACATGCACTGCTGCAATCCATTGAGGACTACCTATGCAGTCCAGCAATCTCCCTAGTACTACCTATGCAGTCCGCCAATCACCCTGCCAGTCCTATGTCCTTATCCAATCACTGCGCCAAAATCCAAGCACTTATACCTTCACCATGCACTCTTCTCGCAGTGCTGTAATCATTCAGTCGCTACCCATGTAGTCATGAAATGATCCAGGCATTAACACATGCACTGCTACAATCCCTGTGTACTACCCATGCAGTCCTCTAACCACCTACACATTTCTCATTCGCTCCTTCAATTCCCCTGGTAGTACCCATGCAGTCCAGCAATCACCCTGTCATTCCCCATGCAGTACTCCAGTCACCCAGCCACTACCATGTACTAATCCAAACACTCCGCCAATACCCAAGAAGTTATAAATTCAGTCAGGCACTCTCCTTGCAGTAGTTTAATCTTTCAGTCAGTATCTATGTACTCATGCAATGATCCAGGCACTAACTCATCACTGTTACAATCCCATATGCCCTACCCATACAGTCCTGTACCCACTTATACACTTCTCATTTGCTCCTTCAATTCCCCTGGTAGTACCCTTGCAGTCCCGCAATCACACTGTCGCTCCCTGTGCACTCCTCCAATCACCCAGCCACTACCATGTTCTAATCCAAACACTCCTCCAATACTCAATCACTTATAAATTCACCATGTACTCTCCTTGCAGTACTCTAATTTTCCACTCAGTACCCATGTACTCATGCAATGACCCAGTCACTAACACATGCACTTCTGAAATACCTTGAGGACTACCTATGCAGTCCAGTAATCTCCCTGGTACTATTTTAGCAGTCCTCCAATCACCCAGCCAATCCTACGTACTCATCCAATCACTGCGCCAAAACCCAAGCACTTATAAAATCACCTTGCACTCTCCTTGTAGCACTCTAATCATCCAGTCACTACTCATGTAATGACCCAGGCATTAACCCATGGCAAATACAGAGGGGGTCATGCTAATCACAGGGGTACCCCAAAACATAGTGTTCCCTGGTGTATGTAGGTGTTTACACTGTATTCTAAGTGTCTTTTAGCATAGCACTGGCTCTAGGCCTGGTTAGTCAGAGTCAGTAACCACCAGTACCCATCAGCAAAAAGGTGGAGGCACAGGAGGACTTTCTCCTCCTCTGTTGGTTTTTCTGCACATCTCTTCTTCTTCCTGCACTTTTCTCTGTCTTTCTGGACTTCTGTTGCCTCTTTCTGCATTTGCCTTGCTTCTTTCTGTGCTTTTCTTACACTTACTTCACATGTACTACTGTTGTAGGCATAGTTAGAAATAAGTATTTAAAAAACCTTAGAAATTCACTGAAAACACCATAGGTTTCAGGGACGTTATAGTTAGAAATTAACATTTAAAAAACCTTTGAAATTCACTGGAAAAAACCATGTGTTTCAGGGACGTTATAGTTAGAAATTAGCATTTAAAAAACCTTAGAAATTCTCTGAAAAAAACATAGGTTTCTGGGACGTTATAGCTAGTTGGAGATTTCACTCCTACAAAACCATATAAATTCGCCTGTTATAGTTAGTAGACCTAACTATAATTCGGACCCCCCATGCACTGCTGATGATGTTACATATTACATCACTCATGACATGCTCAGTGACATCACTGATGACATCTCAAATTACATCACTCATGACATCATTGATGGCATCATCCACATGATCAACTGATGCACCTCCTCATACCCTAATAAAAACCTTTCATACTCCCACTCTAAAATACAGACCACCAATATCAAAACCATAGGCAGACCAATAGCAGATAGTACATACCTGCTCAGTGATTCATACGTCTACACACACATCCACCCACTAACCAATACAGTCACTCATAGACACAGTCATTCATCTTTACAGCCACTGATATATCCACTCATACACCCATATAGACACTCACACACTGCCACTCACCCAAAGCGCTACTCATACACCTGGTCAGTTATGCAAAGGAACTATCACACATCCATTTCATTGCTTATTCAGTCATACACACACCACAACACTTATTTATACAGATACTAACATATAATTACTCTCTTAAACAATCACTCATAGAAACACATACTCATCCATACAGATATTCTTGCAATCACTCATTCTCACATATAGTAATTTGTATACTCCAACACTCACATATACTGCTTTAAAACATATGTAGTTACTCACACATGCACCACTGAGACGTCCATTCACTCACCAACACACCCATACACATACTCCCCCACCCATACAGCTGTTTCCATATGCACTCTTGAACCCATACAGCCAGTGAAACAACTACTCACATATCTATGCACAGAGTCACACACCCCCACCCACCCACAAAGTCACTCAGGCACCCATCCCCCCATATTACCCCCCTACCCCTATCCACTCTACTTATCTGCTTTCCAGTTGCTGACCTTTGAGATGTCATCAGTGATGTCACTGACAATATCATGAGTGATGTAATATATGACGTCATCAGCTGTGCATTGCGGGCACGCAAGTTATAGTTAGCGCAACTAACTATAACAGGTGAATTTCTCAGGTGTTATTCTCAGGAATCCACCTACCACGCCTACCTAAGGTATGGACTACAACTCCCATGAGCCACTGTGAAGGGGTATTTCTTGTCTTCTCGTGCTGCGGAGCATGCGCGTTATTCTGTATCTTCCGGCTTTGCGGTTGGAATCCTCTGTGAGCGGTTTGCTCTTCCCCGAGTCCCGGAGCTGTGTCGAGTTCCCTGCATCTTCCGCTGGTTAGTGAGGCTTCAGAGGCGGGTGAGTGATTGGAGCGGCTGCTCCTTCTACATGAAACGGAGCGCGGTGTGTTGGCCGACCACGCGCTACCGTTTCCGTCTTCCTGATACTGGCTTGTTTCCTCCGGTGTCTATGCCACTGCTGCACAAGTGCGCTTCGGACACAAAGCGGAACGTAGTGGGTCGACGGACCAAACGTTACCGTTTTGTTTTACATCCTTCTTGGGTATTGATATTATTGCAGAGCATAGTGGTGGCTACTACATGCTGCTGTGATAAGGACACTCTGCTTCTTTTATAACGGAACGCTGTGTGTAACCTGCCACGCATTGCCGTTTATGTACATTTCATGTTTGCCTGTAGTGCGGTGGTAGGTTGGACTAGACCTAGCCGCAATTACGACTTGGACCTTTTTTCCACTATATCATATACAGCGGAGTTAAGTAGTGTTGCTACGTTCTTCCGTTGGTATTGGATTGCATTGTGGTACTGAGCCTTCTTCCACGGTATATGAGGATACAATATACATTGAGTTCAAGGAAGAAGACTTACTAGGATTTGTTCTAGAGACTAACGATCTCCAGTTCTTAGTTGGAGGAGTTATTCCAAGCCCTTTATTAGTTCTACAAGGACGGTGTCCTTTCTTCCTGGGTTTCGAGAAAAGGGCTTGCGCTTATTGTTTGTTTCCTGGTCTACTTTTGGATTGTTGGTTCCACAGTTGGAGGTGTGTTTCTAATCTCTCCTGTATAAATTTTCCTTAGCGAGAATTGATGAGAGTAGAGATTATAACGTATGCATTGTTTTAATAGTGTTTTCTATGATTGTCTTTCAGAGCCTAGCATCCCAGCAGTTCCTTCCCCTTCCCTGTTTTTTTCCCTTGCCTAATGGTTCGAATTCCCTGTATACATAAGTCGGGGAGTTGGTAACATTAGGAGGTGGACCCCTTTGAGCTACAACCGGATCGTGTGGAGCGTATTCCTGACAGTTATAGTCAAATGTCCAATTAACTATAACATCCCTGAAAACCTACGGTTTTTAGTGAATTTCACAGGTTTTCTAAATGCTAATTCTTAACTATAACGCCTGTAAAACTTATGGTTTTTAAGTGAATTTCGAAGGTTTTTTAAATGTGAATTTCATATTTTAATATTTATAAAACATATATTTTTTTCTATTTTTTAAAATAATATTTTGGAACTCTATTATCCTTTTTTCTACTTTAAAAATGATGTAATGTTTTATATCTTAAAAAAAATATGTATATCTTTTTTTTTTGTTGTTGAGAAAACTAGAGTCCTGTACCAGTAGTCTACCAAGCTCCATCAGTACCCGAATCCTATCCGCCATATTGCTAAACTCGTAAATGATGTGCATTTCGTTTCCGATGGGTATGTGTCACCATGTTCCGCGTAACAACATATACGTATGAGGTCGCGCCAGCTGCTACTTTCTTATGCGACGGGTACACAGTACCAAGCCGCGTGTTACGCCATGTACGTAAAGGGTCATCCCCGCTGCGCGTTGCGTATGCGATTAGTGCACGCTGCCAGACCTTGTGTTACGTCATAGACGTATAGTGTCGCGCCAGGTACGCCATTCCCTCATTTTTTTTATGTCTCAAAACTATATCTAAATAACTTTAAAGTGTATATGAGAGCAAGCGATAATCTAAAATATTTTAAACATTTATATATTTCTAACTGTAATAAACTTATATTATAGTAAATATGTTTTCTCAAATTCTCGTCGGTGTGGTCTCCTTGCGCGACGGGTGCACGATTGCCATATGACCTTTAAAAAAAGCATTTGATTACTTCATAACATTTCCCATTGTAGCAGTTGCAAAACATCACCCATTTTACTCATTCTCTCTACAGCATTTGATGAGACACACCTCTTCTGCTTATAGAGCTTTTTTGAAAACCTTTTGCTAGGTACACATACCTTACACTACACACAACATGCAACCATCATCTTCATCAATATGCATGATCTGTAAAGTAGCCTTCCACCTGTGATAGCCATGCACCTAAAAGTTACATAACCAAATGTTTCCCCACTGCCTGAGGTAACATGATTGCATACGCTGTCCACAGCACAATGTAATGTGGTACGGCCCAGGTATCATGCATAGATAATGAACACAATGGCACAGATAGATAATGGAAGTGGGTACGGGCACGTGCGCTCGATACATTTTTATTACCAGGGTCATATATCCAGTGACGTCTGTGCTGGATGGGTGTGGGTGAGTGTAAACCAGCCCTCAAGGAATGCTTGCTGCTAGCATCAACTACAACAGTAACCATTGGATCACACATAGATTTTCAATAATAAAAGGGTCAATAGTTTGTGCTGCAGTAAGGTACAGACAGTAGATGTGAAATAATACAGAAACAATTCTGTCATATAAGAACCAGAACTTGTGGTATACTGAGACACAGGCAATAGAACTGAAATAATACACAAAAAGATTGTATCATAAAGGGTCTATCAGTTCTAGTGCACTCAGATAGCCACATCAAAAGCATTCAGCATGTGCACAGCCTGCGATGATGCATGCTGCGGGCGGACCGTACTAGGAGCAATGTCTGTTGCCATCAACAGTGCATCATCTGCAATAGCGACTCAATCTGAATTGTGAACACTGCTGTCTGCAGTGTAGGCCAGAGAAAGCGGTCAGCAAGGGCCCACAGCTACGTGGCGTTGACTTGAGCTGCCCAGTTTGCCATACAAGAAGCAACAAAAAGCGTGTGCGGAGCCTGCCATGATACATATACGTGGTGCGGACAGAGCACACTGGATCAATGTCTTTTGCCTACAGGACTGCGTCATCTACAATAGCGACTCGATCTAAATTGTGAACACTGCTGTCTGCAGTGTAAATTGAAGGCAGTAGTCACACAGACAACCATGAATACTTTTTCTTTTTCTCATTTCCTCTTCACAAAATGCAACAACATAAATTACAGAAAACTCCGCAATAAATAAATCAAAACAATTTGAATTACGATCTCTGCTGTCCACAGTGTAGATTGTTATTCAGTTTCCTTTTCCACTACCAAGAAGAATTTGGTCATTGTACTAAACCTATAACTCATCTAAAAAAGTTCTTCAAGCAAGTATACTAAAAGGATATTGTCTATATTTCAATAGACATTGTAGTTACTTGACTACTGGATTCTCTAATTAAACAATCACCACTCGGTATGAATTGTGAGCCCTGCTGACCGCAGTGTAGGGCAGAGGCAGTGGTCATTAACTCCTCACAACCACGTGCCATTTGATTCGGAAGCATGGAGTTGGTTGCACCTGATCGGAGGGGGTACACTGAAATGATCACACACTTTAACTTCTGACATCCTCAATCATAGAATCAAGACCCCGTTTCACTGTTCGGACCTGCTGTACCGCGGTGTACTGCAGCGACTGGTGTCAACCAAGCACAATAATCATGTGCAGCAGTTAGCTACGGAAGCAGAGAGTCTGATGCACCTCAACGTAGGGAGTTATGTAAAACCAAGCAGCAGGTAATATCGGACATCGTCCATTGTGGCATCAAGACACCGTTCCACTGTTGGGACCTAGAGTAGGTTGCACTGTTGGTACCTGTTGGACTACTCTATTAGTAGTATACAGAGCACTCAACGCTGCTGGGCCTCAGACTGGGCGCTGTGTGCCTGTGTCGGGATAGCCAGCGTTGATCTTGAGAATCTTCCGACCTCGCAGACCTCGGTCCAGGAGCTTCCGGCAGCACGTGGTGGGCCCTCTTTCACATAATGCGGTAGCAAAAGGTGAACTGTGGGGCATATGTGCGTCACAGCGGCCAAGACGGTTTCGGAGTAACAGCAAGCCGAGAGCATCATTCACGCAGCCACCTTTGCTCATGGGGTCAATCTTGTGGCGATGTAAGCTGTGCAGACCTGGCAGACACGTTCGCCATTCCTGAACAAAACCACACCCACAGAAACGTGCCTTTTATTCATACCCCTACGCTGGTCTTATGAACGTTGAGCCAGTTCACTACGCTAAAGATTTGAGGGGGAGGGGGCACCTACGCGCTATGTTTTTGTAATCTTGCATTGTATACATTTATAATTGAGAATTACTTGCCATCTTCGCACATACTTTGCTCCCATCTCTCCCCGCATTCTGCATTGTGTGCAGAGGTGCCATGCCGTGTTTGGTTTGGGTACCTGGCTAGCCAGGGTTCCCACAGTACGTAGTGTCGTTGTGTCTGCTAGGTGTACATGTTGTTTGTCATGTTGTATGTGATTATACAAGGTAGCACGTTTATTGTCGAGCAGCAGTGGTTTGTCCCATTTACATATCGCTGTCTTAAAGAGGATACAGAACTTTTTCTCACAGGTGAAAAGTGCAACCACAATGGTAGTCATTCATTACTATCCAAGAATGTCCAACTGCACGACACTTCGAAGCTTACAGCCCCCAATCTTGCGTGTTTTCTTAAAAGCACTCCATCTCCCACAATCAGACCAACATTCACATAGCTTGCTAACTGCAGTTATCTGCTTCTCAATAACATGCACTCCTACGAAGGTGAGCTGGCATACCATATGTCCTTACTGTTTAAAACCGAGTAACTTCCTGTGGCAATGTCTATTCCCACTCACACAAAACAACTCCCAAACTTCAACTTGACCTTCAATACCTACTTTAAAAACAGATTTCATTACACTAACCAAACTGAAAGCACTTTTGTTCAGAACAGAAGTGTCCCTGACTTCTGCAAAAGAAATGTATCGACTGCAGATAGCACAAACTTCAAGTAAAATACAGTTCCTTTTTAAAACGAACCTCCCATTACACTTTGTGAATTGTTACACAATTTTCAACACATTTCACACTGAAGGTCTGGCACACTTTTTTAACGCGGTCTCCTCCGTCCTACTCACAGTCTGTCAAACTGTTTTTGGTATAATACCAAACTTAATTTATTCGATATCTATGGAATAACAGGAACAGTGCCCATAATTCTCGCTGTTTTTGCAGCCATCCTACTACTATTCTTGCTTGTAAAAAATGGCTGCGCTCCCTGTGCTAACAACCATGTCCGACAGAATGCGCCTCTACGCAAAGCTACATCAATACTGTAAAAAATAGAACAACTTTTCGGCTGCCTGCCTCTATCTATTATCAGAGCCAGCTACAACATGACATTTATTTATACATCTGCAATCTGCAAGCAATCATCTTTTTTTGCAAAACTTGCCCATTCGACTGGCAAATAGATCTATGCCTTGCCAACATCCCAACAATCGCTCCCGATATCCAGCAGGCAATGGAGTATCTTGAAAACCATGAACTTGATTGTTCAGGCAGTGGAGCAATGGAGGATGCAACGCAAAAAGGCATCGCGGCGGAATGGGATTCCTGCGTCGCCGTGAAAGATCTCCTGCAACGTGCGACCTTTGACAACATCACAGATTGCCTGCCAATTCAAATTGCCGCTCCAACATTCGAGGAACATTACTGTCCCTTTGAGGATATAAATTGGATTGCTTCGCTTTTCTCACACGATGGCAACAATGACCTCTTGGAACATTTTGCATCTAAAGCCGCTGAAGAACTTCCGGACTGCAATCTCCAAGAGTTGTGAGAAATTCACGTTATCCTTGTATTGATTTTTTCCAACTTTTTTTACTTAACTATTTTCATATAATAACTTTCTAAGTATGCTCATGCATTTGATTTTTTTTAAACTTTTTATTGACATTTTTTATCCCATATATACACATCCTCCTCCCTCCCCACCCACACCCCGCGCAACACCACTAGCATACGAAAAGACTTATTACAATCATAAATCTGAAGTTAATAATTTAGAGTTCATTAGGACATATGCGGTGACAGCAAAATCATAAAAATAAAATGATAATGATAACTAAATACATTGTAACCTATGTATATCCCTGAATCCATTGCAAAAGTGGTGCCCAGATCTGTATACCCTTTCTTCTTTTGTTAGATCCTTTATTTTTATAGATTGCGACCTCTAGGCTGCAGTCGCAAGCAACCTGGCCCTCCATTGTTGGAAGGCAGGAGGATTAGGATCGAGCCAAGTTGTGGCAATACAGAGTCGGAGGATTGCCATGGCCACAAAAATCAACCCCTGGATGTTTTTCTTCCGCTCACAGTTTGCTACCCCCAAAATAATTTCCTCGGTTGTAACATCCACTCTTATTTGGCACACTTAGGACAAGAATTCGGATATATCTTTGATCAGAATATTAAGCTTTCTACATGTTGCAAACATATGTATAATATCGGCCCCAAACAACGCACACTGTGGGCATGAAGTTTCCTTCCCTAGTGTCCATTTGGCGATTTTCTCAGGCATATAATATAGGCAAAAATTTTTTTTATAGCATTGTGCCTGTAATTTGATTGACCTTAACGATGTATGGGCTAATTCATAGGCACGATGGGGGATGGTAGGTTGCACTCTCAACTTAATCTGCCAAGCAGAGTACTGTTTGTCCATATCATCTGGAAAAACTGAATTCAGGGCTTCGTATATTTCCCCAATCTTGGGTGTGTTTTTTTTACAGAGATTATCAATCAATTGATTATTCGGAAAATTGCATCGCCCGCCTTTTTCTTTGCTAAAAAATCTCTAACCTGCAGAAACTTAAAAAAATCCCTTTGGCTAATATTATATTCTGCATGTAAATCTCCAAACAGCTTGAAGCCCCCTGGTGCATAAAAACAGCCCAGCTGTACTATTCCAGTCGAGACCCATCTATTGATACAGCTATCCTGAAAAATTTGAGGTAGATCATTATTATGGCTCACTGGAGTATAGTATGAGTATCGCCCAAACCCCAAAAGCCTACGAACATTGCTCCACACTTTATACACCCCGGCAATAGTTTTAAATTTAACTTTCTTAAAATAGCTATCATTTACATGCTGCCAAAAGCAACCAGTACATTCTTCTCCTAGTATAATTTCTTGTGGGGTCGGAATCAATTGCCCGGTGCAATCGTGAGATATCATTTTGACACAGTATTTTAAGACGGTGGCCCAATAGTAAAGTTTAAAATTAGGTAGGGATAATCCTCCTCTTTCCTTTGGTTGCATAATCCATTTTAGTGCCCGTCTAGGTTTCTTATATCCCCAAATGAAACTTGAGAACATAGAATCTATAGTTTTAAATATTTGGGGAGAAAACTCAAGACAAATGGTTCGAAAGAAATATAAAAAACGGGGCAAAAAAATCATCTTAATAACATTACAACAACCACCAATAGTCAGGTGTAGATTATTCAATCGGATCAACTCCTTCTAAGTTCGTGATATTAGTGGGGTCATGTTGTTATCAACAATATGTTCAATTTTGGCATTTATTTTAACGCCTAGATATACGGCCTGAGTGGTCACTCTAGGGTCTCTCATCGTGATTTTGTTATTAAGAACAATCTTGGTTTTATTAGAATTCAATTTATAGCCGGAGACTAACCCAAACCGATACGCCTCTTCTTCTATCACAGGCATGGCTAAATTGGGATCTCTGGTAACAAGCGCGATGTCATCGGCATATGCTAAGATTTTAGTATTATGCGTTCGTATTTGAATCGGTGGTATTGATTCAAGGTTCTCCAGCCATCGGATGAATGGGTCGATGTATATCGCGAAAAGAAGAGGGGAGCAAGGGCACCCCTGCCTAGTCCCCCTCGAAATCGCAAAGTTCTCTGACAGAAGTCCATTAACTAATACCCTGGCGCTTGGTTTATGGTATAGCCTTTGAGTAGCCTTTATGAATCTATTAGTGATTCCGCAGTGAGATATTGCAGCCCATAGAAATCTCCAGGAGACCCTATCAAACGCCTTCTCTGCGTCTAGCAGGATAAGCGCCATAGGGTCTCCTGTTGATTCCATATAATCAAATAGAGAGATTACCCGTTGTATATGGTCAGTTGTTGACCTTCCTGGTATAAACCCATGTTGATAATGTGATACTACTTTATTTATTTTTGGTGCATGTCTAGCTGCCAAAAGTTTTGAGTAAATTTTTGAATCCCCGTTGATCAATGTGCTCACGCATTTGAACTCTGTTTTCATTATTGCCCCTTACGTCTCCAGCCTAACCAGAGATGGGTGATGTATGGCCTATGCAAATACGCTATTTACTTGCTCAATTAGCCTAAACCCGACATCCATTTTGAAACCATGCCTATTCTTTGTGCACACGTCTCTCTGCCTGCCTCTTATCCACGAAACCCTTTCACACAAATTTACTCATCCTCAGCCTCTGCTCACGAGCTGGCGATCAAGATCAAAAAACGCAACATTGTTTAGGAACTGGTTGGCACAGTGTGGTAAACGTATCTTACCTTTATTTTCATTATAGAATTGAGTCATTCATGTCTAATAGCTATTGTTTAAGTCACATGGAACTGTAACATGTAATGTGGAATTCACTGATGCAGGAGCTTCGGTTTGAATAGAGAAGCGGTTGGAGTTTGCCTCAGTTCAGTGCCTTAGCTCTTTGCACAAGAATTTTTTTTTAAAGAGCTGAAGACAATAATGTATGGTTTGATGAGAAGGGTACCGAATGTGCTACAATTTTGTGTTCCTCCTCAAAGTTCCGATGTGGGTAGAACTATTACCGATTCTGAAATGCACCACATTAAATATACCGCACAAAAGATTGCTGATTGTTCTACTGTTGATAATTTTGTGTTACAAAAAAGGAGTACCATGGTACCTAAGAAGTTTGATGATTACATTTTACAAATTTTTTTTGGTTTGTTTTCTTAAAGGATACATTTGGTAATTGTATCCTACCTTTATTTTCCTTATAGAATTTCGAGTCATTCAAGTCTAATAGGTATTGTTTATGTCACATGGAACTGTAACATGTAATGTGGAATTCACTGATGAAGGAGTTACGTTTGAATACAGCAGAAGTGTTAGGAGTTTGCCACAGCTGAATGTTTTAGCTATTGCACCAGTGGACCCATTTATGGCACTTAAATAAAGACACTTTTTATATATCTTTCAGACTCCATCGCTTTATCACACACAACAACTTTCTTAGACACACCTGATTTCACCATTTCTCTTCTGTGGCATTGCAACATTCTGCATTATATCCTTCATGATTATTTCTTTATTCCTGCTTGCTAAAACACTACATTCGAGTCTTCAGAAAGTAGAGGTGAGTATTCCGCTTCCCCCTCCCTGTATAGTATAAACGCATACTAACACTACTTACACAGGCATGCAACAGCGGCCAGTATCCTACAGCGCCCACAGCACATCACTTTACAGCAATCAGATCACTGCTTAGGCTCATGGTTTCATCCCTGAGTCTTCAGACCGGTACCAGAGAGTAGTTTGCTTCCCACTCCCGCTATACTCTAAACGCATACTAACACCACCTGCACAGCTATCCTACAGCATGTATGCTACAGCGCCCAGAGCACATCAGTTTACAGCACTCAGCTCACAGTTTAGGCGCACGATTTCATCCCAGAATGTACCGGCACCTCACCTCAGCACCATCTCACTCTGGGCAAAACAGCACTTTCACACCGGTAGGGATAATTACTTCAGCACTTCAGTTTACAGCACTCAGCTCAAGGTTTAGGAGCATGCTTTCATCCCCGAGTGTACCAGCACCTCACCTCAGCACCATCCCACTCTGGGCAAAACAGCACTTTCACACCGGTAGGGATAAATACTTCAGCACATCAGTTTACAGCACTCAGCTCAAGGTTTAGGCGCACGATTTCATCCCCGAGTGTACCGGCACCTCACCTCAGCACCATCTCACTCTGGGCAAAACAGCACTTTCACACCGGTAGGGATAAATACTTCAGTAGTTCAGTTTACAGCACTCAGCTCAAGGTTTAGGAGCATGCTTTCATCTCCGAGTGTACCAGCACCTCACCTCAGCACCATCCCACTCTGGGCAAAACAGCACTTTCACACCGGTAGGGATAAATACTTCAGCACATCAGTTTACAGCACTCAGCTCAAGGTTTAGGAGCATGCTTTCATCCCCGAGTGTACCGGCACCTCACCTCAGCACCATCTCACTCTGGGCAAAACAGCACTTTCAAACCAGTAGGGGTAAATACTTCGCTTCATACTCCCTATATAGCAGACCATAAGCACCCTACAGAGCTCACAGCGCTCCTACCCTCCTCTTTCCTACTTTTCTCGGCCTTCTTTTCCCTTACTCGCTTCAACGGAATCACAAAATGTCTGCCAACACTTCCTAGTGTTGCCAGTAGGCAGTTATAGTTAGGACCGAGTTGCCATAGGAAGAGCATTTTTTGTTTTGCTTATAACTTTGGCGTCGTTTGATGAATCTTCATGAATTTTTAAAAACAAATTCTTTGTTTATATCAGCTCCTATGTTGAAAGTGTGGCGGTGATTCATCAAGGGGGGCCGAGATAAAAAGGGGTCCCAAAACGTGTTTTCTCCATGTTAATTTCCATAGGAAACTTTAGACAAGGCTACCGATACGGGTGAACGGAATTACCCCAAATTTGGTAGGGAGAAGGGCTTTGGTCTAGAAAGCACGCGTTTGTTTATTTGGTGTAAATCCGTTCCGTAGTTTTTGAGAAATATCGAAATTTGCAGATGTTGATATTTGGGAATTCTGCCATCTGATTGGCTGAGGCGTTACAAGCAGGAGCTTGCTGCCTATTGGCTGCGAGTGCTGCGAGCGGTTGCAACTAGGAAGTGTTGGCCGCCATTTTGTGATTCCATTGATGCGAGTAAGGAGAAAAAGGGCAAAAAAAGTTGGAAAGGAGGGTAGGAGCACTGTAACCTCTGTCCGGGAGTGCGAAGCGAAGTAGTCACTGTTACCGGTCTGAAAGTGCGGTGTTCTCAGAGTTACATGGTGCTGATATGATATGGTGCTACACTCGGGTATGAAACCAAGAGCCTAAACCGTGAGGTTATTTCTGTAAAGTGATGCGGTCTGGTCTTTTTAGCATTAGTGTGCAAGTAGTGTTAGTAGGCGTTTATACCATACAGGGAGTGGGAAGCGAACTACTGACTGCTATTGTGCGTTTATTCTATGCCGGAAGCGGGAAGCGAATTACTCACGCCTACCGGTGTGAAGATGTGGGGATGAAACCGAGGTGATTGCTGTAAAGGGATGGGCTCTGGGTGCTGTAGTATACATGTGCAAGTAGTGTTAGTAGGCGTTTATATCATGCAGGGAGTGGGAATCGAACTACTGACCGCTACTGTGTGTTTATAGTATACCGGAAGTGGGAAGCGACGTACTCACGCCTACCGGTGGGAAGAGTTGGGGATGAAACCGAGGTAGTTGCTGTAAAGGGATGGACTCTGGGCGCTGTAGTATACATGTGCAAGTAGTGTTAGTAGGTGTTTATGTCATACAGGGAGTGGGAAGCGAACTACTGACCGGTACCGTGCGTTTATACTATACCGGAAGTGAGAAGCAAAGAACTCACACCTAACGGTGTGAAGAGTCGGGGATCAAACCAAGCTGATTGGTGTAAATTGATTGGCTCTGGGCGCTGTAGGATACTAGCCGCTGTAGTATAAGTGTGTAAGTAGTGTTAGTATGCGTTTATAGTATATAGGGAGTGGGAAGTGAACTACTCACCCATACTGGTTTGAAGACTCTGGGATTACACCGTGAGCCTAAATTATGAGCTCATTGCTGTAAAGTGATGTGGTCTGGGCGCTGTAGCATACCTGTGGAAGTAGTGTTTGTTTGCGTTTATACAATACAGGAATTGGGAAGCAAACTAGTCACCCCTACCGGTGTCAAGACTCGTGGATGAAACCTTGAGCTCATTGCTGTAAAGTCATGTGCTCTGTGTAGTATTCCAATGTAAGTCATAGTAGAATGTTAGTATGTAATTCCACTAGAATCTAAGTATGTAATGTTAGAATGTAGGGCTGTCATGAGGGGAACCTTGCAGAGTTTGTACACGGTGCTGGAAAAGACGGTTGCCTTGCTGTCTGCTCCTGTTGGTGGCTCTTTCAGGTGTCTTGTTTTCCTGTAATAAATCTATTTATTGGATCCACTGCTGTCTGCCTCTTCACTACATAAATTTGGCGACGAGTGGGAGAAGGTAAATAGAAGGCCAATATTTCAAAATTGCTTGCGTTGTCCTGAAGGCCCATTTTCTTTGTGTAGCTGTTTCTACTCATGCCAAGGTCGTCGGCTCATTGAACTATGTCATCCAACTTCTGGTAGGATTTATATTCTTAGAGTTTGCACTTCCTCTGCTTCTTCACTACATTCTGGTCGCTGTACTACACGTGTGTAAGTAGTGTTAGTATGCGTTTATACTAACAAAAGCATCATGGCCCTAGGGGGGGCGACCTCTCAAGCGCAGCTCATACAATGTCCCGGGGTGTGCACTCGCGGGACATTTGTGTTTGCTATTTGAGGGCGGGTGCATGGCTTCCACCCTGTGATAGCCAATCCTTGTTTGACTACTTGAAGCGAGAGGAGGAAAACCTCGTATTGCTTTATTAGAGGGGATGCGGATGGTAAAAATAGAAAAAAACACACAAAAAAGCGGGGTCTCACCCATTTATTTAAATGAGGCGCCTGATGGGTAATGTTCCGTGGCCAATCCAATTATTCTATTGCGGGGTCTCTGTAGGACTGGGGATCTTAATGTCACATGTAAATTAGGCGTGGAATGGCACAGAGACAATTCGCAGCCTAGGGGACCGCCACCTTCCCAGGTACTGTTTACTAGTTGTTCAGGGGGTTCGAGGCCAACTGAAGTCCAGGGATCGCCACACTCCGGGGCTTTACTTAAATATGCAGGGTGGGCCTCAGCAGTTCCCTGATGCCTCAGTGGTCCTAGAAAGTGCCTTATTGGTTCTGTAATCACACGGGCAGTACTCATGGTGTTATAAAGTGATATACTCATAGAACTCTTGCAGTTGTAGAATTACCCAGGCTTCATTTGTGTAATAGTCAGTTAGATTATGTTTGGTAGGTGCACTGTAATATTAGAAAAGTTCGCCCTCATAATCTCCTATAAATAGATGATTTTCACAATAAACTATAGGCAAGTGTTGTCAGAAAAAGAAGACCTATACACTCAGTTATTTATTTGAAAAAAAGTAACTTTTATTAAAACACAAATAAATAGAAACGTAAGTTTATTAGAACAAACAGTATAATATAAAAAACGTGGGTTGGACTCCAGTGGAAGCAGCGTAGAAAACCTGCAAGACAAAAATGAAACATAAGTATGTGTGCTGTGTGGAAGAGGTAAAGAAAGGTAGTCCAAATGAAAGGATGATAGTGGGAATGGGGCGAAGGGGGAGTGGGTGGAAGGGAGAAGGGGAGAGAGAGTCAAAAGAAGAGAGGGAGGAAGAGACAGAGCATTGGCCTACTGCACCCAGCCCTTAGTGTTTACCCTCCCGTCACCCGTTTGTCTAGGACGCTGGGGTCCGCGAGAAAGAGTGTGGTCCATCAAGTCCTTAAAATGAAACATATGAGGCCAGAGATTAGGGGCCATATTATCAAGGAACGGCAATGAAATTATCGCCACTTTAGTGGCAGGAAACTGCCGCTAAAGCGGCGATAAGGGGCTTGATAATATGCCTACATTATTAGCTATGGTAAAATTGCTTAGATCCACCTTTGCACCCAGGGTGCTGCACCCGAGCCCCTTACCCGGCACTGTGCTCAATTGTAGGTCCTGCACACCGAGGTTTCACTGCTCACCTGCCACCACCGGTGTGTCCCACGAAGTGTTGGTGCAAGCTCCGAGTCCGGGTTACGTTTGTACAGTAGGAGAGCAGGTCTCTAGTTGGGGACAGTGTCTTGATTCCACGATGGAAAGCGCCAGAATGCCCAGGGCATCATCGCGGGGTGTGCTCCCGCTCCGCCCATCTTGAGCCAATCAATTCAGTGTCTGAAAAGGGAGAAATAATTTAATGGTGGAAACGTCTGGATGTAAATGAAAGTTCATTTCAAGCTTGATAGAAAACAGGAGTTGAGTGCATCCTTCGTTTTTGAAGTATGATCTACCAACTGTTAGTGGTAATCATGGTTCAAAGAGGAGTTAGAGTGCATGAGAATTCACAAGGTTAAATAATGATAATACGTTATACGAAGGTTCACATAGACTGGAACAGAGCGTATGGTAGAAGCATAATGTGCGAGTGTAATATAGTGGTGGAAGGCTGTGCGCATGTACACTTTAGTAACAAGCTTACTACAGTGCCCTAAAAGCCAATGCCACGTGTCTGTAGGGCAGCGCTGCCCGCTGGCACAGGCCTATAGTATGGTCCAGCAGGTCCTTAAAATGAGACATTGATGTGACTGAAGGAGGTCAGAGATCACATCATTATGCACAGCAACATTGCCTATTTGCACGTGCGCACTCAGGCTGATGCACCCCTCACGAAGCACGGCGCTCAACAGGTGTCTGTAGGGCAGCGCTGCCCGCTGGCCCAGGCCTACAGTACGGTCCAGAAGGGCTTTAAAATGAGACAGAGAAGAGACTGAATCAGGTCAGAGATCACAAGGGAGAACTGTTTCGAGGAGATGCAGCAGTGATGTATCCAGGATCCACCACTGAGTAAGAAAAGGTAACGATAACACTATTTACCTGCTAAGTGAATTTCTACCCATAGGATAACAGTGATGTACTTTTTAAGAAAGTTAAAGAAAATTATTAACATAATAACCTCAGATAATCTTTTGTCTTAATATTTATATTAAATATATATAAATAAGTTTCTTATCATTGAAAAAATCACAGAAGTCGCGCACACACCGCGTCTGTTATGTATATAACGTCACGCGCTACTGCGCATCCATCACGTCGCGTTATACGTACATCTCGCGTATGCGCAAGGCATCGCGCGCAAGTCGCATAGCAACCGCGTGGAAAAAGTTGGACCCGTCGCACACCCTTCGCGGATCCTAAACAGCGACCCTAAAATGGCGGACACGTTTCACGCAGTAAATGAGTAGGGTGTTCGTAGAGTGCGCAACTGCAAAAAAAAGGAAAAAAACTAATAAAAATAATTTACGTATATTATAAACAATATAAAATAATGAAAGGAAAATATTTTTATGTAAAATAAAATTATTTTTAAAAAACATGTAATGTAATATAAAAAATAATATCTAAAAGAAAAAGATTAAAAAAATGTAGTTAAAAAATATAAAAAAAACAATAAAAATATTTACAAATTGGCATTTGGGGATGGGATAGTCCAGTTTGCAGACCTTACTGTGAAGTATGGGATTGAGAGGAAGGACTTCTTTAAATACCTTCAAGTAAGGAGTTTCCTTTGTCATAAGCAAGGTGGTAGGTTGGGGTTTAATAGTAATGAAGTAATGGAAAAGATAAAAGTAGGAGGGGACTGTACAATTAGATCTTTTTATGCAAGTTTAGCAAAAGGGAAGATGGATGACTTGGAGAAAGTTAGCAACAAATGGGCTGGAAAATTGGGTGGGGAGCCCGGAAGTTTTCAAGAATCCTTGGATCTGGGATGTAATATTTTGTGTTCGGGTCCCCTGCAATCGCAGCATTATAAGACGTTATTTTCGCTGTATCATACCCCCGCCAGAATAGCTAAATGGGGAGGCACCACTGGCACTACATGTCCACGCTGCAATGCAGGAGATGCAGATATTATTCATATGTTTGCTACCTGCCCTCAGCTTTACACCTTGATTAAAAGCGTAGAAGATTTTCTTAGTAATACTCTTGATATAGGAATTAAACTGACACCTAGGATGATATTGTTTGGGATAGATAATCAAGATGGATTTGAACAGAAATAATTTATGTTTATAGCTACTGCAGTTTTGAGATTGACAATAGCAAGAGTATGGTTAGACAAGATACTCCCTGGAATGCAAGTTTGGTTGGCAAACTTATTAGCCAGCTACAACCTTGAGAAAGCTATATATGCACGGAGGGGGAAAAAGGGAAGGAGACTTGGGTTGAAAATTTGGGAACCAATAACCAAATGGAAAGAAAGGATGGCATTATAAGATAATGTGAAAGAATAACGAATCTTAAATGGTGCTTTATGATACCTTTATAGTGTTTATACTGTCTTGAAAACTTCAAACCAGAGATATGTAAAAATATTTGATGTAATTTTGCAAAATGCATAAAAGTATGATGTGTAATACAATGTGCATGTTAAGAATAATAAAAAAACTTTAAAAATAAAAAAAAATAAAAAAAAAATAATGAAAGGAAAATATTTTTATGTAAAATAAAATTATTTTTAAAAAACATGTAATGTAATATAAAAAATAATATCTAAAAGAAAAAGATTAAAAAAATGTAGTTAAAAAATATAAAAAAAACAATAAAAATATTTACAAATTGGCATTTAAAAAATCTTTGAAATTCATTGAAAAAAACGTAGGTTTCAGACATGTTATATTTAGGAATTAGCATTTAAAAAACCTTTGAAATTCACTGAAAAAAACATAGGTTTCAGACATGTTATAGTTAGGATTTAAAATTTTTAAAAAAACTTTGAAATTCACTGAAAAAACCATAGGTTTCAGATAAGTTATAGTTAGGAATTAGCATTTAAAAAAACCTTAGAAATTCACTGAAAAACCATAGGTTTCAGGGGTGTTATAGTTAGCTGGACATTTCACTCGTATAAAACCATTGAACTTCTATAACTCGCGTGTCTGCAATTCACTGCTGATGATATCACATATTACATCATTCATGAAATGGTCAGTGACATCACCGATGACATCTCAAATGACATCACTGATTACATCATCCATGTGAAAAGCTGTTACACCTGTTCATACAGTAGCATAATCTTTTAACACACATTATAAAATATGAAGTACCATATTTGAAACATTGACACACCAGAACAAGTTTTTTTTTAAAACCCACTCAGTGATTCCTACATCTACACACACATCTAAACACTTAACTATATATGCTAACAAAGATCAATAGAACACTATTAAATATACTTATATACCTACATCAACATTACACACCAGCACATATCCTATTCCTTTATGAAGATATCCTAATCACTTATGCAAACAATTTATCATACTTATATTTACTTAGCTATACACTTATACAAACACCACTTTATTTATTCATATAGATAGTAACTCATACTCAGTGTGTTATAAAATCAGTATTACAAGTATACAGTTATACATACATCACTCATTTAATCACTGAGTATTATGTATACTTATTTATATACAATAACTGTCACATACACTGCCTTTTATATTTTTAGTTTGTTGGAAATATATCATTGAGAAATATATTTACTCATCACCACACTCATAAAGAGATTCACTCACCCAAACCACTGGTTCTACATACAGTCTTAACCTCATATACTTACTAAATCAACTATTTGCACATCTTTCCACAGTCACACACGTCCCACCCAACCACACACACATTCATTCACTATCCCATACAAATACTCATTTAAATAATTAATAACTAATGTAGACTTTCACATAGGTAGTAACCAACTTATGTAGTAGTGTACACAACATGAGATAGAGTGATACAGGTATTTATACAGTTTAATCACTATCCCATATATTTAGTGAGACACTTAAAATTCCTCACTTAGACGGTCAAACACATTGGTACTAAATCCTCCATTCGCACACTTATACATCCACTCAGTCTTCAAGGCAGATTGATATATATATATATATATATATATATATATATATATATATACATATATATATATATATATATATATATATATATATATATATATATATATATATATTCACTGAAAAAACCATGGGTTATAGACCATATATAGTTAGGAATTAGCATTTACAAAACCTTATTTTACTCACACAAAACCATTGAAATTCCATATATAGTTAGTTGCACTAACTATATATCGCGCACCCGCAATCCACTGCTGATCATGTCACATATTACATCATTCATGACATGGTCAGTGACATCACTGATGACATCTCAAATGACATCACTGATGACATCACTGATGACATCTCAAATGACATCACTGATGACATCATCCAGTGACTGTGTGTTTCTGTAAAGTTTAAGTATGTTTTACATATTGAAAAATGAGTAGATGTAGAAGTGTCTAAATAAAAGATTTAGTAGGTGCGTGACTGACTGTATGAGTGAGTGATTAAATGTGTCTCACTGAGTGCATGGGTTAGTGACTAAACTGTCTTAATTTGTGCATCATTATGTCTGTTGTTCTGTAAACTGCTGCATGTGTTGATCAGTAGCTATATGAGTAACTATATGGGTTATTGATTGATTGTCCAAGTATTTGTATGGGAGACTGAGTGTGTGTGTGGCTGGCTGGGAGATGTGTGACTCTGTGCAGATCAATGTGTTCTTGTATCAATGATTGTATAAGAGAGTAAGAATGTGTTAGTATATATTTGAAAATGTAAGGTACTCTATGTTTAACTGTATAGATTAGAAAATGGAAGTGTGATTGATTCTTTACAGGACTGACTATGTGTGTGAGTAACTCCATGGATGAGTGGCAGAGTGTGAGTGTCTGTATAGGTGTATGAGTGCATATGATAGTGTTGTAAAGATGAGTGATTGTATGTATGAATGATTGTATGGGTGAATGAGTGAATGTGTGTGTAGACATAGGAATCAGTGAGTGTGTATGTAGTAACTAGTATTGGTGTGTCAATGGTTTAAAAAATTATATTCTGTATTTAACACTGGGTGTAACAGAGGTTATATTAAAGTGTGAGGAGATGCATTGTATTGTCACATGAATGATATCATCAGTGATGTGACCATTGATGTCAAATGAGATGTCATCAGTGATGTCATCAGTGATGTCATTTGAGATGTTATCAGTGATGTCATTTGAGATGTCATCAGTGATGTCATTTGAGATGTCATCAGTGATGTCATCAGTGATGTCATTTGAGATGTCATCAGTGATGTCATCAGTGATGTCACTGACCATGTCATGAATGATGTAATATGTGACATGATCAGCAGTGGATTGCGGGTGCGCGATATATAGTGAGTGCAACTAACTATATATGGAATTTCAATGGTTTTGTGAGAGTAAAAGAAGGTTTTATAAATGCTAATTCCTAACTATATATGGTCTATAACCCATGGTTTTTTCAGTGAATTTTCAAGGTTTTGTAAATGCTAATTCCTAACTATATTTGGTCTATAACCTATGGTTTTTTCAGTGAATTTCAATGGTTTTTTATTAGCAAATATCAAAAGCTTTAAAATGTCAAGTACGTGGTAGGTAAAAACATTTTCGTGTTTATGCACGCTGATGTGCTTTGAACGCTGCCCCCCCTCTTTTCTTTTAGGAGTATTCTCTCTTTGCAGATAGTGAAGGGTAGGGTAATCCGTCGTGCCTGCTTCCCTCTCCATTTGATTGATTGTTATCCAAGCATTTACTGTTTTGGAATTGGTTCTCTTTGGTTCATTCTCTATTTACAAACAAGCACAGAGTCGCAATACTCTGTTTAGTCTTTGCAGATAGTGAAAAATCGTTAGAAAAAAAGAAAAGGAATCAAGCAAAATCAGTAGGCCACTAATGGGATCTCTTTTTGACCTCGCTAAAATAGAAACAGTAGGAACAACCCCTCATGAGAAATATGAAACTAGTGAGAGGAACCGAGCTCGACGCCATGATGGCTGCAAGACAGCTCGGCTCCGCCGCCCACCCCGCCCAAAATAACGACAAACCCTATGCAAATATTAAAAATATATACAACACACCAGCAAAGTAACAGGGTAAAACGTTTTATTAAATAACTATTTACATGGCAGCCTGCTGCAACATCGATCCAAATGCATGCCGCCGTTCCTGGGATTTCTCCCCGACTACTCTGCGGCCTACGAGATGGAGAGGCCGGGGCGTTGACTAGGCGGGGCCTCCGGCCGCAACCACAGCGCCAACGATCGCTGCTGACGGAGGGGAGCCTTGCCGGTGAGACCACTGATCTGAAGAACCGCTGCCTGCGGTGCCTCCCCGAGCCGCTTGACGGAGGCCCCCGAGGGGCGGTGTGGTGGCGCGGACTCGGAGGGGGCGCTTGGCTCCTGCCCCCTCCCCAAGTCTTGTTGCCCTGGTGTGGCCTGAGATCGCCCCCGACATAGGCGGCCGGCTCCCGGGGTCCGGCAGAACTTTTAGCCTTTTGGTGACTCTTCCATTCTGGACCTTGTCCCACAATCCGTTTGACCTGAAGACACGTCCTGCGGTGCCCTGGTCCGACCATCACATATACCTGCGCCAGGAGACGGCGTGGAGTGCACTGGAAGGGAGAGGCGGCGCGAACGAGCCTCCCCCACCTCCCCAGGTGGAGGTTTCTCAGCTGCACCCCAGCGCTTCACTCGACATAGGCGGCCGGCTCCCGGGGTCCGGCGGAACTTTTAGCCTTTTGGTGACTCTTCCATTCTGGACCTTGTCCCACAATCCGTTTGACCTGAAGACACGTCCTGCGGTGCCCTGGTCCGACCATCACATATACCTGCGCCAGGAGACGGCGTGGGGTGCACTGGAAGGGAGAGGCGGCGCGAACGAGCCTCCCCCACCTCCCCAGTTGGAGGTTTCTCAGCTGCACCCCAGCGCTTCACTCGGCCAGCTGAGTTGCGCCTGCTCTTGCTATTACATCGTCTCACCCGCCATCTGGCTGAATTGCACCCACTCTTGCTGTACAGCGACAGGCGGCTGCCACGGAGCTCACGAAATGGCGGTCGGCTCCACAGACTTGGGCCTGGCCTGCAAGGATGGCTCTGGGCAACCCTGGAACTCGGACACTTGACTGCTAGGGCGTGGGCCCCATTCCCAAAAGCGTCCCCTCAGCCTTGAAGATTCTACAAGAGTCACCGGGGCCCCCGACTCCCGCAGACTTCCGGTGGGGAGCGACTGCCATGATTGCTCGCGGAATGGCCACGACGTAGCCACGGGGTGCTCTCATGCTGACGCCAGCTTCAGTCTGAAACATCCAGAAACACTGTAGTATCGCGTTGTCGCGTAATTCGTCATATGACGCGCCGCGTTAGCGCACCCGATGCGCGAAGCGATGCGCGAAGCGCAGCTTCCCGGAAGCGATCCGGGGCGCAGCGCGGAGCGCGTAACGTAAGCATAACAGGTCATGTGACTTGTTAATAAAAATTTTCATTGGTTCATTTCACTTTTGGTTTCCTAATGATGTAAGGCTAGGTCATGTGACCTAAAAATAACAGTTTTCATTGGTTTAGAACTATTTTTTGTCCCAAATGATGAAAACCCCTCCTTGTTTCCTCACTCTGACTTTCATCTTTGTGAGAAGAAGACCTTTTTTCATCACTTAGCAATGGCAAGTGGTGTAGGTTCAGCTGGTGCATCCCCATCACCACCACCTCCTAGGAAGAGAGTACCACCTCCTCAGGTGGTGGTTGAGCAAGAGGTGGCCCCCCCCCACCTTCTTGTTGCCTGATTCGGCCAGCTCAATCGATCGAGCATGAGACTCTGTTGTGATCTGAAGAACCGCTGCCTGCGGTGCCTCACAGAACCGCTTGACGGAGGCCCCCGAGGGGCGGTGTGGTGGCGCGGACTGGGAGGAGGCGCTTGGCTCCTGCCCCCTCCCCAAGTCTCGCTCGGCCAGCTGAGTTGCGCCCACTCTTGCGGCCTACGACATGGAGAGGCCGGGGGGTTGACTAGGCGGGGCCTCCGGCCGCAACCACAGCGCCAACGATCGCTGCTGACGGAGAGGAGCCTTGCCGGTGAGAGCCACTGATCTGAAGAACCGCTGCCTGCGGTGCCTCCATGAGCCGCTTGACGGAGGCCCCCGAGGGGCGGTGTGGTGGCGCGGACTGGGAGGGGGCGCTTGGCTCCTGCCCCCTCCCCAAGTCTTGTTGCCCTGGTGTGGCCTGAGATCGCCCCCGACATAGACGGCCGGCTCCCGGGGTCCGGCGGGACTTTTAGCCTTTTGGTGACTCTTCTTTTCTCCCCGACTACTCTGCGACCTACGAGATGGAGAGGCCGGGGTGTTGACTAGGCGGGGCCTCCGGCCGCAACCACAGCGCCAATGATCGCTGCTGACGGAGGGGAGCCTTGCCGGTGAGAGCCACTGATCTGAAGAACCGCTGCCTGCGGTGCCTCCCTGAACCGCTTGACGGAGGCCCCCGAGGGGCGGTGTGGTGGCGCGGACTGGGATGGGGCACTTGGCTCCTGCCCCCTCCCCAAGTCTTGTTGCCCTGGTGTGGCCTGAGATCGCCCCCAACATAGGCGGGCGGCTCCCGGGGTCCGGCGGGACTTTTAGCCTTTTGGTGACTCTTCCATTCTGGACCTTGTCCCACAATCCGTTTGAGCTGAAGACACGTCCTGCGGTGCCCTCGCAATGCGGCCTGGTCCCTGAATGTGTGCAGGGGGACGGTATTGATTGGATCAAGATGGCGGCTTCACACAAAGCTGACTCAAGTGTTGCAGCTGATGCTATGCAAACAAAAACTGGTTTTCAGTTTGTACATTCTTCAGGGCCCCCGAGGGGCGGTGTGGTGGCGCGGACTCGGAGGGGCGCTTGGCTCCTGCCCCCTCCCCAAGTCTTGTTGCCCTGGTGTGGCCTGAGATCGCCCCCGACATAGGCGGCCGGCTCCCGGGGTCCGGCGGAACTTTTAGCCTTTTGGTGACTCTTCTTTTCTCCCCGACTACTCTGCGGCCTACGAGATGGAGAGGCCGGGGCGTTGACTAGGCGGGGCCTCCGGCCGCAACCACAGCGCCAACGATCGCTGCTGACGGAGGGGAGCCTTGCCGGTGAGAGCCACTGATCTGAAGAACCGCTGCCTGCGGTGCCTCCCCGAGCCGCTTGACGGAGGCCCCCGAGGGGCGGTGTGGTGGCGCGGACTGGGACGGGGCACTTGGCTCCTGCCCCCTCCCCAAGTCTTGTTGCCGTGGTGTGGCCTGAGATCGCCCCCGATATAGGCGGGCGGCTCCCGGGGTCCGGCGGGACTTTTAGCCTTTTGGTGACTCTTCCATTCTGGACCTTGTCTCACAATCCGTTTGAGCTGAAGACACGTCCTGCGGTGCCCTCGCAATGCGGCCTGAATGTGTGCAGGGGGACGGTATTGATTGGATCAAGATGGCGGCTTCACACAAAGCTGACTCAAGTGTTGCTGCTGATGCTATGCAGACAAAAACTGGTTTTCAGTTTGTACATTCTTCAGGATTTTTCCATCCAAGGCTGGTTGAGAGTTTGTAGAACAATGGCTTCAGATTTTCAACATACTACTCTTTAACATTCTTCATAAATGTAACAATGTGAGACTCACTAGGAGAACGGCGTTTATCTTTCCTTTCAAAATGCTGCCAACAATATTTTCTGAATGGAAGACACCATCTTGTAGCATAAAGGACTGCGTCAAGGGTGGTATTGCCCAGAATGTCTTGTTTTCTAGTGCTCGTAATGACGAAGCCAGAACTGCCAAAAGGGATTCTGGTCCTGCCGCTACTTATTAGAGACATTGAACTATACTCTGGACCTGCCTGACCTCGACCAAAATGGCGCCAGTATGGGAGCGACTTGCAACTCCTTATGACGTTCTAGTTACTTAGCCTTGACGTTATGGGGGATGTATGCGGTCTTTGTGCACATGGCGGGCGGGGAAGGGTACTGACTGGGCATACGGACAACCCTATTGATGTCGGTTTTTCATTATTGATTATTGTATTATTAAAGTTTCGAAGTAATGTTACCCATAATACTCGCCCATGGTGTGCGTATAGACGATTTTATTGTAACTAATCCTGTTATACTTTCAATTATAAAATCAACCTTCACTGATCCTGCAACCGTTTGTCACGTTTAGTTTTTTCAATTAAATGGCTCGCTTGTTACATACTCCTATACCCCTGGCTTTTGAAAGACACCATCTTGTAACATAAAGGGCTGCGTCAAGGGTGGTATTGCCCAGAATGTCTTGTTTTCTAGTGCTCGTAATGATGAAGCCAGAACTGCCGAAAGGGATTCTGGTCCTGCCGCTACTTATTGGACACATTGAACTATACTCTGGACCTGCCTGGCCTCGACCAAAATGGCGCCAGTATGGGAGCGAATTGCAACTCCTTATGACGTTCTAGTTACTTAGCCTTGACGTTATGGGGGATGTATGCGGTCTTTGTGCACATTGCGGGCGGGAAAGGGTACTGACTGCGAATACGGACAACCCTATTGATGTCGATTTTTCATTATTGATTATTGTATTAATAAAGCTTCAAAGTAATGTTACCCATGATACTCGCCCATGGTATGCGTATGGACGATTTTATTGTAACTGATCCTGTTATACTTTCAATTAAAAAATCAACCTTCACTGATCCTGCAACCGTTTGTCACGTTTATTTTTTTCAATTAAATGCCTCGCTTGTTACATACTCCTATACCCCTGGCTTTTGAAAGACACCATCTTGTAGAATAAAGGGCTGCGTCAAGGGTGGTATTGCCCAGAATGTCTTGTTATCTAGTGCTCGTAATGACGAAGCCAGAACTGCCGAAAGGGATTCTGGTCCTGCGGCTACTTATTGGAGACATTGAACTATACTCTGGACCTGCCTGGCCTAGACCAAAATGGCGCCAGTATGGGAGCGACTTGCAACTCCTTATGACGTTCTAGTTACTTAGCCTTGACGTTATGGGGGATGTATGCGGTCTTTGTGCACATGGCGGACGGGGAAGGGTACTCACTAGGAATACGGACAACCCTATATACTTTCAATTATAAAATCAACCTTCACTGAACCTGCAACCGTTTGTCACGTTTAGTTTATTTCAATTAAATGGCTCGCTTGTTACATACTCCTATACCCCTGGCTTTTGACCCTTTCCTACGCGCGGTCTGTACTACCGCCCTCGGGCGATCTATGTAATGAACAGACTACCATTGCCGAAACACAAGGGAATGCATCTCAGAGAGATAAGTCAAGTACGTGGTAGATAAAAACATTTTCGTGTTTATGCACGCTGATGTGCTTTGAACGCTGCCCCCCCCCCTCATCATTTAGATTACCACCGCCCATTGCACAAAAGCGTACCGGGCGCTCCCCACGCAAAAAAAAACGATTTTTTAAAATGTATTTATTTATTTATTTATTTTTTTGCCCCGCGGGGCCCTTTTAAAGCCTCCACATCAAACCTAGGGGGTCAGGGAGGATCTACTATGCCCCCTTATGTTCATTTCCCCCTTTGTTTTGGCCTCCTCTTGTCTCTCGATCCTACCGAGAGACAAGATGGTGGCCGCTCCGGACTGTTTAGAATGTTGACAGACACCGGAGAGCCAATCAGCTTCGCTTCGCGAAGTTCCGTTACGCGTCAAGTACGCGAACCGGAGCGCTACCCGGAGCGCTGTTACAGATATATATATTTTTTTGAACGTTAATTTCTCAAAATCCACTGGAGCACATATATTGAGATCTAGCAAAGGCACATCGGGCTACCAGTCCCTACAATTTTGCCAAGTTTCGTGCAAATCCATTCAGCCGTTCGAGCTAAAAGTGAGGCCAACCGCCCTATGGAAATTAACATGGGAAAAACGCGTTTTGGGACCCCCCTTTTTTCTCGGCCCCCCCTTGACGAAACCCCCCCAAATTTTCAGGGGCTGCTCAGAAACAAAATGTTCCATTTTCCTGAAAATGTCAGCCAATTCCGTCCACAAACGCCAAAGTTATTAGACATAGAATTTTCAAAAATCCCAAAGAGAAAAAATCCTAACTATATACACCTACTGGCGACCGCCAGTAGGTAATATATATATATATATATTCACTGAAAAAACCATAGGTTATAGACCATATATAGTTAGGAATTAGCATTTAAAAAACCTTATTTTACTCACACAAAACCATTGAAATTCCATATATAGTTAGTTGCACTAACTATATATCGCGCACCCGCAATCCACTGCTGATCATGTCACATATTACATCATTCATGACATGGTCAGTGACATCACTGATGACATCACTGATGACATCTCAAATGACATCACTGATGACATCACTGATGACATCTCAAATGACATCACTGATGACTACATCCAGTGACTGTATAATTCTGTAAAGTTAAAATATGTCTTACATATTGAAGAATGAGTGGATGTATAAGTGTCTTGATGAAGGATTTAGTAGGGGCATGGCTGACTGTATGAGTGACTGATTAAATGTGTCTCACTGAGTGCATGGGTTAGTGACTAAACTGTCTTAATTTGTGCATCATTATGTCTGTTGTTCTGTAAACTGCTGCATGTGTTGATCATTAGCTATATGATTAACTGTATGGGTTATTGATTGGTTGCCAAAGCATTTGTATGGGAGACTGAGTGTGTGTGTGGGTGGCTGGGAGGTGTATGACTCTCTGCATAGATGTGTGAGCAGTTGATTGACTAGATGTATGGGTTCAAAAGTGCATGTGGAAACAGCTGTATGGGCGGTTGACTGTGTGCATGAGTGTATTGGTGAGTGAATGGATATCTCAGTGCTACATGTCAAAGTAAGTACATATGTAAAACACAGTACATGTGAAAGTTGACATATATAAATAACTGTGCATAAGAGCCAGTGAATGTGTGAGTGGCTGTATGGATTATTGTGAACTTGTATCAGGGATTGTATAACAGAGTAAATATGTTTTAGTATATGTTTGAATAAGTAAGGTGTGTATAACTGTATAGTTGAGGAAATGGAGGTGTGATTGATTCTTTGCATGACTGACTAAGTGTCTGAGTAACTCCATGGATGAGTGACAGTCTATGAGTGTCTGTTTACACTGAGTGTATCTAAGGTTATATTAGAGTCTGAAGAGGTTCATCGTATTATCACATGAATGATGTCATCAGTGATGTGATCAGTAATGTCAAATGAGATGTCATCAGTGATGTAATCAGTGATGTCATTTGAGATGTCATCAGTGATGTCATCAGTGATGTCATTTGAGATGTCATCAGTGATGTCATCAGTGATGTCACTGACCATGTCATGAATGATGTAATATGTGACATGATCAGCAGTGGATTGCGGGTGCGCGATATATAGTTAGTGCAACTAACTATATATGGAATTTCAATGGTTTTGTGTGAGTAAAATAAGGTTTTTTAAATGCTAATTCCTAACTATATATGGTCTATAACCTATGGTTTTTTCAGTGAATTTTCAAGGTTTTGTAAATGCTAATTCCTAACTATATATGGTCTATAACCTATGGTTTTTTCAGTGAATTTCATTGGTTTTTTAAAAGCTAATATCTATAGCTGTAAAATGTATTCTTCTTTAAATCCAAAAATATATTTTATATGTTTATTAATAATTTTTTTTTAATATTTTTTTTGTTTCGCTCCCGGTCCGCGAACCGGGAAGCTTCCCGTTAGCTCAATTCGATTCCGCGATCCGGTCCGCGAACCGGTAACAAATCAACATAGTTACGGTATCGCGTTGCCGCGTAATGCGTCTTATGACGTACTGCGTTAGCGCACCCGGAAGTGCCCCGGGGCGCGGACCGAGGCGCGAAACGCAACTCCCCGGAAGCGATCCGCGGCGCGAAAGCGCGACGTATCGCGTTGCCGCGAAATGCGTCTTGTGACGTACTGCGTTAGCGCACCCGGAAGTGTCCCCGGGCGCGGACCGAGGCGCGAAGCGCAGCGAACCGGAAGCTAACCGGGGAGCGTTCCGCAGCGCGTAACATGAAAGTTAGAGTCATGTGACTTGTTAATAAAGCTTTTCATTGGTTCATTTCACTTTTAGTTTCATAATTATGGAAGGCTAGGTCAGGTGACCTAAAAATAACACTTTTCATTGGTTGAGAAGTATTGTTTTTTCCAAATGATGAAAACCCCTCCTTCTTTCCTCACTCTGACTTTCATCATTGTGAGAGGAAGACCTTTATTAATACTTGAGAAATGACTTCAGTACTTGCTTCAGCTGGTGCACCCCCACCACCACCTCCACCTCCTCATGGGAAGAGAGGACCACCTCCCCAGGTGATCACCAACACAGAGGAGGAAGAGGAAGAACTAGAGGAAGAGGAGAGAGAAGAACCACAGTTCTTGGAAGAGGTGCCCCGGGTTTCCCATAGGAAAGCCAGTTTCATCTGGCAGTTTTATTCAATCCCTCCAGGGCAAAAGAAAGTGAATGCGAGGTATGTGACCTGCCTCATCTGCAAAGAGAAATTATCAAGAGGGACTGATAAAAAGTATAGCTATGGGAACTATACCATGCATCGGCACATGACCAGGAAGCATCCACTTAATTACAGCCGGGCGGAAATACGGGATATGGAACAAAACCCAACAGCAACTCCTGTGGCCAGGTCAACATCGTCAATATCATTGACACCAGCAGAGGCACGGGAAACTGTGCCAAATATCCAAGAGAATTTTGGGCACATGAAACATACTTGTATGCACTGTGGTGCGTTGATATCATGTGGTAACATGAGTATTAATGCCATCAACCTGGCTTATGACAATCATAATTGCCCTAACCGCCCCCAGTAATTTTTTTTTGCTCCTGTTGAGCCCTTTTCAACGCCTGTTTTTTGTTGTTCCCCCCCCAAAAAAAACCCAAAAAAAATATAAAATCGTTCAAAAAATACAAAAAAAACAAAAAATGTTCAAAAAATACAAAAAAAATATAAAACAACAAAAATATAAAAAAAAAAGTTCTTTTCAGAACTACCTTCCCTTTCCAAAAAAATTGCTAGAATGTTTAGCACTCTGGCAAGCTCTATTTCTTTTGGTTCGCTTCCGGTTTAGCTTCCCGGTACGCGTACCGGGAGCTAACCAAAAAAAAAACTTTTTTAAAAAAAAGAGTAAGTATAAGGAAAGTAAACAGAGAGTGATGTTTCAAGAAAGACAGCTATAGGGAGTAAAGAAGAGATACTATTTAATAGATCTATTTACCAAAGAACAGACAGAAGATGGTATAATTGTGAAAAACAAAATAGATAACGAAGTGAAAGAAAAACAAGCATTGGCATAGCCAATAGGTATCGACTTTTGGACCTTCTAAGTCTTTAGTTATGCAGCATAATATCCTTGGTGCAGCAACATCAACTGTTGCATGGCTAAACACGTATAAGGTCCCAAAGGCGAGACCTATTGTCTATGCCAATGCTTGTTTCTTAAGTAGAATTGCAATACGTATGGCTCTTCCATGTAAAAAAATCTTATCTTGTGCTCTAAAGATTGCTAAAGTCTCGACAGAGAACAGGCTAGATTGTAAGTAGGGTAAATTGCGCTTGGTGATCTGTTTGAGGGAGCGTCTGCTTTGCCTGGTGTCTTTGGAGAGCAATTTTGATTGTTATACTGGACAATATAGCCCTAATGTAAATAACATAGGGGCATATTATCAACATAGGCAATAAAAGTTTTGCAGCTTTTATAGGCAGAAATGTGTCGCTAAAGCTGCTTTTGCGGCAGAAAACTGCCGCTAAAGCCGCTTTTGCACCAGTTTTCTGCCAATAAAAAGAGCAATAATTTTATTGGCTGCATTCATAATATGCCCCTTAGTGTGCTTCAACTACACAGAGAAAGCATTATGAACAAATAGTGATACAGTGATCAGTCAAAGACACTAAGAGTAATAGAGACGGAGTGAGTGAACAAGAGTGAGGAACTATGAGAAGAGAGGGACTGAGAAAAAAAGTGGAAGGAGTTGAGTAAGTAGGTAATAGAGAAAGGAATGAGGGAAGTAGCAAAGGCAGGAAACTGAGGATTAAAGAAATGAAGCAGTGGAACTAATAGTAGTTCAATGTGATAGAAATGTAACGAAAAGAGTACAAAATACTTACCTTATAATTGTCGTTAAATTCCTCACTTTTTATTTTTATACTTTCAATCTGTGAAAGAGAGAACAAACATTTGAAAAATATAAAAACATGTATTGAAAAATTACAAAAGACAAGGGCAAAGATTGAAGGACAAACAGTTTTTCAATAACTTTGACACTTACAGAAGCTACACAGTCCTAAAGATATACATTTTAAAGTAACACTATCTTGATGCAGATGAAGTGAGGCCTATCTTAAAACATGGTGCATCTTTTGCATTGCTGTTGTCTCAGAAAAGTGTCGCAAGACACTAAAATTTAAAATAATTGCTTAAGGATGCCAATAAGATGTCTACTATCCAGAGTTTTGTTTCAGGTGAGGCCTACTCAGGGTTGCAGATGAAATTTCGAGTTGTTGAAGAGAATAGAAGACATAATACATGTGAAGGTCTACCAATGAAGTGAGTCATGTCCACTGCAATCTTCAACAAAGTCCAAACCTCCTATGTTTCCCTGGACAGACCTAAACTTGATCTGCACAATGTGATTCGTAATGATAGGAAACACAGGTGATGTAATTGAAATACATGCAATTTATTTTGCTCATTTCACAATCACATCACTTCTGTTTCCTTTGCTTAGGTATCTCATTGTGCAGATGTAGTCTAGCATATCAAAGAATACGCAGAAGTGCAGCACTGCATGCAACAACTTTGACACTTACAGAAGCCTCACCTTCTCCATGCCTTCTACACAGTTCTACATATACATCATAAATGGAAACATTACAGAATTAATTATACATGTTAAATGGTTTATTTTTGCTGTTCTCAGAATGTATCAAAATTCACTAAAAACAGTGACTTGAAGGTATTCATCATGTAACAGCGGGGAAAAAAAAACACAATCAAAATGATTGTGTTTAAAAAACCCATACAAGATCAGAAATCAAAAATCAGAACTCCTTAAAGTTAACTTACTTTCCATGACGTCCAAGGATGTCCTATGAATAGCTTATACTCTTTTGTGCTGTTATTACTTTCAGCCCACCAGTTTCTGAAAGAAAATCTCCATCGTTTTTAAAAACATGTTACATACAATAAATGACTTCTTGCTCTCTACCACAAGATTCCACAAGGCCAAATTTTGTCAGAGCCATGTATAACTCTTGGATTTCTTGTTAGCCAATCCCATCATTTGGCATTCCCGCAACTTTCAGAATTAAAATGTTGAAGATCATTTTCACAATCCTGGAATAGTAATATCTTCCCCTTCTTGCTCAGTCATGTTCTACATTTCGTATGACACTGATACTGCTTAATATGAAGCAGACTTACACTACCTCTATGAGTACTACAATTATTTAATTCTCTACATCACTTTTAATCACAAAGTAATGTAAAACAGTAGACAGCATTGCAGACTTACATTCCCTCTACTCCATGTTTTGATTGGCTGCTTTAATTAGCTTATGAAAAGAAACAGTTTTTCTGAACTCATTTAAACTGCACATACATGTCCATGATGTCCAATCCTATGATTAGAAGTTATGTCTCTGAACTACACTTATCCTCAAGGCCAAATTGTGTAGGAGCCATTAGAACTTCTTGAAATTCCACAGATCATATCCCGAGATTATTTTCCTAAAATTTTGGTTTTAAAAACACCAGGTAAGAGTTTTTAAGGTCATACGGCAATTTTTTTTTGAAAATTACAACAGAATCATTACAGAATGACCAGCCATTTCTAGACTTTAAATAAGCTGTGTAATGTCCTGATGATATTGAAGGGCCGTCATGATATATAATTGCTGTAGTTACAAAAGTCCTTCCTGATATTGACAACTGCGAAGCTACAAAATTTTTTATTAAAGTTGTCAATTTTGTTCCATCAGGCCTACATCGTTGGAACATTAAAATGATGTACTGGCCATATGTTCGTATAAATAATGTGGACATCATTTCAGATTTACATTGGCTACACTCCATGTTGTGATTAGCAGCTTTTACTAGCTTATTAAAGGAGACTGATTTACTGTCTGGCAAAGTTAAATATACAAATCTTTCTGAGTCTACACTAGTAGTACTTGATACCATACAGTTCTCGCAGTCATGCTGCCATTGATAAGAAAGCCCAAACAGCTGATCTACATCTACACCTTCAGCATGTAATACATGAAGCATATACATTAAAAACTCCTGACAATCTTGCTGAATATTTTGAGAGAATTGTGTTTGGCCTGAACATCTATCTAACAGATTTCTAATTTCAGACACACTTTCTATGTTTCTTCTATCAGTGGTACATTTCTCTAACACAGAATTTAACAAACTGCAAAATCTTTGATCAGAATTGACCACAATCTCTTCTTTTACATTTTTTAGAGAAAACAAAACATTAATTACTACATTAGCATAGCAGTTGACACCAGAACTGTTTTCAAACTGAAAACCAACAACATCTTCAACAGAATCCTCTTTGTTTCTGCTTGTAATTTTAGGTTCATTCACTTTTTGTCTTTTTGCTACAACCTGCCCAGTATTGTTCTCATTTCTTCGTTTCCGGCCTACCAGACGTTTCTCAAACAAAGGAAACTGAGGCAAATGTGGCGCATACTCTCTTCTTAACCTATTGTATTCCTTAACACAATCTAGATCTGCACAAATGTTTCTGACATCACAGTCAATCAAGTACAATCCCGATAAAGTTCTAACTCGTGACAATGCCACATATGCCATACCCTCCTTGAACACAGAACTGCCAATATTCACCAATGCAGTGTCTACACTTAAACCTTGCGATTTATGAATTGTCACCGCATATGCCAAGCAAACAGGGAACTGCTTACGGCGAACATATAAGTCTTTTACAAGCAAAAATCTAGCAGAACAACGAGCAATTAGCTGTACTTCCTCAATGCCATCAAATTTAATTTTTAAAAATTCAATTCCATCTCTATTTCTGTATTTCACAAAATCAACAACATTACCCATTGATCCATTTACCAGACCTCTTTCAACATGTAAATTCCTTCTTAAAATTATACGGCAGTTCAAGCACACATTCAGAGTCTTTTCAAAACCTGCAGTTTTAGATATACTCTTCTCTAATGAATCCAATTTTGTTTTCAGATTCTCAGACAAAATAATTGTTGATCCCATATGCTCTACTCTATCAATAGCTTCCACTTTCACAATCTCTTGCTTTTCTAAATGCAACATTTTGTTGTTAAATTTTGCACATTCTGCAAGAGTTGGCATCAAACATATTCCAGATTTCTTATCAGTAATTTTCTGAAAAATATTCTCAGGCACAACATCTTGTTCTGGATATAAATTTGACAGTAATCGTGCATGTAAAGCTTCTTTCCCATGCTCGGTCACTTTTCCAATTCTAACATCTTGTAGAATAGTCTTGTAAACTTCATCCTTTGCCTGACGCATATTTTCATGCAGTTCAGCATAATTGAAGTTTAACCATATATTGACGTTGCCAATGCTGCCTAGGCACTTCCTGGTATCTTCATGCGTGAGCATTTTGAACACAGGTTGCCCTTTCACTGGTGTCAGCTGCAGAAGATCTCCAAAAACAATGATGTGTTTGCCACCGAATAACACATCATACTCTGTTTTGAGAACTTCTTGCATCCTCAAATGCACAAAGGCAAGCATGACATTGGAAACCATGCTTACTTCGTCAATGATAAGAAGTTTCATTTTCCTCAAGATTCTTGAAACTTCAAAACAAGCATCTCCAGATAGCTTGTGATATTCTAATTTGTTGTCATGCTCCACTGGCAGCATCAGTAAACGATGTAAAGTAATCCCTTTAATATTATGTGCTGCCAGTCCAGTTGGAGCAGTGACAACACAAGACAGTGATGACTCTGTCCTTTCCTGCAAATAGCATGAAATTGCTTTAATGAGGAAACTTTTTCCAGTTCCCGCTTCTCCACTCACGTACAGTCGGACAGGTTTCAACGACGTACATGAGCACTCTTTCTTATCATGACTTAATCCATGATCAATTTGCATGGTAACTTCGTCATATATTTTCCTCTGCTCAACGTTGAGTTGCCTTTCCAACTCTTCTAAGTTAACCGCATCCTCTTGAGCATGTGCCATGGCTCTTTCCACCTCATTCATAGCAGTGGCAGCTTCATTTTCAATAAGAGGTCCTCCTAGTGGATCCTGACTCAATGAAGCAGAACTCTGACTGTCCTGAGAACTGTCTCTGGCAATCTCGGCTGCAATCGTTGCTTCCTGCTCAATTTCCGCATTCAACATTTCTACATATTTGGGAAAAGCAGGACATTCTATGGTCTCCTTGGCGGCATTGAAAGAGTCTTCGTAACAGAGGAAATCTCCAAGCAGTTCCTCTTCTGCACGCCAAGGCTTGAAAAGTTGCAAAAGTGCTAAATAGAAAAACTCCTTTTTTTCAGGAGATTCGCCACTCAATTTTCGATGGTTTATCAAGTGGCATTTTCTTTGCTTGACCAGACATCCCTCACTTCCTATTACAGCATACACTCCTTTCTCAGTATCTTCTTTGATGTTCCTCTTGAACATGTAATTTTGCAGAACCTCATACAGACAAACATTCTCTAGGTGACTGCTTCGATTTGGATAATATGTATCCAACATGTTTGTCTTCAAAATGTCGGTACTGTTTGGCTCCTTTTCCGCCAAATACTCAATTTCCCGCACAGGTTTGAGAACTCGATTACGCGTTGCAGCAAGACCAAGACTCGCCCAAACGATACTCCTGGACTTGGCATAGAGACTTGCTGAAGACAACCGGTCAGAACATTCGTACGCTCCGATTTCTCGATGCGACAACATCTTCAGACTGAAACTGTACAACTTCTTGCTGAGGCTCTTTTCATGGGAAATGTCCTCCCACATATCCTTCAATTCTGTCTTCTCTTTTTTGGTGATATACGACGTCACATACCGAGCCACAGCCATACAGTTATCAGCCACAAACTGTATATCCATGTTAGCATTCCACATGGACAAAATCACCGGGTTGTAGTCGTTGATATACTTGGACTCTTCGTTCCTCTTCAAATTGTAAGTGTTTTTAGGTGATTTCTTCATCACATTATGTCGCAGTGAAGACATCAAACTGTTTACTCTTCCTTTAGAAATCACCGGTCGTGGGAAGCCGAAACGACATTTGGTGTAGAACTTGTCTTTGTTTCGGAATTTACGACGGCAGTACTTTCCACATCGATGGCTTTGGAAACGCAGAACTTTTTCTCTTAGGCTTTTCTTCTCCTTTGCGTTTGGAACAGCACACGTAGAATACTGTTGGATGAAACTCATCACTGAGTCTTCTGGATCCGTTCCAAATTTAGGTGCATCCTTGATCCACAGCAACATATGTATATGAGGAGCTCCTCTTGCTTGGTACTCCTTTCTCCAGAAGAAATCCAACACCTCTCCAAGAGGTGGATTCTTCTTATTCATGATGAAAGACATCATAGCTTCAAATCTATGATTGAAGTACCTACATACATTGACTGGATCCAAAGAGCACAGTTCTCCGGGTGTCTTGAATTCGATGTTTTCTACGTTAGCATTTGCCTCTCGTAGAAATTGAAGTAAGTCTTCCCAGCCATACTCGGCACAACTCAGAGTGAGGAACCATGTGGGAGTACCTAAGTTCCTCAGCATACATTTTAAATCACCATGACGACGGTACCAGTACTCATTAGTACCACGCTGACACGCCATGAGATTAATCAGGTGAGATTCCAAAATACTATCTTGGACATTCACTTTATCCATAAAATCACTTGCCGAGATGTTTTGCATGTGTATACCACTTTTCAAGATGTGGTTCACTGCATATGACAGTCCAGACAGATCGCTTTCAAACAGGAGATGAAACCAATAAGGAATGCATTGTCGAAACCTAGCATCTCCTGCATACAATCGCAAAGTCCGGTATTCAGAAGCAGGAATTTGATGAGGTCGCTCATCATATCTTCCTCCCTGACCTGTTGGAAAAAGCTGTGGGAAACACCGAGCTTCCAAACTTTCCTCCCAAACACTAATGGGACTCCCTTTGGCTTGTTTCATTTGAAACAACTCAATAGCATTCCCCATGACTTCCTTTGAATGCAAAGGATGAACACTATAATGTTCATATATTTCCTCACTAGTAGAGGGTTCTACTTTCTCAATTTGACCAGCACACAAATCGCTATCCTCTTCCTCACTTACTTCCTCTTCTGCAACATATACATTCTTATAGTATTTATTATTTTTTTTCAAATACAATGTTGCCTTTTTAACTTTCCTAACATCTACTAAATCTTGCCATATTTTCTTATTCTTTGTCGGAACCCCATTAACTAAGATAACCAGAGGTTCCTCTTCCACTTTTTCTACTCCAATTGTGTTAATGTTTTTCTTCAAATCTAGAGGCAAATAAACAACTCTTCCCTTTAATCCTCTCTGTAAATCTGATGGAGGCAATTTCCCTGTCTTTGGCTCCATTCTTACAATAGCCTGAAAGGGATGGATACTTTGAATCAAAATAGATTCATAAGTATTTAAATCCTTCAATTCAGAAGGAATCTCAACCAATTCCAGATTATTATGAACTGCTCTAGCAGGCATCTGGTTTTGTTTTAATTTGTTACAACAATAAGTACACACACGTTGATCCAATCCCAAATCAAAACAATTTTCTACCATCAAGTATGTTGCAAAATCCTTCCATTCACTATTATTTTCCCTTTCACTTTTTGCATATAAATCCACTAACTTAGTCTGATTCTTATAATAAGTGCGTCGACAACACACACAAGTGAAATTAGGCCTCTCACTTGATTTCATGTCAAACGTCGCAATTTCCCTCTGGAAATTATCTGTACTGGAAACATGTACAGTATCTTCCAAATGACCCTCTATTTCTTGCTCAATTTCAACATTCTCCTCTTTACTTCCAAAGTAACAAAACTCAATTTCTTCACATATATTCCTCACATCTATTTCAGAACCATGCAAAAGAGCAGCGCATAATTGTTTCAGCATAATTGCTGGACTCTTAGCATAATACAACATTCTAACTAACTTCCTCACTTTGTTATGATGCACTGCTAGCATCCTGAAATGATGAAAAACACTCTGGCATACTCTCCTGGAAAGACAAGCCAGTGAATGACCATGCAAACCTGTCACTTCTCTCACTCTGCAAGGATCTAATTCTTGCAACAACCTTATTTTCTGCTTTAAACTTTTCTTGTTAAATGTCCGTACAAAATCACAAAGCAAATTGATGGAATCCTGTCGCACACTGCAAATACTACTACACTTCCAGGTGTACACAGGACCCTTAGCACGTCTTCCTAAAACCTCATTACCTAACAACTCTTCTGCCTCTGTTGTCACAAGTTTTTCTTTTTCAACTGGACAACCATCTTTCATTTCATAAGCACGACCACTGATGTCAACTGCATGCACCAAATCATTATCCTGGAAATAACTCTCTTCATTAAAAAATGCCTCACAGCTTGAACTATGTATCCATTCTCCAGAAAAAACTTCACAAAAATTACTACGATTAACTATTCTCTTCCATCTACTATTTCTTTTGAAATCAAAAATGTCCTTGTTTAGCTTCCTAATTCTATTGATTATCAAAATAAATAACTTACGTTTAATTTCAAAAGCCTGATCAATAACTTTCTCAACTTTTTTTTTTCTCCTATAAAAAACTAATTTCTGTTGACCTTTCTTAATATTTTTTAACAAATTGCCAATTATCCTGTTGCGGAACATTCGTTTACGAATCTCCCAAAACTGTTGTTTCCTTCTACTATCATGCACAGATTTATCTCTTGCTCTAGCAGTAACATTTTCATTTGTCCTTTTCTTTCCATTTGATTTACTTGTCATATTATGGATTGAAACATTTTCTGTACTAATATTTTTTTTATTACAAATATTTCTTATGAAATATTTAGAGCTCTTACCCGGTGCTTTCTTCATGGCTTGAGAAATCTTTTTGTTAGAGGACTGCTGCGTTTTTTTTTTCTCCTGCTGTCTTTGACGTTTTGCAGCCTTTATCTCTCTTATTTTTGTAGGCATCTTGAAATGATCTGCAGTTGAATCTGAGGAAAAAGATAATAAAAAATGTTATTAAACATTATTATCAAACAGTAAATCAGTAATAGTGATCAAAAACATAACACACTACTTGACATTTTATTTTGAAGATTTTTTAGTCATTGCCATTTTTACAATACAGAAATACCAGAAAAGAAATGACATTTATATTTATGTTACCTATGCTATTTTATATGTGAATCTGATCTAATTTTATGAGCATATTTTAATATTTTATTGAAAACACTACACATAACCTGTTTTTGAAGGTGTTTTTATTTTTAAATTCAACGGTTTACCTTTTTACTTTTTATTGATTATAAATTTTAAAAATAAATGTTTATAATTCCAAAGGCTGAAGCAAGTCAGCTTCCCATCCGATATCATATAATTCAGACAAATCTGCATCCTCATCACGCTCTTCTTCATCCTCAGGATTTAAATCATCCAATGGATCAACATCCACTGATGTTTCAATTACAAGTTCAATGATGAGGTCAAAATCAACTGATTGCAGATTGTCGCTCATGTTGAGGTTGTCTTTATCTTTAAAGAAAGATAACAACAATGAGATGTTGCAGAGTAAGAGACAAATCTCACAGATTATAATAGTAAAATTATTTAACAAGAGTAACATTTTGCAGCTATTATTTAACCATGTCCAGCGATGCTGAGCAGGTGAAGCCTATGTCTAATTTTTCACTGAACAGGACTCATCTGTTCTTAACCTTGGATAAGCCTCAACGACTCTGTGTCCCCTGCACATACTCAAATGTTAAAGTGCAGATTTATATTAAATGGCACATCCCCAGGCATGCACCAGTTAATGTGTTTTACCACCCATGGTGTGCCGCATTTACAATCAGATAGGAGAAAGCTGCTTCAAAACCCTGCGCCTGCTTGAAGCTTGCATAGGTCTTGACGCAGCATTGTATAGATGGGGCACCCCTGAGCCTTGCTGGAGCTGCATCGCACTTACGATACAACTCCAGCAATGCGCCACCTTTACAGCACAGATACGTCACGCATCTGTGCCATTTTTGCCCCATGCTGCGCCGCATTGTAAATGCAGCACACCATGGGTGGCGGAACAGCGGCGCAAAATGACTGGCACATCCACTGCTGCATCGGTTTCATGTGGCACGTTTTTTTTACACCATGACACATCTGCCTAAATGCATCAATTTGTAATTTTCTCGCCTCATAGCAAATCTTTTGCACCGCCACTGCGTCACAAAAGTGACGCACAGTGGCGCAAAAGATGCATACACCTATCATAAATCTGTCCCTAGCATTTTAAATGATTAATTCAGGATGACGATAAGGTGTGGCCTATGCAGAGGTTTGTTTAAGGTGAGGCCTACTCAGGGTTGCAGATCAAAGTTACGCTTGATGAAGAATACAGAGGAGATAATACATGTAAAGGCCTACCAATGAAGTAAGTAATGTCCACTTTATTGCACCAGTCATCATAAATGTATCCCTAAGCTTCTTATCTTGTTACAGATGAACCACCATATGTACATGACATTTTAAGTAATTTCCACATGTGCAGTGTTTTCAAAATATAATTTGAAAATCGTTTTTGGGGAAAAGTAATGGTTTGCAAAATTATGACAATTACATAATGGTGTATGCTTCTCTATAAAGCATTTCAGTATCTCTAATGTCATTTTTCCCATATTACATTATAAGACCTTTCCCCATGAAGCACATTCCTTGTAAATATGCTCCCACCTGTGCATTGCAAATTTAGATTTTCACTGTTTCAGACACATAGCCATGTTGAAAGTGACCCAAAAAAATTGCAAACGTTTCCCCATGAAGCACATTCCTTGTAAATATGCTCCCACCTGTACATTGCAAATTTAGATTTTGACTGTTGCAGACACATAGCCATGTTGAAAGTGACCCAAAAAATTTGCAAACGTTTAAAAAAAAAAACACATTCATGTGTCTTAATGACATTTTAAGTCATTTCCCCATGGAGAATGTTTTCTAAGTGGCACAAAAGAGGTATACACCTATCATAAATCTATCCCTAGCATTATAAATGATTAAATCAGGATGACAATAATATGTGGCCTATCCAGAGGTTTGTTTAAGGTGAGGCCTACTCAGGATTGCAGATTAAAGTTACGCTTGATGAACAAAACAGAGGAGAAAATTTTATTGTAAATGCCTACCAATGAAGTAAGTGATTTCTACTTCATTGCACCAGTCATCATAAATGTATCCATAACCTTACTTAAATTGTCCTTAAGACACATAAAAGCGTTTTTTGATTGGCTTTCCTGCATGGTAGGGTCACTTTTAACATGGCTATGTAACATAAACATTCAAAATCAAAATTTTCCATGTACAGGTGGGAGCATATTTACAAGCAATTTGCGCCACAAAGAAAGGTCTGACATTAAAATGGCAAAAATAACATCAGGGACAGTCAATTGCCTTATAAAAAACCATACACCATTATGTCCTTCTCATGCATTTAAAAACAATTCCTTTTTCCCAAAAACGATTTTCAAATCATAATTTCAAAAAACTGCACATGAGAAAATGACTTAAAATGTCATTGAAACACATTAAAGCATTTTTTGATTGGTTTTCCTGCATTGTTGATTCATTTTTATCATGGCTATGTAACACAAACATTGATAATTAAAATTTTCATGCACATGTAAGAGCATATTTACAAGCAATTTGCGCCACAGAGAAAGGTCTTACACTAAAATGAGAAAAATAACATCAGGAACAGTCAATTGCCTTATAAAGAACCATACACCATTATGTCCTTGTCATGATTTTATAAACAATTCCTTTTCCCCAAAAACGATTTTAAAATCATAATTTCTAAACACTGCACATCAGAAAATGACTTAAAATGTCATTAAAACACATGAAAGCGTTTTTTGATTGCCTTCCCAGCATGGTTTGGTCACTTTTAACATAGCTATTTAACACAAACATTCAAAATCTAAATTTTCCATGCACATGTGAGAGCATATTTACAAGCAATTTGCGCCACATAAATCATAATTTTCTCCTTAAAGCACACTATTCTCTATCTAAAGTAAAGAAATATTTTCTCACCTTAGCAAATACTTTGAGTTTGAAAACAGTCTCAGAAACACACCAATTTGTCTTCAGCAGAGCAAAAGGTATGCACTCCAGAGTCTGCAGCTATCAAAAGCACAGAAATGGTGTAATTCTTCACACATATTTCTCATGTCACCCAATCAAAACTCTTCCCTCACTTTTTTTCAAATGAAAACCCTTCCCCCTCTGCCCTTTCTGCCTATTTTCCATAGCAACCACCTCTTGGAGAAACTCTGGTGTTTGCAAATTCACACAACAATGTTGCAATTGAACTCTGAACTCTCAGTGCACCTGCATATCCAGTGCTTTCTTTCATTTAATGATTTTTTATTGACCACTCAAAATACATCTTTCAAAGAACACATCTCTACACCCTAACTTTCTGTTTTCATCAATCAAAATCCACCAATCACTGTTACTACTTCATGAACACAGAAACTCCACAGTTTTTTTCATTTCAAACTCACATTTTTTCAACTGCCATTTCATTGCCACACTTCATCTGACTGCAGGAGAACCTTCTCTCACCATGTTTTCTGTCTGGATTGTTGGTCATAGTTATATTCACTGGGCTCAAAGGTACGTTGAAAGCAGGAATTTACCTAACCTCAATTTACAAGATGTGGAAATTAAGTGGTTTGGCCACAGAGGATTAAAATGTCACCAATTGATACCATTGGTGAAAACCTTTATGCATTTGCCCAAACCTGACCTGTTAATTGTGCACTGTGGAGGTAATGACTTGGGCACTTTGACTGGTGTAGGTCTGGAAATGCTTTTAAAGGACACCTTTGAGCAATTAATGGCACTTTTTCCTCAGACTGCCTTGGTATATTCAAATATATGCCAAAGACAGAAATGGAGGTGGTCAAACCAATTTTGTCCACAAATTGAGAAGTCGAGGAAGCATGTAAACAAATCTGTTTCAGCTTACATGAGAGACCATGGAATGGGCTCCCTGTACAACAATAACTTGCGTTACTACATGCAAGATATCTACAGAGGAGATGGAGTTCACTTCTCAGATGAGGGCAACAGAGTTTTCACTCTGAATTTAAAAATGTGCATTGGTACCTACTTATAAGTACCAAAATGTACCATAAACCCAAAAGCTCTTCTCAGAGCTACCCTACATCTAATCACTCACAATTATTATTTTACTCTAACTTTTTTTACTAATTTTCAACAAAGTACGCTCCCTGGGGCGCTACCCGGTACGCGTACCGGGAGCTAACCTCGCGAAATTTTAAAAAAAAATGTTTTTTTTTCGCACATATGGGCCTCCTCAGCCACCCTCACAAAACCTAGGGGGTCAAGATAACTCTACCATGCCCCCTTCTACCTATTCTGAACATTATTTGCCCTCCATCTTGTATCATAATTCGACCGAAACACAAAATGGTGGACTCCCGTTACGCTTAAGGTTCGCGTACCAGGGCGCTCACCGGTTCGCGTACCGGGTCGCTTCCTGGGAAGCGCACCATCAAAAAAGGTGGGAAAGTAGTTCACACAAAAGCCACTTGAGACAATTTCACCAAATATAGATTAGCTCATACTACATACCAATCCCTACCATTTTCACAAATTTGATTGGAATTCCATTTAGCCATTTAGCCTATAGAACTCACTAAATACCGTGAGGTAAATTACTTCACAAAACACATCTGAAGTGTTGGAATTGACAACCAATTAAAATGTTACTTTCATTTTCTACTTTTTTTACCTGACATTTGATTGGTTATGTACCCGAATATATATAAAGGAAGAGAAGGAAACACAGCCATTTTGACTACTACTTCCTGGTGTACATTTCTATTAGAATTTTCATTAATAACTTCAACTTCTTTTTAAAGGTAAGTTGTTATTTTTAAAACTGAAGTATATTGAGCACTTTAAGTTAATATGGCAAACTTTTTCTGTTAGTTATATACTATCCCTCTGTAGTACTTATAAATTTAGATACACTTTTTTATATTCCTACTTCCACTCTGATACTATACACTGCCCAAAGATAAATTCTCTGTTAAAAACTGCCTATCTAAAATTAATCCCAACAGTGCCCTACCTCTACTAATATATATTTTTTTTATGCAAATTTCAGGAAAAATGGAAAGTGAACAAAACATTTCATTTGAAATTGTCCTTCCAGAGTCCAACACAGAAATCATTGATCCAAATGAGATTGAATTTATGGATGAATCTTGGGACCAAGAACTACTGCAATGTGTACAAGCAGTAGATAACCTCCTTGCAAATGAGGACATTTTACAACCTCAGAGACTACAATCTATATTCCATGATTATGAAATTTCTGACAATGAAATGTTAGAAAGTTTAATAAATTATGAAACACAATAAAAAAAACTTAAAAAAAAAATAAATAAATAATCAACAAAACCAACAATCAATTAACATACAGCATTTGAAAAGTCTATCATTCATTTTTCATTGTGATACGCTCCCCAGAACGCTTCCCGGTTCGCGTACCGGGCGCTAACCACGAAAAAAAAAAAAAAAAAATTTTTTTTTTTTGCTTAGCGGGGCCCCTTTAAAGCCTCCACATCAAACCTAGGGGGTCAGGGAGGAGCTAGTATGCCCCCTTATGGTTATTTCCCCCTTTGTTTTGGCCTCCTCTTGTCTCTCAATCCTACCGAGAGACAAGATGGCGGCCGCTCCGGACTGTTTAGAATGTTGACAGACACCGGAGAGCCAATCAGCTTAGCTACGCGAAGTTCCGGTACGCTTAAGGTCCGCGGACCGGAGCGCTGCCCAGAGCGCGCTTACAGATATATATCTTTTTTTAAACGTTAATTTCTCAAAATCCACTGGAGCACATATATTGAGACCTACAAAAGGCACATCGGGCTACCAGTCCCTACAATTTTGCCAAGTTTCGTGCAAATCCATTCAGCCGTTCGGGCTAAAAGTGAGGCTAACCGCCCTATGGAAAACTCAATGTTAAAAACACGTTTTGGGACCCCCCTTTTTTCTCGGCCCCCCCTGGACGAACCCCCCCAAAATTTTCAGGGGCTGCTCAGAAACAAAATGTTCCATTTTCCTGAAAATTTCAGCCAATTCCGTCCACAAACGCCAAAGTTATTAGACATAGAATTTTCAAAAATCCCATAGGGAAAAAATCCTAACTATATATACCTACTGGCGACCGCCAGTAGGTAATATATATAATACATATTTAAATAACAAACCAAAGCACTTTCACTGGATGATGTCATCAGTGATGTCATTTGAGATGCCATCAGTGATGTCATCAGTGATGTCACTGACCATGTCATGAATGATGTAATATGTGACATCATCAGCAGTGGATTGCGGGCGCGCGAGTTATAGTTGGTACAACTAACTATAACTCAATGGTTTATACGAGTGAAATGTCCAGCTAACTATAACACCCCTGAAACCTATGGTTTTTTCAGTGAATATATATATATATATATATATATATATTTTTTTTTTTTTTTTTTAACTGAAAAAAACATAGGTTTTACAGATGTTATAGTTAGGAATTAGCATTTAAAAACCTTAGAAATGCACTGAAAAAACAATAAGTTTAAGGGACGTTATAGTTAGTTGGACATTTGACTCATATAAAACCAGAGAAATTCGCCAGTTATAGTTAGTTGAGCTAACTATAACTTGCGCGTCCGCAATGCACTGCTGATGATGTCACATATTACATTACTCATTACATAGTCAAGGACATCACTGATGATATCTCAAATGACATCACTAATGACTTCACTCATGACATCATCCAGTGAATTTGTGTTTCTGTAAAGTTTAATTATGTTTTATATATATATGCCAAGGTGTATTGAAGAATGAATGCATTTACAAGTGCCTAAAGGGATTATTGTGTGTATGTGTGTTTTGGTGAGAGAATGAATGTCTCAGTGGTATATCTGTGACTAACTACATATGTTTTAAGGCACTATATGTGAGTTTTGGAGTATATAAATGACTATACATGAGACTAAGTTATTTGAAGAGTGGGTGTATAAATAAGTGTCTGCTTCTATGATTGTATAAGACAGTAAATATGTGTTAGTATCTGTATAAATAGGTGATGTGGTATGTCTAAAAATTACAAAGTTGGTGTGTAGAGCTGCAAACATGAGTAAATGGGTATATGATTGATTCTTTGCATTACTGACTAGGTGTGTGAGTAACTCTATGGATGAGTGGCAGAGTGTGACTGCATGTATAGATGTATGAGTACATATTATAGTCCTGTATTGATGAGTAACTACATATTTTTTAGTGACTGGATGTGTGTGTAGACCTAGGAAATAGTGAGTGGTATGTAGTATACGGCACTCTTGTGTGTATGGTTTCCAAAAAATAAGTTTACATTTTAGAATGGATGTACCAAATTTTATATTAGAGCATCAGTATATGCATCAGAGTATCACATGGATGATGTCATGAGTGATGTCATGAGTGATGTCATTTGCGATGCCACTGACCATGTCATGAGTGATGTAATATGTGACATCATCAGCAGTGCATTGCGGGAACGCGAGTTATAGTTAGCTCAACTAACTATAACTGGCGAATTTCAATGGTTTTATATGAGTGAAATGTCCAACTAACTATAAAGTCCCATAAACCTATGGGTTTTTTCAGTGAATTTCTAAGGTTTTTTAATGCTAATTCCTAACTATAAAGTCTGTAAAACCTATGTTTTTTTCAGTGAATATATATATATATATATATATATATATATATATATATACTTATATACATATGATTTGCCACTGCTCCTCTGAATCTTATTTCCTCGATTATGAAAGCAGGCACGGACCACATTTCTGTGCAAAAGTTGTTACTTTATTTCCAAAACTTTAGTCGGCCATGACGCGTTTCGGTCCCTCCTGGACCTTGATCACATGACACAGCTCTCTCGTCTCAACCACCATTTTGTATATTTTTTTAAGTGTTTCTTAAAGTGACAGTGCCCAAACACACGATATTTCCACAAAATTATTAGACAGTGAAAACATACTTGTTGAAAAATTATGAGAATTCGATTTTGCCTTTCACATATAAATTTCTATATCAATAAATAGAACATTCTATAAATATGTATGAGCAGGCCTTGATAAGTACATAAATATATAAATATATAATTACATAATTTAAGACATAAAATAGAATTTCAAACTTTTAAAAACCATTTCAATTTAAGAAAGCGACCTACTACAATAACGCAACTTGTTTTGTATCTTTAGTATAATTGCCTGACTGCAATAACTAAGTTGGTAAGGCTGGATGTTCATCATGATGAAATATAACTATCGTCTAAGCTACTAAATATGGGCGCTGTTTTGGTCCCTTGTGCAAAACTGGTGTTTTGAAAGCCTTTATTATTCCTGTATTCCGGGTTAAACCTATTAAGTGACCTAAATGTTGTGCAAAGATCGCAATGATGTTGTTCTATTGCCACCCTATGTGCAAAAAAGTGCAAGTGCAAAATCAATGTTAAAAAAACAGATTGTATCGTTTTTCAGGTCAGGCGGCAGTATTTGAGAACTCTTCAGTTAAGATGTATTTGACATTTATTCAAGTCTATTTCAGATGTGTATTGGTCTATATGTATGCTTACTTGATAATTACTGTGACCTTGGTTTAGTTACTGAGAGGTTTAGAGAGTCTTTGAGATAGTAGAAGTGGGAGAATTGATTTAAATACAAGTATGTAGGTCTTCTGTGGTGTTAAGACCGCCCGGCATCTTGCTATCGAGATTAATTATGTATCTCGTCTCTAGTTTGCGCAAGGTGCCCTCCCGATCTCCTCCTGTTCTGTTTTTTGGAACTGAATCTATCAGATAATAAGATGGAAATTTCAGGTCGCTATTACGTTTTTCCTGGAAGTGTCTTGCGACTGGGTAGGTACTATATGTGAGTGTTGGAGTATATAAATGACTATACGTGAGACTAAGTTATTTGAAGAGTGGGTATATAAATAAGTGTCTGCTTCTATCAGTGATTATATAAGACAGTAAATATGTGTTAGTATCTGTATAAATAGGTGATGTGGTATGTCTAAAAATAACAAAGTTGGTGTGTAGAGCTGCAAACATGAGTAAATGGGTATGTGATTGATTCTTTGCATTACTGACTAGGTGTGTGAGTAACTCTATGGATGAGTGGCAGAGTGTGACTGCATGTATAGATGTATGAGTACATATCATAGTCCTGTATTGATGAGTAACTACATGTATAAGTGACTGGATGTGTGTGTAGACCTAGGAAATAGTGAGTGGTATGTAGTATATGGCATTCTTGTGTGTATGGTTTCTAAAAAATAAGTTTGCATTTTAGAATGGGTGTACCAAATTTTATATTAGAGCATCAGTATATGCATCAGAGTATCACATGGATGATGTCATGAATGATGTCATCAGTGATGTCATTTGCGATGCCACTGACCATGTCATGAGTGATGTAATATGTGACATCATCAGCAGTGCATTGCGGGAACGCCAGTTATAGTTAGCTCAACTAACTATAACTGGCGAATTTCAATGGTTTTATATGAGTCAAATGTCCAACTAGCTATAAAGTCCCTTAAACCTATGGTTTTTTCAGTGAATTTCTAAGGTTTTTTTAATGCTAATTCCTAACTATAACGTCTGTAAAACCTATGTTTTTTTCAGTGAATATATATATATATATATATATATATATATATATATATATATATATATATATATATATATATATATATATATATATATATATATATATATATATATATATATATGTAGGCTCCTGAATCTCCCTCCCGTCTCGGAAAGAGGATATAAGCACTCCAGGTTCGTGACAGATATTATTTATTCAGCACACAGCAACGCAGATGACAGACGCGTTTCGGACAATAGTCCTTCTTCAGTGTCACCGACATAGAGTCTGTGACACTTTTTTGTAACATTCTCACAGACATAAAGAGCGGACTTTGTAAAATAAACATTTGGACATATAGAACGCAAAGAAGGGTTCAGTGTGGCAGCCATATTATACAAGACATACAAAGGCAAAGAGTACATATACTCAATTGATGTTCGCCGTTTCTCTCATCAAAAACGTTTTCGATCACACTATTTTACACAAGTGATTAAATTAATTAAATTGTGTGTCTTATACTGACTTTTACCACCGCCAGAAACCAAAAATAATTTCGCCCTGTATCGGCGTTGAACTGGCATACAAAACCCCAGAGAATTATCTCTATTGCCAAAGTGCGAAGAGCTGCATATTAGACATTGGAAACAAGGAATGTATTGATAAAGCCGTGGATCGGAGAGGCTCCGGTAACATACAGTTAATTATAAACCGGACAATAACCTGTCAGGATAGCATACCATATAATATTTACAAGGAATAATCTCAAACAATAATCTCCCAAAAATTATATGAGGTTACTATGATAATCATTCAACAGGTATAGATATAAATATTCATATTCTATTTACACAGACATGTTCCTAGGATCAAAATATCAAAATTCTATTTGTACTCGTCTATTCGATCAATACTAGGTAATTACTATGTAATAATTTGTTGTGCTAGGCTGCAGGAAGAAAAAATATATTTTCAAAACAATTTTGAATAAAATGGAAAGGGAGATGGGGGAAAAAATGGAAAATAGAAGAACGCTATACCTAAATTCACATAGGTTTCAAATAAAAAAACTACATAATGCATTACACTATAATCATGTTCTTAGATCTTTGATTATAGGTTATCTACCAAGGTGTACTGTCAGTTCTTCCCCTACATTCAATCCCATTGGGTTCTTGGTTTGTAGATCGATTATAAATCTCGATTCAAGTCTGCGGAGACGGAGTAATCTGTCTCCTCCTCTGGGATGTGGGGGCACGTGGTCAATGCCGAAATAACGTAATAGTTCCCTATTACTTCCATGTTTTTCGGCAAAGTGGCGTGCAACGGGATAGGTTGCATCTTTATTCATGATTGCCCTTTGGTGTTCCAGTATCCGGAGTTTCACGTTGTTCATTGTACTTCCGATATACTGGAGACCGCAGGGGCAAACCAAACAGTACACAACAAAAGGTGTTGTGCATGTGATAAATTTATTTATCAGTCTTGGTTTCTTGAGTCCTGGGACCTTGTAGGTTAGTGTCCTTCTACAGTTTTCGCAAGCTTTACATTTTCCACAAGGAAAAAATCCTTTCATTTCTTTTAAGGTTCCTGTGGATTTGGGTGGCAGTGGCAGAAGATGACTTTGCACCAGAGTGTCTTTGATCGACTTGGACTTTCTGAAGGTTAAGAGGGGTTTAGCTGGGACATCACTTCCTATAATAGGATCTGTTCGTAAGATGTGCCAGTTCCTCATGAGAATTTGTCTTAATTGAGGAACCTCATCAGAATAGGTGGTTATCAGACGGAATTTAGTTTTGGAATCTGAATCTTCAGTAGAGGGAGACATCTGAGCAAGAAGATCTTTTCTAGGAATTCTCATAACTCTCCTATAGGTGTTATCAAGGAGAGATTGTTCATAGCCTCTTGCTAGAAATCTAGCAATACTGTCTTGTGCAGCTCTGACGAATTCAGACTCCAAAGAGCAATTCCGTCGTAGTCTAAGTAGCTCCCCATAAGGGATGCTACGGATCAGACTGGAAGGATGGCTACTCTCGTAGTGTAAGATGCTGTTGCCAGCTGTTGGCTTGCGGTAAAGGCTTGTCTCTAACTTACCCTGATGTACATAGACTCTTAGATCAAGATAATGCACTTCCTTTTCACTAATATCAGATGTGAATCTAAGGTTAAGATTGTTGATATTGAGTCCTTCAACAAATTCCTCAGCCTGTGTGGTGGAGCCCCTCCACACCAGGAAGAGGTCGTCGATATATCGACGCCAGACTACAATGTGACCGGCCCATTTGTGGTTTTCACCTGTTAGGGCAACCTGCTCCTCCCACCAGCCAACGAAAAGATTTGCGTAGCTGGGGGCGAAGCAGGTTCCCATCGCTGTACCACTTAATTGCCTAAACAATTCATTCTGAAATAAAAAGATGTTGTTTGTTAGGCAAAATTGTAGACATTCGATCAAGAATCGTCCATGTAGGGCAAATTTGGCCGGTCTCTTATCCAAAAAATACTTGACAGCCTCTATACCTTGGTCATGTTGGATACATGTATAGAGGCTGGCTATGTCTAGAGTGATCAATAAGTAGGATGGATCCCATGTAATCTGGTCAATTTGGTGGATGAAGTCTTTGGTGTCTTTCACAAAGGAAGGCAAAACAGTAACATGGGTGGAGAGGAAGGAATCTATGTAGATAGATAGGTTCTCAGTCAAACTCCCCTTAGAGGAGACGATGGGTCGTCCTGGAGGGTTCTTGGAGTCATTGTGTACCTTCGGTAATTGGTAGAAGGTTGGCAATGTTGGTTCTGGATTGCGTAAAAACAAAAACTCATCTGTATCTAACATGGATTTATTCCGCCATTTAGTTAGCAAGGTGTGATAAGAACGGATACTTTCTTTGTATTGTTCCATGTTTATTTTTTGATAGTATCCGGGTTCCTCTAGTTGTTTCAGAGATTCCTTGCAATACTGATTGCGAGTTAACAAAACGACATTGCCGCCCTTGTCTGAGGGTTTCACCACTATTCCGTCGTTGTTCTGAAGGTTTATTAAAGTCTTCGATTGTGCCAGAGTTAAGTTATTCTTTTTACAAGTTCTGTTACTACTGGACTGTCTGTGATGCATGAGATCTCGTGTTACAGCATCCGCAAATGTATCAATTGCATCGTAGGGCATTTGCGGATTAAATTGTGACGGGGATTTGAAGCTTGTAATTGGTGATTGTTGTTCAATATTCCCCACTCCTGGCATATTGACATTGATGTCAGTGATTTCGTCACCTTGTTCAGCTTGGAGATCTTCTAATACCCGTGCTGTGTCAAGATCTTTAATGGATAAAGCATCGATTGGATAGATAGTGGTTTTCTTTCGTGTTTTCTTAGAACCCTCCGTTTGCGGCTTTAGTTTGTGAAATTTATGCAGTTTCATCTTACGAGTCAGGTTGAACAAGTCAATGCGCGTTTGAGTATATTCCAATCTTTTGTTAGGACAGAAACTCAGCCCTAACTTGAGTGTCTCTTCTTCTACTGCTGTTAATGGATTTTCAGTGAGGTTAACTATGGTGAGACCCGCATCTACCACTTCTTGCCTCTTTTCTTGCGGATCTGTTGTCCTCTACCTCTGCCCCTTCCTCTTCCTCTGCCAGCCACCTCGTCTAGTTCTGCATCTTTTTCGGGTGGTTTCAGCTTCCCCCCTCTCAACCATGTGCTGCGGATGAGGTCAAACTCCAAGTGAAAAGGAGTTTTCTTTCCTACACTGCTCATGGTTGGTCTTTCATCTTCGGAAGGCTCTTCTTCTGTGGCAGATGATATATATATCTCCAGAATTCGTCCACCGACCACACTCCAAGGTAGGAAAATTAGACGAGGCAAACCCAGATAGATGGTGCAATTATTTATTGTGTTAAGCCAACAACACCACCGCCACGACGCGTTTCTGCCCGCGTAGGGCTTTGATCACATGACATGTGTTTGGGGTCACCTCCCTTTTAAAGTGCCAGTGCAATAAGTACTTCCCCCTTTCCCCTATGCCTCATTCATAGACACAGAAACAGTATTTCGATTTTGTAACTACATAAATGCTGTAGTTATCCAAGAGCTAATACGTCTGTGCAAAATATATAATGGTAATTCCATATAGTTTCAATTTGTGTTACAAAAATTTCGAGATAAATACATGAAATAAATATCTAAATTAATAAACATATAAGTATCCATCCAGTTATCAAAAAATATATGTATATATATATACTTCAACATTTTATAAAAATATATATCTCTATATTCATTCTATTTACACAAACTATACATCCATAAATATAATTAATCCATACACATTTTTTTTAATTTGCATAGAAAAATATATACACAGATCTGATTCTGATCTCTCTATTTATGATACCCATCATTGTATTATATTGCACAGAACAGGTATACAAAAATACAAAAAGCTCTACGTTGCTATAATTTCGAATGGATCCAATTTTTGTGTGTGTATTTACACATATGTAGAATCCATGTTTTAGTCATTAGTATTTCTTACTTTTGACCAGTTCCCTACACAATCTTCACTTACAAGTTATAAGAAAAAATCCATTACTGAAACCAGCAAATGTCACTGTACGGGGACTACTTACAAAATTAAATGTGTGGATGTGTGTTTACCCTAGGTGAATTATAATAATAAAAAGATTAGTAAGATTAAAATCATGAAATTCCTTCTATTCTATAGAGAGAAGGAGGGGCAGCTGCATTCTATATTAATCCTGTTCATAGATTAAAATCACCATTAATGAAGATACGTGTAAAAATCCTCACTGGTGTTCAATCCATTAGGCATCTTACAGTCAAACAAAATTATATGCCTAGTTTCCAATTTTCTCAATTCAGCATCTCGGTTACACCCTCTTCTCCGCGGTGTCTATGATATAATATCTCAGGCCTGAGATATTGCCATCATGTACTTCTCCAAAGTGTCTCGCCACAGGGTACGCCGCATCGCCGTTGTTTATGGCCCTAATGGTGCTGGAGCACCCGCTTGTGAACCTGCAAGTTAGTGCTTCCCACATAGCGCAGGCCACAAGGGCACTCCAGCACATATACGGTGTACTCTGTTTTGCAGGTAACTTGCTTTTTATAGTTATTGGATTAGTACTTAGAGGAATTGTGTATTGAATTCTACTCTCTCCAAATTTGCAGGCTTTGCAAGTTGAACATTTTATGAAGCATTTGCTACTGTTCAACCAGTTTTTGTTCACTCTTGTTTCTGGACTACTGGTTACCAAATGGTCAGCAAGAGACTTTGCTTTCCTATACACAATGCTGGGTGAAGTTGCCATTGTACCACCCAGTACTGGATCACTGGTAACGAGACCCCAATGTTTGGTAATTATTTTGCGAATACTTTTGTGTTGGCTACTATACTTGACAATCAGACGCGTCACATTGCTCTTAGCTTTCTTTTGATCAATGACATCCTTTCTGATTGACGATCTATTTGGATCATTAGCTTTCTTAATAGCATCCTCAACCACTTTTGATTGATAGCCTCGTCTCAGTAATCGCGCCTTACACTGATCGTGTGCCTGTGCACAGTCTATATCGCTGCTACAAATACGTTTGATAAGGAGCATTTCCCCGTGAGGAATACTCCTAATCAAATGCGCCGGGTGGTGACTAGTGGCATGCAGTATCGCATTGCCTGCACTGGGCTTCCGATATAGTCTGGTTCGCAAGTCTTTATCAGTAACATAAATCTCTACGTCCAGAAAGTATATCGACATATTACCAATCTCACTGGTCAGTTTTATTTTTAGGCTATTTTCATTCAAACTTGCAATAAAATCTACGGCATCCTTCATTGGACCCTTCCAAATGATAAAAAGGTCATCAATAAACCTGTACCATCTGATGATATTGTTCTGCATAATATCAGGGAATGTCGGTATGAGGACCTGTTCCTCCCAGTAGCCCATATGCAAACAGGCATAACTAGGGGAGAAACAGGCCCCCATAGCGACTCCCCTTATTTGCTGGAACACTTGACACGAAAACATAAAGAAATTGTTCTCTAAGCATAATTTGATCATACTTAGAAGCATTTTGTTATGTTCATAACATTTCATTGGCCTCCTATTAAGGAAGTACTCTACTACTCGCAACCCATCTACATGATTGATGCTTGTGTATAATTTAGAGACGTCCATAGAAATCAATAAATAGTCATCTTGCCACTGCACAACTTTCAATTTCTCCAACAAATCACCTGTGTCTAGAATGAATGATGACAGGCCTCGGACATGTTCTTGTAAAAAGAAGTCTACGTATTTACTTGTGTTGTCCATTATAGAATTACATGCCGAGATAATGGGCCTTCCTGGCGGTCTCACACTGTCTTTGTGGATTTTGGGAATGAAATAAATCTGGGGCATCACCGGATGTTCATTTTTTAAAATGGCAAATTCTTCCATAGTGATTAATCCTATACTTCTCCAACCCATCAAATGTGTGTATATAGTGTTCCAGGCACCCTTCGCTTCTCCACTGTTAGATTTTTTATAACAGCGCCTGTCATTCAATTGACCCAAAGCTTCATTCATGTACAATTCCCTGGGCCAAAGGATGACATTTCCGCCTTTGTCGGATTGCCGTACTATCACATTGGTGTTGCTGCGAATTTTACCAATAAGTTGATGGTATGCTTTATCCCGGTATTGCATTTTTTTATGAACATTAATTTCTTTCATATGTAGATGTTTTAGTTCTGATGCCACCTTTTCATGAAAAGCATCAAGATTGTCTTTAATCATCAGAGGACTGAAAGTAGATTTTGGTTTAAAGTTTGTAGAAGTTGTGGCCATAACACCTACCATCGGTAGATTTTCAGTTGTCTGTGTACGTTCTGCCTGCATTTCCAAGAGGCTAGAGTACAATTCCACATCTCCTGCTTGCAAGCGTGAAGAGCCAGAGTCAGGCAGAGCTTTAGTTCTTGAGGCTTCTACTTTGTTGGTCATATGGTATTTCCGAAGCTTTAATTTGCGAACATACTGGTATGCGTCCACCCTGGTTCCTGCATAATCAAAATCACTTTTAGCACTATAAGATAGACACAGAGCCAATAAGTTCGTTTCGTTATTTGTTAGTTTCATATTGGTTAAATTGATAACAGTTTGTGAATCAACAGATGATATACCATTTATTGACGTTTCCATTGTTTGCGCGGCTTCTTCTGCACCACTTTTTGCTGTTCCCCACTTCTGTTTGTGGCACTTGCGCCTTGCGCTGCGTTTGAAGTTTGCGCTTTGTTTGAATTGGCATTTCTGGCACTTGATCGCAGGGTCTGTTTCCGATCCTGGCGCACGCAATCCTACTCCTGCGCCAGGGTAAACTTGAGGAACCCCACCCTCTGGGCTCTTCGTTGGTCTCCGTCCAACTCACTTTCAAGATTAGAGCTTAAATCAGAAGCTGATGAAGCTGACAATGACTCAGCTACTGCGCCCGTGGCTCTTGATTCAACATTGGATAATGGTGCATTGATTTTTGTTTTTGCCTTTACGTTGTCGTATTTTCTGGCAAACGTAAAAACTTGCCCATGCTCATAATCTAATCTATCCCTTTGAAATTTTAACGTTTTCCTCTTCTTTATAATTTCTTCTTCTTTCTGAAGCCTCGCTCTCATTTCATCTCGGTATTTGGGCAAAAGAGTGTCTTCTGATAACTTGTCAATCTCACCATTCAACTCCTCAATTTGATTAAGCAATTTGACCCTATCCCTCTCGGCATACTTGACTAAAATTTCCATCAAATGCCGCGAGGACTCTAGGTTGCGTTCCGTCAACTTCCGTCAACCGACTTCCGATCCCGCTCCGACTCCGTCTCTCCTCCCAGCTTGCACACTTCCGCTGCCCCGGGGTATCCACGGCAACTTATCCTCGAAGATTTTTGGAAAAAACTCTGTGAACAGAGTTGCTGCTTCTCGCCGTTCGACCCAAGTCTGAGAAGGGGTATTGCCAAATTTCGAGGAAGCAATCTCGAAAAGTATTTCTCCAGAATTCGTCCACCGACCACACTCCAAGGTAGGAAAATTAGACGAGGCAAACCCAGATAGATGGTGCAATTATTTGTTTCGTTAAGCCCAACAACACCACCGCCACGACACGTTTCAGCCCGCTTAGGGCCTTGATCACATGACATGTGTTTGGGGTCACCTCCCTTTTAAAGTGCCAGTGCAATAAGTACTTCCCCCTCTCCCCTATGCCTCATTCATAGACATAGAAACAGTACTTATATATATATGTATATATATATATGAATATATATATATATTCACTGAAAAAACCATAGGTTATAGACCATATATAGTTAGGAATTAGCATTTACAAAACCTTATTTTACTCACACAAAACCATTGAAATTCCATATATAGTTAGTTGCACTAACTATATATCGCGCACTTGCAATCCACTGCTGATGATGTCACATATTACATCATTCATGACATGGTCAGTGACATCACTGATGACATCACTGATGACATCTCAAATGACATCACTGATGACATCACTGATGACATCTCATTTGACATTACTGATCACATCACTGATGACATCATTCATGTAATGATACGATGCTCTTATGCACAGTTATTTATATATGTCAACTCTCACATGTACTGTGTTTTACATATGTACTTACTTTGACATGTAGCACTGAGATATCCATTCACTCACCAATACACTCATGCACACAGTCAACCGCCCATACAGCTGTTTCCACATGCACTTTTGAATCCATACATCTAGTGAATCAACTGCTCACACATCTATGCACAGAGTCATACACCTCCCAGACACCCACACACACACTCAGTCTCCCATACAAATACTTGGGCAACCAATCAATAACCCATAGAGTTAGTCATATAGCTAATGATCAACACATGCATCAGATTACAGAACAACAGACACAATGATGCACAATTTAAAACAGTTTAGTCACTAACCCATGCACTCAGTGAGACACATTTAATCACTCACTTATACAGTCAGTCATGCACCTACTAAATCCTTCATCCAGACACTTATACATCCACTCATTCTTCAATATGTAAGACATATTTTAACTTTACAGAAACATACAGTCACTGGATGTTGTCATCAGTGATGTCATCAGTGATGTCATTTGAGATGTCATCAGTGATGTCATCAGTGATGTCACTGACCATGTCATGAATGATGTAATATGTGACATCATCAGCAGTGGATTGCAAGTGCGCGATATATAGTTAGTGCAACTAACTATATATGGAATTTCAATGGTTTTGTGTGAGTAAAATAAGGTTTTGTAAATGCTAATTCCTAATTATATATGGTCTATAACCTATGGTTTTTTCAGTGAATTTCAATGGTTTTGTAAATGCTAATTCCTAACTATATATGGTCTATAACCTATGGTTTTTTCAGTGAATTTCATAGGTTTTTTAATAGCAAATGTTTATAATAATAAATTTTAAAGCGAATTTTATATTGTATAATTATGTCATTTTTTTTTTTATTCTTTTTGGTGCGCTCCCGGGGCGCGGACTGGTGAACGCACGGGTAAGCGCAATCTTGCGGCGCGCCCCGGGCGCGTACTGATGAGCGTCCCGATAGCGCTATTGCCGCGAACGAAAACAACATCGTGACGTATTGCGTAGCCGCCACGCCTTGCGTCATAAGACACGTATCGCGTAGCCGCGAGATGCGTCTTATGACGCACCGCGTAAGCGCACCCGGAAGCGCATGCGATCGCGCAACGAAACACGCCCCGGGACGTGCCCTGGGGCGCGTTGCGTAAGCGCGTCAAACCATGTGACTTTAAAATAACACTTTTCATTGGTTCAGAACTTTTTTTTTTCCAAATTGTGTGAAACCCACCCATTTCTCTCACTATTGCTTTGTACTTGGAGAGAGCAAGAGCTGTTCTGTGTACTGTCTTCATCTCCTACTTTCCTGATCTACAGCAATGGCTGCAAGAGAGTCATCCAGCAGTGATTCCGACGGATTTTTAGATGAGGACCCTCCTCAGCAGAAGAAAAAAGACCATTTCATCTGGAAATTCTATGACATCCCTGAAGGACAAAAAAAAGTCAATGCTCCCAAAGTAACCTGCAAAATATGTGGTAGTACTTTATCCAGAGGCAATCCTCTGAAAAAATATAGTTTTGGAAATGCCAATTTAATCAGGCATGTCAAAAGAAGACACCCAAACAACTTTGCCAGGGAGAGTGTCAGAGAGCTGGCACGGAAATTACCCACAGATGGCGGCAGCACCTCCACTGGTGGAGCAACACCTTCGGGACCACCCCGTGGAAGAATTGTCCCTAACATACAGCCGGTGTTTGCAGGCATCAAATTTCTGTGCACGGAGTGTGACGAACTGCTCTGCTATGGGGAGCAGAGTGTTGAACTCATTGCCATAAAGAAACAGCAACACCGCTGCACTGCCAGTCCCTAAATTTTCACATTTTTTTGCTCCTGTTGAGCAGTTTTGGAATCCCTGTTTTTGTATTTCCCCTGACAAAAATCCAAAAAAAATATAAAATCGTTTTAAAAAGTCTAAAAAAATATAAAACAACAAAAACAAAAAAAGTTCTTTTCAGAACTACCTCCAATTTATAAAAAAATGCTATTTTTTTTTTTTAAAAAGTCTGTCATTTTTTATCTCCATGGTACGCTCCCCCGTACGCTCCCCGGTGCGCGTACCGGGCGCTCCCCCCCCCCCCCCCCGCCCACCCCGCGAAAATCGTTTTTTTTTTTTTTTTTTTTTTTTTTTTTTACCCGCGGGACCCTTTTATGGCCCCCACATCAAAACTAGGGGGTCAGGGGGGTGTACCCTGCCCCCTTTTGCTCATTTCCCCCTTTGATTTTTGCCACCTCTTGTGTCTCAATCCTACCGAGACACAAGATGGCGGCCGCTGCGGACTGTTTCGAATGTTTACAGACACCCGAGAACCAATCAGCTTGCCGTGCGCAAGTCGCGTGGCGCGCCCGGAGCGCTCCCTGGTACGCGCACCGGGCGCGGCTCTAGATATATATCTTTTTTCAAACCTAATTTACTCAAAATTCACAGGAGCACATATCTTGAGACCTAGCAAAGGCACATCGGGCAAACAATATCTACAATTTTGCCAAGTTTCGTGGAAATCCATTCAGCCGTTCGAGCTAAAAGTGAGTCCAACCGCCCTATGGAAAAATGAATGGGAAAAACACGTTTTGGGACCCCCCTTTTTTCTCGGCCCCCCCTTGACAAAACCCCCCCAAATTTTCAGGGGCTGCTCAGAAACAAAATGTTCCATTTTCCTGAAAATTTCATCCAATTCCGTCCACAAACGCCAAAGTTATTAGACATAGAATTTTCAAAAATCCCATAGAGAAAAAATCCTAACTATATATACCTACTGGCGACCGCCAGTAGGTAATATATATATATATATATATATTACCTACTGGCGATAGCTAGTAGGTATATATAGTTAGGATTGTTTTCCATAGGGAAATCGCAACATTCTATTGGGAATAACTTTGGCGCCGGTTGAGGAATCTTCCTGAAATTTTCCTTAACTTTGCCTCGCTGCGCTCCGCTCCTTCCCTGAAAGTTTGGGGGGGATTCGTCAAGCGGGGGCGAGATAAAAGGGGGGTCCCAAATAGTGTTTTCCCCATGTTCATTTCCATAGGGCGGTTGGACTCACTTTTAGCCCGAACGGCTGAATGGTTTTCCACCAAACTTGGCAAAATTGTAGGGACTGGTAGCCCGATGTGCCTTTGCTATGTCTCAAGATATGTGCTCCAGTGGTTTTTACGAAAATTAACTTTGAAAATATATATATTGGGCTACATTGGGCTATATATGTTAGAGCCCAAATGTAGCCCAATGTAGCCCAATGTAGCCCAAAGATGGCCACCAGAGACAAAAAAAACAAATGTAGCCCAAATATCAGCCAGATGTAGCCCAACTATAGCCCAATGACAGAATGTCCCAGAGTGTTCTAAAGAACAACTAGAGCGCTAACAGTCTTACTTATGACAAATGTATGGCACACCTGAAGTCATCTTGATTGGAATAAAGTGTTAACACTTAAAACATTTAATTTGCAAAGGAACAAAATGAGGGGGTTCATTTTGCCATAGAAATTATGATTAGTGCCGAAGAAAGAAAAATTAGGGCACATTTTGAGTGACTTCTCAAATCCTCTTATATTTCATCAAAAAAATTCTGATATTCAGTCTCCCAAGATGGCCACCAGAGACAAAAGAGCCCAAATGTAGCCCAAATATCAGCCAGATGTAGCCCAACTATAGCCCAATGACAGAATGTCCCAGAGTGTTCTAAAGAACAACTAGAACGCTAACAGTCTTACTTATGACAAAAGTATGGCACACCTGAAGTCATCTTGATTGGAATAAAGTGGTAACACTTAATACATTTAATTTGAAAAGGAACAAAATGAGGGGTTTCATTTTGCCATAGAAATTTTATATATATATATATATATATATATATATTCACTGAAAAAACCATAGGTTACACACCAGTTATAGTTAGGAATTAGCATTTAAAAAACCTTTGAAATTCACTGAAAAAACCATAGGTTTCACACCAGTTATAGTTAGCTGGAAATTTTACTCGCATAAAACCATTGAAATTCCCACGTTATAGTTAGTTGGACTCACTATAACTTGCACGTCTGCAATGCACTGCTGATGACGTCACATATTACATCACTCATGCATATATTTAAATATTTAAACATTACTCGCTAATATATGTATTCACTAAGATACACTTAATAAGCCAGTTAACCAATCAATTTTTTTTTAAAAACACTGAAAAAACCATAGGTTTCAGGCCTTATATAGTTAGGAATTAGCATTTAAAAAACCTTTGAAATTCACTGAAAAAACCATAGGTTTCAGGCCTTATATAGTTAGGAATTAGCATTTAAAAAACCTTTGAAATTCACTGGAAAAAACCATAGGTTTCAGGCCTTATATAGTTAGGAATCAGCATTTAAAAAACCTTTGAAATTCACTGAAAAAACCATAGGTTTCAGGCCTTATATAGTTAGGAATTAGCATTTAAAAAAACCTTTGAAATTCACTGAAAAAACCATAGGTTTCAGGAGTTATATAGTTAGGAATTAGTTTTTAAAAAACCTTTGAAATTCACTCAAAAAACTATAAGTTTTAGTGCTGTTATAGTTAGCTGGACATTTTACTCATACAAAACCAATGAAATTGCTACTATATAGTTAGTTGTACTAACTATATTTCGCGCACCCGCAATCCACTGCTGATGATGTCACATATTAGATCATTCGTGACATGGTCAGTGACATCACTGATGACATCTCAAATGACATCACTGATGACATCACTGATGACATCATCCACGTGACAATCACATACACCTTTTCATACACTATTACAATTTTTCATCACTGTTTGTAAAATACAGAGTATCATATTTAAATCCATTGTCACAGCAATACAAGTATCTAAAAATCCACTCAGTGATTCATAGATGTATACACACATCTAATCACTTACCTATGGATTCACTCATACATGCTGTCAATGAACAATAGAACACTATCAAAAATACTTATACATCTATATCGACATTAAACAACAGCACGCATCCTATTCACATATGAAGTCATCCTACTCACTTATGCAAACAATGGATCATACTTACATATTTACTTAGCAAAACACTTATACAAACACCACTTCTTCTATTTATTTAGATAGTAAGTCATACTTAGTGAATTATAAAATCATTATTACAAGTATACAGTTATCCATCCAGTCACTCACACAATCATTGTGTCTTATGTATACTTATTTATATACAACAACTGACACATACACTGCCTTTTATTTTTCTAGTTTGTTGGACCTGTACCTTTGAGAAATATATTTGCTCATCGCCACACCCATGAAGAGATTCCCTCACCCAAACTGTTAGAACATGTAGTTTTAACTTCATATATCTACTGAATCAACTATTCACACATCTTTGGACAGTCACACACCCCCCACCGAACCACACACACTTTCACACTCCCATACAAATACTCAGTTAACTAATCAATAACCAATATAGGCTTTCACATAGCTAGTAACCAACTGTAGAATCAGTTTACACAACTGACAAAGTGATACAGATATTCACACAGTTTAGTCACTATCCCCTATATTTAGTGAGACATTATAAATTGGTCAAGTAAACAGTCAATTACACTGCTACTAAATCCTCCATCCAAATATTTATTTATATATATCCAATCATTCTTCAATGTAAATTGCTATATATATATAATGCATATTTAAATAACGAAGCAAACCACATTCACTGGATGATGTCATCAGTGATGTCATTTGAGATGTCATCAGTGATGTCACTGACTATGTCATGAATGATCTAATATGTGACATCATCAGCAGTGGATTGCGGGTGCGCGAAATATAGTTAGTACAACTAACTATATAGGAGCAATTTCATTGGTTTTGTATGAGTAAAATGTCCAGCTAACTATAACACCACTAAAACTTATAGTTTTTTGAGTGAATTTCAAAGGTTTTTTAAAAACTAATTCCTAACTATATAACTCCTGAAACCTATGGTTTTTTCAGTGAATATATATATGAATGAAGTTTGTGATTAGCAATCAAGTCGGGGTGTGTTTGTCCGTCCCTAAATCCCTCCTTAATACTCACTGAACCCCTCCTTACTTTTACCTGAACCCCTCCTCTTTTGATGTAACTATTCCCATTTACTAACCCCTAAACATGTCCCTCCCACATTTACTACAAAAACGAATGCATACATGTGCAGAGGTCACCATAGTAGGGATAGAGATCACCAGAAAAAAAGATACGCCATGCAGAGGAAGAGGTCTCCACACATAGGTTAGCATTTTGTAGTACATGAGTACAGATATTGCTTAACCATTCACCGATCTAGAAGTGTCATAATGTTCAGAAAGCTTACTAACTGGGATCTTCTCAGGCTCATTAATTGTAGAGTTAACAACTTGGTATGAATCCACATTTAACCTTGAGGGGCCAATAGTTTAATGTTGCTCCTCTCCTTAGATCCCACACAAACGTTTGCAAACACTCCAGAAGACTAATGTTTGAACTAGAGCTCTCTTTGGCTCTTTTTTTGCTGGTCGCATAACAGAGTTCTCCACAAGAGATATATTTAGAGGGCAAAGTACAAACTTTGTAGTGGACCTCTTTTGACTTCCCATCAGGCGCTGCTCCATCTCTGAGTCTAGAGACACTGAATATGGAGCTTAGTAAAAAAAAAGATTAGCATTGAAAATCCGGCAGCTGGCAAACCTGAGTTGCTATTGGGACATATTACATATACAGTAAATTTTCCCTGTTTGCACCACGGCACACCTTAAAATAGGTGCACTGTTCACAAACAGGGAAAGTATGCATTCTACCACGAATGCGTTGCTTTCAGGGCAACTACAAACTCTTGCTGCCTTGGGGGAGAGCATTTAAGTGAAATACGGAGCAGCTACTTCAAAGCAGCTGTGTTTCACAGTGCAGGTGGCAAATCACTAGTACTTTGAAGAAGAGAGAGAGATCCTCTTGCAGGTGGGTACAGTGAGTGACTGCACCCATCTTCAAGGGGATGTCTGGGGGGGTTCATGAGACCTCCTTTCTCACTTCCAGGGGGATGCCTGCACGCTGAAAATGTTCCACCTTTTTGAGGTGCTCTTTCAGTGCACCTCCTAAAGTTATGTTTGTCTCTGCTCTGCATCCATAATATGGCACATGTGTAGAGGCAAAGTGATTTCCTCATTTGCTGGGGCCACAGCCCAATACAAATGAGAGAATGTTCTCTTACGATAGCACTGGCGCTAAATGAGCACCAGCACTATCTGTATTACAGATGGGGCTGCACAAGCATCTTTGGCTCCTTCTGTAATACCAAACCAAAGTGCCCCGGGAACACACAAAGCGGGTGAACCTCACTGTTGTTGCCCTTGGGCACTCTGTAATATTACCTTAGATGTGAAACACAAATGTATGACTCAATTCTGCATGCGTTTTCCAAGCATGCCTTAGGAACTCCGTCATTTGAACAAATGCGTCCTTAGCACGCCGTTGTTCTGCACACAAGTCATTTTAACGACTTGCCTTAGGGGGGCACTGGATATCGGAATAGTTTACATTACAACTCCAGTCTGCGCAAACAGTAGGGAAAGTGTTTTCCAACACCACTCCTCCATTACACCTCCCCTAAAGCAAGTCGTAGAGACTTGCGTGCAGAACAAATGCACGCGAAAGACGCATTTGTTCTGTTGCCTGCGCTGTGAAGGCACAGCGTGATTCCGGCTATGTCCTAAAGGACGTTTCCCATTGTCAGTTGAGGCGTAGGGCAGCCATGGAAAGCAACAACACGTGGGAGAGTTGGAACTTTGTGGTGCATTTGTGTGAGGAGGACCGTGTCAAAGCAATAGGTTGTTAGTAGAAGCCACGTTGGCATGTTCAAGGTGCTGCCTTCAGGTATACAGTCAACATTGTTTTCATGAATGAGTAAGTCTGGAGCATCTGGAGTGCCGAAGCGTATATTCAGTGTTGCATTGTATGAATGAGTGCATGTGTTTGGGCGGTGGGTCGGGGAGGGAGTGAGTATGGGAAAGCCCTCTTAGAAATGCATTCACAGGCCTGTGAGCGGCCTGTCAACCATTTTGTCTAACATGACTTTATTTGTGTAAGAGCAGAGCCCGCCGTTCATCTTCATTTGTGTAAGTGCTGAGCTTGTTTGTGGTGGGAGCTCAAAAGAGAGTTTATATTGGCTTTTATTTTTTTAACTAACTGACAGTGTTTGAAAGTTTCTTGGCGTCTAGGGTATGTATGCAGATTTATATTGATTTTTTTATGATTTCTTGTGCAGGAGTCTATAAGTGCCTGCATCAGCATATGAATATGAGGAGCCTGTGAGACCATGGGGTGGCTCATATTTTTTTTATTTTGGGGTATGAGTGCATCCATCTTGTGGTTGCTGTGTGTGATTGTTTATGAATTGTTGTACATGAGTGCTTCACTCTAGACGTTTCGCCAATAAGAGAAAGCATGAAACAACGTCTGGGGCAGAGGCTTCTAATACTAGACTGCTTGTTCATCTGGCCCCACCATCTGTGCTCCCTGTTCAATCACTTCTCACATGAGCACCACCCAAAAAAGCGTCTCCAATTTGCTATCAATTTGTCATTTCCATGGATCCTAGCCAAGGTGTTATCGGCCCCATCTGCACCCACAGAGTGTGTTGTTGAAAGTCAAACAGACACCATGTAAATGTATTTGAGCTTGTAAAGCGCACTGCTACCCCTCCATAGGTCTCCTGGCGCTGTATAACTCTGGGGAACCCGTCCTGGCTTTCCTTGTGGGATGGTCCCTTGCTGGGAGTCCCCAAGGTGGAGCCAGGCATCCCCGGAATTGATGGGGCCGTTGTGGAGATTAGGCAAGCTAATGCCCAGAGTTGCCGAGTGGAACCTCTGATTAGAGTAAGCACCGAAGCGAGAATTATCGAGTCCACTGACCAAGGTCCATGACCCTGCCGCGTCGGGAATTGAACCCTGGTCCCAGGCCGACTTTTGCTCTCGGGCCTGCCGCCTCTAACCAGTGAACCACACTACTCCACTTGCACATGGAACCAAGAGAGTCACTTGGAAAGCAATCATTCACACATGTGGGAAGCACACCTGAAGACACATCACAGCGAGGCATCGGCATGTTCAGATTTCAAAGTATACATAAACAAAAGCTGTCTATATGGACAGTGCCAAAGCTATCAACGCATAAAGATGTCAGGACATGGCCCTTGCGCCTGAAGGGACTTCTAGAACCTCAAACTGATGCAGAGATACCTGTTTTGCATTCAAATTTGCTCAGTGACACATGTTAGTTATCACTCTAGCAAAGACAAAAAGCTCAATAAAGGTTTTTGCAGAACCTATGAGATCCTTCATTTTCATTGCCCGGTGTATTAAATGGGAATCTGGCAAGCATGCGTGTGCTTGACTTGTTAATCGTTTCCGTGGTGAAATAAGATCATGAATTTCTAGTGGAATTTTGAAGGCCAAGCCTAATTGGACAGATTCACTCTACAAAGGTAAAACACATGAGCAATAACAATTTCCAAAACACGGCATTTTGGTTGGTTCAAGTGTAGATAGTGTAGTTATCACTATCCACACATGCAGGGAGCTGTGGTAATATATGACGCTTCAAGGCCTGAGACTCACCTTGCTGGATGGGTTGGTACCAGTTGCAGCTGGTTATAGACTTCTCTTGGATACCAGTACACATGGAACTGCAGTAATCAAGGCTTGAAAGTACCACTGAACCTGCGAGGTCCACTGTGTGGGGGAAGCCTAACACAGGTGCGACTTTCCTGAGCATGTTGAGATGGAGGTCTGTTTTTCGATATACCACATTAAATATTAGGGAAAGGAGAGCTCATATAATCCAGGTAAGGATTGCTTTTATATCTCGTTGACTTTTGCGTTTAAAAAAAATGGTATGCCCTTCTTGGGGAGTCAGCCAATTGTTTCGTACTGTACAGTAGCTATTATAAACGTCAAGTCAGGCCTTTTTTGCTTGTTCATTGGCCTTCCGCGGCAGCCCGAAAATGGAAATGTACTTTCGCTTGTTAATTCCGTAGGCATAGGCAAAATAATGCTGTGCAAGAAAATAAAATGGAGCGTCCTTTTATATTATTAATGTGAATCAAAAAGTTTATTCCATAAACACCACTACAATCATTTAATAGCTCCACACACAAAAAGGCAATAGTTCCGATGTCCTGGAGTGCAGGTCGGAGGGTTGACATTTATTGTTCATTTATGTGGCCCGGAAGCCAGTGTATCTTCAGAGATCCTGCTGTCAAAGTTTCTATATTTCATAAACTGGGAGTCCATGCTGAAACGATATTAAAATTCCATTCAGTTTTTTTCCTTCAACAAAGGAGAAAAGCGCGAGTTAGGATTTTTAATAGCCATCGATTCAAACTATTGTAAAATAACTTTGACGTTTTCTTATTGTTCGGAGATCCTTCCTATTGCAAATGGTTCTGTAGACAGCATTATGTTCATATGGCTTCCTAGCAGGAAACCATTCATTTAGAAATTTCCTGAGCTATTGTCACTTTCCCTACTGTGATCGTGTGGAGATGGCTGAGACGGTAAAGGTCAACGACAAAGGCACAACATCTGAATAACCTATTTAAAAACATCACTTCCCTTGCTATCTCTTATCCGACAATTGTTTTCAGTATTTTGTAGAATACCGCGCCTTAAGCAGGTATGTAATTTTTAAGGAGGAAGAGAGATCAAATCTTGTTTTTTAATCCTGATGCTTTGCCCAAATTGTTTACTTTTTTCCAACAACATGCTGCAGAAGGATGAACTGTAATAGGTACAACTTTCACCAATCCCATAATGCATTGTACCAAAACTTCTCGGTGTGTAGGGAGTATAGGTGCAGGAAGTAGGGATGCGGGGATGCTGCAGCACCTCTAAAATAACCACAGTGTAGTTCCGAGCATAAATGAGCATTACAGATTGCTTTAATTTTTTTTTTATCTTGTCACATTTGCTGTGCGTTTAAAGACAGAAGTCAAATGTCAATCTAGTCTTCTGACAAATTGCTTCTTATTCTTTTAACATGGAGGCTGATGTTTACTTTTCTTTCTCTTGCTGGAATATGCAAGGATTGCGCAAAGCAAACTATGTGACAGTCTTGCTGATGTGAAAGAACAGGCTGTAGGATGTTTTTTTTTCCAATTTACAACATTTAAATACTTATAAATTAACTGTACAAATATTTCAAAATAAATAAAAAAGTTAAGCACAAATGTAGCACTGTTTTTTATTTAAAAATCTGATGTGTGATTGAAATTAAGATTTTGATAGGATCAAAACAAATCAAGGCACTTTACTTGGAGATGAACAAACAACCAATACTGACTGAAACCCAATTCCCACACATCATTTTTTCGCTGTATAGTTTACTCCGTAAAAATGCATTTCTCTGAAAATGTAGCGGTTGTTTCAATAAAAAATGTGCTGTCTGTAAACTACAGTGTGCTATCACACCATGCTTTAGTAATAGACTTGTGATAGTGTACTCATAAATGCAACTCCAGCTACCCATACACCTAGACCACTCTTGTACTGGATGGGTATAGCTCATTTGCGACACTTGTTCTTTGTGTGAAGCTTGGATTTTTCAGAATCCCTATGAGTTCAGTGATGAAACATGGATAGCACCACCCCGCTCTGAAAATTGTTCCAGCACCTAGTACAACTGTGAGGGTGCCCCTCCTTATAAGAAGACCTCTGAAGTGGACAGAGTCAGAGCATAGGGTAGAAAATATGTGTTTACAGTACTACATCTCAAGCAGCCTAAAATAGTTAAAAGCAGGAGGTGAAGACTTTTGGGGCTTCGATCACCTGGAAAAAAAGTTTCTTGTGTAGCACTCTCTCTCTAAACTGTGGCTCCAAGTACCCTGACTTGCTGAGGTGATGGCCGTCAAGATAGTAGGTCACCCACTGAAGACATGCCGAATAGTCCTGAAAGTCTAGAACATCTAACCTCCCCACGTTTGTAGGGAGTTTCAGCTTAGCCAGTACAACTCATCTTCTGCTGATACCCTATATCAAGTTACCTTAGAGCAAGCCCAATTGGTGGAAGGTTTTCCTGGAGATCAATAGTGGGTAATCAAAAAAATATTAAAGGAGGAGCAGGAGGATAGCCATCTTGGATATGGCTACGCAGGCTATTACTGATAATGGGAGTGTGATCCAAAATGAGATCTGGGATCTTAAAGAATGAATTACTGCTTGTTAGACCTGTCTGGATTTTTTTGCGCAGTCCCTCCTCATTATTCTTTATTTTGTCCCCTTTTTGCCCCTCATACCCTTACTAATTTTTGTGTCTACTATTTTTTTAGGTGTTGGTCAAGGGGATAGGTGTTCTTTCTTCCCCCCATAATCTTTTACCTCAGGCCCAGAGGCCTGTTCTGACAGGAAAGTTGGAACCACACAAAATGGTGGCTTCCAACTGCCCCAACTGTCGCACCCAGAACTTGGCCATAGCTTAACATAGGGCATTCCAGAACCTTCTGGTCCATGCTGGACCACTGAAGGACAGCCTATAAAAGGCGGAATGCTGGACAGCCATTTTGTCTGTCAGTGAGGAGCAGCTAGAGTGAAGGTTGAGGTCTAGTAGGGGTAGGATTCTGAAGGGTGGTTCCCTCTACAAGAGTAGCCCCCTATCAAGACTTTCCCACCTCCTAGGTCCTGTTGTCCTAGCCAAGTTAGCCCATCCTGCTGATCCTGGATAGATAGGTGAAGGGGTTAACTTTAGTAACCTTGGGAGCTGTGAAGAACCCTGCCTTGGGAACTGACCTAAGAGTTCCCCTGTGTCCTTAATCTGTCCAGTAAGGAGGGATAGGGGTCTAGTGCTGAGGAAGTGCTCTGTGGACTTATTCTAAAGGAGCCTCCCCATTTGTATCCCCACTCCTCGTCATAGTGAAGAAAAGAAGGTCTTCCATTGGACTAACTCAAGATTTGCACATCCCCAAACTGATCCTGTGGCGTGTAGCAAGCTTCCTCACCTGTTGGGTCGGCAGAGAGAGCTGAGGAACCTGTATCCTGCTTGCCACCGATAGCGGGACCCCTGGGGCACTTGTCGCGCTATGTGGCAGCACCCCCGCAGGTTCCACTGAGCCTGAGAAGCCTTGCGAGGCTTCCCTTTGTGAACGGGACCCCAGGGGCGCCTGCCGCGCTGTGGGAGAAGCGGATCGTTTCCCTGCGCTGTGTGCGCTGTGTCCTGCCAGCGCTGATCCGGTGTGCAGAGCAGGTTTGCCGGTAATTGAGGGCGGGGCCGGAGGAAGCCGAGCGGAGCAGTCTCCAGAGTAAGCCGCTGCTCACTCGCGCATGCCAGGTCGCGCCGCTCCTCTTCAGGAAGGCGGAGGCGGGACCAGGGTGAGAGGCGCCGAGAGCCGAGGAGCGGCTGAGGTGTGTGTCATCGTCTTTTCCTTCCCCCGCTCGAGCGCCTCAGAAAGGAGCCGGCGCGAGCGAGAAGGGGGCACTTGAAGTGTGCTCTCAGTTGTTCCTCCGCCCCAGCATCAAGGAAGCAGCTGGCTTGGCGGGAGGAAATCGAGTGGGGCATTCAAGGTATTTTCTCCGTTGTTTCTCCGCCCCAGCACCCAGTAAGCAGCTGGCTCGGCGGGAGGAGGTAGAGAGAGGCCTGTGAGACCTTAAAGGAGCCTTAAATCATCAGCGACGCGTGGAGACTGGGACAACATCGTCTCCACGCTACAGTAAGGAGTTCTGAACACAGGGGATAGCTTTAACTTTTGGTCACTGCCCTCAGCTGTATAGAGAAAGTTGGGCCAGCTGATTAGATAAGAATGCAGCTTCTCTTTAGACGGTTAATGCCCCTATAAACATCTTTTAGTTCTGAACCCCCACAGTGACTGCTGAGTTGTTAGGAGAGTGGGAGGAACTGTGGGAGGAGGATTAAGGGCACCTTATTGAAGTCCAGTTATATGTCTCAAGAATATTTACAAAATTGAATGCAGATTATTGATGTTGGTGTCTGATGCCATGTTCTTTTAATAATAGTTCCTGAAGCAGGTTAACAATTCTGGAGTTGGCACTACTGACGTACATGACATCCAAATGTGATAAAAGTTACTGTTAATGTGAATTTTTAATGCCAGTTAGTCCTGCTAATTAGGTTGCTATTAATTCCATAACATCTGCTTGTGCTTATATTGTGTAATAGTTTTCTCTCCCAAAACTTTAGCGGATTGTTTCACTTAATTGATTGTAAAGTACTGAACTGTAAATTCTAAAGTATAAAAGAACAGAGTATATTATTTTTATAAAGCAGTACTTATTTTTCCACATTTTTGGTGTAGCGTTATTTTTGTGTGATATTGCGTGGTTTTACTTTTGGGTGGTCTGCAACCTTAACACTGTGCCTCTGAAATGTATGTCTTGCCCTAGGCCAGGCTACCCCAGGTTCTAACATTTGGTGCCTAGCGGTGGGATTACTGACTTGGTTGCAGCTACTCACTAGTAATTCAACGCAATACACTAACCTACACCAGGAGTTTTCTCCTTGCGGCCCTCCTAATTTAAATTTTGTTTTTTCTAAATTTATTTCTGGTGGTGGGTGGAGGTTAACCTCAGGTCACTTCGTGGTTTTCTCCTGTGAGTAATTTCATTCCATGGCAAAGATGGAGTTGAATTTTAAAGAGCTGGAAGCCAATACTGTGGCCCAACTCAGAGATTGGTGTCAGCATCAAGGGGTATTTTTTAATAAAGGTGCCAAGAAAGGAGAGTTGCTGACAAGCATAAGGGCATGGGTGGAAGCTCATTTAAGGGAGGAACCAGAAACTGAAGAGGGTGACGGGGACACTGTTACTGAGGCTGCATTGTTGAACCAGGTGGGGAGTGGGAATCTTCTGACAGGTCCCAGGATACCTTCAAGGGCAAGCAGCAGCGTCTCAGACAGGGGTTTAACTGAAGCCGAGCTAGAAGATAGGAGGGAGGAGAGGAGAATGAAGCTGGAATTAGCTAGGATGGATATGGAAAGGGAGGAAAGGAGGTTAGCTCATGAGCGAACCATCAAGGAGATGGACCTACAAGCTGTCCTGAGAAGGTCTCCCAATCCTGATAATGGTGGCAGCGAAAAGAAAGTGGACACCAGGGAATTCAGACCCTATTTACCCAAAGATGTCATCGCTAGCTACACCCCAGGTGATGACATTGCCAAATGGTTGGCCGCCTACGAGGTTTCTTTAAGGGCTCACGGGATCCTAGAAACTCACTGGGGAGGTGGGCTGTATAAATACATGCCACCTGCTGGCAGAGACACCTTGTTGGCTCTGGAGCAGGATGAGCAAACCCACTACCCTGTCATGAAGGTGGCACTGGTGAAAAAGTTTGGACTTACCCCTGAAAGGTACAGACAGAAATTCAGGGGAAGTCACAAAATGAGTACCCAGAATTGGGTAGACTTTTTAGACTACGCCAAGAAAGCTTTGGAGGGTTGGGTCAAGGGCAGCGAGGTAAAAGACTATGAGGGGCTGTACAATCTATTTTTGAAAGAACACCTCCTCGAGAAATGTTTTCCCGAGTTGCGCCAACACCTGGTGGACAGCAAGCTGACCGATCCCCGGAAGCTTGCAGAGGAGGCGGACACTTGGGCAAGTACCCGGGTGTCCTCCAAGGGGACTGGAGGGGATTCTCAAAAAGCCGGACAGGGCGCCCCCCAGAAGAAAGAGGGAGGAGATAACAAGAAGGAGTTCTCCAAAGGTCCCCAAAATAATTTCCAAGGTAAGGGAGCAGGTTTCACCCCTAGGGCAAACCCGCCCAGAAACCCTAATCCTGGCCAAAGCCAGCAGCCAAGGGTTCTCCACTGTTTTGAATGCGGTGGTGTTGGACATTATAAGGGAGATGTCAGATGCCCAAAGAGACCACCCCCTCCCACCGGAGGAAAGTCACCGGGAGTAGCTAGTGTAGCGCTCGGGGAGGAGTTGCCCTTAGATAAGGGGGGTGAGTGGGCGGGTGTCACCTTAGTGTCCCTGGGAGAGCGGGAGATGGTACCAAAGATCCAGGTGCCCCCAAATACTACAAAGTATGGGCAATGGGTTACCATCAATGGCCAAAGAGGGGAGGCTCTGAGAGATACAGGAGCCAGTATGACTATGGTGAGAAGTCAACTGGTGTCTCCAGGGCAGGTTGTTCCTAATGTACTCCACCCCGCCGCGATGGCTGACGGCAGAATGGGCCACTATCCAGTGGCTGAGGTTCCCTTTGAGTGGGAAGGGGTTGCAGGTTCACTTCTAGTTGCCGTAAGCCCTGCCGTGCCAGTTGATTGTCTGTTGGGGAATGACATGGAGCACAACACTTGGAGAGAGGTGGAATACCGGACGCATTCTGCAATGCTGGGTACACCTGACTGGGCCTGTGTAAGCACACGGTCTGCGACTGCCCGGAGAGGGAGTTCGCCTGGGTTGGAGCCTGGAACAATGGCCCAACCCGCTGCCAAAAAGGGACAGAAACGGAGACAGGGACAGCCTGCTTCGGCTTCCACGCCCCATGGGACAGATCGGCCACCTGCGGTGGTAGGCCAGGAGTCCATGGAGGGGGGAGTAGACTCTCTGGAGGATTTACCCATCCCTGCTGAATGGCATGTGGAGGGAGGTCCTACCAGAGAGGAATTCTGTAAGGGGCAGAGGGAGGCCCTACCCTTGAGGGACTGAGGCGTCAGGCTGAAGCCCAGGCAGCAGGTGATGCTACGGGACACCACCATATTTACTGGGAGGATGGCCTCCTCTACAGTGAACCCAAGGTACCTCTACCTGGCTCATCAAGGGCCTTGGTGGTCCCGCAGCAATACCGAGCCTTTCTGCTGGAATTGGCTCATGCGATACCACTGGCAGGACACTTAGGCCAGGACAAGACCTTTGCACGGCTTGTCCTCCACTTTTACTGGCCTCGGATGGAAGTGGCGTCCAACACATACTGTAGGACATGTGTATCCTGCCAGACCAGTGGGAAAACAGGGGTGAAGCTAAAGGCTCCCCTGGAACCACTTCCTGTCGTTAGCACCCCCTTTGAAAGGGTGGGCATCGACATTGTAGGGCCAGAGGTCATCCTGATGTTGGTGACTGATGGTGCTGAGGAAGCAGAAAGCGAGCCTCTCCCAGACCTCTTTTCATGTCAAGAGAAGGATGGGTCGGTGGAGGGAGTGATTCTCTCCCCGTCTCTCACTCCTGAGCAACGAGAGGATTGCCGCCATGTATTGGGGCAGTACTCTTCGCTGTTCTCCCTTGTCCCGGGAAGAACCCACCTGTGTACCCATGATGTGGACACAGGAGACAGCCCCCCAGTGAAATCCAAGACCTATAGGCTGTCGGACAAGGTGAAGGCTAGCATCCATGGCGAAGTTGCCAAGATGTTGGAGCTAGGAGTGATAGAACCATCCAGCAGCCCTTGGTCCAGTCCGGTGGTGCTAGTCCCAAAAGCCGCCCCACCGGGCACCACACCAGAACTGAGGTTCTGTGTGGATTACCGAGGACTGAATTCAGTTACCAGGACTGATGCTCATCCAATCCCCAGGGCGGATGAGTTAATTGACCGGCTAGGAGCTGCCCAATACCTAAGTACCTTTGACCTCACTTCAGGGTACTGGCAGATCTCCTTGACAGATGGAGCAAAGGAAAGGTCAGCCTTCTCCACGCCTGAGGGACACTTCCAGTTCTGTGTAATGCCCTTTGGGCTCAAGAACGCCCCTGCCACATTTCAGCGACTGGTGAACCAGGTCCTCTCTGGAATGGAGGGTTTCTCGGCTGCTTACCTGGATGACATTGCTGTCTTCAGTAGCAGTTGGGAGGACCACTTGCAACATTTGCAAGCAGTTCTCCAGGCGCTGAAACAAGCTGGATTGACCATCAAAGCCAGCAAATGCCAGATTGGGCAGGGGTCGGTTGTGTACCTTGGACACTTGGTGGGTAGGGGGTCAGTGCAGCCCCTGCAGGCGAAGATTGAGGCAATCATGGCCTGGGAACCCCCCAAGACACAGACTGAGGTCCGAGCTTTCCTGGGCCTCATAGGTTACTACCGTCGCTTTGTGAAGGGGTATGGCACTATTGTAGCGCCCCTCACAGAGCTCACCTCTAGGAAACAACCTCGACGGGTAGTTTGGACAAAGGCTTGTCAGCAAGCCTTTGAAAAATTGAAGCAGGCAATGTGTGAGGCACCGGTCCTGAAGGCTCCCGATTTCTCCAAGGAGTTCATTGTTCAAACAGATGCATCTGAACATGGCATTGGGGCAGTGTTATCGCAACTAAATGAAGAGGGCCTGGATCAGCCTGTAGTCTTCTTATCCAGGAGACTGCTTCCCCGGGAACAGAAGTGGAGTGCAATTGAGAGGGAAGCTTTTGCGGTGGTGTGGGCTCTGAAGAAGCTGCGGCCATACCTCTTTGGCTCGCACTTCCTAGTTCAGACTGACCACCGCCCCCTTCGTTGGCTGATGCAAATGAAGGGGGAAAATCCCAAGCTGTTGAGGTGGTCCATCTCCCTACAGGGAATGGACTTCCGGGTGGAACATCGGCCTGGAGTGGACCACGCCAATGCAGACGGTCTCTCCAAGTATTTCCGCCTTAGTGAAGAGGACTCCCAAGGGGTTGGGTAGTTCTCCCCACTTTCAGCTGGGGGGGACGCGTGTTAGACCTGTCTGGATTTTTTGCGCAGTCCCTCCTCATTATTCTTTATTTTGTCCCCTTTTTGCCCCTCATACCCTTACTAATTTTTGTGTCTACTATTTTTTAGGTGTTGGTCAAGGGGATAGGTGTTCTTTCTTCCCCCCATAATCTTTTACCTCAGGCCCAGAGGCCTGTTCTGACAGGAAAGTTGGAACCACACAAAATGGTGGCTTCCAACTGCCCCAACTGTCGCACCCAGAACTTGGCCATAGCTTAACATAGGGCATTCCAGAACCTTCTGGTCCATGCTGGACCACTGAAGGACAGCCTATAAAAGGCGGAATGCTGGACAGCCATTTTGTCTGTCAGTGAGGAGCAGCTAGAGTGAAGGTTGAGGTCTAGTAGGGGTAGGATTCTGAAGGGTGGTTCCCTCTACAAGAGTAGCCCCCTATCAAGACTTTCCCACCTCCTAGGTCCTGTTGTCCTAGCCAAGTTAGCCCATCCTGCTGATCCTGGATAGATAGGTGAAGGGGTTAACTTTAGTAACCTTGGGAGCTGTGAAGAACCCTGCCTTGGGAACTGACCTAAGAGTTCCCCTGTGTCCTTAATCTGTCCAGTAAGGAGGGATAAGGGTCTAGTGCTGAGGAAGTGCTCTGTGGACTTATTCTAAAGGAGCCTCCCCATTTGTATCCCCCCTCCTCGTCATAGTGAAGAAAAGAAGGTCTTCCATTGGACTAACTCAAGATTTGCACATCCCCAAACTGATCCTGTGGCGTGTAGCAAGCTTCCTCACCTGTTGGGTCGGCAGAGAGAGCTGAGGAACCTGTATCCTGCTTGCCACCGATAGCGGGACCCCTGGGGCACTTGTCGCGCTATGTGGCAGCGCCCCCGCAGGTTCCACTGAGCCTGAGAAGCCTTGCGAGGCTTCCCTTTGTGAACGGGACCCCAGGGGCGCCTGCCGCGCTGTGGGAGAAGCGGATCGTTTCCCTGCGCTGTGTGCGCTGTGTCCTGCCAGCGCTGATCCGGTGTGCAGAGCAGGTTTGCCGGTAATTGAGGGCGGGGCCGGAGGAAGCCGAGCGGAGCAGTCTCCAGAGTAAGCCGCTGCTCACTCGCGCATGCCCGGTCGCGCCGCTCCTCTTCAGGAAGGCGGAGGCGGGACCAGGGTGAGAGGCGCCGAGAGCCGAGGAGCGGCTGAGGTGTGTGTCATCGTCTTTTCCTTCCCTCGCTCGAGCGCCTCAGAAAGGAGCCGGCGCGAGCGGGAAGGGGGCACTTGAAGTGTGCTCTCAGTTGTTCCTCCGCCCCAGCATCAAGGAAGCAGCTGGCTTGGCGGGAGGAAATCGAGTGGGGCATTCAAGGTATTTTCTCCGTTGTTTCTCCGCCCCAGCACCCAGTAAGCAGCTGGCTCGGCGGGAGGAGGTAGAGAGAGGCCTGTGAGACCTTAAAGGAGCCTTAAATCATCAGCGACGCGTGGAGACTGGGACAACATCGTCTCCACGCTACAGTAAGGAGTTCTGAACACAGGGGATAGCTTTAACTTTTGGTCATTGCCCTCAGCTGTATAGAGAAAGTTGGGCCAGCTGATTAGATAAGAATGCAGCTTCTCTTTAGACGGTTAATGCCCCTATAAACATCTTTTAGTTCTGAACCCCCACAGTGACTGCTGAGTTGTTAGGAGAGTGGGAGGAACTGTGGGAGGAGGATTAAGGGCACCTTATTGAAGTCCAGTTATATGTCTCAAGAATATTTACAAAATTGAATGCAGATTACTGATGTTGGTGTCTGATGCCATGTTCTTTTAATAATAGTTCCTGAAGCAGGTTAACAATTCTGGAGTTGGCACTACTGACGTACATGACATCCAAATGTGATAAAAGTTACTGTTAATGTGAATTTTTAATGCCAGTTAGTCCTGCTAATTAGGTTGCTATTAATTCCATAACATCTGCTTGTGCTTATATTGTGTAATAGTTTTCTCTCCCAAAACTTTAGCGGATTGTTTCACTTAATTGATTGTAAAGTACTGAACTGTAAATTCTAAAGTATAAAAGAACAGAGTATATTATTTTTATAAAGCAGTACTTATTTTTCCACATTTTTGGTGTAGCGTTATTTTTGTGTGATATTGCGTGGTTTTACTTTTGGGTGGTCTGCAACCTTAACACTGTGCCTCTGAAATGTATGTCTTGCCCTAGGCCAGGCTACCCCAGGTTGTAACATTTGGTGCCTAGCGGTGGGATTACTGACTTGGTTGCAGCTACTCACTAGTAATTCAACGCAATACACTAACCTACACCAGGAGTTTTCTCCTTGCGGCCCTCCTAATTTAAATTTTGTTTTTTCTAAATTTATTTCTGGTGGTGGGTGGAGGTTAACCTCAGGTCACTTCGTGGTTTTCTCCTGTGAGTAATTTCATTCCATGGCAAAGATGGAGTTGAATTTTAAAGAGCTGGAAGCCAATACTGTGGCCCAACTCAGAGATTGGTGTCAGCATCAAGGGGTATTTTTTAATAAAGGTGCCAAGAAAGGAGAGTTGCTGACAAGCATAAGGGCATGGGTGGAAGCTCATTTAAGGGAGGAACCAGAAACTGAAGAGGGTGACGGGGACACTGTTACTGAGGCTGCATTGTTGAACCAGGTGGGGAGTGGGAATCTTCTGACAGGTCCCAGGATACCTTCAAGGGCAAGCAGCAGCGTCTCAGACAGGGGTTTAACTGAAGCCGAGCTAGAAGATAGGAGGGAGGAGAGGAGAATGAAGCTGGAATTAGCTAGGATGGATATGGAAAGGGAGGAAAGGAGGTTAGCTCATGAGCGAACCATCAAGGAGATGGACCTACAAGCTGTCCTGAGAAGGTCTCCCAATCCTGATAATGGTGGCAGCGAAAAGAAAGTGGACACCAGGGAATTCAGACCCTATTTACCCAAAGATGTCATCGCTAGCTACACCCCAGGTGATGACATTGCCAAATGGTTGGCCGCCTACGAGGTTTCTTTAAGGGCTCACGGGATCCTAGAAACTCACTGGGGAGGTGGGCTGTATAAATACATGCCACCTGCTGGCAGAGACACCTTGTTGGCTCTGGAGCAGGATGAGCAAACCCACTACCCTGTCATGAAGGTGGCACTGGTGAAAAAGTTTGGACTTACCCCTGAAAGGTACAGACAGAAATTCAGGGGAAGTCACAAAATGAGTACCCAGAATTGGGTAGACTTTTTAGACTACGCCAAGAAAGCTTTGGAGGGTTGGGTCAAGGGCAGCGAGGTAAAAGACTATGAGGGGCTGTACAATCTATTTTTGAAAGAACACCTCCTCGAGAAATGTTTTCCCGAGTTGCGCCAACACCTGGTGGACAGCAAGCTGACCGATCCCCGGAAGCTTGCAGAGGAGGCGGACACTTGGGCAAGTACCCGGGTGTCCTCCAAGGGGACTGGAGGGGATTCTCAAAAAGCCGGACAGGGCGCCCCCCAGAAGAAAGAGGGAGGAGATAACAAGAAGGAGTTCTCCAAAGGTCCCCAAAATAATTTCCAAGGTAAGGGAGCAGGTTTCACCCCTAGGGCAACCCGCCCAGAAACCCTAATCCTGGCCAAAGCCAGCAGCCAAGGGTTCTCCACTGTTTTGAATGCGGTGGTGTTGGACATTATAAGGGAGATGTAAGATGCCCAAAGAGACCACCCCCTCCCACCGGAGGAAAGTCACCGGGAGTAGCTAGTGAAGCGCTCGGGGAGGAGTTGCCCTTAGATAAGGGGGGTGAGTGGGCGGGTGTCACCTTAGTGTCCCTGGGAGAGCGGGAGATGGTACCAAAGATCCAGGTGCCCCCAAATACTACAAAGTATGGGCAATGGGTTACCATCAATGGCCAAAGAGGGGAGGCTCTGAGAGATACAGGAGCCAGTATGACTATGGTGAGAAGTCAACTGGTGTCTCCAGGGCAGGTTGTTCCTAATGTACTCCATCCCGCCGCGATGGCTGACGGCAGAATGGGCCACTATCCAGTGGCTGAGGTTCCCTTTGAGTGGGAAGGGGTTGCAGGTTCACTTCTAGTTGCCGTAAGCCCTGCCGTGCCAGTTGATTGTCTGTTGGGGAATGACATGGAGCACAACACTTGGAGAGAGGTGGAATACCGGACGCATTCTGAGATGCTGGGTACACCTGACTGGGCCTGTGTAAGCACACGGTCTGCGACTGCCCGGAGAGGGAGTTCGCCTGGGTTGGAGCCTGGAACAATGGCCCAACCCGCTGCCAAAAAGGGACAGAAACGGAGACAGGGACAGCCTGCTTCGGCTTCCACGCCCCATGGGACAGATCGGCCACCTGCGGTGGTAGGCCAGGAGTCCATGGAGGGGGGAGTAGACTCTCTGGAGGATTTACCCATCCCTGCTGAATGGCATGTGGAGGGAGGTCCTACCAGAGAGGAATTCTGTAAGGGGCAGAGGGAGTGCCCTACCCTTGAGGGACTGAGGCGTCAGGCTGAAGCCCAGGCAGCAGGTGATGCTACGGGACACCACCATATTTACTGGGAGGATGGCCTCCTCTACAGTGAACCCAAGGTACCTCTACCTGGCTCATCAAGGGCCTTGGTGGTCCCGCAGCAATACCGAGCCTTTCTGCTGGAATTGGCTCATGCGATACCACTGGCAGGACACTTAGGCCAGGACAAGACCTTTGCACGGCTTGTCCTCCACTTTTACTGGCCTCGGATGGAAGTGGCGTCCAACACATACTGTAGGACATGTGTATCCTGCCAGACCAGTGGGAAAACAGGGGTGAAGCTAAAGGCTCCCCTGGAACCACTTCCTGTCGTTAGCACCCCCTTTGAAAGGGTGGGCATCGACATTGTAGGGCCAGAGGTCATCCTGATGTTGGTGACTGATGGTGCTGAGGAAGCAGAAAGCGAGCCTCTCCCAGACCTCTTTTCATGTCAAGAGAAGGATGGGTCGGTGGAGGGAGTGATTCTCTCCCCGTCTCTCACTCCTGAGCAACGAGAGGATTGCCGCCATGTATTGGGGCAGTACTCTTCGCTGTTCTCCCTTGTCCCGGGAAGAACCCACCTGTGTACCCATGATGTGGACACAGGAGACAGCCCCCCAGTGAAATCCAAGACCTATAGGCTGTCGGACAAGGTGAAGGCTAGCATCCATGGCGAAGTTGCCAAGATGTTGGAGCTAGGAGTGATAGAACCGTCCAGCAGCCCTTGGTCCAGTCCGGTGGTGCTAGTCCCAAAAGCCGCCCCACCGGGCACCACACCAGAACTGAGGTTCTGTGTGGATTACCGAGGACTGAATTCAGTTACCAGGACTGATGCTCATCCAATCCCCAGGGCGGATGAGTTAATTGACCGGCTAGGAGCTGCCCAATACCTAAGTACCTTTGACCTCACTTCAGGGTACTGGCAGATCTCCTTGACAGATGGAGCAAAGGAAAGGTCAGCCTTCTCCACGCCTGAGGGACACTTCCAGTTCTGTGTAATGCCCTTTGGGCTCAAGAACGCCCCTGCCACATTTCAGCGACTGGTGAACCAGGTCCTCTCTGGAATGGAGGGTTTCTCGGCTGCTTACCTGGATGACATTGCTGTCTTCAGTAGCAGTTGGGAGGACCACTTGCAACATTTGCAAGCAGTTCTCCAGGCGCTGAAACAAGCTGGATTGACCATCAAAGCCAGCAAATGCCAGATTGGGCAGGGGTCGGTTGTGTACCTTGGACACTTGGTGGGTAGGGGGTCAGTGCAGCCCCTGCAGGCGAAGATTGAGGCAATCATGGCCTGGGAACCCCCCAAGACACAGACTGAGGTCCGAGCTTTCCTGGGCCTCATAGGTTACTACCGTCGCTTTGTGAAGGGGTATGGCACTATTGTAGCGCCCCTCACAGAGCTCACCTCTAGGAAACAACCTCGACGGGTAGTTTGGACAAAGGCTTGTCAGCAAGCCTTTGAAAAATTGAAGCAGGCAATGTGTGAGGCACCGGTCCTGAAGGCTCCCGATTTCTCCAAGGAGTTCATTGTTCAAACAGATGCATCTGAACATGGCATTGGGGCAGTGTTATCGCAACTAAATGAAGAGGGCCTGGATCAGCCTGTAGTCTTCTTATCCAGGAGACTGCTTCCCCGGGAACAGAAGTGGAGTGCAATTGAGAGGGAAGCTTTTGCGGTGGTGTGGGCTCTGAAGAAGCTGCGGCCATACCTCTTTGGCTCGCACTTCCTAGTTCAGACTGACCACCGCCCCCTTCGTTGGCGGATGCAAATGAAGGGGGAAAATCCCAAGCTGTTGAGGTGGTCCATCTCCCTACAGGGAATGGACTTCCGGGTGGAACATCGGCCTGGAGTGGACCACGCCAATGCAGACGGTCTCTCCAAGTATTTCTGCCTTAGTGAAGAGGACTCCCAAGGGGTTGGGTAGTTCTCCCCACTTTCAGCTGGGGGGGACGCGTGTTAGACCTGTCTGGATTTTTTGCGCAGTCCCTCCTCATTATTCTTTATTTTGTCCCCTTTTTGCCCCTCATACCCTTACTAATTTTTGTGTCTACTATTTTTTTAGGTGTTGGTCAAGGGGATAGGTGTTCTTTCTTCCCCCCATAATCTTTTACCTCAGGCCCAGAGGCCTGTTCTGACAGGAAAGTTGGAACCACACAAAATGGTGGCTTCCAACTGCCCCAACTGTCGCACCCAGAACTTGGCCATAGCTTAACATAGGGCATTCCAGAACCTTCTGGTCCATGCTGGACCACTGAAGGACAGCCTATAAAAGGCGGAATGCTGGACAGCCATTTTGTCTGTCAGTGAGGAGCAGCTAGAGTGAAGGTTGAGGTCTAGTAGGGGTAGGATTCTGAAGGGTGGTTCCCTCTACAAGAGTAGCCCCCTATCAAGACTTTCCCACCTCCTAGGTCCTGTTGTCCTAGCCAAGTTAGCCCATCCTGCTGATCCTGGATAGATAGGTGAAGGGGTTAACTTTAGTAACCTTGGGAGCTGTGAAGAACCCTGCCTTGGGAACTGACCTAAGAGTTCCCCTGTGTCCTTAATCTGTCCAGTAAGGAGGGATAGGGGTCTAGTGCTGAGGAAATGCTCTGTGGACTTATTCTAAAGGAGCCTCCCCATTTGTATCCCCCCTCCTCGTCATAGTGAAGAAAAGAAGGTCTTCCATTGGACTAACTCAAGATTTGCACATCCCCAAACTGATCCTGTGGCGTGTAGCAAGCTTCCTCACCTGTTGGGTCGGCAGAGAGAGCTGAGGAACCTGTATCCTGCTTGCCACCGATAGCGGGACCCCTGGGGCACTTGTCGCGCTATGTGGCAGCGCCCCCGCAGGTTCCACTGAGCCTGAGAAGCCTTGCGAGGCTTCCCTTTGTGAACGGGACCCCAGGGGCGCCTGCCGCGCTGTGGGAGAAGCGGATCGTTTCCCTGCGCTGTGTGCGCTGTGTCCTGCCAGCGCTGATCCGGTGTGCAGAGCAGGTTTGCCGGTAATTGAGGGCGGGGCCGGAGGAAGCCGAGCGGAGCAGTCTCCAGAGTAAGCCGCTGCTCACTCGCGCATGCCCGGTCGCGCCGCTCCTCTTCAGGAAGGCGGAGGCGGGACCAGGGTGAGAGGCGCCGAGAGCCGAGGAGCGGCTGAGGTGTGTGTCATCGTCTTTTCCTTCCCTCGCTCGAGCGCCTCAGAAAGGAGCCGGCGCGAGCGGGAAGGGGGCACTTGAAGTGTGCTCTCAGTTGTTCCTCCGCCCCAGCATCAAGGAAGCAGCTGGCTTGGCGGGAGGAAATCGAGTGGGGCATTCAAGGTATTTTCTCCGTTGTTTCTCCGCCCCAGCACCCAGTAAGCAGCTGGCTCGGCGGGAGGAGGTAGAGAGAGGCCTGTGAGACCTTAAAGGAGCCTTAAATCATCAGCGACGCGTGGAGACTGGGACAACATCGTCTCCACGCTACAGTAAGGAGTTCTGAACACAGGGGATAGCTTTAACTTTTGGTCATTGCCCTCAGCTGTATAGAGAAAGTTGGGCCAGCTGATTAGATAAGAATGCAGCTTCTCTTTAGACGGTTAATGCCCCTATAAACATCTTTTAGTTCTGAACCCCCACAGTGACTGCTGAGTTGTTAGGAGAGTGGGAGGAACTGTGGGAGGAGGATTAAGGGCACCTTATTGAAGTCCAGTTATATGTCTCAAGAATATTTACAAAATTGAATGCAGATTACTGATGTTGGTGTCTGATGCCATGTTCTTTTAATAATAGTTCCTGAAGCAGGTTAACAATTCTGGAGTTGGCACTACTGACGTACATGACATCCAAATGTGATAAAAGTTACTGTTAATGTGAATTTTTAATGCCAGTTAGTCCTGCTAATTAGGTTGCTATTAATTCCATAACATCTGCTTGTGCTTATATTGTGTAATAGTTTTCTCTCCCAAAACTTTAGCGGATTGTTTCACTTAATTGATTGTAAAGTACTGAACTGTAAATTCTAAAGTATAAAAGAACAGAGTATATTATTTTTATAAAGCAGTACTTATTTTTCCACATTTTTGGTGTAGCGTTATTTTTGTGTGATATTGCGTGGTTTTACTTTTGGGTGGTCTGCAACCTTAACACTGTGCCTCTGAAATGTATGTCTTGCCCTAGGCCAGGTTACCCCAGGTTCTAACACTGCTCCTTCCAAATTCCTCTTTAGAAGGTCTTTCTCTCTATGAAACACATGGATACCAGGTAGCAGAACGCACGGTTCACTGACAAAATATCGATGGCCAAAATATCGATTTTATATATATATATATAACAAAATATTAAATATAAAAAATGTTAAATAATAAAATTAATATAAGAAATTAAGTAGATTTATTACGCATTTTAACAAATATAACAAATAAACGTAATTTAAAAAATAAACACACGTACATAACTATTTAACAATATATATATATTTAATTTAAAACAATTAATACACTATTAATCCTAATTTATTGTATAATTTTAAAATTATAAAAAATATACACAAAAAAATATATATATATATATTGTATAGATATATATAGATATATAGATATATATACCAATAACCTAAAATCTAATTAAAAAAACACTATTTTATAAATTAAAACATTAAACTATTCAAAAATCTTTAAACTTAAATTTCCCACTGCAGTCAGTGCAACAGTAGGGAAAGTGTTGGATAGGGGAGGGTTAAAAATTACTATTTCCTCGCCAGTAGTAGGACTACTTCAAATGATTTTCTTTGTAGTGCACAAGCTCTTGTCCTATTTGGTCTTGGCCTCAGACACATTCCGGGGGGGAAGGAGTGGGTGGCAGAAACAGCATTGTGAAAGGCCAAGTACAGCCCTATTCCAGTTTAGGTGACAGCGCTTCCCACCACTGTAGCTCAGGAAGGCCCATCAGCCTGGTGATGGGCCACCAGAATATGCAGGGCACTCCTCAACTCAATTCAATTTCAAAATGCTTTATTCGGTATGTATAAATACAACCATATAGCAACAAGCAAGATAAAATTGTAATACATCATACATTTGTATCAGTTTTAGTTTACCAAATGCCATCCTTACTCGAATGCGATATACATTTAACAGCTATTGTCAGGTAGTCTTAAAGTGCTTTTTGATACGCTTGTCTACTAGTACATGTGCAAATTAGCAATATAAGGTGCCTTACTAATGTACATTATACATTTTAGCAGCGCATATCCAACATTCTTAAAGTGCTTATTTAGTGCATACGTCTAGTAGTACACGTGCAAATTAGCAAAGTAAAGTGCAAAATCGATATACCATCCTTCCTGGAGTACATATACATTCAATGACACATGCCAAAATAATCTAAAAATGTTTTCCAGTGAGTTCTTCTATTGGTAAATGTGCAAATTCGCAATATAAAGTGCTATAAGTGGTCAAGGTACTCATTTTCTGATACATATGCAAAAATTAGATGTGTTAAAATAATTTGATCAGGTGCAAAACCAGCAACAAGGAAAATGATTAATAGTCACAATCATGGGTTGAATTCATACAATAATTGATTTCCGTACAGATATACATTTTAAAATATAAGTGGCCACATGGAAACATATATCTGGGGTCTCTAAATTAAACATCAGTTGCATCGCTGTTTTTGTACTACGCATTTTATATTTTAAAAAGATGGGTTTCAGATAAAATTTTCTAAAAGAAGTATAAAAATTACAAAATAACATACAATGACAAACACTCTGTTTAGATTTACCATCACATGGGCATAGACAGGTCCCGGGTCTCTTAATTGTAGGGAATGCCACTAAATGGTGCACAATTCCCAACCGCAGGCGGGTTAATACAAAACGGTGGGAACTGGTGCTAACAGTGGTAAAATAGTTTTGAAAGCCTTCATTAGTATTATATTCCAAATAGGAATTGAACGTACTTTGTTTTACATATCTATTCATTCTGGTCCCGTCTGTATGTTTAAAGAATGTGACTTTAAGCTCCTGCTTAGACAACGCTGGCCCCATTGTTTGGTCTTTAAAAATGTTACAGCCATACAGCATCTTGTACCAGTATTGTATATGACATAACCAGGGAATATTTGAGCAGCGGTCGAGCTTTAGACAATCTTTAATCACATCCTGAGTGAATTTCGTCTCTTCTTTTGCCCAGATCGAGCGCCATAGGGACAAGGTGCGTAGAGCAATTAACTCATTAACATGATTTATACCCAGTTCCCTGTGTACTATCTCAGTTGAGGCCATAGTCGGGACACAAAGTAATCGTTTCAGGAAGGCATTCTCCTCACGCTGAATCAAGTTAGCACTCTGGGTGTGATATCCCCATATCCCGGCCCGTAAAGGGCTGATGTTATACATCTTGAGTTATATATTGACAACATCTCATGGATTCTGCTGCCCCCTAATTTAGCAGCAAATCTAAAAACACAGCTTGTATTCCTAGCCAGTTTAAAATGGACACTATCTTGTTCTTTGGCCCATCTCCCGTCTCCTGAGAAAGTGATGCCTAGGTAACAAAAACTCCTAACGGGTTCTAATTTCTCCCCATCTAGAAAAAAGGACCTACATTTTCTTGGTTTCTTACCACATGTCATTGTAAATGTCTTTCCTTTATTGATTATCAACTTCCTACTCTCGGTGAATTTATAAAACCTATTAATCAATTGTTGCAATCCATTCTGGGTCCTGGAGAGAAGAACCGCGTCATCCGCGTATAAAAGGACTGGGATTGGGTTACCATTAATGGTAGGTGCATTTGCGTTAGATTGTCTTAAAATTTGATCTACCTGATTTATAAAAAGGGAAAACAAGAGTGGGGCGAGTACACATCCTTGTCGGATACCTCTGTTGATTTTAAAAAAGGGGGTGCACTCTCCATCTGGTCCAAATCTGACTTTACTGGATAGATTTTCATACAACCTGGCCAGAAGATGGATAATTTCAATTGGGGCGCCCATTGTCAACAAAACAGTCCAGAGCAGTGTGTGTTCCACCAGATCGAATGCTGAACTCAAGTCAGCAAAGCACAGGAATAGATTACCATCTTTAGCTTTAGTATACTTGCTGACTATAAGCTCAAGGTTCACACACTGCTCCATTGTACCCATCCCCTTACGAAACCCATACTGTACTGGGGATAAGATGTTATTTTCCTCAACCCAGGCTTCCAATCTCACTAATAGAACTCGACTAAGGATTTTGACTGACGAGTCCAGAAGTGAGATAGGACGGTAATTTCGTGCTTCTGACCTGGAGCCTTTTTTATAGAGCAGCACAATAATTGACTGTCCCACCGTTACAGGAAGCTTGTCTTCTATGGCCGCGTTAAAGTAGCGTGTCAGTATTGGGGCCCATAGTGTCATTTCATATTTATAAAAATCCATTGGCACCCCATCAGGCCCAGGGGCTTTGCCACCCTTACTATTTCTAATTGCCTCTGCAACCTCATTTAAGGTCACAGATAGCTGCATTTTCTGCCATTTAAAACATGATACTGTTTCTCCAGTTAAAATTGGCCCATCTAGGTTAAAATCAGAATTAAAAATCCCAGTAAAGTGGGCAATCCATGCGCGACAACTGACATGAGAAGTAATCTCAGGGATGTTATCATTCTTTAAAAAGGGACTATTTACAATTTCCCAGAATAATTTGTTATTTTTTGTTTCTGCAGCCATATCCAAATTCGTCCACGCATCATTTTGCAGCTCTCTTTTTCTGGATGCTAGGGCAGTCTTATAGTTAAGACGCTCTTCTCTAATTTTGTCTGTATCTCTGGGCTTAACTTCAAGTGCTTTTTTTAGATTTTTTAGTGACTGGGCACAGTGCTTATCAAACCACACAGCTTTAATTCTCCTAGGCTTCCTATTTCTAGCCACAAGGGAGTTTTCAATTGTTTTAGTTATTTGCTGAAAGTTAAAAAGTAAAACGGACGGGATCACGTTAGATGCTAAGCAATAGCCTACCTCACTACTGCATTTAAAAATTATGTCTGCCATAAATTGTGTGGGGTCTATTTTAATCCACTTGATCCTCATGCCATTAGGTCTTACAGCCGTAATCCCTTGGATAGGTCTTCCGTACACATTTGTGTTTGGGCCCCAACCCATTAATTCCAGCAAAATGCTGTTGTGGTCACTCACTGGCTGTTCTATTATCCAGACCTTAGAATAAACAGATCCGTTAGATACCAGGATATGGTCAATGTTTGTATGGGCATCTCTCCCTCTAAATGTTGGGCACTTCTCATTATTTTTATTCTTTGTACAATCTAGTAGCTCCAGATCTAATTTGGCTACTAGGTTGTTAAGTGCACTTCCGTAATTAGTGTGTGGAAAGTGATTAAAAACTGTGCTGTTACCACCAGAGTATTCTTCACGATGTCCACAAACCCCCTTCTGTGCGTAACTACATGCTTTAATGTTAAAATCTCCTGCCCAGAGAATTACTGGGCGGTTACTTGGTATCGCAAGTGTTTCTTCTATTGCCTGCTCTACATCCGATACAATCATACCCCGGTTGGGTCCAACAATATTGTTATAAAAGTTGACTATAATTAGATCCCTACTTTTACTATGCACCAGGCGCAGAACTGATGCATGCTGACCCACCTCCATATATCCACCAGGGCTGAAATCCGTTAGGGTAGTGGATACCAGAGTCAATAAACCACCCTTTGCTCTGCCTGCCAGAGATGCTACTGCATTCACGCTATATGTAGTGTATCCGTCAACGTGAATTTGTGCTCTATGCCACGTTTCTTGCAGACATATTATGTCGTAACCCTGCTTGATGAAATTATCCCAAAATGGAGTAGATACTTTAGCAGCAATCCCTGCTATGTTCCAGGTAATAACCTTTAAAGAGTCATCCGGGCTGCCATGTAAAAGTTCAGGGTAATCAGTCACTGTTGGTGTTTCAAGACTCACATTCAAATTTATGTCCATAATGATGGTTGCATTGGGCATGATTATATCATAGTTTTTACACTGGTTACTATTAATCATATTTGGCACATTATCACCTTCTGCCCCATTATTACCCCGTAACCCCTGTTCGTTTGTGGCTATTCCACCAGCTACAGTAATTTCAGGATGCAAAACTATGGGTGTTTCCTTCAGTCAATCATTCTCATCTAGTGAGTTAAACACCTGGAATCTATTGGAGGTCGGGATTGTGAAGTTGTCCCATACATTATATAATGGTGCTGGTTTGTTAGCTACATTGAAATGATTAGAATGTACAGCCCCGGGGTGGTTAAAAGTTTGCATGGTGACTTGTCTTCCTAACTGTTTCCTGTAAAAATAGTCTAGAGGAAGCAGGGTAGTGTTGTATTCGTGATTAGAGGGCATAGGTGCATTTAAGATCGAGTCTCTAGCCCATTCGGGAACCCTGAAATTTATAACTATGCAGTCCCCATTTGTCTCCTTTTTGCTCGGTCCCACCCATCCTACTCTCTGCGTGGAAATAATCTGATTTGCCCCTCTTGTTGGAAATCCACAGTTTTTGGCAAGCCAGTACAGTGTTTTGTTTTTCAGGGTTTCCTGATTTTCGAATTGGGTGGGCTTCAGTTTAGGGACGTTAGCAAGGATAGCTACATACGATCTACATTCTGGTGGTAGGTTGATCGTAGCAGGGATAATATTATTATTAATGTGTCGCATAGGTATTGACATGTTCTTATTATTATGAATGGGGCCACCTGTCTCCCTTTGTCCCACATTGGCTTTCTGACCCATCTTTGTATTTGGCCCAATGATAAGTAGCTTTTTTGGTTCACTTACTGTTGCTACTGGGGTTGGAATACTAGGTATTCTGCTTGCACTACTTAGCTTATTGTTATTATTACTGGGTTTTCCAGTTTGTGCATTAATTACAGGTAACTTTACTTGTGTTCCAAGGTGTTCTAATAGATCTAAGTTAGCTATACCCAGTTTTTCCAAGTTCTCCACTTTTTCACTTAAGGCCTTTAATCTTTCGGTCACTGGTGCAATGTGGGATTTTATCATGCTCTCTATTTGTTGAGCCAGACCCTCTGTATTAATTGAGGTTGGATCTTTCTTTCGTTTGTATCTATATCCCTTGCCCAATCTATTAACAACCAACAGTTTCCTATTGCGAGCAGATTTATATTTAGGTCGATTAGACCCGTGATTGCTCGTACTACTTAACAGACTGATGCTAGATGAATCGGCTATGGGTATAATGTCGTTAGTGTCACAGCCATCCGTCTCCACTGTGACATTAGGCACATCATTCGATGTTAAGGGTTGGTTTATCTCACTTGTTATCAGGTTCGGAGTTAGTGACAGTCTACTCTCCCTAGCAATAAACACAGTAGGTTCTAATGGTTGCGGTATATCAGGTTGGTTCAACTCATTCCCTGGCAAACCTACATAGGATTGTAGCAGCATTGAATCATGTAATAAATCTGTCACACTTGATGTATTTACAGGTGAGTTTACTACTTGTGGGGATTGGCTTATAAGACACATACTTGATGGTAGAGATAATCGTCTCTCAGTATTTTCAATAGCATTAACAACAACCCCAATAGTTTGTTGCAGCATTCTGTCGATTGCGGTTAGAGTGGGTAGTGGGGTTGGCGCCAGCGTCAATTTCCTGGTTACTGATCTTGTATGCATGGTTTTTTTTTTGGCCGTAACCCTGCTTTTGGCCTCCATCAGTGAATTAGTTAGCCACTACCAGTTTATTCAAGAATATAGGGGGTGGTTACCTTTGTCGGATTAATGGCAAAGCCAAGGGAGGTGGCCCAGCCCGGTTTCTTTCGGCCTCTGAGGGCCTTAGAGGGCCGGCGTCCCGCGAGGCGGGGCTTACAGCACCTTTATGCGACGCCTGGCGCCGTTCGATGTCACGTGTGCAGCAGGGCTCGCTGGGAGTTGTGGTCCCCTACTCGCACTCCACTCGGTGGTCGGGCCGGTAAGTTGACAAAACCGGCGAGACAGCGGGAGGCAGGTGGGGGGGTCCGGTCTCGGGGTGGAGATATGGCAAGGAGTTCACTCGCAGCAGCAGCAGGCAACAACGTTTCCCCCCTCAGCAGGGGCTTACAGCACCTTTATGCGCCGCCTGGCGCCGTCCGATGTCACGTGTGCAGCAGGGCTCGCTGGGAGTTGTGGTCCCCTACTCGCACTCCACTCGGCGGTCGGGCCGGTAAGTTGACAAAACCGGCGAGACAGCGGGAGGCAGGTGGGGGGGTCCGGTCTCGGGGTGGAGATATGGCAAGGAGTTCACTCGCAGCAGCAGCAGGCAACAACGTTTCCCCAGAATATGCAGGGCACTCCTCAACTCTATTTGTGTGACTGTCTAGAGTAAATGCAAAAACAGGCCCCTGTAAATCTAAACCAGACGTTGATTCAACAGGCAGGCAGAGGCACAAGATCACAAAAAGGGTTAAACAAGAAAATGCCCACTTTCCAAAAGCGGCATTTTCAAGCACACAATTTAAAAAACACCTTAACTAAAAGAAGGATTATGAAATTCCGAGCCCAACCTCCAAATCTCCAGGTGCTCCCAATTGAAAGTTACATTTGTAAGTTGTTACAAGGCAGCTCCTATGAAAGCCTATGGGAGCACTTGCACTTTACCACTGATTAGCAGTGGTAAAGTGCCCAGACTATCTGAGCCAACAAAAACAAAGTCTGGCACACAGTCAAAAAGGTAGAGGCAAAAAGCTAGGAGAAACCATGCCAAGGATGCCAGGTCTATAAATCTTCAAAGACTGTCCCACATGTAACACTGGGTGGCAGTTACTGATTTTGAGGCTGCAATAATGACATTGTATATCCAAAAACCTTTTGATACATTAAACTAGGAGTTTCTTTAAAGGTGTTGAGACACATGAGAACGGGGCTACACTTTGTATCCTGGGTACAACTACTTTATACTCAGCCGGTGGCGCAGGTTCATACCGGAAATAAGGTCTCTAATTGACTATCGGTCGAAAAGGGCATGAGACAGGGATGCCCCGTCATCACTTCTTTTTGTTCTGACAATAATTCCTTGGCAAGTAAGCTGCAGCGGGATATGGATGAGTGGGGTGTTAGGATCATGAGAGCACTCATTTTGTCTTGCTATGTGCAGATGACGCACTTGTATATGTCCTGAACCCGGACAGGTCAATGTGCCTTTTACTAGAGATTATGGACGACTTTGACAGGGTGTCGGGCTGCATTTAAATAGGAAGTTCAAGTTCAAGTTCAAGAATGTATATAGCGCACTACTCACCCAGAGGGTCTCAAGGCGCTTGGGAAGGGGGTTCATTATTTATCGAATAGCCAGGTTTTAAGTTCTTTTCTGAAGGAGATGTGGTTCTGTGTAAGGCGGAGGTGAGTGGGGAGTGAGTTCCAGGTCTTGGCCGCCAGGTAGGAGAAGGACCTACCTCCCATGGTGGATCTTTGGATACGCGGAACTGCGGCGAGAGCTTGATTGGCGGATCTTAGTTGGCGGGAGGGAGTGTAGAAGGATAGTCGGGTGTTGAGGCATTCGGGTCCTACTTTGTAGAGGGCCTTGTGTGTGTGGGTGAGGAGACGGAACGTTATCCTCTTGTTGACGGGGAGCCAGTGAAGATCTTTCAGGTGGCCGGTAATGTGATCTTGGCGATGGATGTCCAAAATGAGTCTCGCTGATGCGTTTTGGATGCGTTGGAGTTTTTTCTGTAATTTGGCTGTGATTCCGGCGTAGAGGGTGTTTCCGTAGTCCAGTCGACTCATGACCATTGCGTGGGTGACAGTTTTTCATGTCTCGGAGGGGATCCAACGGAAGATTTTTTTGAGCATACGAAGTACGTTGAAGCAGGAGGATGAGACGGTGTTGACTTGTCTGGTCATTGAGAGTGAGGAGTCTAGGATGAAGCCAAGGTTGCGTGCGTGGTCTGTGGGTATGGGTGCTGTGCCCAGAGCCGAAGGCCACCATGAGTCGTCCCAGGCAGAGGGGGATGATCCTAGGATGAGCACCTCCGTTTTGTCTGAGTTAAGTTTTAGGCAACTGTTATTCATCCATTCGGCTACTTCTTTCATGCCTTCGTGAAGATTGGTTTTGGCAGTGATAGGGTCTTTGGTGAGGGAGAGGATCAGCTGGGTGTCGTCAGCGTAGGAGATGATGTTAAGGTTGTGTTGACGCACGATGGATGCGAGAGGGCTCATGTAAACGTTGAAGAGGGTGGGACTGAGTGATGATCCTTGTGGTACACCGCAGATGACTTCGGTGGCCTCTGATTTGAAAGGGGGAAGTTGGACTCTTTGAGTTCTTCCAGTTAGGAACGAGATGATCCAGTCCAAGGCTTTTCCTTGTATGCCGATGTTGCTGAGGCGTTGTATGAGGGTGCTATGACAGACTGTGTCGAAGGCGGCGGAGAGGTTGAGTAGAATGAGGGCCACTGTTTCTCCGTTGTCCAGTAGTGTTCGGATGTCGTCTGTAGCTGCCATGAGGGCGGTTTCGGTGTTTTGTTTGGCTCGAAAGCCGGACTGCGAGGGATCGAGGGAGTTGTTGGATTCAAGGAAGGCGGCGAGCTGGCTATTGACTGCTTTCTCAATGACTTTGGCAGGGAATGGGAGGAGGGATATGGGGCGGTAGTTTTTAAGTTCAGAGGGGTCAGCTGTGGGTTTCTTCAGGAGGGCGCTGACTTCGGCGTGTTTCCAGCTTTCTGGGAAGGTGGCAGAGTTGAAGGAGCAGTTGATGACATCACGGAGATGGGGTGCGATGATGGAGTCTGCTTTGTTGAAGATGTGGTGGGGACAGGGGTTGGTTGGCGAGCCAGAGTGGATGGAGTTCATTAGGCGGATGGTGTCTTCAGTGGTGATTGGGTTCCAGACGCTGAGGTTGTTAGAAGGCGGATTAGGTTCGGAGGGGGGTGGAGAGGATTGTTAGTTGGCAATGTTCTCGAAGCTGTTATGTATGTCGGCAATTTTGTTGTAGAAGAAGGAGGATAACGAATCGCAGAGGTCTTGGGAGGGAGTGATGTCGTTTGAGGCTGCGGTGGGGTTGGTGAATTCTTTGACTATGTTGAATAGTTCCTTTCTGTTATGGGCGTTATTGTCGAGTCGATTCTTGAATGCTGATTTCTTGGTGGATCGAATCAGTTGGTGGTGTTTGTGGGTGGCTGCCTTGAAGGTGGTCATGTTGTCGGTGGTTGGGTTTGTTCTCCATGTTTTCTCGAGAGTACGGCATAGCTTCTTAGATTTCTTAAGGTCATCGTTGAATCAGGGGGCCTTTTTGCTGTCCTGTTTGGTGTGATGGTTTTTCAGGGGTGCTAATTCATCAGCGCTGTGAGTGATCCATTGTTTGAGTTTGGTGGCGGCTTGGTTTGGGTCCGATGGGAGGGCGGGTGGGTTTTGGTTGAGCGATGTGAGGAGTTGGTCGGTGGTGATTTTGTTCCAGTTTCTTCGAGGAATAGGTTGTGGGGGGTTGTGGGTCGAGGTGGTTTTGTAGCTGAAGTGATCACAGCTGTGGTCCGTCCAGTGGAGATCAGTGGTACGATCGAAGTAAATGTATTTGCTGGAAGTGAAGATTGGGTCGAGTGTATGTCCGGCTACATGGGTGGGGGTGTCAATAAGTTGTTTGAGTCCAAGATTGGCCAGGTTGTCAAGGAGGGTAGTGGTGTTGCTGTCGTTTTTCTTTTCCAGGTGGAAGTTGAGGTCTCCTAGTAGAATGTAGTTCTCGGAGGCGAGGACATGTGGGCTGATGAAGTCAATGATGTCTTCGCTGAATTGTTTATGGGTTCCTGGGGCCGGTAGATGAGGGTGCCTCTAAGTGTGGTCCTAGGGTCGGTGTGGATCTGGAAGTGGAGGTGTTCGGCGGTTGCAAGGAATATAACAGTGCTCTTCCCACATGCAGGTCTTGAGGGTCGGGCCCCCACTGACCTCGCAGTGACGTGGCTGTTGTGGGAGCAGTGTCATTCCCGTTATCTAGGGATCCAAATAGCATACCCCTCAGAGGATCCATATTGTCTGAATGTGAGAAAAGGTGTAGCCAACCTAGGAGCCTCAATCCGGTTCTGGAACCGATTGCCAGTGTCGGTGATGGACAGGTTGGCCCTGAACACAATGGTACTGTTCACTAGATGGATCACTGACCGAATATTGAAGGGGGAGAATATCGAGCTGCCACAATACACAATATTGAGGTAAAAATATTGAGCAACAGAATATCGACTTCCTATCTACAAATAGGTAAGTACAAAAATATCAAATCCTAAATATCGTTGTTAGTAATATAGATCGATATAATATTGACTTTTTTTAATGTCTTAAAAGTAATATAAAATTAATTAAATAATACATATGATTAAGTAAAACATACTTAAAATCATTTAAAAAGATTAAAATTAATCAATAATAAATGTAATGTAAAAAGCATGCATTTCAATGTTTAATTTAATATATATATATATATATATATTCACGTAATGATATTAAACATAATTAATATGTTTAATTTAAAATAATTAAACACATAATTTAAAATATATTTACATATATATAAAAAACCTATAGCATAAATATAAAAATAAATTATATATGATAAGTTAAAACCTTAAATAAATATATTTGTTAAAAATATATATTTTTCCTACATTAAATATAACAATACTGAAAACGTTGCATAGCGTAGGGGATAAAATTACTATTTCCACTCCAGGGAGTGGTACAGTAGAGAAAGTGTTGGAAAGCGGGTGGATAAAAATTACTATTCCCACTCCAGGGAGTGGAACAGTTGGGAAAGTGTTGGATAGCGGGAGGGTAAAAATGTTAGGGTTTGTGCACAGCAAAGAGCATGTCCCCTCTCATTGCACTAGTGGTCTCTGTAATAGCTCTCTTTTAAACATACTATTGAAAGCCTTTCTTGTTATCTCAGCCCCCCCCCTTAGGCTTCTGTGTATGTTGCTCAATGTACTCACAAGTTTGGACATTGCTGTCTTGTTTACACATTGGACCTTGCTTTTACCAAGGCTTCTTTAGAGCACCCCTTGCTAGGCCATGTGTTAATTCAACTCATTTGCATAATAACTGAAGCTTCGCACACCTTTCAAGAACATGTGCAGCATGTGAGAACCACACCCAGCTCTTCTAGCCACACCCAGCTCTTCGAACCACACCCAGCTCTTCGAACCACCCCCAGCCCTGTCTATAAAAGGCAGCCCCCGAGCCTCACCCAGTGCTTGTGCTCGTCTACCTCCCGCTTACCTGAGAACAGATCCTTCGGCGCTGGCACTCCTGCTTTCTACAGACCTTCATCGGCTTCAACGGGCGCGGCTGCTGGCTCTTCCTTCTTCCAGTTTCCGTCTCCTCCTTGCCTCAGCCCCTCTCCTGTCCAATACAATCGACCTGCAAAAGAGAAAGAGGACAAGGTTAGACTGATCAGTATCCCTTTCCAGCAACAAGTAAGTACAAAACTTTTTATTACCTGAAAGAACTTTGACAGCGATTTCTGGATTCGTGTATAGACAATTTGGAACAAGATACCTTCCACGAACATTGTGATTCAAACCCTTTGTTACAAGAATACTTTGTGGAACTTTGTGAAATAAACATTGTTTTACATGGAACTTTTAAGAATCGAACAGTGGAAACCATTGACAGCAATGCAAACAGTAAATCAAGGACTTGCACAAATTACCTGCTGTATTTTGATGTAAAAGTACAGTATTCGTTTTATAAAAATTCTGGAAATTTGTGAAAAGTGAGTTTGCTATTAATAATTTAGACTTTAGTTATATTAAGATGAATGTTTGATATTGGTAATTCTGATAATGGTATTCGTTTAATTTTATAGAAGCTTTACGGTAATAGAAAGCACATCCCAGAACAGTAACACATTCCAAACCTGGAAGCTAGAGACCAGGATCCAAGAGGTACTTTTAGAAGAGAATTTCTAATAGATAAAGGGATAGTCAGGAACACATTTAGGAATAGGTTGGACTTACCTGTTCTTTGTTTATGTTTCATTAAGCACCAGTTTCTAAAGAATTCAGAGAGGGCCGCAGATTTTAGCAGCACTTCAACAGTGGAAACGCAAGAACGGTGTTGTCTCTCTTTTTTTATTTCATCCACTTCCCCCCTTCCCTTGAGCTTCTGGTTCTTAATGCACTGTCTAAAACTAGTGTGCTGGAACAAGCAGTTTCAGGGTGGGGTCGGACTGTCTTCAACCTCCATCAGAACTGAACAGAAACTCAGGTGAGCTGGGCTTTGAAAAAAATTACTATTCCCACTCCAGCGAGTGAAACAGTAAGGAAAGTTTTGGATAGCGGGTGGGTAAAAATTACTATTCCCACTCCAGTGAGTGCACCAGTCAGGGAAAGTGTTGGGTAGCGGGTGGGTAAAAATTGCTATTCCCACTCCAGTGAGTGCAACAGTAAGGAAAATGTTGGATAGGGGGAGGGTAAAAATTCCTGTTCCCACTCCAGCAAATGCAACAGTAGAGAAAGTGTTGGATAGCGGGTGGGAATAATTTAATATTCCTACTCCTCCAAGTGTAACAGTAGGGAAAGTTTTGGATAGCATAGGGGAATAATTTAGTATACCCACTCCTGCAATATAATGAACATTAATTAACAATTAATAATTTTTCAAAATTAATTTACCTGCCACCATTTTCCACTATAAACGTCACCTACAATATTGTAAAATATTAGAAAATTAACATAATTAATTAACAATTAACTAATTACCTAATAACAATTAACAATAAAATGAATAACCATCAAATCTAAATTAATTCATACAATTAACACTATAAAATAACTTTTAATAAATATTATATAGAAAATAATAAAAAATAATATTAAAATTAAATTACTTCCCACCATACTCCCCTATCAACTCTCAATCCGCTCCTAAAAATAGTACACAATTAACACATTTACAAATTAATTATTAGTCCTTAATATCTAAATAATTACTAATTAATAAAAAAATAACACACTCAACATAATTACCAATTAATTATTAGTTGTTATTAATCAATTTATAATGAATTAATAATAAATTAATTAACTTAATTAACAATATAAATTATTAAATACTAACTTATTAATTAATAAAATAATTAGTTAACTAATTTCAATTTAATTAAGCTCCCACGTTGCTGCAACGGTTCCAGTTTCATAGAGTGCATAGGGTGCTGCATTAACAATTAGGGGATGACATGAACAAACCCCCAGAGGTACCAGAACTGTCATATCTCATTAAAACCAAGACCCCCACAAACTTGTCTCCAACATATACAAGTTGGCAATGTCTCTCACAGCAAACCAGTACACCAAGGCCAGACTGGCCTGGCAACGCGATCTGGACATGACAATAGATGATGCCATGTGGTCTTATTGCTGTAACAACACAAAACAAATATCGTTGCACGGCAAGCACAGACTCATACATTTTAAATACATTAATAGAGTGTACTACACATCGGAGAGACTACAAAGTTATGGGCTGAGAGAGGAGGCGACCTGTAAAAGATGTCACTACCCGTCCGTAGATTTCATGTCCTTAGCGAGGAGTTGCCCTGGTGTTTCCCAATACTGGGTAAAGGTATTTCACGATCTAAGCGCCATAGTTGGCTCAAAAGTTCCTCCCGACCCAGCCGTGGCACTGCTGGGATATTTGAAAACATTGCCGAAGGCAATCCGCAGATTGGTGGACATGGGCTTGCTGATGGCAAAACGCAGAGTTGCGATGTGTTGGATGTGGGGGCCTCTGCCCACAGTACCGCTGTAGTCACGTGACGTCCTTTACTGTTGCACGCAATCAGAGAACTTCAGCGAGCTGCTTCCACCCCGGAGCAGACCGAAGAACTTCTGGGGGCTATACACAACATACCTGCTGGGTAGGGGAATGGGTTCAGCTGGTGAGACAACGACAGAGCCTGAAGTAGGGACTAACATCACTGCTTTATAGAAGATAATGTAGTCACGCGCTCATGGGAATAAAAATGCAGGGAAAGGGGCCGCGCCTAAACTGGCAGATGGCGTGGATTTCTTGGGTGGGTAAGCAGGTGGCATTAGAGAAGATCAGTGGAGGGGATCGGGTTTAGATGGGTAACTGCACGTAGGATCCAAGGTTAAAAACTGATGCTTACAGTAAGTGTCCTAATAGTAGCAAGTAGTGTTGGCATCTCTGTGTTTGTTAAAAAATGTGTGCACTATTTACGGTCGCTGGTAGGCAGCAGGCGCGTTTGACACATTGATGAGAGATACAATCCTTAATAGTGATGCTGCCCTGCCTCCAGGATGTGGGCTATGAAGCTGTGTATAAGGCCTCATATTGACAAGCTGCCGGCCTCAGGGTTGTGGGCGCATAGCTGTGTATTTCAGTGACAATTTTTGCAATAAAAATGTATTAAAAAAACTAATTTCAATTTAATTACTTCCTACCCTATTCCCCTATAAACTCACAACCCCGCTACAGAATTAAATTATGGAAAAAGTAATTAATATATAATTAATTATTTCTAAATAAATCTTAAAAAATATATTAAATTAAATTACTTCCCACCCTATTCCCCTATAAACCGACAACCCGCTACAGAAATAAATTACGCAAAAATTAATTAACATAAAAATTACTTATCTAAAAAAATTCTAACATACATTACAAAAATAATACATACTTGTAACACATATACTAACATACAAAACACTTAAAAAAATCATTAACAACGATATTTTTACAAACGATATTAATTTCTTCGATATTATAAAAAACAATATTTCTTACCTGCATGTCGAAATTCTTACCCACTATATTTTTGCAAGTCGATATCCTGTCCACTCGATATTAAAAACTCGATATTTTTTCCACTCAATATTTTAAATTCGATATTATGACTAGTTACCTCCCTAGATGTCCATATACTTTACAAAACTCAGTTTGTAGCATTCCGAGGTCCGTGGTCACCAAATTAAAAATGTGCCTTTTGGTGTCCATAGTGTAGGGGGGCACAAGAAGTAGAGTTAAATTAGAGATTATGAATTTAGGCATAGAATACAGAGAGCTTGGCCTTTCAGATCTGCAAATGTATTTCATAGCAGGGATGTTACATTATGCAGCGCATCGGTGAGCGGAAGGAGTGAATGGGGATAAGGAACTGTTCACTGGATAGGATGGTGCGGGTCTCCTGAAGTATTTAATGCAAGGTGTTAGAGTCCCAGGTTGCTGTCTTTTTATTGTCCGGCAGGTAGTCGGAGGAATGGGCTGAAGCAGTCACCCATATACTGCGTAGAGCTCCATATGACAGAATGCTTACCAATCAGAGGCTGCAACCATTTTAGTAGATACACTCCTTAATGGATCCGACACAACTGACTGAGAGTGGCTGTATCGTGGTCAAGGACCTTTATCTCAACAATACTTTTATAACGATGGGTGATACAAAGGTTCTATTTCTAGTAATAGCCAGTCAGTTTTTAGAATATGCCAAGTTGTGCCACATGGCCCAGGAGAGCTAGACTGCTTTCCCAGAGGAAGCAATGGAATCACAGACACCGATGATGTTGCTGGACTCTGGACCTAATAGGTATTTTTGTATTTTTAAAGCTCTAAAAGGAGACAGGCACATATATATGATTGTAGTAAGGGACAGGTGGACGGCAGATGTACCCATACCGTTTACAGGCAATGACTGGAAGCAACCCTGTGCCCAAGTCAAGGAAATGGCTAGTAACACATAGTTTAAGCTCAATCAATTTTCTTGCCTTATGCTGCAACTGCTACACAGTATCAGACCCATGCAACCTGGGGCACGCATCAGATGCGGGACAGTCCCGGCAACGTTCCTTCACATGAAGTGGGAGTGTCATAGATTACACAGGTACTGGGAGATGGTGGTGTGGGTATTTTTATTTATTTTTATTTAGACAGTTTTGTATAGCGCGAACGTGACCCTTGGGTATCAGAGCTCTTCACAGATACAAATACATTAGGTAGGTTAGAGATACATCTTGCATAGCATAACCATTCAGCGAATGAGGTAGGTATGTATAAAGTTATGTAGTAAACCGTATCACAATAATATGAGGTAGTTTCGGTATACAATTATAAACCAGAATAGCATAAAAATGTACAATGGCGAGGTATATTAGGCTAGTACTTGATATCGACATGTGCATATTCCAATATAATTTCAGTCTATGTCTATCTTCAAGGTAATCATACATGTTATTCTATTTGCCTACTTTACTATAAATTGTAAAACCATAACGATAAATTTAAATTGTCTTTATCTGTGTGTTTATCCTTCAGATTCTGGGTAAGTATAGCGCCTCTAGGTTATCCCCAGTCCAAATAGTAACTTTTCTATTTTCTTCCATTTGTTGTTCTGCTTTGGCACCACTATGTCGTGGTGGCGGGGATGTCCTTATTGCTTAAGTGAGGAACTTACTCATCAGAAAAATCTTAACTTCCCTCTTGAATGTTGCCGTATTTGTAATTTTCCTGATATTTGGAGGGAGTGCGTTCCAGATTCTGGGGGCTGCCCCTGAGAAAGCTCTGTCGTATGTTTTCTTCTTCTGGAAGATGGGTGGTCTCAGCAGCAACTCCTTGGCACTCCTGGCTGGTCTGTCTCCCCCAGAAAGCTCTATCTTCTAAGCCAGGTATCTTGGTGTTTTGTAGTGGAGCGCTTTGTGGGTAATACATGCCATTTTAAGTTGGATTCTAGCTTCGTATGGTAGCCAGATTAACGATTTCAGGTGTGGCGTGAAATGATCAAATTTCCTCGATCCGGTGATGAGTCTTGCAGCTGCACTGAGACATGCTTTTAGTGGTGCTGTGGAAATGTTTGGCAGCCCTGCTAAAGTTGTACATCCATATTCAATCCTTGAGATAACTAAGGATTGTACTGCCATTTTGAGATCTGCCGTGGAGATGAATGGTTTCATTTTCCTAATGTAGTTCAAGTGAAAGCGTGCATTTTTTGCCATTGATTTGATATGGGCTTTCATGTCTAGGTTCTTATCTAATGTGATTCCTAACGATTTCGCTGAGTCCACTACAGTAGGAGTGCAGTTTAGTGCTGTGATAAATTTGGTCCATTCTTTCACTTCTGTGTGGTTCTTTGGTGGAGAGATTAATAGGAACTCAGTTTTTTGTGCATTTAGCTTCAGATGATTGCTGGTCAACCAGTTTAATGACATTTTTAAAGCCTCATTCATTAGCATGATATCTTCCAGAGATGTGATCTTTTTTTTTTTGTTTCTTTTTATTTGAAAAAATATAAACAAGCAAGGCAGCAAAATTGTCATACAAAGTACCATTTCAAACGAGGAAGGAAAAGACATCATCACAAATCAACAATCAACATAAGGAAAGGGAGGGGGGACATGGGCCGACTCAATACACATATAATAAAATAGCCAGAATGTGGGGTCAGGGGGAAAGAGAGACATCAGTGTTATCTGCTACAGGCGGTGTACATATATCCCCACGATAGCTGTTCCAAAGTCCCCACACACTATACCATTTCCGGGGACGGCCCCGGGCCAAATACACAGTTTTTTCCCTGAACATACACCAGTCCCTGTTTTCCTTCCATATTTCGACTGTAGGAGGCCTCTGGGACCCCCACAACTGAGAAATATCTCGCTTGGCAATCATGGCCCCCAGGGTCGCCCACTGAGTCTGGGCTGCAGTATAATCAGTGGGTTCCCAGACATTTAACAAGCAGCGCCTGGCTTCCGGCAAGAGAGCAACACCAGTCACTTCCTTCATTACCTCATTCACCCCGTTCCAGAAACCAGCAACTTCAGGACATTCCCAAATATTATGGAGAAATGTCCCCACCTACCCACAACCCCGCTTACATAGGCCCTCCTCAGAAAAGCCCATTTGAACCAAACGGGGGCCCGTGACGTATATCCTGTGGAGGATCTTAAGTTGTACCAGTCGGAGTCGAGCTGGACTCACGACCTCCTTGGGGGAGGAGATCGCAGACTGCCAGTCCTCGTCATCTAATTCGAGACCGTCGCGGGTCCACAAGTCCCGGAGATGCAGTAGGAGGTCCGACCTAACGTTAATTAATTTTTTGTAAACATGGGAGATAGTACTGTCAGGCACATGACCATCCAACAATCTATCTTCTAACGGGGAAGATTCCGGAATTACACCTCCCACTGGGAAAACTGACATCAAGGCATGGCGAATTTGAACATAGCGGAAGTACTCTATGTCACCCAATTCAAACTCCGTCTTTAACATCTCAAACAATTTCACTTAACCCTTGACCCAGAGGTCTCCCACCTTACTAATACTAATGAGGTCCCACTTATCGAAACCCTTGGTCTTCCACAATTTACCAAGCTTATCCGAGCCAAAAAGCGGGGTCGCTAGAGTCAAGCGGTCTTTCCATCCCATAGAACTAGTTGCGTCCTGCCACAAATGTACTGCCATCTTGGTAGGCCCCGACAAAGCCCCGACCACTGATTTTGAATACAGCGCCCTATAGTAGTTACCCGCAGGCAACAGCCATCCATCCATAGCAAAAGCAGGGTTCAATTCGGGACCATACATACCATGATTAATGGCACCCAATTGAGACGCCCAATAATAACGTTTGATGTCAGGGAGAGCAATACCCCCGTCATACCACGGGAGCGTCAGTTTGGCAAGGGCAATACGGGGTCTACCGTCCCATATCAACTTCCTCTGAAGACCCTCAACTGTATGAAAATAGCTAGCAGGAACTATATCAAGAGTGTTCTGGAGAGCATAAAGAAAACGAGGCAGAGACATCATTTTAAAGAGGGCCGCGCGACCAAGCGGCGAAAGCGGAAACTTACGCCAACCCGCGACGTCCTGCTTCAGTCTAGTCAAGGGCGGGAGAAGGTTCTGTTCATACCGAGTTGCGGGGTCTAATGAGACATAGATACCGAGGTATTTAAACCCCGATTGTGTCACCTGAATGGGACAGTTACGTGGAAGAAGAGGGACGTCACCAAAAAGAACGTATAGGTAGGATTTCGTCCAATTAATAATCAGGCCCGAGTTTCTACCAAAAGAGGTCAAAACATCACACAAAACCATCAATGACTTCCGGGGCGAGGTCAGATACAGTAAAATGTCATCTTCCTAAAGCGAGATGCGATCTTCAAACTCAGGGCACCACTGAATACCCTTCATCGAGGGCTCCCATCGGATCCACGCAGCGAGGGGTTCGAGGGCGAAGGCAAACAGGAGCGGCGACAAGGGACAACCCTGACGAGTACCTCTCTCAAGACTAAACGGAATAGAGACATGACCATTCACGATAATTTGCGCAAGGGGGTCCTCATAAAGAAGCCGCACCCAGCCAATAAAACCGGGTCCAAACCCAAACTTAGCCAACGCGGCCCATAAATATGGCCATTCCACAGTATCAAAAGCCATCGTGGCATCCAACGACGCCAAGATGACCGGCTCACGCAGCGTCGCAGCCCTCGAGAGAACACCGTGTAGACGCTTAAGATTCAGAGAGTGTTCCTATGCGGGATGAAACCGGATTGATCCGGATGTATCAACCCGCTAATAACGGTGATCAATCGGTTAGCCAGTAATTTTGCGAGGATCTTAGGTTCGGCATTCAAAAGAGATATCGGCCGGTACGATGCACACCGATCTCTTGATTTCCCTTCCTTATGAATCACCACAATGGTAGCAAGACGCTGATCACAGGGGAGAGAACCACACTCACGTGACTCCAAAAACATATCCCTTAAATAGGGAGCCATCTTGTCAGGCCGCAACTTGTAAAGTTCAATAGGCAGACCGTTGGGACCCATAGCTTTCCCTGAACGCAGGGAGCGAATCGCAAGAGCCACCTCATCCGCGGTTATTGCAACGTCCATTTGTTCCCTGTCAACATCAGAAAGACGCGGTAAAGCAATATCACGCAACAATAGGTGTGAGTCCTCCTCCGGCCTATCGGACACGGAGGAGTACACTGTCTGGAAATGATCTGCAAAACATTGAACCATCTCTTCCGGGTTGGTGACCCGAGCACCACTCGCCGTCTCGATCACTGGCACCACACGACTAGCTCTATCTTTCTTATCCAGCCACGCTATCAATTTGCCTGCTTTATCTCCCACATCATATATACGTCCCTGTTGTTCTCTACTCATGGCCTTAGCTGAGTCAGTAACCAACGCCCTGTATTCCAATTGTTTTAGTCGCAGAATATGTGTCTTAGCACGGGTAACCTTCTGCTCCAGGCCAAGCTCTAAGTCCGCTATCTCCGTCTCGATCTTAACCACCTCCTCATCCCTCCGTTTCTTAACGCCCGCAATTAACGATAGAGCCTGGCCCCTAAGGATAGCCTTGAAAGCCTCCCAAAGCGACACCGCAGACGAAACAGAACCCTCGTTTTCCAGAAAATATTGGTCAAAAGATTTTACCAGGTCAGCACGAGTTTTAGGGTTCCGGGAATACCAGGGATTAATCGGGGCTACCCATCCCTCAGTCCCGGAATTGAACTCCATTCAAAGCCATAGCGGAGAGTGGTCGGAAATTCCCCGAGCCAAATGCTGAACCTCAACAATAGAAAGTGCTTGTGCGGCAGACACCAAAACATAATCAATCCGTGAAAGGCTACCGTGAGCGCCCGAATGAAACGTGTACTGTCGCTGAGCGGGGTGTAACAATCTCCAGCAATCTACCAGGCCCAGAGTGTCAATGAGATCGTGGAGCCAATTCTGTGCCCCCTTAAGATCCCTAGGTGGATGTCGATCAACCATACCAGAAACCACAGCATTAAAGTCGCCACCTAATAGCAGTGACCCCTCGGGGAGAGCAAGGATAACCCGCCCCAAGTCCGCAAAAGTAGTTGACTGCAGGCCAGGGGGGACATACACAGAAACCAAGGAAAGGGTCCGGCCCTCCCACCTACCCGTAATAGCGACCAAGCGCCCTCTCTCATCGAGGACAGTGGCGTCGATCTCCAGCGGGAGAGAATTCTTAACAAGGAGACCAACCCCCCTGGAACCAGAGGAAAACCCAGCATGGGCGATCAAACGATACCCCTTCCTATTCATGGCATGACAAGTATTACCTATCAAGTGCGTCTCTTGAAGAAGGACCACATCCGGGGAGAGACGTTTCAACAACTGCAGTACTACCCCACATTTTATCCCATCCCCCAACCCATTCACATTCCAGCTCATCAGTTTCAACCCCCTACCCCCCCATCTCGAAAGAGAAAGAAGATCCAAAACCAGTAAGAATCCAGCACTTCAATCAAAAGGTCTAACAATACATTGCCTTGCATAAAAACAAACAAAATCCCCAACAGAATCCCCCATCCCCCCCCCGACATCCCGTTACAAACCCCCCACCCTGCACCCCTGCGTGAGACTAGAAAGCCACTCCAACTTGCAGTGTGCCTGTCACCCCCACATCTAACTAAGCTACAAAAAGTGAATCAGAGGAGGAAGAGACCTACCAATAGCCCCGCAACCCCCCCGAATATCACATCAAATCACATAATAGAATCAGCGAACCACAGTTCGAGGCCAACTAGAGACCCCAGAAACCAGACAACAGGTGTCTATTCATGTTCCATCTGTCCGCCTTCCGCCCCACCAGACTGTTCTTCCTGTGCACGCTGGCTCGGCAGAGTGTCCAGCCAGTCGGCCACCTCCTCCGGTCGATCGGAAAAAATAAGTCCGCTCCGCATGTTCTGTCCCCAACTTGGCCGGGAAAAGCATAGCATACTTAAGGCCCATGTCACGCAGTCTTCTCTTTACCCCTAGGAAACTAAGTCTCTGCTTCTGGACCAATCGGGTAAAGTCCGGGTAGAAGCTGATGGTAGTGTTCTCAAACTTTATAGGTCCACCCATCCGTGAGGCCTGCAGGATAGCGTCTCTATCACGGAAATTAAAGATTCTTGCGATGATAGGCCGCGGTGGGGCACCCATCTTTGGTTTACCGCCCGGAACTCTATGGGCCCGCTCGACCGTAAAAAACGTACTCAGTCCCTTGGGTGCAAAGTGGCTAACAATGAGATCTTCGACGAAGAGGTCAGCCGTCGGATCCTCCGCCTTCTCCGGAACTCCGATGATACGGACATTATTCCGCCTAGCCCTTCCTTCAAAATCCTCCAGGCGACACGCAAAGAGGTCATTGGTGGCCTTCAAATTGCGGACCTTTGTCTGTAGGTCAGCGACATCACCCGTCAGACTGGAAGTTGTAATGTCCAACGACTTAACTTTCTCGTTCGTTTTCGTCAAGTCCGTACGGATCAGGTTGACATCAATCGCCACAGTATCGAGCTTGTGGGCGATTGTCTCCATTTGTTGCCCAAGGGAGGATTTGATCCCATCGATAGCGGCCATAACGTCCTGAAGGGTCAGCTCTGTTGCCGAAGTCGGTGGATCTCTCGTGTCCTCCAGCGACCTACCCGGTCCACCGGGGGATCCCTTAGCCTGGGCCTAGCGATCCATGATGTTAGTCTGGGTATAGCCACCCCGCCGAGTGATCTTAAATTTCTGCTTTTTCCCCTCCGGTTTCCCCGCCATTGCGGGATGGAGACCGACTTGGAGCGGTAGACTGAATAGAAAAATGGCGGCCCCTGGGACCCCCGAACGGAGGCCAAGCCTCAGCCAGAGGGCACCGGCCAAGTGTCTTCCCAAAACCAGCAAGGCAATAAAAGAGCACACTCGAGTGCAGCGCAGGATAACAGCCCTCAGCACGGGGGGGGAAGTTCCCAGCTGACAATCTCTATGGAAGGCAAATCGAAAGTGAAAGTCAACTGGACGGTCGTCTCCGTCCCCTCAGGCCGATGTTGTTCAACTACAACTCGAACACTATGCCAACTCCACAGCGGGCATCACGGAGACGTAGGCCGCAATCTTCGGAGCACCACAACATCAGTTCCCGGGGTCCGATTCGGGATCTGAATGCAGGTTTCGCCTCACCCGTGGTTCGTCTTTACGAAGACCGCAATGAGGGACAGGATAAACGACAGGATAGATGCGGGAGGTTACGAGGGTCTCAGGAGCCTTAAGCTCATGCAGCCATCTTAGTTGCGCGCGAAGCTCCTCCCAGAGATGTGATCTTGATGTATATCTGCGTGTCATCTGCGTACATATGATACGATATGTTAGCGTCTCTGAGAATTTCAGTCAGAGGTTCGACATATAGGTTGAAAAGTGAAGGAGATAGTGTAGATCCTTGAGGGACTCCGATCAAATTAGGACATGATGGGGATACTACACAATTGCATTTGGACCTTTTAATAAAGCACTGCCTTCTGGGAATTCTTCAGCCCCACAAGAGGGGGGAAACAATGGGGCACGGGTTCGCCCTTCTGGAGTTGGTGCTCACTAAGAAATGCTTGGCCCTACACTGGGCACAGCACAAGCTGTCAGATATACATATGAAAAATGGTTGTGTGACTTGAGGGAATGGGGGGTGGAGGAGGAGCGAAGGTTATGATTAGTTCTCATTGAGGTACAGCCTGGTGGGACCGCTATGGAATGCGGGAATGCAAATATAGCTAAGAGGAGGGGTCACTGACCTACTAACTCATTATAGGGCTGCTGCTGCATAGCCTCCCCGTCCTGAGTAGAGGTAATCATTAACACAATAAATATGTATGATTCACACAAGGAGTTGGGTCTGTCCACTCCAACCCCCTTCCCACCCCCCCTCCGGGTGCTGACACGTGTGTCCAGAGGCCATATACTCACTAATTTTTGTCCACAACAGCTGCTTAGTTTTTCACAGTTTCTGCATGTTAATGTTGCCACCTGTTTTTACTTTGTGCAATTCAAAAGGAGATATAAATCGAGGGATTGATGGTGCTGGGCTGTGAAAGAGAGATGCATGTAGCACAACACTTGAAAGGAGTGTGTCTGATTCCTTAGACCACAGGAAGGGAGGACATTCATACTCTGTTGATGTATCCTGAATGTAAGTCCTCTCATGACCATGCTTTGTTGGGGGAACATCACTTAAAACGCAACTTTTACCACGCAGTGCTTTTACATCGCAGCTTTTACAACGCAAACCATTACAACGCATTGCGCTGGGGGGCGCTCTAGGATAGGGAATATATTTAATTTACTATCCAACACCTTCCCTACTATCCACGGGGACTGGAGTTGGAATAGTAAATTAAATAATTCACTATCCAGCGCCCCAAAGCACTATGCGTTGTAATGGTATGCGTTGTAAAACTCGCGTTGTAAAAGCATGCGATGTAAAAGCATGCGTTGTAATGTCGTACATCCGCTTTGTTGTACTGTACTGGTGCATATGCTGATTGCTGAACAAATCTCAATAAAGAAATGTACCCCAAAAATATTTTTCAATTAGTTTTAAAGCTTACACCAGGGGGAATCTACAAATACACAAAAGATGATACCGTGAGATGTATGGATAAAAACACATTTTATGTCAGACCAAGAACATGTTCTGTCCCGACAGTCTGTTGTGCTTTGCAGTATTGTACATGCATTTCTACAAATCTTGTGTTTCTTAAGGGTTCATTACTAACCTCCTTCTAAGAGACAATGGATACGACCTACAGCCTTGTGTTCTAGTGACTAAGGTGTTCATCAACTAGCTTTTCTAAGAACAATAGGCTGATTTACTATCAATTTGAGACTGGTTGGCGTCACAAAGCTTGTTTTGCTACGTAAAGTTGCCTGAAAGTATTGCATGCATCTCTTTTTTTCCTTTACATTACTTTGTATTAAGAGGGTCCTCCATTTGGTGGTACATGGGCTTTCCTATGCAGTCAGCCATGGATTTTGATGCAGAGACTGCAGTCAGCCATGGATTTTGATGCAGAGACCTATCTACTAACAATGGTATACAGGGTTTTGAGCCAAACAACAATGCTTCTTTGAAGTAGGTGTTGAACATAGGAAATTATTTTATTTCTCCTAACCTTTCCGACCTTGTATGTGTTTTGCACTGTACTGCACTGAATACTTTGTAAAATGTCAGCATTTGAAGAAAATATTTCTGTATATCAAAACAACTACGTGAATGTACCCTTTTCCAAGGCCAGTTGCACAGTGTGTGTTGGTACATATTACCTTTTCATTTTCTCCAAAGAGACCAAGGTTTTGATCTCGCAATAAGTTTTGCGTTGTGTATTGATCCTTTCTGCGACCTTTCTCACATTTTCCTCTACATAGGGTTCAAAAAGAATACTAAAATACAGTAAAGGTATGTTTCACGGACTTCTTTAATTTACTTCCTTTCTCAAAATACAAAAACAAAATCCAACAAATACGAATTATAATATATCAAGATGCTGGGGAGTGAGGTTTTGAAAAATATAGATGCGTACTCCAATTATAACCTTCATCCTACATCATTTCGTTGATAAAATATTGAAATGTCCATAAACGAAAATGAAATATCTTATTCCACTGTACAGTTTGCTGTGCACCAATAATTTCATTACATGTTTATTATTAAAAAAAAATATGAGATGTGCACCATTCAGAAGTAGCCTTCTTTAATTCACGTGAATGTAGTTACTAATATCAAGGTAATATTAAGAACTTGCGCTTCAGAATCAGTGAAGTTTTAAGAATTTTTGAGTCGCCACGCAAGACATATTTTTGAGCCACGTTTCTGCTATTTTAGTGCCTATATTCTGCCAATTGAAGCTCACATGGCGCCAAACTTTAAAAACAGTTTGGCGCATAAAAACAGTCACATAAAAACTGTTGAACTATGTCTTTGCAAGGCCCCCAAAACCCTCAAAATGCTATTGAGTGAGCTAAAGAATGGTGATGGATTAAACAAAGATCAGTTGACTGGGAGTGAGTGTTTGATTTGCTCAAACGCTCCGTCCATCTTCCCCTTTTGTATCGCTTTGTTCGCCCTAAGTGTGGCAGGGTATGCTCAGACGTGAGTCCCTTGCTCACTTGGCCACTGGAATCAAGATAGCCTGGCTGATGAGGATTATGAATCCGAAACCGGTCCCAGGATGCTTGTTTCCGGTCCAGGGAAGACATGGCTTGGCAGTTCGGGCTGGACTGTTCCCATGAGTCACAGAGTCAGACTGATTTGCATATGGCCATGTCTGAACTGGGGTGTCAGAGTGGGCTAAAGAACGGTGATGGATTAAACCCAGATCTTTTGACTGGGTGTGAGTGTTTGATTGGTTCAGATGCTCCGCCCATCACTACCCCCTTTTGTACCGCTTTGGCCGACATAAGTGTGGCAGGGTATGCTCAGACTTGAGTCCCTTGCTCACTTTGCCACTGGATTCAAGCATGCTGGGCTGAAGACGGCTGTAATGCCAGAAACCGGTCCTCGGAAGCTTGTTTCCGGTCCAGGGAAGGCATGGCTTGGCAGTTCGGGCTGGACTGTTCCCATGAGGCACAGGGTCAGACTGATTTGCATATGGCCATGTCCGAACTGGGGTGGCAGAGTGGGCTAAAGAACGGTGATGGATTAAACTCATATCTTTTGACTGGGTGTGAGTGTTTGATTGGTTCAGATACTCCGTCCATCACCACCCCCTTTTGTACCGCTTTGGCCGCCATAAGTGTGGCAGGGTATGCTCAGACGTGAGTCCCTTGCTCACTTTGACACTGGATTCAAGCAAGCCGGGCTGAGGACGGCTGTAATGCCAGAAACCGGTTCTCTGAAGCTTGTTTCCGGTCCAGGGAAGGCATGGCTTGGCAGTTCGGGCTGGACTGTTCCCATGAGGCACAGGGTCAGACTGATTTGCATATGGCCATGTCTGAACTGGGGTGGCAGAGTGGGCTAAAGAACGGTGATGGATTAAACCCAGATCTTTTGACTGGGTGTGAGTGTTTGATAGGTTCAGATGCTCCGTCCATCACCACCCCCTTTTGTACTATTGTATGTGGCACAATATACCAATACATTTTTATTTAGTAAAAATGATAACTGGTCACAATTTATAAAGAAATCCTTAAACACACATATGATTCATTCTCACTAATCCCTGGCGAATGCACTGCCTTAAATGCATTTTAGCGCCCCACCCTACAATCTAAACCCATAGTAGATTAATATCAGCAATCCTGATGTCTCTGGAAAGGAAAAACGTTAACATGCACATACATATATGTGTAAACACACAATGGATGCACTTCCATACCTTTGGTGCACCATATCTCTTTAGTAATATTACATCATCTGAGCACAAATGACTGAATATATATATATATATATATATATATGCACAACAGTCCTTCCCAAACAGAAAAGGCGGAGGCCAACACAGGAACAGGTAGGAAGCCTTTATTTACACAAAATTCCACCAAGGCGAATGCATTTCGGCGTCTTCTTGCCTTCATCAGCGCCGTGGAAATGATGGGAAGAAGGAAGCGGGTCTGCACCTATAGGTGTCCTGCTGCAGTTGGATTGGCTGCCATAACTCCTCCCCCTGAAGGGCTCCACCACAGGTAGTTCGTACTGTCGGTACTTGAACTACAGGACCCAGAATGCAAAGTTTTATCCCCAGGTCCCGCGGCGTTGATGATATCCGGAAAAGCCATTAAGCAGGGCGGTGCACTCTCACTGTCCAGTGTTTCCCAAGTTGGCAAAGAAAGAGCCTCCTTCCGTCCCCACCGCACAACCACACTACCCAGATGTCTCTTTCGCGGGGGCATGCGGCGCGTGCAGCTAGCCCAGCGCAAGGAACAGTGTCCTCAACACCGCGTCCATTTCACCTGGATGATGTGGTGGGCCCGACAATGTCAACATGACCAAGTCCGATGCCGAAGCGTTGCCAGCAACTCGTCAGGCCACTTGATGTGCGGGGGCCTCCAAACACGCCACTGGCAGGCGCGTAATTGATGCACAACAGTCCTTCCCAAACAGAAAAGGCGGAGGCCAACACAGGAACAGGTAGGAAGCCTTTATTTACACAAAATTCCACCAAGGCGAATGCATTTCGGCGTCTTCTTGCCTTCATCAGCGCCGTGGAAATGATGGGAAGAAGGAAGCGGGTCTGCACCTATAGGTGTCCTGCTGCAGTTGGATTGGCTGCCATAACTCCTCCCCCTGAAGGGCTCCACCACAGGTAGTTCGTACTGTCGGTACTTGAACTACAGGACCCAGAATGCAAAGTTTTATCCCCAGGTCCCGCGGCGTTGATGATATCAGGAAAAGCCATTAAGCAGGGCGGTGCACTCTCACTGTCCAGTGTTTCCCAAGTTGGCAAAGAAAGAGCCTCCTTCCGTCCCCACCGCACAACCACACTACCCAGATGTCTCTTTCGCGGGGGCATGCGGCGCGTGCAGCTAGCCCAGCGCAAGGAACAGTGTCCTCAACACCGCGTCCATTTCACCTGGATGATGTGGTGGGCCCGACAATGTCAACATGACCAAGTCCGATGCCGAAGCGTTGCCAGCAACTCGTCAGGCCACTTGATGTGCGGGGGCCTCCAAACACGCCACTGGCAGGCGCGTAATTGATGCACAACAGTCCTTCCCAAACAGAAAAGGCGGAGGCCAACACAGGAACAGGTAGGAAGCCTTTATTTACACAAAATTCCACCAAGGCGAATGCATTTCGGCGTCTTCTTGCCTTCATCAGCGCCGTGGAAATGATGGGAAGAAGGAAGCGGGTCTGCACCTATAGGTGTCCTGCTGCAGTTGGATTGGCTGCCATAACTCCTCCCCCTGAAGGGCTCCACCACAGGTAGTTCGTACTGTCGGTACTTGAACTACAGGACCCAGAATGCAAAGTTTTATCCCCAGGTCCCGCGGCGTTGACGATATCCGGAAAAGCCATTAAGCAGGGCGGTGCACTCTCACTGTCCAGTGTTTCCCAAGTTGGCAAAGAAAGAGCCTCCTTCCGTCCCCACCGCACAACCACACTACCCAGATGTCTCTTTCGCGGGGGCATGCGGCGCGTGCAGCTAGCCCAGCGCAAGGAACAGTGTCCTCAACACCGCGTCCATTTCACCTGGATGATGTGGTGGGCCCGACAATGTCAACATGACCAAGTCCGATGCCGAAGCGTTGCCAGCAACTCGTCAGGCCACTTGATGTGCGGGGGCCTCCAAACACGCCACTGGCAGGCGCGTAATTGATGCACAACAGTCCTTCCCAAACAGAAAAGGCGGAGGCCAACACAGGAACAGGTAGGAAGCCTTTATTTACACAAAATTCCACCAAGGCGAATGCATTTCGGCGTCTTCTTGCCTTCATCAGCGCCGTGGAAATGATGGGAAGAAGGAAGCGGGTCTGCACCTATAGGTGTCCTGCTGCAGTTGGATTGGCTGCCATAACTCCTCCCCCTGAAGGGCTCCACCACAGGTAGTTCGTACTGTCGGTACTTGAACTACAGGACCCAGAATGCAAAGTTTTATCCCCAGGTCCCGCGGCGTTGATGATATCAGGAAAAGCCATTAAGCAGGGCGGTGCACTCTCACTGTCCAGTGTTTCCCAAGTTGGCAAAGAAAGAGCCTCCTTCCGTCCCACCGCACAACCACACTACCCAGATGTCTCTTTCGCGGGGGCATGCGGCGCGTGCAGCTAGCCCAGCGCAAGGAACAGTGTCCTCAACACCGCGTCCATTTCACCTGGATGATGTGGTGGGCCCGACAATGTCAACATGACCAAGTCCGATGCCGAAGCGTTGCCAGCAACTCGTCAGGCCACTTGATGTGCGGGGGCCTCCAAACACGCCACTGGCAGGCGCGTAATTGATGCACAACAGTCCTTCCCAAACAGAAAAGGCGGAGGCCAACACAGGAACAGGTAGGAAGCCTTTATTTACACAAAATTCCACCAAGGCGAATGCATTTCGGCGTCTTCTTGCCTTCATCAGCGCCGTGGAAATGATGGGAAGAAGGAAGCGGGTCTGCACCTATAGGTGTCCTGCTGCAGTTGGATTGGCTGCCATAACTCCTCCCCCTGAAGGGCTCCACCACAGGTAGTTCGTACTGTCGGTACTTGAACTACAGGACCCAGAATGCAAAGTTTTATCCCCAGGTCCCGCGGCGTTGATGATATCAGGAAAAGCCATTAAGCAGGGCGGTGCACTCTCACTGTCCAGTGTTTCCCAAGTTGGCAAAGAAAGAGCCTCCTTCCGTCCCCACCGCACAACCACACTACCCAGATGTCTCTTTCGCGGGGGCATGCGGCGCGTGCAGCTAGCCCAGCGCAAGGAACAGTGTCCTCAACACCGCGTCCATTTCACCTGGATGATGTGGTGGGCCCGACAATGTCAACATGACCAAGTCCGATGCCGAAGCGTTGCCAGCAACTCGTCAGGCCACTTGATGTGCGGGGGCCTCCAAACACGCCACTGGCAGGCGCGTAATTGATGCACAACAGTCCTTCCCAAACAGAAAAGGCGGAGGCCAACACAGGAACAGGTAGGAAGCCTTTATTTACACAAAATTCCACCAAGGCGAATGCATTTCGGCGTCTTCTTGCCTTCATCAGCGCCGTGGAAATGATGGGAAGAAGGAAGCGGGTCTGCACCTATAGGTGTCCTGCTGCAGTTGGATTGGCTGCCATAACTCCTCCCCCTGAAGGGCTCCACCACAGGTAGTTCGTACTGTCGGTACTTGAACTACAGGACCCAGAATGCAAAGTTTTATCCCCAGGTCCCGCGGCGTTGATGATATCAGGAAAAGCCATTAAGCAGGGCGGTGCACTCTCACTGTCCAGTGTTTCCCAAGTTGGCAAAGAAAGAGCCTCCTTCCGTCCCCACCGCACAACCACACTACCCAGATGTCTCTTTCGCGGGGGCATGCGGCGCGTGCAGCTAGCCCAGCGCAAGGAACAGTGTCCTCAACACCGCGTCCATTTCACCTGGATGATGTGGTGGGCCCGACAATGTCAACATGACCAAGTCCGATGCCGAAGCGTTGCCAGCAACTCGTCAGGCCACTTGATGTGCGGGGGCCTCCAAACACGCCACTGGCAGGCGCGTAATTGATGCACAACAGTCCTTCCCAAACAGAAAAGGCGGAGGCCAACACAGGAACAGGTAGGACAAATGACTGAATATATATATATATATATATATATATATATATATATATATATATATATATATATATATATATGTGCCTTATATATGCGCCTAGCCGAATGTAAAAGGATGGACCCAAAATTATTCTACTCCAATGATCTGTCTTAACATGAGGGTAATAGGTGAGTATTCGCAAAACCTAAGTGACTTTGGTTTACAGTACGATTAAGAGCTACATGAAATATTCCATGCAATTCAGTCTTCCCTGAACAAGGCAAAAGATGGAAAAGAAGCAGGTCTAGGCTTGTGATCTCCCATTATTCATGAGATTACGATTAAACTACTCATTTCAGCAGCCGTTTAATTATTTTAATGCAACTAAAGAGCAGGACAGAAATATATGGCTACACTGTGGTTTAAATCTGATCTCAGTGCTTAAATATATCCTCCCGTTTTTAAAAAAAACATTACATTTATTTACTGATGTTTAGTAAGCATTGTTACATTTTACCGTACTGGTGAATTTCTTATTGCAAATAAACAAGGGTGTACTTTGCATCAGATACATAATTTCAGGGAAAAGGGAAGCCATGACATTTGCAAGCTGAAGCTCCTATAATTTAACTACGTCCAGAGAATTACTTGAACCCGGGAACAATACAGGCTAGGCACCCATCCACGGCATTTATTTGCCCGAGGTGCAATGTAGAGGGAGATGTGTTTGGTTACATGGTGTGGTCTTGTCCTGTGATCAGGCAATGGTGGTCTTAGATGATTGCAGCAAATCCTACTGATCTGACAGGTAGACGTAACATTGATGTACCTAAGGTGTCACTTTGGGCTTATTGCCACCACCCAAAGTTGGCAAATCTAACAGTAAATTCCTTGACTTGACACCAGTCCTTGCAAAGCGTATTATTGTGCATTGGAATACGACCCTTTCGCCAGTACTGAGTAGATGGAAAGGGGAATGATGTAAATTTGCCCATTCCGAGATGTCTTCCAGCAGACGACCAGCCTATACAGTACCCAGACCGAGTTTTATGTTAAACTGCAAACACTGGTTGCGAGCTAGCCGCACCAAGGCAGACAATAAGCCCCCATACAGCCTGCAAGGAAGGAGGATGTCAAAGTCGCTTAAATGTAAATAAAGGTGAAACGTGGTTTAATTATGGGATCCATGGGGAGGAGGTTGGAGGCACTCATGTCCTGGAGAAACAAGCATACAGTACCTTGTGGTCTACAGTAACTGGAAGCAGGCACAAGCGGGGTTTCAGAGGGTGTTCTCCACAGTTTATCAGATTATTGGTCAATATTCAGTTGTTAAATGTGAAACAATTCATCTTACCTTGGACTTTGTCATCTAATGTGTAATCTAAAGCAGCCATTAAGAACCCAGAACTGGGCTGTTGCCTGCTGCTGGTATGTGTGAAGTTTTCTTGACATCTGTAAACAAACGCAGAGGGCTCTCTGGATGGCACTGTACTTTAAATTAAAAACCATAAAGGTTAATTAAAAAAAGATGACATTACTGGCATTTATTTTCACCAAATTTCCAACAGCGCATCCAATCACTAGTCAATATCAGGGCCTCTTTAAAGCAGTGGGGTAGCTAACAGATCAACAAAAGGTGTACACAAAATTGGTTCAAATGACACAACTAGAAAATGGCAAATCTTTTAGCAGATTCTTAGAGCTACAACTGATCGCGGTGAGCTAGTGGTCCACTTGGATGGACATCCATGACCTCGGCCTGGAACACAGCATTATTCAAATGAGCTACAGCAGAGTGTGAGATGACTGCAACACAAGTTAGAAGACAAGGGGCATCCAGTTATCACTGAATAGGACACAACACTTTTGAAGATCGCCCCTCAGTCGTATACCTTACCATCATAAACACCAAACCTTACCTAAATAGGAAGGTAGGATGGTCACAGGGCTCTGAATGTGTCCAACAATAGCGTGAGCAGATCAAGTTTCAGAACCTCTGAGTCATGGGCACTTTTGAGCCCCATTTCTCCTCTATTTTATTTCTACAGGAGGTTACATTAACACAGTGTTTACATTGAATAGGCTTCCTCTTCTATCTCTATTAAGTTGAATAATCTGAAGGACGTGAGCACAAAAACATTAATAACATCTCTATAAATTAAGTTATCTCCTGTGGACCAGATTAGCCAATGTTAAATTATTGTGTGTATTTGCTATTTTTTTTCTTATTTTCAACATTACAGGCTATCAACCATGATTCAGTAACAATTCCAAAAGGGCGTAATGGAATAATGGTGAGCGTGATGCTCCATCCACTTACATTAGGCCTCTCCCACTAATAAAGTTCACACACCTCGACAACTTCATAATTGAGGAACTGAATGCAAATAGTGTATCTCCTATATCCTTTATTATCTTTTTTTTTTTTAAAGAGAAAAACACTCAGCTAACAAATGTTTGGTGATGCAAGATAATTCTTCCGGGCTGTGCAAAAAACATGTTCAAGGGATCAGGATCTTAAGTTAGGCACTATGTCTGAATATTGTCAATGTAACTCAATGCACTACATGGATGTGCTACAGAGGGAGGCTACTGACCTTTTATTCAGATTGAGACAAAGCAATATGAACATATTTAATAGTTGACATATGGCCCTGAAGAAGTCATCTTGCTTGGTTTTTAACTGAAAGTCCCTCTTCATTCACTGGTGAGTTTAGGCACTCAATAACACATAATGGATGCACTCTGTAACTCATCCATACACTGATGCAGCCATTTAACAATCCACTGACTCTTTCTTACACACACCCACTCGACCATCAGTTTAAATGCACATACAAACTAAACAAGCTTAAGCAAGAAAAGTAGAAATACTTGCCTCAGACTAAACAAGTACTTGCAATAAAAAAAGATAAGTCATAATAAAACATAGCAGTAGGTAGCCATCTTGGAATTTTATTATGCATCATTGTTTTAAAATTCCAACATGGTTACTAAGTTTAGAGGCGACATTTTGGCCATCTTGAACTGGCCAAAAAATGATACACTAGGGAAAATACCTTTCCAAAATGGCAGCAAGTTTAGAATCAGTGGCAGCAAGGGATGTGATACTCTGTAGTTGGAATGAGCAGCAAGCAAGTGGCTAGGCATCACTCTCTGTGAAACCACTGGGTGCTTTTAAAAAGACACACATAATAAAAAACAAAACAAAATGAAAGTAGACATATGCAAGGAGAACATGGAAAGACAAAGGACTGGCCCCTCCAGCCTTGGCACTGATGCACACTCTTTTGCAACCGGTTGTGTGCATATGATCAGCTATATTGCGTCAGTCACAGGGTAATAGATCCAATGGTTGAAGTGGGCTTACCTATTGCCAAATACTATTTGTTGTCATGGGTGGATGCAGAATGTGAATGACACTTGAACAAATCAATAGCTGAAGAGAACTGACCAAAATCACCTCTATACATGTGTATGTATGTATTTTCTTATGTTCTGTTTAATTACAAGGGCCTGGCAGATGGGTAAAGTTGACCGATAAGCTCCAAAGTACTTTAATACACACATAGATAAATACTATGCATGATGTTACAAATTTGTAAAAAATGATAGATAGCAAAACAAAACACAGTCCATCATAAGCAAGTCTAGCAAGGTTTATCACAGTTCAAATTGTCTACCCCTAAGTTTTTTTTTTAGGGGAACCAAATCTGTTGCCTACTACAGTAATCTGTGAGATTCAATGTAATAACATTCCTTTCTACAGGCCTTACCACCATATAATTACAAACCACCTTTAAAAGCTTACTGGTGATTTAACATAAGCTTTTCATGATATATAAATCAGCACTACAGTCTTTGTCATTATATTTTATAATTAACAGATTAACATATGGCATCAAACATAACTTTTGCCAATGAATCAAAAAGGTCCATAGATTTAATTATTTGTTTATGACCAGAACCAATTTGAGGCTCACTGGATTGAGCATAAGCCTTTAAATACGACATCATACTTAGGGGTCTATCAGGATGGCAGGCGGACTCTTGTCCGCCCGCCACCCTAGCGGTGCTGGGACCGGCCGCCAGTGGTGCGGCGGTCCCGCACCAGCAATTAGGATGCCACCGCCACGGTGGCAATGGCATCCCCATCCACAACATTGTGGCGGGCGGTGCTCACAGCACCGCCTGCCACAATGCTATGGATGCACCGTGTGAAGTGGCATGCACAAGGTGACAGGAACCACGCGTTGCCTGCCACCTTGCCCACGCCAATGTAGAGGGGTACCCCCATGTGCACCCCCCACACCCCAAACACTCCAGGGACCCGCAACGGGCCCCCACATGTAGTAACCGCATGCCTTTCCATGGCGGCAATGCTGCCAGTGAAAGGCACATCCCCGCCTGCATTATAATATGGATGGCGGTGTCTTTCAGACACCGCCACCATATTCAGCCCCTTTTCCGCCTGGTCGACTCGTTGACGGGCGGAAAACTGGAGGACGGTCTTTCCATCCGCCAGGGTCCCCCCGTCATCGTAGTATGGCGGGGGGAATTGTAGGCGGGCGGGTAAAAATAGCAGGCGGATCACTACCACCATACGGGCGGTGGCGATCCGCCCACTATTCTAATAGACCCCTTAGAGTCTTAAAATTTCAAATATGTAGAAGATTATAGCTGCAAAACAGTTTCACCCCCTCCTAAGATGATCTAACATGAATTGTGACACTAAATATTCTCCACCCCCAGGGTTTTTGACAGGGGTACATGGCACAAAAAGCATTTTCTTACTGCAGTAATCTGTGATAGTCCATGCAATGTAATACATGTCTTGAGGCTTAATGTAATAAAAATCCATTGCGCCCCCACTAAATCATGTACATTTTCCTATATTTTCATCAGTAGTCATTACTGCATGTGGGACAGACAGGACTTCGCAGGTAAATATTGGTAAATAATAATAATAGGAGAAAAATGCTCTTTTTCCATGATCATTTACAATTTTTACCCCCCCCCAACTTTTTGCTAGATTTAGTGCTGGTGTATGGAATCAGAACGATGGGCTGCCATCCAGCACGCAGTGTGTGTGCTCTTACCCCTAAAATTGTGTACAATTGCTTAATCCCTGAATGACAAATAACTTATATATAAGTCTCTAATACAAGGTACTAAGTGTACCCAGGGCCTGTAAGTTAAATGTAACTAGTGGACCGCAGCACTTATTGTGCCACCATGAAAGTGACAATTGGAAGCATGACTCTTGGCCTGCCACGTCAGCCTAGCTGTGCAGTTTTTAAACTCCAAATCCGACCTGGCAAAATACACCTTTTTCCAGCATTAAAGTTTCCTTTTTTATTACTGGTAAGTCACCCCATAGGACAGGGTGCACGTTTTTCAAAAATTGGACTTATGTTCTTAGGTTTTACATGTCTGGCAGTGAGAAAACCTACAAAGTCGTTTTTCAGGCTGGACCTCCCATAGAAAAGCAGTGGGTTACATTATAACACTTTATAATGTATAACTTCAGTTGGAGAAATGCTAAAACCATGATTCACCCACTCCAATTATTAGTAATTTAAAATCCAAACTGATTCTGAGGTCAGATTTAAAATTACTATTTTGAGAATGCCAGTTTTAGAAAGTTGAAATATAAAAAAATCTTGGATGGAATGCTTGAATTAATCAGAGCAACTGGGGATCATTTGGGACCGCATCCAAGTCCATTGTTATCATGCCACCTCAGCATGGCCTCAGGCATATGTAAATCAGCCTTGACCCTGCTCCAATGGAAGCAGTCCAGCACAAACTGCCAGGACAGGTCGACCCTGAACTGTAAAACAAGCATCCTAGGACCAGTTTTGCCCTAGATAGGGCTCATATACCAGGTATATCTTGGTTCCAGTGGCAAAGTGTGCATAGGACACAAATCTGGGCATACGCATCACACCTAGGGCAACACACTAAAGTATGCAAATAAGTGATGGATGAAACACTTAAATTAATCTCAACCACTGGTAATCACTCGGGCTTGTGATCTCCCATTATTCATGAGATTACGATTAAACTACTCATTTCATCAGCCGTTTAATTATTTTAATGCAACTAAAGAGCAGGACAGAAATATATGGCTACACTGTGGTTTAAATCTGATCTCAGTGCTTAAATATATCCTCCCGTTTTTAAAAAAAACATTACATTTATTTACTGATGTTTAGTAAGCATTGTTACATTTTACCGTACTGGTGAATTTCTTATTGCAAATAAACAAGGGTGTACTTTGCATCAGATACATAATTTCAGGGAAAAGGGAAGCCATGACATTTGCAAGCTGAAGCTCCTATAATTTAACTACGTCCAGAGAATTACTTGAACCCGGGAACAATACAGGCTAGGCACCCATCCACGGCATTTATTTGCCCGAGGTGCAATGTAGAGGGAGCTGTGTTTGGTTACATGGTGTGGTCTTGTCCTGTGATCAGGCAATGGTGGTCTTAGATGATTGCAGCAAATCCTACTGATCTGACAGGTAGACGTAACATTGATGTACCTAAGGTGTCACTTTGGGCTTATTGCCACCACCCAAAGTTGGCAAATCTAACAGTAAATTCCTTGACTTGGCACCAGTCCTTGCAAAGCGTATTATTGTGCATTGGAATACGACCCTTTCGCCAGTACTGAGTAGATGGAAAGGGGAATTATGTAAATTTGCCCATTCCGAGATGTCTTCCAGCAGATGACCAGCCTATACAGTACCCAGACCGAGTTTTATGTTAAACTGCAAACCCTGGTTGCGAGCTAGCCGCACCAAGGCAGACAATAAGCCCCCATACAGCCTGCAAGGAAGGAGGATGTCAAAGTCGCTTAAATGTAAATAAAGGTGAAACGTGGTTTAATTATGGGATCCATGGGGAGGAGGTTGGAGGCACTCATGTCCTGGAGAAACAAGCATACAGTACCTTGTGGTCTACAGTAACTGGAACCAGGCACAAGCGGGGTTTCAGAGGGTGTTCTCCACAGTTTATCAGATTATTGGTCAATATTCAGTTGTTAAATGTGAAACAATTCATCTTACCTTGGACTTTGTCATCTAATGTGTAATCTAAAGCAGCCATTAAGAACCCAGAACTGGGCTGTTGCCTGCTGCTGGTATGTGTGAAGTTTTCTTGACATCTGTAAACAAACGCAGAGGGCTCTCTGGATGGCACTGTACTTTAAATTAAAAACCATAAAGGTTAATTAAAAAAAAATGACATTACTGGCATTTATTTTCACCAAATTTCCAACAGCGCATCCAATCACTAGTCAATATCAGGGCCTCTTTAAAGCAGTGGGGTAGCTAACAGATCAACAAAAGGTGTACACAAAATTGGTTCCAATGACACAACTAGAAAATGGCAAATCTTTTAGCAGATTCTTAGAGCTACAACTGATCGCGGTGAGCTAGTGGTCCACTTGGATGGACATCCATGACCTCGGCCTGGAACACAGCATTATTCAAATGAGCTACAGCAGAGTGTGAGATGACTGCAACACAAGTTAGAAGACAAGGGGCATCCAGTTATCACTGAATAGGACACAACACTTTTGAAGATCGACCCTCAATCGTATACCTTACCATCATAAACACCAAACCTTACCTAAATAGGAAGGTAGGATGGTCACAGGGCTCTGAATGTGTCCAACAATAGCGTGAGCAGATCAAGTTTCAGAACCTCTGAGTCATGGGCACTTTTGAGCCCCATTTCTCCTCTATTTTATTTCTATAGGAGGTTACATTAACACAGTGTTTACATTGAATAGGCTTCCTCTTCTATCTCTATTAAGTTGAATAATCTGAAGGACGTGAGCACAAAAACATTAATAACATCTCTATAAATTAAGTTATCTCCTGTGGACCAGATTAGCCAATGTTAAATTATTGTGTGTATTTGCTATTTTTTTTTCTTATTTTCAACATTACAGGCTATCAACCATGATTCAGTAACAATTCCAAAAGGGCGTAATGGAATAATGGTGAGCGTGATGCTCCATCCACTTACATTAGGCCTCTCCCACTAATAAAGTTCACACACCTCGACAACTTCATAATTGAGGAACTGAATGCAAATAGTGTATCTCCTATATCCTTTATTATCTTTTTTTTTTTTTTAAAGAGAAAAACACTCAGCTAACAAATGTTTGGTGATGCAAGATAATTCTTCCGGGCTGTGCAAAAAACATGTTCAAGGGATCAGGATCTTAAGTTAGGCACTATGTCTGAATATTGTCAATGTAACTCAATGCACTACATGGATGTGCTACAGAGGGAGGCTACTGACCTTTTATTCGGATTGAGACAAAGCAATATGAACATATTTAATAGTTGACATATGGCCCTGAAGAAGTCATCTTGCTTGGTTTTTAACTGAAAGTCCCTCTTCATTCACTGGTGAGTTTAGGCACTCAATAACACATAATGGATGCACTCTGTAACTCATCCATACACTGATGCAGCCATTTAACAATCCACTGACTCTTTCTTACACACACCCACTCGACCATCAGTTTAAATGCACATACAAACTAAACAAGCTTAAGCAAGAAAAGTAGAAATAAGTGTCTCAGACTAAACAAGTACTTGCAATAAAAAAAGATAAGTCATAATAAAACATAGCAGTAGGTAGCCATCTTGGAATTTTATTATGCATCATTGTTTTAAAATTCCAACATGGTTACTAAGTTTAGAGGCGACATTTTGGCCATCTTGAACTGGCCAAAAAATGATACACTAGGGAAAATACCTTTCCAAAATGGCAGCAAGTTTAGAATCAGTGGCAGCAAGGGATGTGATACTCTGTAGTTGGAATGAGCAGCAAGCAAGTGGCTATGCATCACTCTCTGTGAAACCACTGGGTGCTTTTAAAAAGACACACATAATAAAAAACAAAACAAAATGAAAGTAGACATATGCAAGGAGAACATGGAAAGACAAAGGACTGGCCCCTCCAGCCTTGGCACTGATGCACACTCTTTTGCAACCGGTTGTGTGCATATGATCAGCTATATTGCGTCAGTCACAGGGTAATAGATCCAATGGTTGAAGTGGGCTTACCTATTGCCAAATACTATTTGTTGTCATGGGTGGATGCAGAATGTGAATGACACTTGAACAAATCAATAGCTGAAGAGAACTGACCAAAATCACCTCTATACATGTGTATGTATGTATTTTCTTATGGTCTGTTTAATTACAAGGGCCTGGCAGATGGGTAAAGTTGACCGATAAGCTCCAAAGTACTTTAATACACACATAGATAAATACTATGCATGATGTTACAAATTTGTAAAAAATGATAGATAGCAAAACAAAACACAGTCCATCATAAGCAAGTCTAGCAAGGTTTATCACAGTTCAAATTGTCTACCCCTAAGTTTTTTTTTTAGGGGAACCAAATCTGTTGCCTATTACAGTAATCTGTGAGATTCAATGTAATAACATTCCTCTCTACAGGCCTTACCACCATGTAATTACAAACCACCTTTAAAAGCTTACTGGTGATTTAACATAAGCTTTTCATGATATATAAATCAGCACTACAGTCCTTGTCATTATATTTTATAATTAACAGATTAACATATGGCATCAAACATAACTTTTGCCAATGAATCAAAAAGGTCCATAGATTTAATTATTTGTTTATGACCAGAACCAATTTGAGGCTCACTGGATTGAGCATAAGCCTTTAAATACGACATCATACTTAGGGGTCTATCAGGATGGCAGGCGGACTTTTGTCGGCCCGCCACCCTAGCGGTGCTGGGACCGGCCGCCAGTGGTGCGGCGGTCCCGCACCAGCAATTAGGATGCCACCGCCACGGTGGCAATGGCATCCCCATCCACAACATTGTGGCGGGCGGTGCTCACAGCACCGCCTGCCACAATGCTATGGATGCACCGTGTGAAGTGGCATGCACAAGGAGACAGGAACCACGCGTTGCCTGCCACCTTGCCCACGCCAATGTAAAGGGGTACCCCCATGTGCACCCCCCACACCCCAAACACTCCAGGGACCCGCAACGGGCCCCCACATGTAGTAACCGCATGCCTTTCCATGGCGGCAATGCTGCCAGTGAAAGGCACATCCCCGCCTGCATTATAATATGGATGGCGGTGTCTTTCAGACACCGCCACCATATTCAGCCCCTTTTCCGCCTGGTCGACTCGTTGACGGGCGGAAAACTGGAGGACGGTCTTTCCATCCGCCAGGGTCCCCCCGTCATCGTAGTATGGCGGGGGAATTGTAGGCGGGCGGGTAAAAATAGCGGGCGGATCACTACCACCATACGGGCGGTGGCGATCCGCCCACTATTCTAATAGACCCCTTAGAGTCTTAAAATTTCAAATATGTAGAAGATTATAGCTGCAAAACAGTTTACACCCCCTCCTAAGATGATCTAACATGAATTGTGACACTAAATATTCTCCACCCCCAGGGTTTTTGACAGGGGTACATGGCACAAAAATAATTTTCTTACTGCAGTAATCTGTGATAGTCCATGCAATGTAATACATGTCTTGAGGCTTAATGTAATAAAAATCCATTGCGCCCCCACTAAATCATGTAAATTTTCCTATATTTTCATCAGTAGTCATTACTGCATGTGGGACAGACAGGACTTCGCAGGTAAATATTGGTAAATAATAATAATAGGAGAAAAATGCTCTTTTTCCATGATCATTTACAATTTTTACCCCCCCCCCCCCCAAACTTTTTGCTAGATTTAGTGCTGGTGTATGGAATCAGAACGATGGGCTGCCATCCAGCACGCAGTGTGTGTGCTCTTACCCCTAAAATTGTGTACAATTGCTTAATCCCTGAATGACAAATAACTTATATATAAGTCTCTAATACAAGGTACTAAGTGTACCCAGGGCCTGTAAGTTAAATGTAACTAGTGGACCGCAGCACTTATTGTGCCACCATGAAAGTGACAATTGGAAGCATGACTCTTGGCCTGCCACGTCAGCCTAGCTGTGCAGTTTTTAAACTCCAAATCCGACCTGGCAAAATACACCTTTTTCCAGCATTAAACTTTCCTTTTTTATTACTGGTAAGTCACCCCATAGGACAGGGTGCACGTTTTTCAAAAATTGGACTTATGTTCTTAGGTTTTACATGTCTGGCAGTGAGAAAACCTACAAAGTCGTTTTTCAGGCTGGACCTCCCGTAGAAAAGCAGTGGGTTACATTATAACACTTTATAATGTATAACTTCAGTTGGAGAAATGCTAAAACCATGATTCACCCACTCCAATTATTAGTAATTTAAAATCCAAACTGATTCTGAGGTCAGATTTAAAATTACTATTTTGAGAATGCCAGTTTTAGAAAGTTGAAATATAAAAAAATCTTGGATGGAATGCTTGAATTAATCAGAGCAACTGGGGATCATTTGGGACCGCATCCAAGTCCATTGTTATCATGCCACCTCAGCATGGCCTCAGGCATATGTAAATCAGCCTTGACCCTGCTCCAATGGAAGCAGTCCAGCACAAACTGCCAGGACAGGTCCACCCTGAACTGTAAAACAAGCATCCTAGGACCAGTTTTGCCCTAGATAGGGCTCATATACCAGGTATATCTTGGTTCCAGTGGCAAAGTGTGCATAGGACACAAATCTGGGCATACGCATCACACCTAGGGCAACACACTAAAGTATGCAAATAAGTGATGGATGAAACACTTAAATTAATCTCAACCACTGGTAATCACTCGGGCTTGTGATCTCCCATTATTCATGAGATTACGATTAAACTACTCATTTCATCAGCCGTTTAATTATTTTAATGCAACTAAAGAGCAGGACAGAAATATATGGCTACACTGTGGTTTAAATCTGATCTCAGTGCTTAAATATATCCTCCCGTTTTTAAAAAAAACATTACATTTATTTACTGATGTTTAGTAAGCATTGTTACATTTTACCGTACTGGTGAATTTCTTATTGCAAATAAACAAGGGTGTACTTTGCATCAGATACATAATTTCAGGGAAAAGGGAAGCCATGACATTTGCAAGCTGAAGCTCCTATAATTTAACTACGTCCAGAGAATTACTTGAACCCGGGAACAATACAGGCTAGGCACCCATCCACGGCATTTATTTGCCCGAGGTGCAATGTAGAGGGAGCTATGTTTGGTTACATGGTGTGGTCTTGTCCTGTGATCAGGCAATGGTGGTCTTAGATGATTGCAGCAAATCCTACTGATCTGACAGGTAGACGTAACATTGATGTACCTAAGGTGTCACTTTGGGCTTATTGCCACCACCCAAAGTTGGCAAATCTAACAGTAAATTCCTTGACTTGGCACCAGTCCTTGCAAAGCGTATTATTGTGCACTGGAATACGACCCTTTCGCCAGTACTGAGTAGATGGAAAGGGGAAAGATGTAAATTTGCCCATTCCGAGATGTCTTCCAGCAGACGACCAGCCTATACAGTACCCAGACCGAGTTTTATGTTAAACTGCAAACCCTGGTTGCGAGCTAGCCGCACCAAGGCAGACAATAAGCCCCCATACAGCCTGCAAGGAAGGAGGATGTCAAAGTCGCTTAAATGTAAATAAAGGTGAAACGTGGTTTAATTATGGGATCCATGGGGAGGAGGTTGGAGGCACTCATGTCCTGGAGAAACAAGCATACAGTACCTTGGGGTCTACAGTAACTGGAAGCAGGCACAAGCGGGGTTTCAGAGGGTGTTCTCCACAGTTTATCAGATTATTGGTCAATATTCAGTTGTTAAATGTGAAACAATTCATCTTACCTTGGACTTTGTCATCTAATGTGTAATCTAAAGCAACCATTAAGAACCCAGAACTGGGCTGTTGCCTGCTGCTGGTATGTGTGAAGTTTTCTTGACATCTGTAAACAAACGCAGAGGGCTCTCTGGATGGCACTGTACTTTAAATTAAAAACCATAAAGGTTAATTAAAAAAAGATGACATTACTGGCATTTATTTTCACCAAATTTCCAACAGCGCATCCAATCACTAGTCAATATCAGGGCCTCTTTAAAGCAGTGGGGTAGCTAACAGATCAACAAAAGGTGTACACAAAATTGGTTCCAATGACACAACTAGAAAATGGCAAATCTTTTAGCAGATTCTTAAAGCTACAACTGATCGCGGTGAGCTAGTGGTCCACTTGGATGGACATCCATGACCTCGGCCTGGAACACAGCATTATTCAAATGAGCTACAGCAGAGTGTAAGATGACTGCAACACAAGTTAGAAGACAAGGGGCCTCCAGTTATCACTGAATAGGACACAACACTTTTGAAGATCGCCCCTCAATCGTATACCTTACCATCATAAACACCAAACCTTACCTAAATAGGAAGGTAGGATGGTCACAGGGCTCTGAATGTGTCCAACAATAGCGTGAGCAGATCAAGTTTCAGAACCTCTGAGTCATGGGCACTTTTGAGCCCCATTTCTCCTCTATTTTATTTCTATAGGAGGTTACATTAACACAGTGTTTACATTGAATAGGCTTCCTCTTCTATCTCTATTATGTTGAATAATCTGAAGGACGTGAGCACAAAAACATTAATAACATCTCTATAAATTAAGTTATCTCCTGTGGACCAGATTAGCCAATGTTAAATTATTGTGTGTATTTGCTATTTTTTTTCTTATTTTCAACATTACAGGCTATCAACCATGATTCAGTAACAATTCCAAAAGGGCGTAATGGAATAATGGTGAGCGTGATGCTCCATCCACTTACATTAGGCCTCTCCCACTAATAAAGTTCACACACCTCGACAACTTCATAATTGAGGAACTGAATGCAAATAGTGTATCTCCTATATCCTTTATTATCTTTTTTTTTTTTAAGAGAAAAACACTCAGCTAACAAATGTTTGGTGATGCAAGATAATTCTTCCGGGCTGTGCAAAAAACATGTTCAAGGGATCAGGATCTTAAGTTAGGCACTATGTCTGAATATTGTCAATGTAACTCAATGCACTACATGGATGTGCTACAGAGGGAGGCTACTGACCTTTTATTCGGATTGAGACAAAGCAATATGAACATATTTAATAGTTGACATATGGCCCTGAAGAAGTCATCTTGCTTGGTTTTTAACTGAAAGTCCCTCTTCATTCACTGGTGAGTTTAGGCACTCAATAACACATAATGGATGCACTCTGTAACTCATCCATACACTGATGCAGCCATTTAACAATCCACTGACTCTTTCTTACACACACCCACTCGACCATCAGTTTAAATGCACATACAAACTAAACAAGCTTAAGCAAGAAAAGTAGAAATAAGTGCCTCAGACTAAACAAGTACTTGCAATAAAAAAAGATAAGTCATAATAAAACATAGCAGTAGGTAGCCATCTTGGAATTTTATTATGCATCATTGTTTTAAAATTCCAACATGGTTACTAAGTTTAGAGGCGACATTTTGGCCATCTTGAACTGGCCAAAAAATGATACACTAGGGAAAATACCTTTCCAAAATGGCAGCAAGTTTAGAATCAGTGGCAGCAAGGGATGTGATACTCTGTAGTTGGAATGAGCAGCAAGCAAGTGGCTAGGCATCACTCTCTGTGAAACCACTGGGTGCTTTTAAAAAGACACACATAATAAAAAACAAAACAAAATGAAAGTAGACATATGCAAAGAGAACATGGAAAGACAAAGGACTGGCCCCTCCAGCCTTGGCACTGATGTACACTCTTTTGCAACCGGTTGTGTGCATATGATCAGCTATATTGCGTCAGTCACAGGGTAATAGATCCAATGGTTGAAGTGGGCTTACCTATTGCCAAATACTATTTGTTGTCATGGGTGGATGCAGAATGTGAATGACACTTGAACAAATCAATAGCTGAAGAGAACTGACCAAAATCACCTCTATACATGTGTATGTATGTATTTTCTTATGGTCTGTTTAATTACAAGGGCCTGGCAGATGGGTAAAGTTGACCGATAAGCTCCAAAGTACTTTAATACACACATAGATAAATACTATGCATGATGTTACAAATTTGTAAAAAATGATAGATAGCAAAACAAAACACAGTCCATCATAAGCAAGTCTAGCAAGGTTTATCACAGTTGAAATTGTCTACCCCTAAGTTTTTTTTTAGGGGAACCAAATCTGTTGCCTACTACAGTAATCTGTGAGATTCAATGTAATAACATTCCTTTCTACAGGCCTTACCACCATGTAATTACAAACCACCTTTAAAAGCTTACTGGTGATTTAACATAAGCTTTTCATGATATATAAATCAGCACTACAGTCTTTGTCATTATATTTTATAATTAACAGATTAACATATGGCATCAAACATAACTTTTGCCAATGAATCAAAAAGGTCCATAGATTTAATTATTTGTTTATGACCAGAACCAATTTAAGGCTCACTGGATTGAGCATAAGCCTTTAAATACGACATCATACTTAGGGGTCTATCAGGATGGCAGGCGGACTTTTGTCCGCCCGCCACCCTAGCGGTGCTGGGACCGGCCGCCAGTGGTGCGGCGGTCCCGCACCAGCAATTAGGATGCCACCGCCACGGTGGCAATGGCATCCCCATCCACAACATTGTGGCGGGCGGTGCTCACAGCACCGCCTGCCACAATGCTATGGATGCACCGTGTGAAGTGGCATGCACAAGGTGACAGGAACCACGCGTTGCCTGCCACCTTGCCCACGCCAATGTAGAGGGGTACCCCCATGTGCACCCCCCACACCGCAAACACTTCAGGGACCCGCAACGGGCCCCCACATGTAGTAACCGCATGCCTTTCCATGGCGGCAATGCTGCCAGTGAAAGGCACATCCCCGCCTGCATTATAATATGGATGGCGGTGTCTTTCAGACACCGCCACCATATTCAGCCCCTTTTCCGCCTGGTCGACTCGTTGACGGGCGGAAAACTGGAGGACGGTCTTTCCATCCGCCAGGGTCCCCCCGTCATCGTAGTATGGCGGGGGGAATAGTAGGCGGGCGGGTAAAAATAGCGGGCGGATCACTACCACCATACGGGCAGTGGCGATCCACCCACTATTCTAATAGACCCCTTAGAGTCTTAAAATTTCAAATATGTAGAAGATTATAGCTGCAAAACAGTTTACACCCCTCCTAAGATGATCTAACATGAATTGTGACACTAAATATTCTCCACCCCCAGGGTTTTTGACAGGGGTACATGGCACAAAAAGCATTTTCTTACTGCAGTAATCTGTGATAGTCCATGCAATGTAATACATGTCTTGAGGCTTAATGTAATAAAAATCCATTGCGCCCCCACTAAATCATGTAAATTTTCCTATATTTTCATCAGTAGTCATTACTGCATGTGGGACAGACAGGACTTCGCAGGTAAATATTGGTAAATAATAATAATAGGAGAAAAATGCTCTTTTTCCTTGATCATTTACAATTTTTACCCCCCCCCCCCAAACTTTTTGCTAGATTTAGTGCTGGTGTATGGAATCAGAACGATGGGCTGCCATCCAGCACGCAGTGTGTGTGCTCTTACCCCTAAAATTGTGTACAATTGCTTAATCCCTGAATGACAAATAACTTATATATAAGTCTCTAATACAAGGTACTAAGTGTACCCAGGGCCTGTAAGTTAAATGTAACTAGTGGACCGCAGCACTTATTGTGCCACCATGAAAGTGACAATTGGAAGCATGACTCTTGGCCTGCCACGTCAGCCTAGCTGTGCAGTTTTTAAACTCCAAATCCGACCTGGCAAAATACACCTTTTTCCAGCATTAAACTTTCCTTTTTTATTACTGGTAAGTCACCCCATAGGACAGGGTGCACGTTTTTCAAAAATTGGACTTATGTTCTTAGGTTTTACATGTCTGGCAGTGAGAAAACCTACAAAGTCGTTTTTCAGGCTGGACCTCCCATAGAAAAGCAGTGGGTTACATTATAACACTTTATAATGTATAACTTCAGTTGGAGAAATGCTAAAACCATGATTCACCCACTCCAATTATTAGTAATTTAAAATCCAAACTGATTCTGAGGTCAGATTTAAAATTACTATTTTGAGAATGCCAGTTTTAGAAAGTTGAAATATAAAAAAATCTTGGATGGAATGCTTGAATTAATCAGAGCAACTGGGGATCATTTGGGACCGCATCCAAGTCCATTGTTATCATGCCACCTCAGCATGGCCTCAGGCATATGTAAATCAGCCTTGACCCTGCTCCAATGGAAGCAGTCCAGCACAAACTGCCAGGACAGGTCGACCCTGAACTGTAAAACAAGCATCCTAGGACCAGTTTTGCCCTAGATAGGGCTCATATACCAGGTATATCTTGGTTCCAGTGGCAAAGTGTGCATAGGACACAAATCTGGGCATACGCATCACACCTAGGGCAACACACTAAAGTATGCAAATAAGTGATGGATGAAACACTTAAATTAATCTCAACCACTGGTAATCACTCGGGCTGTATCCCAGTCCATTGTTATATTGCACACCACTCCACCTCAGTTTGGACCCAGCTATATGCAAATGAACCAGGACCCTGTACTAATGGGAGCAGTCCAGCCCAAACTGCCAGGACAGGTCCTTTCTGAACCAGAACTCAAGCAACCTAGGACCAGTTTCATCCTAGTATACAATGCTGTCTGTAGCAAGACCACAAGCATATATAAGTATATATCCCATACTGCTCCTACCACTGTATGCCGCTGTGCTCCTGATCACGGGGGGAATGTTGGCAATGACTGAAACATCTTCTCTGTATTACATGCACACAAACTGTCAGAAAACAGGTTCCTGCTTGCTGCTTAACGCATTTTGGCCACGTACACAGGCCTTGGTCACAATGAAGAAACACCATTTTTTAAGCATATATATATATATATATATTCACTGAAAAAAACATAGGTTTCACACCAGTTATAGTTAGCTGAACATTTTACTCATACAAAACCATTGAAATTCCCACGTTATAGTTAGTTGGACTCACTATAACTCGCGCGCCCGCAACCCACTGCTGATGATGTCACATATTACATCATTCATGACATGGTCAGTGACATCACTGATGACATCACTGATTACATCTCAAATGACATCACTGATGACATCACTGATGACATCATTAATGTGATAATACCATGCACCTCCTCACACTCTAATCTAACCTTTGATACACCCAGTGTTAAATACAGACTACCATTCTTGAAACCATTGACACACCAATATCAGTTACTACATACGCACTCACTGATTCCTAAGACAACACACACATCCACTCATTCACCCATACAATCACTCATACATACTGTTACTCATCAATACAACACTATCATATCCACTCATACACCTATACAGACACTCACACACTGCCACTTATCCACGGAGTTACTCACACACCTAGTCAGTTATGCAAAGAATCAATCACACTCCTATTTCCTCATCTACACAGTTATACACACTAAACCTTACTTTTTCAAACATATACTAACACATACTTACTCTCTTTTACAATCACTGATACAAGTACACATTGATCCATACAGCCACTTACGCAATCACAGGCTCCCATGTATAGTCATTTACATATGCCAACTCTCCCAAGCACTATGTTTTACATATGTACTTACTTGGACATGTAACACTGAGATATCCATTCACTCACCAATGCACCCATGCACACAGTCAACCGCCCATACAGCTGTTTCCACATGCACTCTTGAACTCATACACCAAGTGAATCAACTGCTCACACATCTATGCACAGAGTCACACACCTCCAAGGCACCCACACACACACTCAGCCTCACATACAAATACTTGGGCAACCAATCAATAACCCATATAGCCACTCATATAGCTACTGATCAACACATGCACTTACACAACAGACATACTGATGCACACATTCAAACAGTTTAGTCACTAACCCATGCATTCAGTAAGACACATTTAATCACTCACTCATACAGTCAGTCACGCACCTTCTAAATCCTTCATCCAGACACTTATACATCCACTCATTCTTCAATATGTAAAACATATTTAAACTTTACAGAAACACACAGACACTGGATGATGTCATCAGTGATGTCATCAGTGATGTCATTTGAGATGTCATCAGTGATGTCATCAGTGATGTCATTTGAGATGTTATCAGTGATGTCATCAGTGATGTCACTGACCATGTCATGAATGATGTAATATGTGACATCATCAGCAGTGGATTGCGGGCGCGCGAGTTATAGTGAGTCCAACTAACTATAACGTGGGAATTTCAATGGTTTTGTATGGGTAAAATGTTCAGCTAACTATAACTGGTGTGAAACCTATGTTTTTTTCAGTGAATTTCAAAGGTTTTTTAAATGCTAATTTCTAACTATAACGAGTGTTAAACCTATGGTTCTTTCAGTGAATTTCAAACGTTTTTTAAAAGCTAATTTCTTACTATAACGAGTTTGTAACCTACGGTTTTTAAAGTGAAGTATTACGTTTTTTTAATAGCTATTTTTTATAGCTATTAATTTTTATAATTTTTTTAAAATTATTTAAATAATGTATATTTTTCTGAAATTAATTTTTCAATGTATTTTTCCTGTGTTTTTTTTTTTATCATTTTACCCCGGAACGCTCAGGGTACGCGCACCCGTAAACGTAGCGACAGCGCTATTCCCGCGTGCGAAAAAATATATAATTATGTATTTAAAGTAAATAATAATGCAAGACATTCAGTGGCATACTCATAAAAGTATTAATTTACATTTTTAATATCCGTATTTCACCTTTAAACGCATTTAATAAAATCTAGCAAAACGTCATTTTGACGCGCCGCGTAAGCGCCCCCGGAAGCGTTCCCGGAAGCGCCTACGTACATGCTGCGTAAGCGCCCGCGTAAGCACTCCGGTGCGCGTAGCGTAAGGGCGCGTCAAGCCATGTGACCTTAAAACAACACTTTTGATTGGTTAATAACAGTTTTTTTTCACAAGTAGGGAAACACCCCACCTATTTCCCTCACAACCTCTTTGCTTTTGCTGAGACAACACCTCTTGTCTGTTCCTGCAAAAACAAAACTTTTACCATCATGTCTGGTTCCCAGAACCCTTCCCAGGACCAGTCCTCAGACTCTTCTGATGGATTCCTGCCTGAGGTCCCCCCACAGAGAAAAGTGAAGGACCACTTCATTTGTATGTTTTTCTCTTTTCCAGAGGGGGAGAAAAAATGCAATGCAGCAAAAGTCACGTGTAAAATATGTGACACTGTACTCTCACATGGAGATCCCACCCCGGAAATATAGTTTTGGAAATGCAACGTTAATCAGGCATGTTGAAAGGAGGCACCCTATTAATTATGCACAGGAGAGCACCAGAGCCCTGGCTCGCAATCTACCACAAGAAGGCACCTCCACTTCCACTGGAGCTTCCACATCATCAGTGAGAGGAAGACCAGAACTGATGATTCCAAATATTCAACCTGTTTTTGGTGACATTACAATTCGTTGTAAGCAGTGTGACCAACTGCTCTGTTATGGGGAGCAGAGCATTCAAATAATTGTGAGAACCAGGGAAGATCACCGCTGCGCCCCTCGGCCCTCATTTTTCCCCTTTTTTTTGCTCCTGTTGAGCAGTTTGGCATTCCCTAGTTTTGTTTTTGTTCTCCAAAAAATACAAAAAATTTTTTAAACGTTCCGAAAAACTACAACAAAAAAAAAAAAAAGAAGAAAAAAACCAGTTATTTTTAGAACTACCTCCAATTCTCCAAAAAGAGCTATATTCTTTACATATTCTCAAGGAGTGAGTGAAGTGGAGCACGGTGAGAGAGGAAAGGAAAATAAGTGAGGGAGCGAAGGAGGGAAAGAGAGGGGAAGGGAAGGGAAGTGAAGCAGGGGGACTGAAAGAAGGTGAGTGTGGGAGTGAGTGAGGGGAAGGGGAGTGATCATGCGGAATGAGGATAAGTGAGGAAAAGCGGAGTAAGGGAATGGAGGTGAAGAAGGGTAAGAGAAGAGCAGTGAGGTTGAGGGAAGAGTGGTGATAGAGGGTGGATAAAGGCAAGTGAGCGTGAGACAAGGGGAGTGAGGGAGTGAGGAGACAGAGGGAGTGAAGGAAAGAGTGAGAGAAGGGGACTGAGTGAGGGAGCATAGAAAGGTAAGTGAGGGAGTGTGGGAGAGTTAAAGGGAGTAAGCATGAGGGAAGGGGACTGAGAGAGTGAGGGGACGGAGGTAGTGAGGCTAAGAGAGAGGAAGTGAGGGAAGGAGAATGAGGATGTGACAGGACAGAGGGAGTGAGAGAAGGAGTGAGTGAAGTGGAGTAAGGTAAGTGAGCGAAGGAAGGGAAATAGAGGGGAAGAGGACTGAAGCATAGGTACTGAGAGAAGGTGAGTGGGGTATGAAAGTAAAGGGAAGGGGAGAGAAGGATGGTAAATGAGGGGTAGTGAGGGAACCGGAGTAAGGGAACGGGGGTGAGGGAAGGTGAGAGAAGGGCAGAGAGCGTGAGTAAAGACGGGTGAAAGAGCGTGGATAAAAGTGAGTGAGGGTAAGACAAGGGGACTGAGGGAGTGAGGACATAGAGGTAGTGAAGGGAAGAGTGACAGAAAGGGAATGAGTGAGGGAGCAAAGAAAGGTAAGTGAGGGAGTGTGGGTGAGTTATAGGGAGTGAGTGTGACGGAAGAGGAGTGAGAGAGTGAAGGGACGGAGAGAGTGAGGCTAAGAGAGAGGGAGTGAGGGAAGGGGAGTAAGGTGAGTAAGGGAAGGGGAATGAGTGAAGAAGCGAAGGAAGGGAAGAGAGGGGAAGGGTAAAGCAGGGGGTCTGAAAGAAGGTGAGCGTGGGAGGGGAGTGAGGGAAAGGGGAGTAAACATGGGGAATGAGAATAAGTGAGGGAAGCGGAGTAAGGGAACGGGGGTGAGGGTGGTTGAGAGAAGATTAGTGAGGTTAGGGAAATGAGTGATGAGAAAGTAAATGTTGTTTGTCAAACTTACCATATAAGTAATGTAAACTTGATGACATATTTTTAATAAATTTAATATCTGTGGAAGAGGAAAAATAGTTACTTATAATTTTAATAATATTTATTTCAAAATACAAGAGACGAGGCAGGAGATTAAAAGTCATAAAAGGGTACTTAGCGATAAAGTAGGAGTGAAGGACACAGAAAGGGAAACAAAAGAATGGTGAAGGACAGAGAGAGTGAAAAAAAAATAGAGGGAGAGCAAATTACTAAGAGAATAATGAGGCGGATAGGAAAGGGGAGTAAGGAAAGGGGAGTGAGTAACAGGGAAGGGGGAGTGAGTGAGGGTGGATTCACGACAATGAGGGATGGAAGGTGAGTGAGGGTGAGTGTAGGGGTGTACGAGAGTGAGGCGACAATGGGAGTGAGGGTAACAGAGAGGGAGTGAGGGAGGAGGAGTGAGGAAGTGAGAGGACATAGGGAGTGAGAGAAGGAGTGAGTAAAGGGGAGTAAGGTGAGTGAGGGAAGGGGAATGACTGAGGGAGCAAAAGAAGGAAAGAAGGGGAAGGAGAGTGAAGCAGAGGGACTGGGAAAAGGTGAGTGCGTGAGGAGAGAAAGGGAAAGGGGAGTTAAGGTTGGGGAATGAGGATAAGTGAGGGAACCGGAGTAAGGGAACAGGGGTGAGGGAGGGTGAGAGAAGGGCAGTGAGGTTGAGGAAAGAGGGATGATAGAGGGTGGATAAAGGCGAGTGAGTGTAAGACAAGGGGACTGAGGGAGTGAGGACATAGAGGTAGTGAAGGAAAGAGTGACAGAAAGAGACTGAGTGAGGGAGCAAAGAAAGGTAAGTGAGGGAGTGTGGGTGAGTTATAGGGAGTGAGTGTGACGGAAGAGGAGTGAGAGAGTGAAGGGACAGAGAGAATAAGGCTAAGAGAGAAGGAGTGAGGGAAGGGGAGTGAGGAAGTGAGAGGACAGAGGGAGTGACAGAAGGAGTGAGTGAAGTGGAGTAAGGTGAGTAAGGGAAAGGGAATGAATGAAGGAGGGAAGGAAGGGAAGAGAGGGGAAGGGAAGTAAAGCAGGGGGTCTGAAAGAAGGTGAGTGTGGGAGGGGAGTGAGGGAAAGGGGAATAAACATGGGGAAAGAGAATAAGTGAGGGAAGTGGAGTAAGGGAACGGGGGTGAGGGCGGGTGAGAGAAGAATAGTGAGATTAAGGAAAAGAGTGATGAGAAAGTAAATTTTGTTTGTGAAATTTACCTTATAAGTAATATAAACTTAATGACATATTTTTAATACATTTAATACTTGTGGAAGAGGGAAAACAAATTACTTATAATTTTAATAATATTTATTTCAAAATACAAGAGACAAGGCAGGAGATTAAAAGTCATAAAATGGTACTAAGAGATAAAGTAGGAGTGAAGGACACAGAAAGGGAAACAAAGGAATGGTGAAGGACAGAGAGAGGGAAAAAGAAATGTGGATATTATGTGGATTGGCCAGAGAGGATTGAGATGTAACCAATTGATACCATTGGTAAAATCCTTTATGCATCTACCACACCCTGACCTCATTATTGTGCACTGTGGTGGAAATGACCTGGGCACTTTGACTGGGGTAGGTCTGGAAATGCTTTTAAAGGACATCTTTGGGCAATTAATGTCACTTTTTCCAAAAACTGCCTTGGTATATTCTAATATATGCCAAAGGCAAAAATGGAACTGGTCCAACCAATTTTGTCCACAGATTGAGAAAGCAAGGAAACGTGAATAAATCTGTTTCTGCTTTCCTCAGAGACTATGGTATGGGTTCCATATACCACAACAACTTGCGTTACAACATGCAAGGCATCTATAGGAGAGATGGTGTACATTTTACAGATGAGGGGAATAGAGTCTTCCTCTTGAATTTTAGACTCTGCGTCGGTACCTACTTGTAGGTACAAAAAACACCCACATAACACAACAGCTCTTTTCAGAGCTACCCTACCTCTAAGCACTCTAAATTCTTATTTTACACTATTTTCTTTCACTATTTTTCCCTGTGGTGCGCTCAGGGAACGCGTACCTGGAAGCGTACATGGGAACGCACCCAGCGCTTAGCCCGCGAAAATTTCCCCCAAAAAAATAGTTGTTTTGCCCTTCAGGGACCTTCTAGTCCCCCCTCAGAAAACCTAGGGGGTCAGGGGGTGTCTACCCTGCCCCCTTTTAATCATTTCCCCCTTTTTTTTACACCTCTTGTGTCTCGATTCTACCGAGACACAAGATGGCGGACTCTCCGGACTGTTTGGAATGTTGACAGACACCCAAGAGCCAATCAGCTCGAAGCGGGCAAATTGATATATATGTGTTTTTGAAGTTACTTTTCATAAAAACCACTGGACAATTTTAAACAAAATTTTCCAACAAAATATGGAAAAGGCCCTACTACGGACCAGTCCCTACCATTTTGCCAAGTTTGGTGTAATTCCGTTCAGCCGTTCGGGCTGTAGCCGTGTCTAAATGTCCTATGGAAAATTGCATGGAGAAAACACATTTGAAAGTGTTGAAATTTAGAACCAATTAAAATGTTACTTTGGTTTTGAATTTGTGTGTGATGAAGTTTGATTGGTTATGTATATATCTAAAATGAGAGGAAAACACGGCCATTTTGTGATACTACTGTCTGAGGTACATTTGTGAGGAATTTTTGGTGTTCAATTTCAGGTGTAAGATTTACACAGTACTAACTCTTCTCCTACTTTCAAAAAGGTGAGTTGTTAATTTGTAAGGGGAACTATGTTGTAGACTTTAAGATAATTTGAAAAATGATTTCTGTTAGTTATTTACAGTCCTTCTGTTATAGTTATGGATTGAGATAGGCTTCATCACATGCAGTGCTTTATATTTCTAGTTCCTGCCTGATACTATACACTGCCCAAAGAAAACTTCACTGTTAAAAACTCAGAAGTACCTTTGTCAACTTGACCCCTACAGTGCCCTAACTCTACTGATATAGTTATATTACATTTTTTTTTTAATTGTGCCTATTAATGTTAAAGAACTAAATGCTTGATAAAGCTAGTTTTATATTATGTATTACTAAAAACGTTAAATGAAAGTGATTTTTTTTCTGCAATTTACAGAAAGAAATTTCAAAATAAAATGGATCACAATGAAGAGACCGTTGAAATTTCTTTTGAATTTTCCACTACATTTATTGAGATTCTAAATGTCCCGGATATTGACAGCACCAATAATGAAATATTTTCGCTTGGAGGAGATGACATGAGTGATTTTTGGGATCAGTCTCTTGACGGCGTATTTATCGAATGTTTGGAGATCATAGAGTTCCAAGAATCATCATTGCAGACTTTTCATGAGGAGATTCCTGATGATGTGATTGAAGAGGAAATTCCTGATGAGGATATATTACAAGTTCTTTTAAATTATGAAAATTCAGAACAATAAATTAATATTTAGAAATTAAAAATTGTTTGACATATTATTCATTTTTATTTCTAATTTATGAGGTAGTAGCGAAGTGATTGTAGTATAAAGTGAGACTTATAGTATAGAGTGCAACATTTTTATGTTACATAGTAAGTTTAATAAACAAAGTTTGGTATTGCACTCATTTGTTCATGAATTGTATTTCAAATTAATCAATTTTCCATATGTCGTTGGTGCATAGGTAGGTACCCTACTGAGCATTTAGGGTATGTGGTATATCAGGACATGCGTGTTCTGTGACTACAGGACACCCTCCTACTTTGCACTCCTTTTTACTTTTCAAACATGGTAACTCCAATTGTGTAAGTATCAAATCATACTGTTTATTTAAACATTCTTTTGTAGCGAGTGTTCATTTGAGAATTGTATTTCATTCATACACATTTACATGTTCATCTTGTCATCCCAATGCATTTCAAGCATAATGCTCTTCTTCAGGGGATTTGTTTAATCATGCTCTGCCGGACCATATATCTGGTTGTAGTTGGCCAAGGACCCCTCCACAATGTCCAGCTACACTGCAGTGAAGTTGGGTGCCCTTTCACCAGCACCTTCAGCCAGGAAGTGTCAGCAAACGTTATTGAGCAGCATTGGGGCTGGATGTCTGTGTCAGAAGCGTCTTATTGCCTCAGTGTTTGATGGCGCTCAACTTGCAGAAAGGCTAGAGGCGCCGTTTTGAATGAAAGGCGTCTAGTTCATACTGCGGGTCATCCTACATTCATACGTCCTAAATCAACTGAATGCTTCTGACACAGACATCCAGCCCCAATGCTGCTCAATAACGTTTGCTGACACTTCCTGGCTGAAGGTGCTGGTGAAAGGGCACCCAACTTCACTGCAGTGTAGCTGGACATTGTGGAGGGGTCCTTGGCCAACTACAACCAGATATATGGTCCGGCAGAGCATGATTAAACAAATCCCCTGAAGAAGAGCATTATGCTTGAAATGCATTGGGATGACAAGATGAACATGTAAATGTGTATGAATGAAATACAATTCTCAAATGAACACTCGCTACAAAAGAATGTTTAAATAAACAGTATGATTTGATACTTACACAATTGGAGTTACCATGTTTGAAAAGTAAAAAGGAGTGCAAAGTAGGAGGGTGTCCTGTAGTCACAGAACACGCATGTCCTGACATAGTAAGTTTACTCATATTTACTTCCCTTCTCCCACTATATTTTCTCCAATGTATATTTGACATCTCTTCTTCATCTCCTACCTCCTTTCTCTCACTGTCTGTCTCTGATGCACCCTATCGCCGCCATTTTGTGTAGTTACAGAAGAGAGTGAAATGTAATAGTTCAGAACGTGAAAAGGGGGCAGGGTAGAGTGCCCCTGACCCCCTAGGCCTTCTCAGGGGGTCCCAAAAGGATCTGTTTCTGCTTTCCTGAGAGACTAGGGTATGGGTTCCATATAACACAATATAACACAATAACTTGCGTTACTACATGCAAGATATCTACAGAGGAGATGTTGTACATTTCTCAGATGAGGGGAACAGAGTCTTTCTGTTTAATTTTAGACTCTGCATCGGTACCTACTTGTAGGTACTTAAATCACCCACATAACACAACAGCTCTTTTTAGAGCTACCCTACCTCTAAGCACTCCAAATTCTTATTTTACACTATTTTTTTCACAGTTTTTCCCTGTGCTATGCCTGGAAGCGTACATGGGAACGCAGCCAGCGCTTACCCCGTGAAAATTAAAAAAACAAAAAAAGGTTTTTTGCCCTTCAGGATCCTTCTAGGCCCCCCTCAGAAAACCTAGGGGGTCAGGGGGTGTCTACCCTGCCCCCTTTTAATTATTTCCCCCTTTTTCTTTTCACCTCTTGTGTCTTGATTCTACCGAGACACAAGCTGGCGGACTCTCCGGACTGTTTCGAATGTTGACAGACACCCGAGAGCCAATCAGCTTTCCGCTCGCGCACTCCCGTGGCGCGCCGTGTGCGCTCCCGGGTACGCGTACTGGTAAGCGCCCGAAGCGCGCATATAGATATATATGTGTTTTTGAAGTTAATTTTTGTAAAAGCCACTGGAGCAATTTTTACCAAATATAGAAAAGGCCCTTCTGTGTACCAGTCCCTACAATTTTGCAAAGTTTGGTGTAATTCCATTCAGCGGTTCGGGCTGTAGCCTTGTCTATTCGTCCTATGGAAATTAACATGGGGAAAACACGTTTTGGGCCCCCCTTTTTTTTCGCCCCCCGCATGACGAATCCCCCCGAAACTACCAGGGAAGAAGCGGAGCGGAGCTGACCTAAATTTTGGAAAATTACACGCAAAGTCCTCCACCGGCGCCAAAGTTATTCCCAATAGAATGTTGCGGATTTCCTATGGTAGCTAGGTCCTAACTATAACTACCTACTGGCGACCGCCAGTAGGTAATATAAATATGTATATATATATATAGACGAGACATTTGAACAGTAACAGACATAAAGGCTTTTTCATCTCCTTACGCTATAAATTGACAGCTGGAGAAACAAAATAATACAAAAAAGGAAACAATATTATCTCCGCTCTTCGTTACAATTTGTGATTTGGTACAATGTGTAAAGTCTCACAAATTGAAAGCACATGATCCGTTCTGGTCAAGTGACTTCATGCTTTTTCTTAACATTTGCCACATCATCAGAGTGAAAAAAGGGTTTAACTTAAAACAGGTTGCAATTCAAATTGTCTAATCGTGCAAAATGTAGTATTCACGTTTCATATAGTCAAATTCCGAGTAGACTGTCAAATCAAATCGTTACATAGAATTTCGTTACACATTTTATATGCTCATGAACCTCCCACTTCGGCGTGGGTACCTTGAAATGTTTCCCAAATGTTATCTCCCTAGTGGGGATTTAATTTAATGACATCACTAGTCCCTGATAGTCTTACAGCATCTGAAATGCCTGCAAAAGTCTATCTTGATACTGTTACACACAAATAAAAAATAAACATAAACTATACTTCAAAATCATACAGCCATGCATTTCCTACAAAATCTCAAAGAGAATTAAAGGAACATGAACAAATCCACTTTCATATTCAGACCATTAGGCACTTTACTATGGAGTTCTAGTGTGTATCTAGACTCTAACTGCCGCAATTTCTTCTCCATATTGCCAACATTTGGTGTTCTTGGTATTGACTCAATCACATAGTACCTAAGGAGCTTTTTTCACTTCTCTCTGTTGCATTGAAGTGATGTGCAATTGGATAGGTCTTGTCGTTAATTTTGATTGCATGAATGTGCGCAAGATAAGTTTGTGCACTTGGTACACTGTACCACCTACATGCATTAGGGGACATGTACACTGCAAAGTCTGTTTTGAAATGGTATGCTCCATTATTTTGTGTCTTTTTTCCCAAAGGATGATGTGTATTCCATCTTATTAGAACCATATTGGCAGGCTTTACATTTTGTACACTTTCTGAACCCCCTACTCGTTGCTAGCCAAAGGGCTTTGTCTGACACCTCAGGACTTGTATTGACTAATATGTCTCTCATCGATGTTACTCTTCTGTACCTCATTGATAATCTTTACGACACTTTCCAATCATCGGATCTATTTGAACTAGTAGCCAATGTTTGGCCATGATACCGCTGATCTGCTACCACTCTGTCCTATAGCCACTTATGAATCTTTTCTCTTCCAGGGCATTACATTTCTTTCTTTTCTTTGTACTGCCAAAGATCATATCTTCTCTCTTCACTGAGTGTGCTCTCTGTTCTGCTGTAATACTGCACACGTTTTTTAGGTGCAACAGGTTATGAATTGCATTACCAAGTTTGTTGTATATTGTATTATATGTCACTGCGGTCTGATCTACATGGACAGTACAATCAGGCCACTGAAGGAACAAATAAGAGCAATTCGCAACAGTAATACCAACTATCCAATTGCTGTTCACTTTAATTCTGTACATACAACATCGGAACTCATTAGGCTTAAATTTCTTGGCATTACACTAGAGAAGGACAATGCCCGGGGTGGGAACAGGACTTTAGCATGAAGAAAATTAGAAACCAAGTGGCTGAATAAGCTTAGGTTGGTTGACAAAGGGCTAAATACGGACAGAGAATTACATGTTTTTCTTCAGGACTGAATAGGTACACTGGAACTCTGTTTGGGGAATCTTAAAAAATTAAATAGACAACATATTCAAGCATGTATTTCCCCATAATACCTGCAGGTGTGATATGGAATTTTTGTAAAATGATGTATGTACTGTTTAGGTTTTTATCTGGTCTAAGATATATGTTACAGAATACACTTGTTTACACTGTCATCTATGTATTAGGTGTGTGGTTCATTGTTATACTTTATAATTAGTCTATAGCTAACAGGATACGTGTGACATGTTCGAATTATTTAACTTTGGCCTCCTCTCATATGGGTTAACGACTTGATGAACCTTGCTGGAAGTGTATGATACATCATAGAGTTTATAGTATATGTTATGAACTAGCTTTTAACTTGTATTCTCTCTCCTCTGTCTCTTGTCTATACTCTCATAATGGCCACCCTGCGCCCATTCCCGGAACCGTACCATAACCGTGTACCTGTATTACTACACACAGCCAACAGTAGTTGTTTTTGTGGTGGTTGTTGGCCACAGTTTTATTACTTATTACATAGGTCATATTTGTACAACTCCCCTGGATACCTTCCTCAAGCCGGGGACATAAATCATTATCATACATTCTCACAATTGGTTATTGCTCAGTGTCATTTGGACATCATAAATCGGGGCTCATAAATCATTGGGCATCATAAATCATGCTGTCACAAATCTGTCGTCATCTTGTTGTCATAAATCACTCTGCCTGATCGTCATAAATCAGCTGCCATAAGCCATGGTCATAAATCATCAGGATGTCATAAATCATTTGGTCATAAATCTGTCATAATTTTTTTTGTCATAAATCATTCTGCATGGGCATCATAAATTATCAGCCATAAATCATCGGCTGGCCATAAATCACAGGTTTGTCTTTTGCTCATTTACATATCCTAGGGTCGTAAATCACAATGACAGCTTGTAGATTGTTTTTGTTGTTTTCCACGCCCCTTTGCATGTGGGGGTAGCCTTTTCCTGGAGCCAGGCCACAACTCGCTACCTTGCTAGTCTCTCCTGCGCCCTGCCGTCTGGCAGGGGATGGGCTGCGAGCTCCGTCTCCATTTGCCACCCTTCTTGTCAGACCACTTCACTCAGCCGTGAGGCATCCGAAAGTGCGTGGCCTTCCTCCTACACACTGCCCGATGTGTCTCCATTGCAGATCGTTGCACCCTTAGTTCTTTTCGTCCCTGTCAGCACTGCGACGCTGCTGTTGTAGGTCTGGGTGGGTGGGCCTCAAAATTCGTTGGTGCCGCTCCCCCAGCTCCCTGCAGGAAAGGTGAGCTGCCCAGGGGAAGCGTCGCCTTATATCCCCCTCCCCTTCCTTCTTCCCTTTGTTCTTGGGGAGGGGTAGGGCCTCAGGTGTTTTTTGCCATGCGGCCATTCCTGGTGGAGCTAACCTGCGCAAACCGGATTAGTTCCTTGTGGGGCTCGGGCGACCGTTAAGGGGCCGGCCCTTGAGGCCCCCTTCGGGGCCGGTCTCTGCTATAATGGCTGCACTGCGCCCATTCCCGGAACCGTACCATACCGTGTACCTGTTTTACTATATACAGCCAACAGTCGTTGTTTTTGTGGTGGTTGTTGGCTGCAGTTTTATTACTTATTACATACATCATATTTGTACAACTCCCCTGGATACCTTTCTCAGGCCGGGGGATATAAATCATTATCATACATTATCACAATTGGTTATCGCTCAGTGTCATTTGGACATCATAAATCGTGGGTCATAAATCATCGGGCATCATAAATCATTCTGTTACAAATCTGTCATCATCTTTTTGTCATAAATCGCTTTGCCTGATCGTCATAAATCAGCCGTCATAAATCATGGTCATAAATCATCGGGTTTGTCATAAATCATTCGGTCACAAATCCGTTATCATTTTGTTGTCTTAAATCATCCTGCATGGGCATCATAAATCATCAGCCATAAATCATCGGCTGGCCATAAATCACAGGTTTGTCTTTTGCTCGTTTGCACATCCTAGGGTCGTAAATCATCCTGACAGCTTGTAGATTGTTCTTTGTTTTTTTCCACGCCCCTTTGCGTGTGGGTGGTAGCCTTTTCCTGGAGCCAGGCCACAACTCGCTACCTTGCTAGTCTCTCCTGCGCCCTGCCGTCTGGCAGGGGCTGGGCTGCGAGCTCCGTCTCCATTTGCCACCCTTCTTGTCAGACCACTTCACTCAGCCGTGAGGCATCCGAAAGTGCGTGGCCTTCCTCCTACACACTGCCCGGTGTGTCTCCATCACAGATCTCTCTTAACCAATTTGCCTCTGAAAATTTTTGCTTAAGCTTCGTAAGTGCACCCCAATCAAATGCACTATTTTACGACTATTTCCTCGTAACACTCCACTCTTGGAAGCGCATTTTCCAGTGTACCACTTGCTTGCACCTTTCCATGTGGTACTTTCTGTCACCTTGGACTTTTTCCTCTATATACTACCCCCTCACTCCTGCCTGTTTTTGGAAGGATGAAATCCTGAGCTGGCGTTGCTGGGGGGGCAGAGAACATAAGCTATGTGTTTGCAAGGTGCTCTTGCACCCGGAGGGGATCCTAGCGCTGAATCACAGCTGATTATTATTACCCAATTCCATGGTACTGATTTTATATTGCTGTATAAATTCTTGAGCCTTCAACAAGACCTCGCAAAGATCTCTCTTCCCTTCCCTCCTCCACATCTGAGCATGTGTAATGGGCGCCATTATATCTAAGGGTGAGGTCACCCCAGCTCGCGCTCTTACCCCCGTCCCCAGGGGCCAGGACACTACCAAAAAGCTGCCTGTGTCCTGTTCTATTCAGATACGGCAATCATTCCCATTTAGTAAATGTTGCATTGGCAAAACGTTTGCTTAAACTTTGTAGACGTCTACTCCAGTGTAATATTGTACAAATATCTCTCCTTTAAAACTTTTGAAATTGCATTTGCTCCTTCGAGTGTACAATATACAAAATTGATTGCGCATTTCATTGTGGTGCTTCCACATAGGACCTTTTTCCTTTCCATGCCACCCCACTCAACAACTGTACTTATTTCTTACTTGGAAGAATGCAATCATGGGTTGGCCTCATCGGGCTGGCAAAAAACCTAACAGTCATATTTGTGAAGTGCATACTCCCCCAGGATATATTTGTACTGGGTAACAGATGTTTATTGTTACCCCCACTGTCTGGTACTGATTCTATGGACCTCAAGTACCTGCCCAGTCTCATGGCTTTATACCAAGATCTACCTTAAATTACCGTAAACATACTGACTGCAGTTTCGTCGCTTGGCCTATCCACCAAGATAGGTAATATGGAGGCAGTCAACGCTAGGGGGCCGTTTTGTCTATAATACCTTCTCTTACTTCCCATTCTTCGCGGACTGCCGAGCTGCAGGACGTTTTTGAAATGAAATAATTTTCCTTTTGTTGCAGTTTTGTTTATCAATTCATCTAATTAGATAATTGGCGTCTGCCACCACCAATCGGGTAATTTGGTAAGAACTATTGACCATGCTAAGAGCACGAGAGCACCATGCTTGTGCTCACAGCATCTGGTATTCTGAGGCTGTCTCCCCTCTCAGTCCTAACCCGGCCTGACCCAGCTTAGTTTACGAGATCATGCCCTTTGGGGGTGGTACGGCCATCGCCTGTAAAGTTATTGAATGACTTTATACTAGATACTCCCATAGGCAGAAGCGTGTGTCATTTTTTGTGCAGGCTTACTGCAGGCTGGATTTCAGTACTGCACGGCCACCATGTGAGAGTGGCCCCAACTTTAGAGTTAGTTAGCAGGCTGTCAGCCGGAATTGGACGAAATTCATTACCGGGACATGCTATAACAGTTTTTCTTGTAAGCGTCCTTCCGCCTATCGAGTCCCCCTCGCTGGGAAATTAAGTGGTGTGACCCGGCAACCCTGTTATCGAGCATGAACTTTCCGCTCTCTTTTTTTTTTGTATTCTAACATTACACAGTGCACAGCTTTATCTGGCGTGGACTCGGCCCGCGGGTATGGAACCGTTCTACACGCGCCCCAGCAGCGTTATATACAGGGGTCCCTTCCTGCTTTGCCCCTGATCACTGGGTGCCGAGCCAACGTGGAGGATTAAGCCTGGAACCCTTGCTCCCAAAAACATACCGAAGGAGCGCACGTTGCATCACCCGGTATCGGCTATCCCACCTTATCTGGTATCTCCTTTACAGTATTTGAAAGAGGCGCATGGAGCCCAAACCTCGGTACCCCTGGATCGCGAACATATGGCAGTTTGTGGCAGCGGGTGCCGCCTGCAGCGGGCGCCATTCTAGCACATTAATTACATGTGCTCGACTCTTCCACATATCCTTCACCCCTTCTATTCGCTCCTTTCTTGTTAACTTTTTGACCCCGTTGGGTTCCTGCCTTTACGCGGTGGACATTTATAAACTCGCCACACTGCCCTTGAGTTCCAAGGGTTGTTCAGCCACTCTGTGCGTGGGGCCCCCGGATGTACGTTGTTACCACGCGATGTATTACATCGCGGTACATTACAACGCGTCTTTTACAACGCAAGTCGTTACCACGACTTGCGCTGTAGGGGTGCTGGACTTAGGAATAGTTAAATTTGCTATTCCAACACCAGCCTACGTACAGTAGGGAAGGTGTTGGATAGTAAATCTACTATTCCTTATCCTCGAGCGCCCTCCAGCGCAAGTCGTGGTTACGACTTGCGTTGTAAAAGACGCGTCGTAACTGCACTTCAGGGTAACATCCGCGTTGTAAAGGATGTTCCCCGGGGCCCCCACACATACAGACCCCAGCGGATAAGGCCTACCTTTATCGGTGCACACACGGTATATGAGTAAGGAGGGGTAATTCCATGGAATTAAAACAGTCACCACTCAGGGAGACAAAGCAAACCACTGCTTTCATGTTACTGATAATGCAATTTCCCTTGCACCCCAGTTAGCAGAATATTTTGCATTTTGGGCTTTCAAGTCCCAACAGAAAATCATAATTCCAGTTTATTCCTAAACTTTGAAACAGAATGTTATTCTAGAATGGGCCAAGCGCTGCCCAGAGGGACTCGTTTTTATTTCTTTGCAGCGCTTTACGTGAACACCCGTAACATTGCACAAGGAATTGCTAATTTGTTTTTTTTTTATCACAGGAGGTCAGGCTCGTACCTGTTTTCTCCGCTTAACGGTTGGCTGTTCTAACCTTATGCCACATCTTCGCCCTTCACACCGGAGAGGTGCACTCCGCATCACTAGGCACCCTTGACCTTCCAGGGCTACACATGTGCGTTGCGATATGGTATCCAAGCCGAAGCTTGGAGGGGGGGGATTTGCATACATAAAAGGCTGCAGTTTCACCCAGGAACACCAATATGCTTCCTGTCTGCTAGCGCTCGAGCTCTTGCTTTGTTATCTCTTTGCCCCTGTTGGAGGTTCGAAGCACCAGCACTGAGTGCAACTACCTCGAGCCTATACTGCTCCCTTAATGCCTCTTGCACATGGCCCCTGCCCGTATTCATCTCAACCCCACTCCCGTGCCCTGGACCTTGCCAACTCACCGGCTATCCTTAGTCGGCCATGCCAGGTTGCATGTACAGCGAATACGGTTGTCCTCTGCCCAGGTTGTTGTGCAGATCGCCGCGATTCTGCCCAGATCTCCCGCTCTGGCCTTCCTCGGGCTGCCGTGATGCCTACGTTCACTGCTGGATGCCCAAGTTGGTTGAAGGCCAACCCCCTCCTCCGACCTCGCTGCTCCACTGCCTCTCCATCATTCCGCATGCCTGGTCAAGCACCAGAGGCAGCACCGGGGGCACGAACGCCGGGTGGCGCCCCAAGTGTTCTGTTGTGGCTTGATCCATACTTCCCCCGACTTCCTCTTCTCTTTTCCTAGGGCTGTGCCATATCGGCATGCGCTGGGGGAAAGTTCGATCCTGGGAGCCTGAGGATAGTCACCCAAGATGGAAAGGCTGACATTCCGCTGCCCCTTGCTTGTATCCCCATTACATTGCTGTTCTGCCCCGCGAAACTTGAGTGCAGCGCTCCTTCTCCTCGCCAAGACTTGGGAACCTAACAAGACTGGCCGGTTCAAACCAGGACAGGAGAAGGTAAAGGCAGCTGGTCGCGCTACGGTGCGCAGGGGTCTCAAACTTTTGTTGGCGCACCCCCCACAAATCCAGTTTTCTGCACCTCGTCTGCTTCTTGCCTGGTGGAGGGCTTTTCTGGTGCCATCAAGTACGAGGGGGGGCACGCACACTGGGCAGCAGCACCCCTGGGTCCCCAAGGAGTCTGGGGAGAGCTACGCAGAAACCGGTCGGCATGGATTCCCTCAAAATTCATTGGTGCCGCTCCCCCAGCTCCCTGCAGAAAAGGTGAGCTGCCCAGGGGGAGCGTAGCCACATATTCCCTCCCCCATCCTTCTTCCCTTTGTTCTTGGGGAGGGGAAGGGCCTCTGGTGCTTTTTGGCACGCGGCCATTCCTGGTGGCGCTAACCTGCGCAAACCAGATTAGTTCCTTTTGGGGCTTGTTCGGCCTTTGGGGCGGCCTCTGCTACAACATGATGTATATGGTTTCAGATGCGATCGGAATTGGTTGAAAAACGTTATTGTTTCAATCATGAAACTTCACCTTGACTGTGGTTTTTGTGTCTAACATTGCTTTAAAAATAACGGTTTACTCTTGGACAATGTAGCAATGGGACGGGTTGATTAGACCCATACTACTTGGATTCTTCAAGCCGCTTCAAAATCTGGAGACTCATACCGCGTACTGATGTTCGGGAGGTATGCTCACTCTAGGTTACTTTCCAACTTCAATTATGCTTCAGGATGGTTTAAGGTGTGACAGAGCTCGACGTCTATGGTTACTTCTGGTTTCTTTACGATTGTAACTAAGATTCTGACCTCTCTAATATGGCGTTGACTCACACACATTTCATGGAGACCCATACGTTCACTTCTGGTTTCTTCACAATTGTAACTAAAATTCTGGCCTCTCTAAAATGGGGTGGACTCAAACACACTACAGTACGTTTCAGCTCTTTGGAGCTTGGGCTAGGTCATATTGATAGAGCGCGCGAGGTCACCCAGCCAATGATTCCGCCGTTTCCGGCTTCAGGGCCCATATACTTTCAATTCACACTATTCATTGACCAGGCGACTTCACGGGCTGCTATCAATTGTGTGTTTTCCCTACTTGTTATGACTCAGTGTACCCGACTTACCATCCACCGACACGGGTACCTATGACTTCAATGGATCAGGGGCCTAGCTGTAAAAAGAAAGGCAGCAAATGCAATTTCAAATGACATTCAATGTTGTTAAAATGACCACGGACAACTGGAAGTTTTAAAATGTTTATCTAAAGTTCGTTATCATCAAGCATAAGATACACAAGAATGAGGCAATCAATAACCAAGATAATGTAAATGATATAACTATAGAGAAATAACGACAGGGTAACCATTCAAATGTAATATGGAATGCAAGTGGGGAAAAATACTATATAATCTCAGAAATGTTTTAGCATGGACAGACTATGCATGGGTTACTATAGGAGGGCCTATAAAGAGTAACACGCTAAACTTAAAGTAAAGGGACCTTTAAACAGTCTAGGTAAGGAGGTTCTAGACCATATCAGAAAATGACAAACTGCAATGCAAAATATAATCTCTAAAAGGTAGGGTGACATGGGAACATATCATGAAAAATATGCAAATGACTTTCGTTCAATAGTTTGCGGCAAAATCATGGAAAAATCAACATATGCAAAGGTGTCACTTTATTGTAGCAAAAGGTAGAAATATAGAAAGGTGCAAGTTTAAAGAACTTAGAGCAGTATTTACCTAGACTGGTGTGGAAACCAAAACCTGGCCACGGGTCAGTTAAGGACAGGAAACCCTCAAGGAAGGATACCCCTCAAAGGACAGCAGGTGCAGAATGGACACCCCGGACAGGACAGGATACCCTCAGATTAGGAATCAGGACAGGACCTCAGGACAGGACAGCAAACCCTCAGGACAGGACCGCTCAGGACATGACCGCACCCGCAGTTTGGAAGCAACGCCTGCGCTCCACCCTCTCTGCAGCTATCGATCAAGACCCCGATTGGGTCAGCGAACTCCCAGCAAAGTGCTTCGCCAGCACTTTAAGGTTCAGTAAAAACCTTAGTCTATGGTCAATTTCGGACAGAGTGCTCCGCAGCTCTCTGTATCTTCAGTCACCTATTGAGTACGATGGGTCAGTGACAGGTCAGCTAAACCAGACAAGTCGGACAATTCCCTAGGTAAACCCAGGGTAGATATACTCTTTTGGGACGGTGTACCACCCCCCAATGTTGCAAAGTGTCAGAATCCCTCAATTTGGATTGGTCCTAAGGTAGGATTTGGGTAACACACCAATCAGAACACGCTAATTTGAGCCTATATTAGCATACTTGGGTACCGCCTAGAGAGATTGGGGTTCTCATGAGAAACTGTGCAGCAATACGAGTGACAATTAACATTGTAACACATGAGGAGCAACATTCTCCGTTCTCGTAGCGCAGAGGTGGCTTTCCCAGGCACATCTTGACTGTGGCTGCCAGCTGGCTGAGTTCCACTGTCCAAAGTTGCCACCTTTCAGTATTCTCTGGTCATGCGCAGAAGAGACCGTCAATATGGCTCCCAATCAGTTCGGACCCCCATTCCCCGCGGTACATGAAAAGCAAGCGAGAACAAATTAATACACAACCATAACGTTATGAAATCACATCACAGGGTTGTACTTTCAACTTATCATCATAAAATATACTTATGCAGTCTATATGTTAGCTACATGGATACAATCACAAGAGCAGTGGCACGAGCAGTACCACATGATGGGCACAGCTATGTATTACGCATGCGCATAAATTTCCCTCCACTTCTGCAGACGCGTCAGGACACGTGAGTGTGGCTGACGCATGCGCAGTAACTAAATACAAGCGGCAGCCATTTTAAGTGACTCGAGTAAATTATTTTAGTAAAACATATAGGCAAGCGTCTTAATCCTTATTTAAACTAAATATAAACGTTAGTAAGACTTACACTTATTACTTTGTTACACATAAACGAGGTTCATGACTTCGGCAAGATCGCAAAATATGCGAAGCTTTGCTTCATCAATCCCCTCTTTGATGATATTTACTATCATCACAAAATAAATGGAACCAGATGCCAACTTTCTTTCACACTTTATACAATTCTATCTCTTCCAGCAAGCGTTCCAACTTTTCTCTTTCAGTTTTGGTAGGGTGAGAAGTCTTCACCTTTTTGTATATCTGATCATTCACTTCCTCCAATTCAATCTCATCCACACTTCGTTTCACCCCTCTGGCATTCACTTCATGCTTTCCGGTGCGCTTGCGGCATTTGCAGCAGACAAATATGAAAAATAGGATGAGACCTATAATTCCAATTGGCATCAGTACTTTGAGCAATAAGCCTTTACCTATACTAGCGAACCAATGACCTACATTTGAGAGACCATCTACCAGTCTCTTCCAGGCACTATCAACCTCGAGTGGTCTGAGTTCTTTTGCCAAATTAGTAATATTTTTCACATATCTTTTGATCTGTACACTTTTATCCGGAATATAAGTGCAACAATGTTGCGCCTTCAACATCCGGCAGACTCCGCCCTCTTTCGCTAATAAGGTGTCAAGAGCAAGTCGATTCTGCAAAACCATTGATCTGATCGCAACCATTTCGGTGTTGACCAGCAGAAATCCATGAGCTGTCTCAGTAGACAATACATCCACTATAGTAGACAATTTACAAATTATGTGAGTGTTCAGAACCACTCCCACTCCAGGTATCAGTGCACTGAAAATACTACCCATAATTTCACCTATACTTTCTCTTTTACTACGCACTAAGCCATTAGTATTTTCATTGCTTCCAGCTTTCCCATTCACATGGTATATTTTCGGGAAGACAATGCCAAAATAGCAGCTTCCATACCAGTGATCCGGCAATTTGAAATAAGCCTTGTCCCCACAAATATAATAAATTCCAGGAAACACAGGCTCTGACCCATTTTTGAAACCCCAACCTCCAATTACCTTGTAATTATGTTCGCATTCACTGGAACCAATGAAAATGTTATTATAATAGCTAGTCTTCTCGCGGTGAAGACATAGCTTGCCTTTCTTTTCAAAATCCAGCAACAGAGCAGGACCCGCCCCACCAGTTGAGGTGCCTTCCATGTTCTCTGCCCACTTTGGCTTTTTCTGACTTTCGTCATTAGCCTTCTTTTGTATTTTAATTCTCCTTTTCTCTGCCATGTTTAGGAACATCTTTTCCTGCTCATGCAAAGAACAAGTCAAGTTATCTCTGTGTGCGTCCGCTATGTCAATGTTACCTATAGTCAGGAAATAATCTCCCATGTATCGTATTGCGTCACTTTTGGTATGTACAGGATTCAAGTTCCCACGTATAGGAAGTTCAGAAAAGATCACGTCATTGTTAGAGTAATAGTACTGTAACGGTCCTCTTTTGTAAAATAAGCTAGCTAAAATGCTACAGGAAATTCCGTATGTCAGTGGCAAGTGATGGTATGTCACGCCTTCAGCTACAGAAGTAGGTAGCTTCATGCAGACATAGCAATCTTCAATTTCCATAGTCTCTACATAGTGTATTAACAAGTTTGCGAAAACATTTAAGCGTGTCCTGTTTTTGATTCTATGATAATGTAGTTCCTCATCTGATGCTTCTAAGTCTTGTTTTGTTTGTCTCAGTGCTCTTTCATGTCTAGCTACACTCTGTGTTGTCAGCTCTTCACTGTCAGTATTTACAATTTCAGTAGGGACAATGTTAGTATCTTTACTCACAGCAAAGGGTATAAAGATTGTTAGTCCTATCCAGAGTAATATCAGGACAACTACACTACAGACACATACCTTGCAGCAAGTTTTGCAACAGCTGCGACTAGGTCTACCACTCATGTTTGAATCAGACATTTTGGCTCAGAAGAAGTTTCTCGACCCCTCTTTGTGACTTTACACGAGTATCTTACTTTGTGTAAATTCACGGTGGCTCTTCTTCCTCTTCGTCAGAGTACTCAGGGACGGGCTCTCCGTCGCTTACGTCAGTGATGTCGAGATCTTCAAGCTCTTCTAACACAAGTGTCCATTCTGGTGACTTGTACTTTTTGTTTTGTCTCTTTATTCGATCACTCCTTCTTTTGGAAGAGTCTTCTGGTTGTTCTGCTATACGAGCACTTCTCCTTTCTTCTGCACGTTTTTCTTCTACTGTTTTTATTCTCAATCTCAATTTCTTTATGTATTTAGGCTCAAGATGCTTTCTTTTCTTAAGTCTCTTGGTTGGTACTTGGACTTCGTTTCCTTCTCTTGCCCTCTTATTCTCATTAGCTTGTGGCAATTCTGCTTCAGTTTCTTCTTCTTCTATCTGACTAATTCCAGGGCTAGTATCTGTTTCTTCTGCCTGGGTACTAATCTGGCCTTGTTCAGGTATACTGTGTGTTTGCTCTTCAAGTGTCTCTGATTCTGTTTCCTGAACACGTTCTTCTAATTCTATCTGATCCTGTTCAAGCACTTCGATCTCTGGACTTTCTTCTGCTCGAACTATTACACTATGTCTAGTCTGTCCCTTCCCGATATCAGGTGTCAGTGGAGGAGTATCGATCACTTGTTCTGTATTCCTCTCTTGTTCAAGATCCTTCACTTGTTCAGTATCGGGCACTTGTTCAGTCTTATTCACTGGTTCTGTATCAATCACGTGCTCTGTCCCTGTCTGACCTTCTCCTTCCTCAGTTTTGATGTGAATCTCAAGATTCTGAGGCTCTTCGCCTATGCCTTGCTTTTCCTGACTAGTCCACTCTCTACCTTCCCAAAGTCTTTCATTTGTTCGAATAGGGTCTTCAGTGAGGTCAATCAATGGAATCCACTCTTCTGGCCATATGCTTGGCAGCTCGTCTTCAGCTACTTCTGGCTCAGCTCCTTGGACCCCTTCAGCAGGCTGGGCTCCTGGTAGTTCGTTGTCAACTATTCTTGGGCCAACGTCTGCTGATTCTGCAGCTTGACTGGTACTGGGCTGTACGCTGTCAGCTACTTCTGGTCTGGCTCCTGCAGAGTCCTCTGCTGGACGTCCTTCTGCTTCAGGCACTTCGTCTGGTGGTACCTTCTGGGTGTGGCTGGCGTGTATCCAACGCGGAACCCCGGCACACTTGACTGCTGTGGTAGTAACCAGAATCACCTGACGTTTTTCTCCCCACCTTGGCTCCAGGCAGGTCTTCCGAGTGTGCTTCTTCACCCAGTCCCCCGGGACCAGTTTGTGGAGAGGAGTCGTTGGATTGAGGATGGCGTCTTCTCCGATCTGGCGAGAGATAGAACGCACTTGGTCACCCAATCTCTTGCAGTATTCAAGTACCAAATCATCAGTAATACTCAACAGTTTGCTTCCTGGTACCCATGCTTGTCTCATTATTCTTCCCATAATTATTTCATGGGGACTTAGGCCTGTTTTGCGATCAGGAATACTTCTGAGTCCCATTAGGACCAAGGGCAGGGCCTTCACCCAGTTCAATTTAGTTGCATCACACAGTTTTGCTAATCTGTTTTTGATAGTTCCATTTATTTGTTCCACCACTCCAGAAGCCTCTGGACGGTAGGCACAGTGTAGCTTTTGTGCAATTCCAAAGGCCTTACAGAGTTCATCGATGACGTCATTATGAAAATGTGAGCCTTGATCTGATTCAATAGTGACTGGCACCCCGAATCTAGGTATCAGTTCTTTTAATAAACATTTAGCTACCGTTTTTGCGTCATTTTTGGGAGTGGGGAAAGCTTCCACCCATTTTGAAAATAAACAGACCATGACAAGGACATATCGTTTCCCTTCACAATTGGGCATGGTGATGAAATCAACCTGTATTCTCACAAAGGGACCCCCGGACCTCCCAATTTTCCCCAGTTCCACTACAGTCTTCTTCCCTGGGTTCATCTTTTGACATGACAGGCACCTCTGGCAGAGGGACTCTGCTACTTTCCTGAACTTCTTACTGTACCAAGTCTGTTGGAACACTAGAATCATGGCGTCTCTACCAATGTGCGATCCTTCATGTATCAACCTCGCCATTGCGCTAAGTAGGTGTCTAGGTAACACAGGCATACCAGTTGGACCTATAATGACACCATCCACACGTCTTGGTCTACATCCATCTTCCTTCCACTTCTCTCTTTCTTGCCAAGGTGCTGCCTGCTGCCACTCTTTCACCTCATCCCATGTAGGCACTTCCTCAAACACCTGAAGTTGGCAGCTGGTTCCTGGCCCCCCTCGTTTTGGATTCACGATATACCGATCTCTTGCGCACCATTGGGCCACTCGATCAGCATAATCGTTCCCCAGTGATACCTTGTCCATGCTCTTCTTATGAGCAGCACATTTTACCACTGCCAGTTCCTTTGGTAACTGGATTGCCTCTAAAAGGTCTTGAATAACTTTTCCATTTCGAATAGGAGTACCCGATGAAGTCAGGAACTCCCTCTGCAGCCACAACTGGCCAAAGTCATGCACAACCCCATAACAGTACTGACTGTCAGTATACACTGTTATGCGTATGTTCTTCCCAATTTGGCAAGCTTTTATCATAGCAATCAATTCGGCTACTTGTGCAGACTTGATGTGATATAGATAACCTGCTTCCTCAATTTTCTCTAAGGACACTACTGCATAGGCAGCACTCAGGCCTCCTTGTTCATGCCTTAGACATGAACCATCTACAAATAATTCTTTGTCATGCTCAGGCAAGGGCGTTTCTTTTATGTCTGGGCGTGGCTTGGTATTGAATTCTGTTAGGTCAATACAATCGTGTTCATCATCCACCCCCCCTTCCATATCCTTTGGGTCAGGGAGTAAGGTGGCTGGGTTCAGAATACTGCACCTAACAATGTTTATATTTGCAGCACCCACAAGAATCCTCTCATATTTAGTCAGCCGACTAGGGGTGAGATACTGTGTTTTTGTTCTGGTCAACAAAATTACCACTCCATGCGGAACATACACAGTTACCGGATGTCCCATGACAATTGACTCACTCTGTTCTAAACTGGCACAGGTAGCAGCTACTGCTTTCAGACAACCTGGTAATCCAGCAGCCACTGGATCTAAGGTGGCAGAGAAATATGCCACAGGCCTTCTCGTCGTGCCATGGTCTTGAGTTAGGACTGACAATGCGCAATTATCGCGAGTGTCACAGAATAGGGCAAATTCTTTGGAATAGTCTGGCATTCCCAATGCAGGAGCAGTACACAGACAATTTCGCAGTTTGGTGAAGGCCGTTAAGCTTTCATCATCCCATTCTACAATCTCGGGTGTCCCTCTCTTGGTCATTTTTATCAAGGGCCTGGCTAGGACTGCAAATCCCAGAATCCACTGCCTGCAGTATCCTATCACACCCAGGAACATTCTGATCTCTTTTTGAGTACGGGGTAACTGCATCTTTTGAATTATCCTCACTCTTTCCGATGTCACTTTTCTGACACCTTTTTCTATCTGGTGCCCCAGATATTTCACTGATTTTGCACAAAACTGTAACTTGTCAGGGGACACTTTATGTCCCTTTTCACACAGATGATTCAGTAGGGCAATGGTGTCAATCACACAATCCTTATGACTTTTAGACGCCACCAAGAGGTCGTCTATGTATTGCACTAAGACAGAGTTCCCAGGTAAGACCAAAGTTTCCAAACATTTTTTCAAGATCTGATTAAAGATAGAGGGGCTCTCTGTATACCCTTGAGGGACCCGGTTCCAGCAATACACGTGACCTTCGAAGGCAAATGAGAAAAGAAATTTGCTATCTGGATGCAAAGGAATGGAAAAGAATGCATGACACAAGTCTATCACTGTGAACCACTCAGCATCCCAGGGAATCTGATACAGAATCACTGCTGGGTTCGGGACAATAGGGCAACAGGGAACTACTATTTTGTTAACTTTTCGCAAGTCCTGCACTACTCTGTACTTGCCACTAGGTTTCTTAATGCCCATAATCGGAGAGTTACATGGGCTACTCATCACCTCCTGTATGATGTTTCCTTCTAACAATTTCTTTATTTCCACAGCAACACCAGCTTTCACTTCTGCATTCATCCTGTAGGGTTTAGTATTGGGGTATACTGCATTGTCCTTTATTGCTATTTGTATGGGGTCCACATTTTTCATCAACCCTACATCTTTCCCAGTAAAGTCCCACACCTCCGGCTTCACTGCTTCCTGGAGTTCTTTGGGTAAATCCTGCATGGTCATTCGTTTAATTTCCGAGTCAGGGCGGACTAACATTAATTTATAAATGCCGTCTTCATCTGGGGTCTGAATTTCAACACCCTTTGGTGTGCAAAAGATGGTACAGTTCATTTTGCACAGCAAATCGCGTCCCAGTAAGTTTACTGGACTGGTGTCGCAAACGACAAATCTATGCATTTCCTTAAAGTTTCCAATTGATATTTCCATGGGCTTGGTAACAGGAGTACTAATCAATTGATTAGATACACCCACTACTTGGATGGCTTCTCCCGAGAGGGGTAGGTTTGGAACGTCCACTGTTCTTACAGTAGAACGGGTAGCGCCAGTGTCCAACAGAAAGGTGACATCGTTTCCGTCAACCTTTCCTTCAATGTATGGTCCGGACTGGTCTACCGGCAAGGAGGCGCCAAGTACGCACTCCTCGTCCTCCCCTCTCAGGCCCCGTCAGTACTGGTCATCACAAAGGAAGGTATCATTTAGAAGATACTGCGAAGTTGCTGCATTTCTGTTCTCATTGCTTTCCCAGACTTCTATCTCATCTCCCTCTGCCTGTTTTCCCCTGTATACTTGCTTTGGTGCTCGGGGCACCTGAACTGTTTTTACCTGTGGTTGAGTCTTTCTCGGTCTCTCTTTCTGCGTCTGTGGAGTTAAATCAGGAGTTTTAGGGTTATCTTCGGGCAAGTAAGGACACTCGTTACGCCAGTGCCCAATTTCGCCGCACTGATGGCAGGGAAATTTCTTCATAGCCTCTTCCCTGCTCATTTTGGGCCGGGGCTTGCCTCCTCCCCCTCCCCCAGGGCCTTCATTCTTAGCATTTTTGACCATGTTACTCAACTGCTTTTCCTGCTGCTCTGCGAGCTTCACCTGAGCCCACATCACCTTTTCCTTGAGAGCCTTTTTCTTTTCTGCCATCTCGTCCTCGCAGTACTTTGCGTACCGCAGGACCTCATCTACCTTTTTGGAGTGCCAACAGATTTTGTTATCTTTTATCCACTGACAAATTTCAGGTCTTAAACCGTTTACAAACCTGTAAATGAAGTGCGTCATGTCCTTCATCTCTATGTTATCTATACCACTGTATGTTTTAAACACCTGTAACAGCCTTTCATAATAGGAGTGCACTGTCTCTTCTCTTTCCTGCGTTGTTCTATCTATCCTGGTCCAATCAGTTTCCTTTGCTGGGACCTTTAGTTTCAGATGCTGAATTACTTGCTCATATTTTCTCATCACTTCTTTCGATGGTTCCCCAGTTTTTTCATCTCTCGGGTATTCCTCACTAGGCCAGGCTATGGCTATTTTACACTCGGTCCATAGATCGACTGGGACCACAATGTCGAAAAACCCATCCAGGTCTTTCCACAGGCATTTCTGCACCTTTACAAACCTTTCCACTTGCCGGTACCATTCAACTGGCTTCTCCCGCAATTTCAGGAAATCGTTAGTAAAGGACACAATATCCTGTCTGGACCATGGAACGTGCACATACCTCCCACCGGGCACTTCGCGCATGGGGCATAAAGTTTCGGGCTTATCTACCTCTCTCAAAGGAAACTCAGGGGTTGCTTGTCTGGATCGGGCCTCCTCTTTCTTATGTGCCCACCTCGTTTTCCACCTTTCCACGTCTCCCCATTTTTGCAAAACTGCAAGCAACTCTTTAATCTGCAATTTTCTTCCTGACACATTCAGACTTTCTAAATCTTTGTCGGAAAACTCAGCTCGGTATGGTTTCTGCAAGGGCTTCGATCTTGATATATCTATCCCCATACTAGCTGCAGTGTCGGTCAGTTTTTCATGGAGCACCCTAGTACTCCGGGTAAGGCTTTTGCACATAAACAGCAATTCTTCTTCGGAATAGGTATTTAACCTGTCCAATCCCACATTTCCTGCCATTAATTCCTCTATTTCTACTCTGTTTGTAGAGGTCTAAAGGTTTCGTTTGCGGAGCCTGTTTTTCTAATTCACGACTCCAATTTTCAATTTCTTCTGGCGTTACCAAAGAGACACTCCTAGTACCTGTTGCTGACTCTAATTTAATTTCTTTCGTATCAAAAGGATTATGCCTCTTCTGCACTCCCTTCCCTGCTTGTTTGTTTGGCAGATCCAAGAACACAACATCAGACTCACACTCACTGGACTGATCGTCTATTAGTAAGGGCTCTTGCCTCGGCGGGGCCATTATTGGGTTCATAACTGGAGGGTTCGGACCTCCTTGACCATTCCCGTACAACGGAACCACTGGTCCGATTGTTACCGGAATAGTCAAAGCTTCAGGACTGGTGTTTAACTGGGAGATTTTCTGAATTATTTCTGACCTCTGTCTAGCTATGGCCTCTTGCTCCCTTTCATCTAATACTTTTCCTAAGGTTCGGTCAGGTATCATCTGTGGGGTCAGTTGAGGCGTAAAACTCGGGGCAGTAGGATGCGTCTCACTTGGTCCCCCACCATAATTTGGTTTCGGGAACAAAGTTCCTGTTCCAAATGACCTGCGCTCCTCCCCATATGGAGGCTGCAAAAAGGGCACTCCTGAACTTAAGGGCTTCTCTTCGTTTTCATAAAGAGGTCTGGGGTAAAAGAGCTTTTCACGGGAATATTTTTCCTCCGGGATCCCGGACATACTGGGATATATATTTCGCACCTCCGGGGGCTCGGGTTTCTCAAAATAGGGCAGTACCTGTCCCCCTCCCCCTCTACATAGGGATCTGTCCTCCTCCTTAATAGATGGACGTTGGGCAACTTCTCCTGCATTGGAGGGTCGGGTTCCCTCATTATAAGGGGGCGGACTTCTTGTAAAGATGTCATCTAACAATTCATCGTCTGACTCCCCAAGGGCCCCCCAATGCTTACCCTTTTCTGTCCTTTTCTCTCCCCCAGAAGGGTTACCTACTGGCATCATGGGAAACAGACCCTCAACAATCATGCTCTGCCTCCACTGTTTCATCCTCTTATCCCTGGTCTCTTGTTTCAGCCTGGGGTACCACTTAGTCAGACCTTTGTCCATACGGGGTTTCTCTCTTTCAAAAGCCTCAATCTCCCATTCCTCTAATGCCTCATACTGCGTTAGTCTCGGTCTGGGATGCAATTCATTCATGCGGGTTCTCAAATTAAATAAAATTCTGCCATTGAAAGTACCGTCTAACGGAAAAGCCAATACTCCGTCATCTTTTGTGTACTTTACCCAATTCTCCAACCACACACAGGTATTGTACCCTCGATCAAACATCATGAACGAGGCGGGAGTATTTGGTGGCGGGATAGTAACGCCCTCCCTAGACTTAATCGGTTTGTCCGTTTTGAAATAATTCTTTACCCTACTTACAAGGGACATCTTTCTCTTAGCTCCATACATGATATCGTATCTATTAGCTTTCCACTGATCCCTTTCGAACCCTTGGTTTCTTGGATCGGGTCTAGTCTCTGGACAATACGAGTGTCACATACGATTTCTACGCTCAACTTTGTTTACAAAGCTACCTCCAATCAGAACGCGCCTTGCAATTGCGTGCAACCAATGAGGTACGCGCGTTCAAATAATTTCGGCCAATGGGTGCGCGGCCCCTTCGTGAGACAGTTCTCACTCCTCGGCGCTTCACCCCTCCTTTACAATTCCAGCCCCGCTACCCGCCCGCTGCTTCTACCAATCCCAGCGCGGCACGGAGTGACGTCAGAGACGCTTCGCGGCTGACTCCCTCCCTTCACAAGGTAACGGAAACTTTCTTTCTTTCTAAAGTGCTCAGTGCTTGGTTATTTTACAACGAATACACATTCGCCACAGTGCTCAAGTGTCTAGACAGAAAGATTTCTTCTACTGCAAGTAAACTACTTCCATTTACTTTTCACGCGCTGCGGGCAGATCTCTTCCGCCTACCCTTCACTCTAGCATCAGTGAACCTGTTATTCCCCCAAACTCATCCACTTCTTTCCGGGATATATTCCGAGTTTAAGGTTTCTCAGCGGACCCCTCTGCTTTCACCCTAGCTCCAAGGAACCTGCTACTTTTCAGATGTGACCCTTACTAGGTTACGCCACTATGGGAATTTTGCCAATGAACCTCGTTACTGACATTTATTCACACATGTATTCAGAAAACCCTAGTTAGTGCTTCCCGGTTATCCTAACCTGCACCTAACTTTCCTTTAAGCCTGTGACCTCAGGACAATGGATTCTATTCACCACTTGCCCTTTCAATTCCCCGGGGAGTTCGGACAACACGAAACAATACGGTTTATGAACGCATGGATTAATACATATAACAATATAAGAACAAGAATAATAACAATACAGCAATTCATGAATTTCAGCAGCGTATTCACAAGAGAATGATCAGCTCTCTCAGAACAGCCGCTCTTTTAGCAGCATTAATGTACTAGCAGATTCCGACTCAACTAGTCTAACTAATCCTGCCTAACCTTTAGCTAGTCCCTAACCATACCTCTGCTTACCAGAAAACTGATAGAGCGCGCGAGGTCACCCAGCCAATGATTCCGCCGTTTCCGGCTTCAGGGCCCATATACTTTCAATTCACACTATTCATTGACCAGGCGACTTCACGGGCTGCTATCAATTGTGTGTTTTCCCTACTTGTTATGACTCAGTGTACCCGACTTACCATCCACCGACACGGGTACCTATGACTTCAATGGATCAGGGGCCTAGCTGTAAAAAGAAAGGCAGCAAATGCAATTTCAAATGACATTCAATGTTGTTAAAATGACCACGGACAACTGGAAGTTTTAAAATGTTTTAATCTAAAGTTCGTTATCATCAAGCATAAGATACACAAGAATGAGGCAATCAATAACCAAGATAATGTAAATGATATAACTATAGAGAAATAACGACAGGGTAACCATTCAAATGTAATATGGAATGCAAGTGGGGAAAAATACTATATAATCTCAGAAATGTTTTAGCATGGACAGACTATGCATGGGTTACTATAGGAGGGCCTATAAAGAGTAACACGCTAAACTTAAAGTAAAGGGACCTTTAAACAGTCTAGGTAAGGAGGTTCTAGACCATATCAGAAAATGACAAACTGCAATGCAAAATATAATCTCTAAAAGGTAGGGTGACATGGGAACATATCATGAAAAATATGCAAATGACTTTCGTTCAATAGTTTGCGGCAAAATCATGGAAAAATCAACATATGCAAAGGTGTCACTTTATTGTAGCAAAAGGTAGAAATATAGAAAGGTGCAAGTTTAAAGAACTTAGAGCAGTATTTACCTAGACTGGTGTGGAAACCAAACCCTGGCCACGGGTCAGTTAAGGACAGGAAACCCTCAAGGAAGGATACCCCTCAAAGGACAGCAGGTGCAGAATGGACACCCCGGACAGGACAGGATACCCTCAGATTAGGAATCAGGACAGGACCTCAGGACAGGACAGCAAACCCTCAGGACAGGACCGCTCAGGACAGGACCGCACCCGCAGTTTGGAAGCAACGCCTGCACTCCACCCTCTCTGCAGCTATCGATCAAGACCCCGATTGGGTCAGCGAACTCCCAGCAAAGTGCTTCGCCAGCACTTTAAGGTTCAGTAAAAACCTTAGTCTATGGTCAATTTCGGACAGAGTGCTCCGCAGCTCTCTGTATCTTCAGTCACCTATTGAGTACGATGGGTCAGTGACAGGTCAGCTAAACCAGACAAGTCGGACAATTCCCTAGGTAAACCCAGGGTAGATATACTCTTTTGGGACGGTGTACCACCCCCCAATGTTGCAAAGTGTCAGAATCCCTCAATTTGGATTGGTCCTAAGGTAGGATTTGGGTAACACACCAATCAGAACACGCTAATTTGAGCCTATATTAGCATACTTGGGTACCGCCTAGAGAGATTGGGGTTCTCATGAGAAACTGTGCAGCAATACGAGTGACAATTAACATTGTAACACATGAGGAGCAACATTCTCCGTTCTCGTAGCGCAGAGGTGGCTTTCCCAGGCACATCTTGACTGTGGCTGCCAGCTGGCTGAGTTCCACTGTCCAAAGTTGCCACCTTTCAGTATTCTCTGGTCATGCGCAGAAGAGACCGTCAATATGGCTCCCAATCAGTTCGGACCCCCATTCCCCGCGGTACATGAAAAGCAAGCGAGAACAAATTAATACACAACCATAACGTTATGAAATCACATCACAGGGTTGTACTTTCAACTTATCATCATAAAATATACTTATGCAGTCTATATGTTAGCTACATGGATACAATCACAAGAGCAGTGGCACGAGCAGTACCACATGATGGGCACAGCTATGTATTACGCATGCGCATAAATTTCCCTCCACTTCTGCAGACGCGTCAGGACACGTGAGTGTGGCTGACGCATGCGCAGTAACTAAATACAAGTGGCAGCCATTTTAAGTGACTCGAGTAAATTATTTTAGTAAAACATATAGGCAAGCGTCTTAATCCTTATTTAAACTAAATATAAACGTTAGTAAGACTTACACTTATTACTTTGTTACACATAAACGAGGTTCATGACTTCGGCAAGATCGCAAAATATGCGAAGCTTTGCTTCATCAATATGTCCGCAACTCATCATATTCGTGTTCATTATTTCGAATGGGCAGGCGTGGTAGGCACTAGTACGAAGGACCGGGTAAGTGAACAAAAGCGCTGCTTTGGTTTATTTGATTTGATTTAATAAGGACTTTGCTTGTTGCCAGTACATTGGTTGGTTTATTTGGAACTTTTAATGGCCCTGCTTTTCTCACATTAATGATAACGATAGTTTTTTTTTTTAAAGCAGCATTGTATTACTTGGGATAGCGGACAAAGGGAGCACCTCTCCGGCTCACTTCAACTTTCAAGAGATGGAACTGTTGCAGAAACGATACTCTGAGCTGTTCATAATGGCTAACATTGTGGATATACTCTTAGATATGATATTAGGGTGACTATTATTACTGTAGCCACATCATGGGGGCATATTTATGAGTTGTGGCGCATCTCTGCAAATCAGCAGGGATGCACCTGAAAAAATGAGTCACGCAACACTACCCTTGCGTCGCGGCGGATGTACCGCATTTACAATGCGGTGTGCCGTGGCGCAAGGGTAGGCAGATGCGTGACGCATCTCGTGACGTAAGGGGGGTGCATCGCTGGAGTCTCCAGCAATGCTCGGGTGTGCCCTATACTTAACGTGCTGCGTTAGTCCTTACGCCTGCTTCAAGCAGGCGTAAGGAATTGACGTAGCAGCGCCGCACAAGTGCCCGCGTGAAATCTTGTAGATTTCACGCAGGCACTTTTGCGAGGCGCATCTGCCCCGGAACGCCCACATGTGGCGCAGGGCTTTACAACGTGACACATCTGCCTAGATGCGTCACGTTGTAAATGGGTCACAGGGATGCACCACGTTTACGCCGCCGCTGCGTGACGCAACGGCGGCGTAAACGTGGCGCAAGTGCCTTGTAAATCTGCCTCCAAGGCTTTGATATCTACGGAACTTTGATACAAGGGTACGGGTTCTTTTACCATTTCACATTAACATTTAAGGGAAGATAATATGTGCCTATCGGTTAGATAATCTGACATATGATGTATTGCATACATGTCAACATATAGAGACATCATTCTTGTATGTATAAGTTTATTTTAATTTATTCCGCGGGGGAGCTTACCATGGACTCCTTTATGTGTGCTGACTAAGGCGGGCAGTTATTACATACAAGCGTTACTTAAATCGACTTATATCTGTAGTAATTATGCACGATATATGTATATGAGTTTTTCTTCTACTTATTCGAACCATGGTTTGAACACGACATGCTCTTGAAAGTCTCCAAACTGGCTGAATCAACCATCCATGTTGGTGACCACAGTGTGTCCATTGTTTCCACTTTGTGTTTCCACAATTGGATTTAAACATGAGGGTCGTTCTGTCTGTTCTTTGTCTCTTTATCTTACTTGGCACATTTTTATTTTACCTGTTGGTGTCACCATTTATTGGATACTACGCACAGTGTGAGTTTGGGTGTCATGTTATGAGCGTGGTGCACCCGTTTGTGTTTTAAGACTAGGTACATATCTTATTTTTTGCTCCTAGACATCAGTTGCAAAATATTGAAGGCCCCCACGTTTGGACTTTCTTTTATAAAGGAGCCTGGAAGTGTATTGTCGATCTGGCGTAAGTGATATTCAAATATACACATTCAGTGCTACCAATTATGAACAGTGCAATTGAATGTTACAATGTTGGATATTGTTTTTGTCATCATCACAGATATGTTGGATTGTCGAAAAGATCCACATTCGGCAATAAGACATCCTGGTTTTAAAGATTTTTTGGGGCGAATTTTGTGCGGCGACTTTTGTGAATTTGACAGTATAACACCAGGATCAGTAATATTTATCTGGTTGGTTGTATATAGATACAGTCATACTCCTCACAACCTGGTGTCAATCACTATATTTGATGTCGCACAGAGGGGAAAAATAGGATACGCAAAGCACTTTGGTGAAGATTCACAGCCCTACTGAACTACTGGCTTTTGTATCTCAACCAGTGCTTAATTTGTAAAAAATGAAGTGCAGGTGCTGAAAATTTTGCCAAGGAGGCCACAGCTCACTTCTTCCTCCGGTGACCCCACTTTCAACACTCTCACTGCCTCAATCTCTATCTTCTAACCTTGATCTGTTGTCTGTTCTCTAAGTCTCTGCTCTAAGAGTCTATCCTCTCACCTCTCTAATTGTTTTCTATCATCTTTGTCACACCTGGTGTGTTACTTTATTCCCTGTATTTCTGATTTGTCCTCTATTCATTCAAGCCCTGCCCCTTTTCCTCTTCACTTTTATCCATGCTCTGCTCTCTCTCCCCTCAATCTTGGCTCTTTATTATCACTCTTCTAGCAGTGATTAGCTGTGTCTCCGTTTTATCATATGTCTGCTTTTTTTCTCTGTCCTGTCCTCTACGTCCTTTCATTCTATCTTCTCTCTTCTTAATGCTCTCTGCTTCACGTCATGGCTGCTTTCTCTTTGTATCTGGATTGCGCTCCTTTTCTTCTACTTAGCTCCGTCTTCTCTATCTCCTCTCCTGTTGTTTCTTTCTCCTCTTTACTCCTGCTCTCTCTCTCAACTATAACACTGCTGCTGCCTGCGACCCCTGGCATCAGCCTGTACATGTCCCTGCTATTTTGAACTGCGTTTTCCTGTTGTCCTCCCTAAAGAAGTGGAAGATGGTGTATTTTACTTTCATACCAACACCGAGTGCATAAACAAAATGTACACCAAATGAAAATGCTTTTTATTCCTATATTAATCAGTGCAGTATGACTGGGTTTATTGCAGAACAAACGGCTGCTCGAGCACAGCAGGTGATGTCACTGCTAGCGCTGCCTGTAATTAGTAGGTCCAGGGATGGCGACGGCATCCACATCTACTGCTCAGCTTGCTGTGACCTTGCTTGCTACAGTTCAGGCATTGTCCCCAGCCGTAATGCTGCCAATGCCGGTAAGTATGGCTATGGTGCCTACTGGACTCACACACGCTCAGCAATTACCATGCTGGGGTGCAGCGCACAGAATCTACAGGTGACGCAATGGTGCACAATAGTTGTGTTTGGCCACAGCCGCATCGAGCATGTTGAGGATAGCAGCAATGCAGGGCTGCAGGATATGCTACTCTGGCTACGCAACAAGTGGAAAGTCCACACTTACTTTTGCATATTCTTCCTCAAGAGCCCTCACTCCCAAGTTCCAAATGCGCTGTCGCAGCTTCCTTGCCTAAACTCCGTCATGAGCCAGCCCCCAGCTACAATTATCAAATGGGAGGCTTAGGCTCAGGCAGTGGTAGGGTGCAGCAGACTCTAGGAATAGAATGCAAGCCATAGTTTGTCGATGACTTCTTAGATTTGTGATCGGCGTGATGACATCATCACAAACGTGGTGATACACAATCATGCCTACCTGGACAGGCGTATGCTGGCCTGTCAATGAACATTTACCAGCCAGTCACCATGCCATGTATGTTATTTTTTTCTTTTTTATTTGAACAATTAATATTGAGACCACCACCTGCAGGGTCAGAAATTGTAGCCCCGGCCCTGTTACAGAAATGCCGGTGCTGAGCACCTGAAAGCACCTGCTCAAATTAAGCACTGACCTCAACTTTAGGTATCACAAATAATTCTCTCTTATCTTCCATTTCTCTGGCATTTTTTACTATCTGTTTTTATTCTGACCTCTATCTAAATATTGAGGAAAACCTCCATGTGTTTATTTCAACATTAGGTAACAATGATATGTACTTTTGGAACATTGTCGGGGGAACATGGCAGCCGGATAGGAACTACAGTCGGGCGCTCACGATCTGTATAGGCAGTTTCTCTGCTCAAGGTATAGGGTTGATGTGCTGACTTACGTGTATTATTCTTCCTTTTGGTCTCTTGATGCCTGTGATGTCCGTAGCAAGTCCATGGGCCCAGATGAGATAATAGAGGAGCTGTTTCTTCCGGCGACTCAAAGCGGTTTTCAGACCCGTGTTCAGGTATTGATGTCCGGCGTTCCTGAAGCCCCAGCGTATTCCAGCATCGGAACCTCAGCTCGGTGTAGGCGCAGGCAGGCTTAGTCCTGAGAGTAAGCAGGAAGGCGGCGGCGGCTAGGGTTCCCTTCCCGGGGATAGTAACACTCAGCCCCAGTAATAGGAGCACCGGCTACAGAGAGCAACACAGTAGTGCCAGCAGATCTTGCCACAGCACCTACAGTAACAACTGCGATTAGGAAGAGGGCGAACCCCATGAACAGGTCAAAGAGCTCCAACACAAGCAAATAGGGTAAGTGAGGCGTCTAAAGGGGGTGGCCCAGGAAAGTCCCAAACTCCAGCACATATAGGTACGGGTCAGAAGAAGAGTAAAATTACTGATACCCCGATAGAACAATTAAGGGAGTCTCCTGTGAGTAGAGGAATAAGATACTGCTTGAGAAGTAGAAATCTGCCAGATAATTTTTCAACAGTCGCAGAATACCCCCAGAACTTATTCATCACAGTAATTCAGAGTGGAAAGGAAAAAAACAAGGCGGTCTCTCCGCCACAAATCTTGGAGTCAATCACAACAGCAGCTCAGGCAAGGGCAGTAGCTACAAAAGTTAAAACCACTCCCTCACTTCGATCATATTTTAATCAATCCATCCCAAAGGAGGTTACACTGCATAGGGCAGAACACACTGAACACACTGAAATTAGACAAAAAGGTATAATGGCGGAAGGTGACCCCAAAACAGGTACCCCGCTTAGCGCTAACAGATTTGAGGGGCTTGAACTCGATAAAGTCACGGGGGAAGACGCACATACTAGTCCTGTGAGTCAGGTGGAGACTGGGGTGGGTGAAAGGCTTCACGTAATAAGATCTAAAAAGGTAGATGGGGCTAAAAACACAGACAGCTTATTTGAGATGATGATCTCAGAGATGAGAGCAAATTTCGCCTCTTCTGAGAAAAATCAGCTCAGAATTCAGGGATTTGCGAGGTACTAGAAACCAAGATTAATACGATTATGGAGAGAATCAGCACAGTGGAAGCTTTGGTGGAAGAGATGGGGAAGAGTGTGGAGGCTAACAAAGAGGAGAAAAGGGTTCTGCAGGCAAACGAGAAAGATTTAAGAGGACAAATTTAGACTTTGGAAAATTCTTCCAGACGTAACCCCTTGAGACGCCTAAATGTCCCGGAGGTTCTAGAGGGGGAAGACATAAACATTTTTGTGATTGACCTATTGAAAGAATTCTTCCCCTGGAGCAAAACTAAGGCTCTATACAAGGACATCCAAAGGGTACACAGAGACCCGTTTGGAAAAATCAGGAATAGAAAGAACCCAAGGAAAATCCTAATTAATTTTAGAACATACATACTTAACGAAAGAATGCTGGGTGAGGCGGTAAGAGCAGGATCCTATAAATAGAATGGTCTTTTCAAATAAGATCAGATATATCAAAGGTAACCCAGGACAGACAATGGGAGCTTGGCCAATATATGTAGGAGCTGAAATCCCTGGGAGCCTCAGTGCAAATGCGATTCCCGGCATCGCTGAGAATTATGTGGAATAATCAGATGCTTAATTTGAGGGAGACCAAAGAGGTAGAGTCTTTCATAAGCAAGATCAAGGCACAAAAAGTATAAAATACCTATAAAGTAGGGATCTCAAATCAGCGGGACTGACTCCCCAAATGGAAAAGGGTAGGGTTCACCTTGGGTGGGCAAGGGAGGGAAGGGGGGGTAAAGGAATCACATAAAATAAAGTGCACTACGGGTGTGGGAGCATTTGGGAAAACAAACAAAAAAATGTTGGTCCGACTTGCGCAAGACATGGATAAAAAGAAAAAAACATATCATAAAACATGGGAGTTAATATTCTCACTTGGAATGTGAACGGTCTGCGGATTGTGGTATATAAATAAATAATACCGGATCTATTTTTGAATAAATGAATGAATAACAGATAGCTCAATAAATAAGAGTCAAGATTCGAGGTAGTGGGAGTTTTGCAGGTTTAATACAGCATAAGGACAGGAACAGGACAACCTGCATAGGAATAGGATGACAGGGCCCAGCAGCTGCTGGGGCTGGGTTTGGGATGAGCGCGCTAACTTTTAATAACAATGCATGAGCATATATACATAACGCAAACACATAGCATTACATTGCAGTAGGCGTAGCAGTGGGTGGAGCAGAAGGCGTGACGCGTAGCAGTCGCGAAAGATAAGGGTGAGAAGGAGGTGTAACTGGGAGTATACATAGACATGTGATGCAAACGTAACAGAATATGTCATGAATGGGGCGGAAACCATGGAGGGGGCTACCTAAGGAGCCGGGACCTCTAACCTGGTGGTGCGCGCAAACTAGCAATGACGTATTACTAGGAGAAGCTGGGGGCTATGAACTCTGTGCTAGGAGCAGAGACTAAAGTCTGGAGGGTCGGAGCGACATGTACCTAAACCCTATCTGGTATCTAATGTTTAGGGAACATGTTGATATAAACTAGAAGTCATGAGGGGAAAAGCTAACTGACTCTAAGACTAGAGCATGCATTTATTCTACATGTAGTGCGTGATGAAGAATATTAAATGACCATTAAATACAGTATTTCTCTTAACATGGAGCCGCATAGGCTAGACAATGACGGAAACTATTGATGCAGTTCAGTAGCTTAGGAATGCAGAGAAGGAGGACTAAACTGATAGCTGGAATCATAACATAGTCTTGGCAGACTCAGAGGCAGAGCCAAGCTGCACCGGGCACTGCGAGGCAGGAAGTAAGTGAAGGGTCGAGGATACAGGTGGGGGCTGTATCGCTCCTCAGCGAGGCTCAGGAGACAGGAGCTGAAGCTGATGTCCGGGCCCTGTTGAGGCCTGGAAACGGGGACTTTATAATGAAATAACGTGCACACTGAGAAACGTGGCAACATAACTTTACATAAGCCTGATATTCGTAGTATTCACGGGGACTGGAAACTGGCATACTAGAGGAGGACACAACTGTAATTGCGTCTTGAATCGGACATGGGGAATAACATATGCATATTGGTCATGCACACATAACATATGATGGATGACACGTAGGGACACAGAACATGACAAAATTTACTTTTCCACATTCCCTCCTTGTCACTACGTTTCCATCAGGAAACATCAATATTCATGATACCATCTATCATTTCATACAGTACCATTTGTTCATCTCGAATTGTCTTGGAACGAGATTTAGAACGGGGCTTGGGACTAGGAATACAAGAGGTAGCACACATGCCGCAAATCGCAGGGCCACATTGTATACAGAGGCAGCAGCTGAATATGATCGCTACTGCGATACCTAGAAAGGACAGGACTTTCCATCCCCATGCGGAAATTATATTTCAGAACCAACCGGACCATGTCCAGGTGCCTGGATCTTGGTGTAACAGATGGGCAATTTTATGAAGTCTGGTTATAGCTGAATAAACAGACGGCGCGTTATTTGGAATGAAAATGCAGCAACTAGATCCGATGACTCTACAGGCCCCGCCCCTATCGGCCAGTATGACGTCAAGGACGAGACGATTCTGGAGCACGACAATTCTCATAAAGGATTGCTCTTCGGTTAAGTTACCTAGAGCGGAGGCAGTCTCATCTACTACAGCTTCAAGGGTTCTTGTTAACCTACGGATTAGCTTACTATTTACAACTGTACCTAAATAAGGGAAAACACCTTTATCAATATCAATGAATTGCTCTGCAGCAGTTTCAGTATAATCGACAATCGGGAGGTTTCTCTTGTGTCTAGTATGTACTAGGAAGGAATTCCTATGGTAGTCAGGTGGGGCTAGGAAAACAGGTGGCAGTAGGAAGGCAATGTAACAGGTTCCCTCCCAATCGAGGGGCAGACGAACATATGCAGTTTGACCACAAACAAAATAAGAATGACGTGAAGCTTTAAAAATAGATTTCCCACTGTCACTATACTTGACAATAGTAGTACAATCACTATGTCCTACGTGTACAGAACCATGATTTCGGACACATAATTCGCCTTTGACTGGTAATACTGAAATAGCAGGTGAGTCTGGAGTAGTATCAGACTGAACATTCAGGACCATAAAATTCGACGAATAGTTACCTAAATTGTACACTTCATTTTCTAGATCTAAACCTGTTCTGTGGGGGAAACCTTGCTTGTCTGGGAAACATGTACTGTTAAGAAAAGACATATCTGTTGAGGATGACGTTAACGTGGACCATGCTCCACACGAACCATTATGTGAAAAAGGATAAGGAAAGAGTGGCAGAACTCCCTTTGACGTCTGGAAAGGGGGGAGTCGACCACACACCCAACAATTAGTGGCATTGCTGGTCTGGTGTGAATAATGCAACATGCGGATAAATGTATTGTTACGCATAGCGAGGCGGTATGAATATTCGTGAGGAGGCAGATCACTAAACGTGTGCTCTACGGTAACATTAGAATGCTTATTTACATGAGGAACTGGAAAACACAGGAAAAATGCGTAACTAGTGCAGGAAATCATTACGCTGATGAATAATATGAAACTTAGAAAAACGATACATTGGATTGAGTTTTGACTGACTCTCTCACTATGGGGGTCTATTTTATACATGTCAGAAACAGTCTAACCGTTTCACCTAGGGGAGGACTTAGACAATCAAACTGACTGACTTAATTTACTAGACCTTAGCTTTTGCTTATACTCCTGTTGCGGAGTTTTCTCTAACAGGGGAGGGGTTGTGTCAATGTCATTTGCGGGACAGTCCTTAGGAACAATGTTTTGACAAGTCTTTAAATCCTGGGAAATGTTCTTGGAGACCGGCTTCAATCCGTAGAATTTCTTGACGTGCGAAAGATGCACCCAGCCGCGGCGTCCTTCCAATTTCACGGCTGTACGGGTGGTGAGGAGGACCTGACGGGGCTCCTTCCAACGTGGCTCCAGCGGACTTGATCTGTCGAAGTTCCGTACGAGCACCATCGAACCTGGAACGATCTCATGCGGTGCCACCTCGGTATTGTCTGGAAATGCGGCGGCAACCTGTGAACGACATGAGTTGAGGGCAGACATCAAGGAAGCTAGGTAATCTGTCAGCATATTACATGAAACATCAGTAATACTTCGGGGTCTAGGAGTACCCCACATGTTAGGGGGGCGGCCGAATACGACCTCATACGGGGACAGACCTGATCTGGAATGTGCGACCATGCGCATATAAAACAAAGCAACTGGCAGAGCTACTAGCCAGTCCACACCCTTATCTTTACATATTTTGGCAATTCGGATTTTCAGAGTCTGATTATGTCTCTCGACTAGACCGGCTGCTTCAGGATGGCGTACACAATGAAACTTCCACTGGTACCCTAACAACAGGGAAACGTGCTTCATCAGTTCAGATGAGAATGGCTGACCGTTATCAGAATATACGACTCTAGGGAGTCCATATCGAGGGAAAAACTCACGAACCAACTGTTTGGCAGTGGTCGCGGCTGTGTAATCTGGGACTGGATATGCTTCTGTCCATCTGGACAAAGCGCATACAACTACAAGGACATACTTGAAACCTCGACATCGCTCCATCTGAATATAATCCATCTGGAGGACCTCAAAAGGGTGGTCAGGAGGCTGGAAACCACCTTGTTCCACCGGGACACTTTTGCCTGGATTAAACTGACAACATATCATACAGGTACGAACTTTCTGCTTGGCTGCAGCTCGTAAATGCTTGTTGAACCAAATGTTCTGGATACTATCTAACATTGCTTTTTCTCCTAAATGTGCTGGGCT